>NC_089841.1:155421927-156155926 GCF_035609145.1 Eleutherodactylus coqui
TCTTACTTACCCGGTGAAGATGGCCGCCGGCATCTTCTCCCTCGGTGGACCGCAGGGCTTCTGTGCGGTCCATTGCCGATTCCAGCCTCCTGATTGGCTGGAATCGGCACGTGACGGGGCGGAGCTACACGGAGCCCCATTGAGGAAAGCAGAAGACCCGGACTGCGCAAGCGCGTCTAATTTGGCCATTAGACGGTGAAAATTAGACGGCAACCATGGAGACGAGGACGCCAGCAACGGAACAGGTAAGTGAATAACTTTTGATAACTTCTGTATGGCTCATAATTAATGCACGATGTACATTACAAAGTGCATTAATATGGCCATACAGAAGTGTATAGACCCACTTGCTGCCGCGGGACAACCCCTTTAAGCTTTTGTCCTATATTACCCCAATAATTATATTTTTATGAAAATATTATCAGACTACCATTGTCCACATAATAAAGCGGTATTTCGGTGATTCAAAGTGAAAGTTATATGCCTAGGTAATAACATGTCTTTTTCAAAATATAATGTCATAAGTTGTTTTACAAAACTGTAGAGATATTGCTTTACCTGTAGTCTCCCCCCACCCCTTGATTAGTTATCCATTGCTATGCAATGGTTATGACCAAAAGAAAAACGTTTGATACCGTGTTAGCCAGTAGAACAAAATGTGATTGTACCAGCAAGAGAAACCAAGTAATCTTGTAGATATGATACCTTTCAATGGCTAACAAAAATACATGATGTTATAGCGAGCTTTATAACCTTCTTAGGGTTCTTCCTCAGGCTTTGCCTGATAAGCTTGAGGAAGAACTCTGCGTAGGTTCAAAAGCTCGCTATAACATCATGTATTTTTGTTAGCCATTAAAAGGTATCGTATCTACAAGATTACTTGGTTTCTCTTACTGAGAACAATCACATTTCGCTCTACTGGCTAATATGGTACCAACCTTTTTTGTTTTTCCTAGTAAATAGAGATGAGCGAGCACCAAAATGCTCTGGTGCTCGTTACTCGGGACGAAATTATCGCGATGCTGGAGGGTTCGTTTCGAGTAACGAACCCCATTGAAGCCAATGGGCGACTCGAGCATTTTTGTATATCGCCGATGCTCGCTAAGGTTTCCATTTGTGAAAATCTGGGCAATTCAAGAAAGTGATGGAAACGACACAGCAACGGATAGGGCAGGCGAGGGGCTACATGTTGGGCTGCATCTCAAGTTCCCAGGTCCCACTAGTAAGCCACAATAGCGGCAAGAGTGGGCCCCCTCCCCCCTCCCAACAACTTTTACTTATGAAAAGCCCTCATTAGCAATGCATACCTTAGCTAAGCACCACACTACCTCCAACAAAGCACAATCACTGCCTGCATGACACTCTGCTGCCACTTCTCCTGGGTTACATGCTGCCAACCCCCCCCCCCCCCCCCGCAGGCACACACTGCAGAGGGTTGGCACGGCTAGGCAGCAACCCTCTTTAAAAGGGGCGGGGCGATAGCCCACAATGCTGTACAGAAGCAATGAGAAATATAATCCTGTGCCACCACCATCAGGAGCTGCACACGTGGGCATAGCAATGGGGAACCTATGTGCCACACACTATTCATTCTGTCAAGGTGTCTGCATGCCCCAGTCAGACCGCGTTTTTTTATAAATAGTCACAGGCAGGTACAATTCCGCAATGGGAATTCTGTGTGCACCCACAGCATGGGTGGCTCCCTGGAACCCACCGGCTGTACATAAATGTATCCCATTGCAGTGCCCATCACAGCTGAGGTAACGTCCGATTAAATGCAGGTGGGCTTCGGCCCACACTGCATGCCCCAGTCAGACTGGGGTTCTTTAGAAGTAGACACATGCAGTTACAACTCCCTGGGGACCCACAGCATGGGTGGCTCCCTGGAAACCCACCGGCGGTACATAAATATATCCCATTGCAGTGCCCAGCACAGCTGATGTAACGTCAGCTTTAATGCAGGTGGGCAAAAAATTAATTGGATTACACTGTAGGCGAGGGCCCCAAAAAATTGGTGTACCAACAGTACTAATGTACGTCAGAAAAATTGCCCATGCCCAACCAAGAGAGCAGGTGAAACCCATTAATCACTTTGGTTAATGTGGCTTAAGGCCTGGAGGCAGCCCAGTTAAAATAAAAATTGGTTCAGGTGAAAGTTTCAACGCTTTAATGAGCATTGAAACGTAAAAAAATTGTTTACAAAAATTATATGACTGAGGCTTGTGGGCCTAAGAAAAATTGCCCGTTCGGCGTGATTACGTCAGGTTTCAGGAGGAGAAGCAGGAGGAGGAGGATGAATTTATACACAGATTGATGAAGCTAAAAGGTCCACGTTTTTGATGGTGATAGAGAACAATGCTTCCATCCGCGGGTGCAGCCTACGTATTGTTTAGGTATCGCTGCTGTCCGCTGGTGGAGAAGAGAAGTCTGGGGAAATCCAAGCTTTGTTCATCTTGATGAATGTAAGCCTGTCGGCACTGTCGGTTGACAGGCGGGTACGCTTATCTGTGATGATTCCCCCAGCCGCACTAAACACCCTCTCTGACAAGACGCTAGCCGCAGGACAAGCAAGCACCTCCAGGGCATACAACGCGAGTTCAGGCCACGTGTCCAGCTTCGACACCCAGTAGTTGTAGGGGGCAGAGGCGTCACGGAGGACGGTCGTGCGATCGGCTATGTACTCCCTCACTATCCTTTTACAGTGCTCCCGCCGACTCAGCCTTGACTGGGGAGCGGTGACACAGTCTTGCTGGGGAGCCAGAAAGCTGTCAAAGGCCTTAGAGAGTGTTCCCCTGCCTGTGCTGTACATGCTGCCTGATCTCTGCACCTCCCCTGCTATCTGGCCCTCAGAACTGCGCCTTTGGCCACTAGCGCTGTCGGATGGGAATTTTACCATCAGTTTGTCCGCCAGGGTCCTGTGGTATAGCATCACTCTCGAACCCCTTTCCTCTTCAGGTATGAGAGTGGAAAGGTTCTCCTTATACCGTGGGTCGAGCAGTGTGTACACCGAGTAATCCGTAGTGGCCAGAATACGTGTAACGCGAGGGTCACGAGAAAGGCATCCTAACATGAAGTGAAGTCAGCCATGTGTGCCAGGGTACCTGTACGCAACACATGGCTGTGCTCACTAGGAAGATCACTTTCAGGATCCTCCTCCTCCTCCTCAGGCCATACACGCTGAAAGGATGTCAGGCAAGCAGCATGGGTACCCTCAGCATTGGGCCAAGCTGTCTCTTCCCCCTCCTCCTCATCCTCCTCAACGCGCTGAGATATAGACAGGAGGGTGCTCTGACTATCCAGCGACACACTGTCTTCCCCTGACTCTGTTTCTGAGCGCAAAGCGTCTGCCTTTATGCTTTGCAGGGAACTTCTCAAGAGGCATAGCAGAGGAATGGTGACGCTAATGATTGCAGCATCGCCGCTCACCATCTGGGTAGACTCCTCAAAGTTTCCAAGGACCTGGCAGATGTCTGCCAACCAGGCCCACTCTTCTGTAAAGAATTGAGGAGGCTGACTCCCACTGCGCCGCCCATGTTGGAGTTGGTATTCCACTATAGCTCTATGCTGCTCATAGAGCCTGGCCAACATGTAGAGCGTAGGGTTCCACCGTGTGGGCACGTTGCACAGCAGTCGGTGCACTGGCAGATGAAACCGATGTTGCAGGGTGGCAGCGTCCGTGTGGGACTTGCGGAAATGTGCGCAGAGCCGGCGCACCTTTCCGAGCAGGCCTGACAAGCGTGGGTAGCTTTTCAGATAGCGCTGAACCACCAAATTAAAGACGTGGGCCAGGCATGGCACGTGCGTGAGCCTGCCGAGCTGCAGAGCCGCCACCAGGTTACGGCCGTTGTCACACACGACCATGCCCGGTTGGAGGCTCAGCGGCGCAAGCCAGCGGTCGGACTGCTCTGTCAGACCCTGCAGCAGTTCGTGGGCCGTGTGCCTCTTCTCTCCTAAGCGGAGTAGTTTCAGCACGGCTGGCTGACGCTTGCCCACCGCTGTGCTGCCACGCCGCGCGACACCGACTGCTGGCGACGTGCTGCTGCTGACACATCTTGATTGCGAGACAGAGGTTGTGTTGGAGGAGGAGGAGGAGGAGGAGGGTGGTTTAGTGGAGGAAGCATACACCGCCGCAGATACCACCACCGAGCTGGGGCCCGCAATTCTGGGGGTGGGTAGGACGTGAGCGGTCCCAGCCTCTGACTCTGTCCCAGCCTCCACTAAATTTACCCAATGTGCCGTCAAGGAGATATAGTGGCCCTACCCGCCTGTGCTTGTCCACGTGTCCGTTGTTAAGTGGACCTTGCCAGTAACCGCGTTGGTATGGGCGCGTACAATGTTGCAGGAGACGTGGTCGTGCAGGGCTGGGACGGCACATCGGGAAAAGTAGTGGCGACTGGGAACTGAGTAGCGTGGGGCCGCCGCCGCCATCATACCTTTGAAAGCCTCCGTTTCCACAACCCTATACGGCAGCATCTCCAGGCTGATAAATTTGGCTATGTGCACGTTTAACGCTTGAGCGTGCGGGTGCGTGGCGGCGTACTTGCGCTTGCGCTCCAACACTTGCGCTAGCGACGGCTGGACGGTGCACTGAGAGACATTGGTGGATGGGGCCGAGCACAGCGGAGGTGAGGGTGTGGGTGCAGGCCAGGAGACGGTAGTGCCTGTGTCCTGAGAGGGGGGTTGGATCTCAGTGGCAGGTTGGGGCACAGGGGGAGAGGCAGCGGTGCAAACCGGAGGCGGTGAACGGCCTTCGTCCCACCTTGTGGGGTGCTTGGCCATCATATGTCTGCGCATGCTGGTGGTGGTGAGGCTGGTGGTGGTGGCTCCCCAGCTGATCTTGGCGTGACAAAGGTTGCACACCACTGTTCGTCGGTCGTCTGCACTCTCAGTGAAAAACTGCCAGACCTTTGAGCACCTCGGCCTCTGCAGGGTGGCATGGCGCGAGGGGGCGCTTTGGGAAACAGTTGGTGGATTATTCGGTCTGGCCCTGCCTCTACCCCTGGCCACCGCACTGCCTCTTCCAACCTGCCCTGCTGCTGCACTTGCCTCCCCCTCTGAAGACCTGTCCTCAGTAGGCGTAGCAAACCAGGTGAGGTCAGTCACCTCATCGTCCTGCTGCTCTTCCTCCGAATCCTCTGTGCGCTCCACCCTCGGACTTACTCCAATTACCACTACCTGAGTGATAGACAACTGTGTCTCATCGTCATCGTCCTCCTCACCCACTGAAAGCTCTTGAGACAGTTGCCAGAAGTCCCTAGCCTCATCCTCCGGACCCCGGGAACTTTCCAATGGTTGGGCATCGGTCACGACAAACTCCTCCAGTGGGAGAGGATTCGGAACCATTGCTGCCCATTCTGGGCAGGGGCCCGAGAACAGTTCCTGGGAGTCTGCCTGCTCCTCAGAATGTGTCATTGTAATGGAGTGAGGAGGCTGGGAGGAAGGAGGAGCAGCAGCCAGAGGATTCAGAGTTGCAGCAGTGGACGGCGCAGAATTCTGGGTGGTCGATAGATTGCTGGATGCACTTTCTGCCATCCACGACAGGACCTGCTCACACTGCTCATTTTCTAATAAAGGTCTACCGCGTGGACCCATTAATTGTGAGATGAATGTGGGGACGCCAGAAACGTGCCTCTCTCCTAATCCCGCAGCAGTCGGCTGCGATACACCTGGATCAGGAGCTCGGCCTGTGCCCACACCCTGACTTGGGCCTCCGCGTCCTCGCCCGCGTCTACGTCCTCTAGGCCTACCCCTACCCCTCAGTATGCTGTATTACCAGTAGTGCAGAAACAGAACGCTGTAATTAAATGTGCCGCTTATTGGCCTGTGGTTGGAGGCTGACTTCCCTTACGGAATGCACAGCAGAGCCAGGAAACAATTTTGCGCAGGCCTGTAGTGAGACGTAGGTGCGTATGACTGAGCTAGTGGAATTCACAGCGCAGAAGCAGTCAAGTGGCCAAAGGCCAGTAGTAGGCCTTAAGTATTTTGCTTCTTTTTTTTAAAATGCTGAGCTGATACAGCAGACAGATACTGTAGGCAGCGTATAATATTATGTATACTGTTTCCCTCTGGCGGGATGACAACGCTGATGTAACAGAGACAGCAGATCCAGGAAACAATTTTGCGCAAGCCTGCTGTAACGCTTAGCTGCGTATTAATTAGGACTACTACCCCCAGCAGATAGATACTGTAGGCAGCGTATAATATTATGTATACTCTTTCCCTCTGGCGGGATGACGGCGATCATGTAACAGAGACAGCAGATCCAGGAAACAATTTTGTGCAAGCCTGCTGTAACGCTTAGCTGCGTATTAATTAGGACTACTACCCCCAGCAGATAGATACTGTAGGCAGCGTATAATATTATGTATACTCTTTCCCTCTGGCGGGATGACGGTGATCATGTAACAGAGACAGCAGATCCAGGAAACAATTTTGCGCAAGCCTGCTGTAACGCTTAGCTGCGTATTAATTAGGACTACTACCCCCAGCAGATAGATACTGTAGGCAGCGTATAATATTATGTATACTGTTTCCCTCTAGCGGGATGACGGCGATCATGTAACAGAGACAGCAGATCCAGGAAACAATTTTGCGCAAGCCTGCTGTAACGCTTAGCTGCGTATTAATTAGGACTACTACCCCCAGCAGACACGCAGTAAACTAAAGAGGGTCACAGGCAGCCCAAATATAGTATTTTTCCCCAATTTTTTGGAAAAAGCCCACTGCCTATATAGCCTAAATATCTCTTTCCCTGCCTCACCAGTACTGGCCCTATACTCTGTACAATGACTGCAGACTGCGGACGCAATGCTCTGCACGCCCGATATACAAAAAAAAAAATTGTGCAACACTGCAAAAAGCAGCCTCAACAGTACTGCACACGGTCAGATGTGGCCCTAAGAAGAACCGTTGGGGTTCTTGAAGCCTAAAATAACTCCTAACGCTCTCCCTATAGCAGCTCCGGCACCAGCAGCACTTTCCCTGATCTCTGTCAGAATGCATCTGTGGTGAGCCGCGGGAGGGGCCGATTTATATACTTGGGTGACACCTGATCTTGCCAGCCACTCACTGCAGGGGGGTGGTATAGGGCTTGAACGTCGCAGGAGGAAGTTGTAATGCCTTCCCTGTCTTTCTATTGGCCAGAAAAGCGCGCTAACGTCTCAGAGATGAAAGTGAAAGTAACTCGAACATCGTGTGGTACTCGTCTCGAGTAACGAGCATCTCGAACGAGTATCAAGCTCGGACGAGTACGTTCGCTCATCTCTAATCACTGTTCTCCACGCATACCGGTCTTTCCCCGCTTCTTTAAGTACCGTGATTGATATGTTGGTGGCGACCTTGATTGTATCTAGCCATCTTGTTCTTTGTTAACCTGATCTTCTCTTTCCACTGACTTTCCCAAGCATCAATACTGCTTCCAGTGAGTTAGCGCACATCACATGTCCAAAAAAAGAGAGTCGCTGTTTGATGATTTTGCGCTATAGTGATATTTTCGGTTTGACATGATCTAACACTACCTTGTTCGTTGGCATGGCAGTCCAAGGTATCCTCCAGCACCATAGTACAAACGCATCAATTTTCCTTCTGTCTATTTTCCCGAGCGTCCAACTTTTGCAACCATATGTCGTTATGGGAAATACGATTGCATTGACCTGTCTGGTTTTTGGGCAATGCTAATATCCATGCTTTTCCAGATCTTTTTCATTCCTTGCATTGCATTCCTACCAAGTGTAATCTGTCTCTTCATCTCAGGTCCAGATTGACTGTTGCAATCAATTTTGGATCCAAGGATGATTAAATCTTGGACTGACTCGACTTCTTCGTTGTTAAATTTTATGTTCCCTGTACCGTTGGCTACCGTGGTCATGACTTTTGTTTTCTTGCTGTTGAGGTACAGTCCCATGCATTCACTTTCCTTTTGCACTTGTTGGATAAGGTATTCCAGGTCCCTTTCACTTTACGCAAGCAGGGTGGTGTCGTCTGCATATCAGAGGTTGTTGACATTTCTGCCACCGATTTTGACTCCGATTTCTAATTCGCCCAAATTGCATCGCCTCATGATCGTTTCTGCGTACAGATTGAGAAGGACTAGTGATAGAATGCAGCCTTGCCGTATGCCATTCTCAATTCCAAACCAATCCCTGTTTCCATAAGCTGTCCTGACTGATGCTTCTTGGTTTTTGTAAAGCGACCTTAAAAGCTTATATAAAAGCTATAAATTAGCTTAACAACAGATTTTGATCCAATATTATGGTGTATTGTGGCTGGAAAGTTGTGTTTAGGCCACACCCCTTCCAAATTAAAACACTATCCTTTCCTGTGAAAACACAACCTTTTTTGGACTTGTCTTAAACACATCATGAATGCAATTCAAAGGATATAAGATTGTTTTCTGACATACAATAAACCAAAGAAAAAGTGGTGAATTTTCAATAGAAAATCTGCCCCAGGAAGTTGTCAGATGATCCCACTAAGAGTGGATTGACCTCCCAACAACAATCTAATGTCTATGGCAAGTTTACATTCCGTATACAAGAGAATGGGTTAACTGCAGGTACAAGATCACCCAGAATTGCTCCTGGATTATTTTATAAAGACAAGCAGCTGGCTCTGCTTTCTACATGAGCTCTGCCCTTATAACAAAGGCAAGAGAATAAAGGCTCCATTTGCACTAGTCCTTGTTCAATTAGTTATTTGAACTAGGTAAGATTGAGCCAGAGCCTCCATGTACCCCCTCCCCCCTTTTTCTACCTTGCAACATAATGATTGTATTTTACATCCCCAGAGGAAAAAAAATAAAAGGGCCTTTCCGAGGACACTATCTGACTCCAGGTCGTACATCACATAAAATACATCATTATTCATGTCAAGAGGGATGATCAAGGTCTTCCTGTTTTATCAGCGATTAGACTGAAGAGGGAGAAAGTCTTGGCAGTGAGCCAGAGATGTTCTTTCAATTTCCATACAAGAGAAGTAGCTACTTTCTACAGCCCATTGATGTCGGATCCTTGATAATGGATTCTTCTATTTCGAATGTTTATTTATAGCATTTCCTAATATACGTCTTCAGTTTGGTTACTCAACTTGGCATCAATATATGCAATATTTATTTTCTCAAATGGAAATGAAGGCATTCTGTTGAAAAGTGTTAAATGTGATAATCTAAAGTATTTTAAGGGACCTTTCACATGTGCAGAATATTTCTGCAAAATGCACCTAAAGACACAGCTTAATCTGCTGCAGATTTTTGCTCCCTAACTTGTCTCTATACATGTGGATTGTGGTGCAGAATTTTCTGTGCCTTGAATAACTATTCTGATCATGTGAAAGTCCCTACAGTAATTTAGGAAACGAAAAAACCCAATTTACCCAAATCATATCATGTTCATATTTTTTCCTCCTTCAATGCATATTCACCACATTGCTTCTTCTATATGTCTATCTATTCATGGTCAAGGAAACATGGTCAAGTTCCATGATTGAACTCAAAATGCCTTAACTCCCCATTAGTTTAGGGTGAGCTCTTTAAGGGCTCGTTCACATCAACATTAGGGAATTCCCTTTTCCAGGTCTGTTTGCGGAGCATGACCCGGGGAGGCCAGAGTAGCCTCTGCTGCAGCTAACCTCCTATCAAAAGCCCTCCAATGACAACATACTCAATTGTCTTTGGATAAACTGGTCACAGTAGCCATTTTATTGACATATTTAACATAAAATTATCAAGTAACAAAAAACATAACATACAAGGGGGGAGTCCTTGAAGCCACAAAATCTGGTGCTAAACATACTTATTACCAATGTACCTTACTCCCAACCGTACTGACAGATTTGGGGGCACCATAAGCCACCCTTGGGTAGCTAATAACTGTAAATCAAGGCCTAAAGGGATTTATTGTGCCCCCGTTAGCCAAGTCACACAGCACCAGAGACCAACCAAATTACACAAAGGAGGGAGTCTTAGCAAGTGAGACCCTGCCCACCCAACTCCCCCCTAACCAAGTGAAACCGACTCCAATGACCCCCCCCCCCCCCCACACACACACACACACACACACACACTCACAAAAGCTGCCATGTCAACAAAAAGTCCCACCTCTCCCGCTGTCCCCAAACAAACTCACATTGGGCGGGAGGGCAGGACTCCTTGCTTTTTGACTCCCTAAAGATGGTGTTCCTGCTCATCAACCCCCTTTCATATCCTAACCGCCCCTTCTGCTCCCCACCAATCAAAACTATTCTTCCACCCACTTTCTAGCAGTTTCTTAACCCCCTCTTTCTTAACCCTTCCACTGCCATTTCCACAGCTACCTAACGCCCCTGTCATGCGAGGCTTCCTCTTAACGGGCTCCTGTGGGCCCCTTGTTCTAGCCCCATACTGGAAAACTGTACCCTATGGCCGAAGGGCTCCGTCTTATGACAAGGTCAAATGGCGCCGAACAGGACCCCATTGACTATAATGGGGTCCATTCGATTTACAGCCAGCAGTCCGGCACTTTGACAAAATCTACGGGATGAAAAAGCACTGCTTGCAGCGCTAATTTGCCCTGTTTTCTAGCAGAAATCGCTGACAGAACTTCTAAATGGAACCTCTGATGCTGATGTGAACAAACCCTTTGTTCTGCAGGAAAAGGACATTACAGTTTAGGATGAACAGAGCTCGTTCCAATTTTAACAGTTGTAGCCTTGATTCTATCAGCTGTAACAACATGTTTTTGGTGTCATTTTAAAGCTAATATGCCCGATGACTTAGCATAGAAATAGTATTCAGTAAAAAGTATAAAAATAAGCAATAATATATTGAACAATTACTCTGTGCTGTTATTCAGCCGCATAATGGGACAAAAACACAGCCATGGGTTTAAGCCTTGACTTTTAAGGGTCTGGAAGGTTTCTTCATTTTCTGTTTAGACTCCAGCAGCATGCTTCATTATTTTGGTCCTCACAAGGCAATGTAAACGCTTATTCACATGGATGTATATCGGTCGGGTCCTCACGCCCGTCCGATATACGCTGGATGGGGCGTGAAAACCCGGTCGATATACGTCCATGTGAATAAGCAAGCCCTCAGCCTGGGGACCCCTTCACATGAGTGTGTATTGGCGCATTTTACTGTATATTTGCAGAGAATGTTCACATGGGAGCAGGACACATCTCTGCCGTAAATTAAAAGGCTACTTACGCCAATGAGGTCTTCGTGTGTTTTTTTTTTCACGGAATTGCACAGCATATTGCACATTTGCGTGTGCAATGAATGAGCCTTTGCACACCTCCATAGACTTCAATGTGGAGCCTTAGTGTGCAAATACACACAAATATTAAGCATGTCCTATTTTTTTCCCCATGCACTAAGTGCGCACAATAATGTCATTGATCCAATTGAAATCTATGGGTTCTATTTCCCGTGTATTGTGTGCGCAAATACATCTGTTTGAAGGAAAAATGGACATCTAAATGCAGCCTTAATACAGAGTACGGAGATGTAGCTAAGGAAATCTACCAGGGCATGTGTCCTGGGTGCTGTGTGTGTCAATAGGTTGCCAACAAGTCACTTTGTTTTTGTCAGGGCATTTGCTCTGGGTTAAGGAAAACCTACTGTAGTTATGACTGCTAAATGCATGCAGACTGTTATAAGGCTGGGTTCACACATAAAGTTTTTGTGGCAGTTTGAGCCAAATCCAGAACTGGATTCAAAACTGCATCAAAAACGACCTCTAAGTAAACTGTTTTATTTTGATATTCCCCTGCGTGGGGTAAATTTCTAGCTAATATACTGCTATATTTGGAAAATGTAATAAAATCATAGGCCGTCTTCACACGGGCGAGAATCTCGCTCAAGTTTTGTGCGTTGCAAGACAAAACCTGCGCGAATATAAACTCCATTCTTTTGAATGGAGTAATTTACATTACTAATCCTTTAACGCGCCTGAAATCCACGCCTGTGGATCACTATTTCACAGAAGCGATAGGTGGGGTGCATTTTGGTGCGCATTTACTGTGGATTTTTTCACTGCAGTAAATCTGGGAAAAAAGGGCCATTATCCACTAGCGTTTTTTTAATGCTGCGATATCACTGCGTTTTTTTTACTGCAAATGTCAATGGGACTTTCTAATGTTAAAATCGCATCCCACAAAAGTTTGCGCTTCTGCAATTGTTGTGCGATGCGATCTTAACATTAGAAAGTCCCATTCACATTTGCAGTAAAAAAAAAACGCAGGGATATCGCATCGTTAAAAAAATGCTAGTGGGTAAAAGCCCTAAAACTGCAACAAAACTGCATTTGTGATTCTAACTTTAAACCACTTTTAGATGAGCATATTAGCAATCCATATTTAATCCACGTTTTGGGACTGTAATGTGGAGCTAATGAAAATTTATAGGGCTACTCATATGTGCATATTTTTCACAGTTCTGTTTAAATTACGCATCATACACTACTTTTGTCCATTTTTGTTGAAAATGTGCGCATTGTAGTCTGTGGAAAGTGATTAAAGTATGGATGCATCAATATGGCATCAGTATTTGATCTATATTTGCATCCATAGGTATTACTTTGTACTGCGCAAAAGTAATAGAGAATAAAACCAAGGAAAGCAAATCCAGAGGCAAACACAGATGAAATACTGATAAATGACAGATGCCATATGAATGCAATCTCATCTGTAATACATCCGTGTTATAGATCCTTATTATGAACACATATAAATATGCTTATGTGAATCTAGCCTTATTCTGAGTATTGTTATTGTAAATTTTATGTCTGCTGAGCTTTTTGAGTTATGTCCTTTGTATTTACGCTAGTAATGAAGCTTTACCTCAGATGCCCTGTAACGATGGAAAATATCTGTGCACGTAATGAAGTGGCTTACAGGAAAATGGGAGCAAAGTACCGAAGGACATTGGGGATACTTAGATTGCACACTTCCTGTGATTAGGCAGTGCATAGATCAGGGCAGCTTTACTCAATGATTAAACCATGATTTGATCTAAGACATTAATAGCATCCTCTTAATAGCTCCTGGTAGTTGGCTGCCATTAGTGATGTTGCTAGGGCTGCCAGACACTGCCAAGCACAGCTGCTGACGTAGGGTAAATTATCTATTTCACATGGAGTCATATGTTACAAGTGTCAAATTAGAAAAAAACTGTTGCCATAACTTACATAGCCTCCAATAATTACCTGACATAAAACAAGACTTTAATATTGACTGAAGAAATGAGTCATGCCTAATTCAAATAGTCTATGCTAATAATGTCATCCCTATAGCATGCCCATTATAGAGTACCGTAGGACCAGGAAAGATCTCATGGACAAATAGATTTAGAAAGCAGTCTTTGCACATATATCAGGACAAATATGGCTGACAATAGAAGTTATATTACAGACATAATATGCCCGTGTGGAATTAGCATACATCCCAATTTATGATCAATAAAAAAAAGGAGTAACTATGGAAAATGTTTGTGACACACCATGCCCCTTTTATGCAAAGCCACACCCTCTATTCCCTTCAGTGACTCCCTCACAGTGATAATAATAATGACCCTCATGACCCCATTTATTAATAATGCTCCTCATGACCAGTTTATTAATAATGCCCCTCATGTTCTGTTTAGTTGTAATGTCCCCTCATGGCCCCATTTAATAACAATGCCCTATTTGGTCCCCTTTAATAATAATGCCCCTACTGACCTGTTTAATAAAAATGGCCCCATTTAATAATAATGCCCTACTTGGTCCCAACTATTAATAATGACCCTTAAGGCGCGTATTCACGCAGGCCGATATACGGCGTCCCTCTCTGCAGGGGGAGGAAGCTGGAAGAGCCAGGAGCAGTTATCTGAGCTCCCGCCCCCTCTCTGCCTCCTCTCCACCCCCTCTCCGTCCCTCTGCACTATTTTCAACAAGGAGAGGCGGGACGGGGTCAGAGACAATTCCCGGCACTTAGTCCCACCCCTGTCCCGCCTCCTCTCATTGCAAATAGTGCAGAGGGGCGGAGAGGGGGTCCGAGAGGAGGCAGAGAGGGGGCGGGAGCTCAGAGCACTGCTCCCGGCTCTTCCAACCCCCGCCCCCCGCAGAGAGAGATGCTGTATATCAGCCGGCATGAATACCCAGCAGATGTACGGTCGTCTGAATGCGCCCTTATGCCCATTGTTTCACAGAAAATAAGAACCTGTCATATTAATTTTTGCCCCAAAAGAGGCACAGGGTCTTATTTTCAGGGGATGTCTTATTATACTCACCTAGTTCTGGCAGACTTCCTTGCAGTTCTCAGGTAGGTAATGCTAGGTAATGTATTACCTTTTTTCAGGAGGTGTAGCTAGAGCTTTTTTTCAGGGTAGAGATTGTTTTTTGAGCGCCCCCCCCCCAAATCATGGTAGGGCTTATTTTAGGGGTGGGTATTATTTTCAGGGAAACACAGTATTAATACCCCACTTGGTCCCATTTATCAATAAAGCCGTTTAATAAAAATGCCCCCATTTATTAAAAATACATAGTAACATAGTAGATTAGGTTGAATGAAGGCAGTGTCCATCTAGTTCAGCCTGTTTCAACCCCTTTGTTGATCCAGAGGAAGGCAAAAAATCCCAAAAGGCAGAAGCCAATCAGCCCATTCGGGGGAAAAATTCCTTCCAGACTCCATAATGGCAGTCAAAATAATCCATTGATCGACATTTGATATTTCCTACCTAAATGTAAGATCTGGGACAACAACCCTGCTGGTCACCGAATGTCTATATCCTGTAATATAATCTCGCCTTGGTCCTGTTATTAATAATGCCCCTCATTCCCCATTTAGTAATAATGCCTCACTTGCCCCATTTATTAATTATCCCCCTCAAGCCAAGATTAATTTTACAAAATGCCTGTTGCAGCAGTGCTGAGATCGCTGCCGGATTGACTAAGTCTAGGGCGGGTTTTAAACTTGGTTCTGCACCTTCTAGCTCAGTAGGAGTGACGTAATGTAGTCACATCTGTGGGTAATTAGCTGGCTATTTGGTGCTGTGAATTTGCAGCTGCTCGCTGTATAAGCTGGTAATAAGTGGCTCCCGTGGACAGCGTGGTCTCAGCTGTGAACTGAGGATGGCTCCGTGTGCTGCGGCTTCACCACCAGCTAAGTGTGGTGTTTCGTTTGTGTTCCCTTTTGGGGTTTGCTTTGTCCTTTATTTTGTTGGCCAAGTAGGGTTACTTAGGTCCCAGGTATGAGTGCAGGCCCGCATCTATCGAAAGCGATCAGTCTGCCATGTCAGGCAGGGCCCTCTCCCTCGTCATTACGTATTTAGGGAAAGACTTCCCAGTTATTTGGTGTTGTTTATTTCAGTTGCTGCACTTTGGGCTATTATTGTGCATAATCGCAGGTGCTGGTCCAGCACATCATTTGCAGATGCCCTTTTGTAGCTGAGAAAATAAAAAATAGCTATACTCACTTACATTGTTCCTCCCGCTCACAGCCTCTGCAGTCCATTACATGTATATATCCAATGCATTCTCTGTCATTATGCTTGACAAAGACCAAAGACCAACAGGTCGAAACGTTGCTGCTGGTCACGGAGGAAGAAATCCAACTTTTGCTATTTTTTGCACCTTTATGCTGTTACATATTATTTTTTAAAGTGCTATATATAATAAGAAACAAACATTTACACCATTAGTAATGAATTACCACCCCACTAGATATCTAATATAAAAAAGCTCACAGGCTTTTTCTTGCAGCACA
This sequence comes from Eleutherodactylus coqui, assembly GCF_035609145.1. Lineage (NCBI taxonomy): Eukaryota > Metazoa > Chordata > Amphibia > Anura > Eleutherodactylidae > Eleutherodactylus > Eleutherodactylus coqui. The sequence goes on from NC_089841.1 coordinate 155,437,645, forward strand.
CTTTGACCCCTTTGCGTGACCTTTGGTGGATGATTTTGGTGTCATTAGATTTATTACATCCTCGCCACCACAGTAAAATCATAAACTTAAAGTTTGATACATTGAGTGAGCTGTCAGGCAAGGTCAAAGTTCCTATGTTAAGTCTAGCGAGGCTGTGGAGCTTTAACCAACAGCGCCACTAGGGATAGTCAAGAGTTGCTGAGTGATGTTCATATCAAGTGCTTAGCAGTCTGACTGTTGCCATGTCCACAAAAACATGGAAGACCAAACTATGGACAGCGAACAGTTCAAGCCCAATCCTCAGCTCGACAGTTCCTAAAACATTTACAACGAGCATGGACATCAGCATCTGATATAGTGAACTTAGCATGCTTAAGCATATACAATCATTATTGAAGCATAGCAGGTAACCGAGCAACAGCACTCAGCTGATTGCTCAAGCTCACATGGTACGCTCATATGACTATCTTAGCCAGGTTTATAAGAGACCTAAGCACACACAGTGCAGCGATAACATCAGTAAACATGAGGATGAACGAAAGCAAAAACTGCTGAATACAACCACAAAAATTGGGGATTTGGAAAGGTCACAGTCTGCATACAGATGTTTTTTTTAATAACATCAACACAATCATGTTGAGAGCATGACCGTCCTTGAGGAGGAGTTTATATATACTTCAGCATTTTGGGGGGGGGGTGTCTGGGTGTAGTGATCGAAGCGCAGGGCACACCACTGGGGAGATGGCGGGGGTAGTGATGGCACTTGTCACGGTGGCTCTACCAACTCCTTCCCTGAGGGACATGTGTGACCCTTTGCCAAAGCACTGACAGGCCTCTTCAGGCAAACGCTGATGGTGCGGTTTACCTGTATAAGAAGTTGTCATAGGTGACGCCACCGTTCCTTACTCCGCAGTGAAATCCAAAGGGAGAAATAAAGTCCAGACATGCACATGGATAAATTGTAGAACACACAGCTGCTGGGAATGGGCATGTCAGAACCAGCGACTCTCGGGGCCTCTGTGCCTGCACTGACGGTCCTACCACCCAAGTTGCAGTTGTGTGGCGCAGGGGAGCCCCGATTCTAGTGATCTCCCATGGTCGCCGTAACTCTGGTCGCTGCCGGGTTGCTAGGGACGCAGCGGGTTCCGCGCTGTGTTCCCATTTCTATGACTACCGGGCGTGCTACCTCGGCATCCGTCTGTTCAGCAAGGTTGGGGGCGATGTTCCCAGCATCTTCTTGATTGGGCCCTGCTGCTGTCAGGCTCCCTGCCCCAATCAACTGCTGGGGCAGGAGTTCTGACAGTATTTAAATGCGTCTGTTTCCTTCCAGCATTGCCAGTGTTAGTTTGGTCTTCCAACTGCACCCGCATATTGTTTGACTCCTGTTTTAACCCCGGCTTTCTGACTTTCTGGACTTGACTTCATTTTTGCCTGACCCCTTTGCACCGCGTACCCTCCTATTGCCGACCCAGATAGTCTGACCATTCTACTGTTTGTTTGTCTCCAGTGTCTGTTTGTCGTTCCCGTGTCCCACTTCCCTAGTTTAGTGTAGAGACCGCCGCCCAGTTGTTGCCCTGGGCATTAGCCCAGGGGGGCAAGTAGGCAGGGACAGGGGTTGCGGGTTTTCTCAGGGACTCCCATTATCCCGGGCCCTGTCCTGACAGGGCAGCAACTGGAACTTTACTTGAAGTTTTCCAACAGGTGAATTTACAGGCAGCTTGTTGGTAAACTACACGCCACTGCAGGAAACAATTGAGGTCAGAGAGGAGAACACAGAATGAAACCAGGCCCACAGTCCAAGTTATCTGTACAACACCGCACCTAGAAAACAGAACACTCCAGAGGAGGGAAAAAGAGACACTCCACTGCACACTCACACCTTTTCTTCCAGACACTGCACGGCGGACTTCACTTCCTTACGTCTTAGTGAGATGAGGTCTTGGGCAGAAACCTCCGAAACCTCTCTTCCTCTTCCTTTCTTCACCACATGTAGGTTGAAGGTACATACATGTAGCTGTCACTCCCTCTCAGAAGAAGAACCAAAAAGAAGAACAGCCAAGAAGACTCTTGCACACACCTTGCAAGCACATTTATCATCCAACTTCACATGACAAGACAAAATTGTTACATTTCCAGACATAACCCAGACATTCATGGACATTAACCTCTTGCACGCTGCAGCTGTGCAATAAACATAACTAGTGACAGGACAATTTTCACAGTGCATCCAAAATGAGAACATGACATGTGAGACAAATACAAGACATTTATGGAAGGGCCAGGTACATAGACTTCGGGCCACTACATGGGCAATGGATTAAATTTCCTGAAATCTTAAAAGAGCAGATGTCAGTGATAGCCGACGACCCAGAGTAGAAGACAGAAGCAGATTTTAACTGCTTCTGCCTTCTCTTTTGTGGGCTACGTATAACGCTTAATGAGCGCTATGTAGTGAATAGAGGAAGCTCTTCGACCTTGCGATCACGTGATTGTGTTGTACCCACTGGCAGGGCAGAGCTGCAGGATCCTAGCAGACCCAGATAAGTTCTGCCAGTGACTATTGTTACTACAGGGGGATGTTGTCCCCTATGAATGCCCCAGTTGCAGTGGAAAAGTGTGAAAAAGAGAAAAAGAATGACAGTGTGAATGGTCCCCAGAGATCTTATATCACGTCATGGGGAACATAGAAATAAAAAAAAAATACTTACAGCAATAAGTAAAAAAAAAATTTACAGAATAAAAAAATATATATATATAATAAAAGAAAACAACCCACTGCCGATGCCAACCTAAACAGTCACCATATTTACCCTGTAATCTGACTATACAAATTATATAAAAACACCTGGAAGAAAGTGGGGAGCCCATTCCTGTATTTTGCTGTACTGTATATTGAAACGTCCTTCCATTTTAGCTCTTCGCAATGCCTACATTTTTTATTCATTTTCCCTATGATTACTAACTGATGATTAGTCAATCAATGGGTCATAATGAAATGCTGTATCATTAGGCTGGGTTCACGCGGGACAGAATTTCTGTGCGGCATATCTGCCCGCAGCTCCTAGTCCTGGGATTAGCCAGCCATGTGGATGAGATTTTGCAAAAATCTCATCCACAGGAGGTGGCCAATCCATTGCAGCAAAGCCAGGCGGAACTGGCAATGTGGCACGAAATTGACAGCCGCAGCATGTCAATTCTTTTTTTTTTTCCCTGTTGCGGCCTCACTCCTCTCTATGCTCCAATGTATCTCCAGCTCTGAGAGACACGTGACGGTCAGCATCTAGGGTTCAGCGGACCTGAGACTGCTCCAATGTCTCTGTAGCTCTAAGACAGGGGTCCCCAACTCCAGTCCTCAGGGACCACCAACAGGTCATGTTTTCAGGATATCCTATGGTTAGAACACCTGTGGCAATGTGTGAGGCACTGACAATAATTACATCACCTGTGCAACACTGAGGAAATCCTGAAAACATGGCCTGTTGGCGGTCCCTGAGGACTGGAGTTGGGGAACCCTGCTCTAAGAGACGCATGAAGCTCATAATCTAAAGCCCAATGGGCCTGAGACTCCTCCGGGGTCTCTACTGCTTTAAGATCAGCTTGTCTTTCAGCTTGTTGATGCCTTCTTGCCTCAGCGTGGTCATCAGATTCTTGGGTTCTAGTCATTTTCGCAGCTTGAGCTCTGTAGAGCCACGCGCTACATCTGACTTGCGTGGCATATTAAAAGAAGACCAAAAAATGGATAGGAAATACGAAGGAAGCCATTTCTTACCCAGCTGAGAAAAAATAAAAGCAGCGCTGTGATTGGTTGCTATTTGTTATACTGCTACGGTAAAAATTAAAGCAGCGCTGTGATTGGTTGCTATTTGTTATACCACTAAGGTAAAAATTAAAGCAGCGCTGTGATTGGTTGCTATTTGTTATACCACTAAGGTAAAAATAAAAGCAGCACTGTGATTGGTTGCTATTTGTTATACTGCTGAGGTAAAATGAAAGCTACGCTGTGATTGGTTGCTATGGGCAACACAGACTTTCTTTAAAATCTCATTCCATGTTAATATGCCTTTTGTTCAAGTTATACGGCAAAATCTGTCTGTTTGAGTCGTACAGCCCAGCTTTCATTTGTTAAACTGCTGAGGTAAAATGAAGGCTGCACTGTGATTGGTTGCTAGAGTTCAGATTTCATTTCTTATATAGCTGAAATTAAAACAGTGCTGTTATTGGTTGCTCTGGGCAGCACAGATTTTCTTTAAAACCTTAATCCATGTTTATATGTCTTTTATTAAAGTTTTAGGCCCCATGTCCACGGGGAAAATCAGGCCCGCCGCGGATTCTTCATGTAGAATCCGTAGCGGGTCCCTCCTGCCCCGCGGACATGAGGCTAAAAAATAAGAATAAACTCACATCTCCGAACGCTGCGGATCTTCCTTCCTTCGCGGCCGGATCTTCTTTCTTCGGCATGGCAGATGTGCTCGGCACGTGGGCAGTGTGCCGCGCGCATGCGCCGGGCACATCCGCCGGGCCGAAGAAAGAAGATCCGCCGGCGAAGGAAGGAAGAACCGCAGCGTCCGGAGAGGTGAGTTTTCATTCATGTACGGGTGTTCCGCGGATCCGGACGGCTTCCATAGGCTCCAATAGAAGCCTGCGGGAGCCGTTCCCACGGGAGACCCGCACTAAAATAGAGCATGTTGCGTTTATTTTCCCGCACGATCCACGGCTGAAGGGAAAAATGACATCCGCAGGTATTTAACTACCTGCGAGTGTCTAATGCTTCCCCATGGGGCACGGATCCACGTGCGGGAAAAACGCTGCGGATTTTAAATTAGAATTATGCCGTGGACATGAGGCCTCAATCCGGGCAACGCCGTGTATCCCTGCTAGCTTAATAATCGCATATGTGCGGCAATGACGTCTGCCCTCTTGTGTCTGCCCGTTTGGGGGGGGTCTAGCTTATGATGTGCACCCCTTTTCCCTCAACAGTGCCGGAGCGGAGGTGTGCCTGCACATCACCAAATAAATCGGTCTTGTCACGCTCGCTATAGAACTCTATACATTTTTGGGATAAAACCTAGCCTATGTCCTTCCTCAAGTTGCAAGCTATCTCCCTGCCAAATTTCATTAAAATCGCTTCAGCAGTTTAGCTGTGAGAAGGTAACAAACGGACAGAGTTACTTTCACATTAATATTAGTATGGATTATGATTATAGTATTTATGTTTCATATACACGCTTTGTTGGTCATGTAATTAATGAAGAGGTCATTGTGGCCATTTTTCTCCTTTGTCATTTGGTGTCAGAGTTTATTATTTAAAAGAGGAGTTTGGGGCAGCGGCTGGGGAAAGGTGGTTTCCCAGCTGGAATGCACTCAGCAATAACCCTAGTCATGAGAACTGGAAACAAAAGGATCCACGATTGTGAGTGAAAATGCCATTCTCCTGCATTAGCAGATTTAAAACTGACGTCCCTGATATGCCCACGAGGCAGAATCGGTCAGTTCATTCATTATTCATCTTATTGTTATTCTCCTAGGGTAATCACATGTGAGACCAGAATACTGATGAATACAACACATAATAAATAAAATACAAATACTGTGACATAGCCACTGACATCATGACAAGTAATGTATAAGGTAAATTATATGTTATATGGAAAAAACTACCAAACATTGTACGCAAAAGTTATAAACCACTTAGATCCCATATGACAAATATTGACTTAAACAGTCAAGAGATCATGAATCACCAGACATAACACACATTGCATATGGATTGGGAGGTTTCTGCTTAATTTATCAGCACTGCTACAGAAATTAAATGTCCAGGAACAAAAATACCCTGCTAAAATTCTTAAAGGAAGGATTGTTCTAAAGATTTGGATCATTTGCTGCATGATTATTCTTTGATAGCATTTACATATAGAATGGGGATTTTTACTAACTAGCTAAAATATCTAGCATACTGCAATTAGATAAGCATACTTAAAGCATATGGATCTTTTAGATAACTTATGCTAATTTAATAGCCTGTATGTGTCTCATCAATCTTGTAATATACTTTCATTCAAAGAGTTTTTCTTTTACCACTGTAAATTAAGGCTGGAATGCTGCCCCTCTGCAATCCATTGCTTGTCCTTATGTGGCAGCCCAGAGCTGACCCTGGGCTGGGGAAGACAGCGGGGTAGAAAACACACTGTCCAGCGGGGTAGAAAACACACTGTCATGGATGGCTCTACCATCTTCTCCTTCTGGTCCCAAAGAGTAAGTGGCCCAGCCGTCCACAGGTCCCATAATAAGTAACCGTGTGAAACCTAGTTTAGTACCGGTTTGTCTTTGTGACGCCAATGCCCCTTTCTGATGATTGTGGTAAATAACAGAGAGCACAATCAAAGGAATTGTTTTTTCCAAAGAGGAAACAAGGTTTCTCTCTTACTTGTAAATGAAAATTGTAAAGTTCCAACACATGGCATTTATATGATATGCAAAACATTTATTTTTCAGATGCTCTCCTCAACAAGTTTGTATCCAGAAGTCACTCTTTCTTTTTTGTATATCGGCAGTCTAAGTTATCTGTCAGACCTTTTGCAGACATGCTCCCGTTACTAACTAGGCACAAATTACATAATCCTCTCTTCTCCATTTAGTTCACACTCTTTAAGGCCGCCTGCAGACGGGCGGGTCAGATCCGGCGGCGAGGATTCTCGCCGCGGGACCCGACCCGAGCGCCAGCAGGGACCAGCGCGTACTCACCCGCGCCCGCCAGCTCCGGCTGTTTGATGTGCCGGCTTGCCGGGCAGCCAGCGCATGCGCAGACCGGAGCCGGTGGCGGGTGAGTGACATTTCTGTGCAGGGCTCTGCGAGTCCCGCACAGAAATAGAGTATGCCGCGATTTGTTTGCCGCGCGATATTTTGCGCAGCCAAATCGCGGCCGTCTGCATAGGATTGCGTTTGTTAACGCTATCCTATGCAGGCTTCCAGCAGCGGAAATTCCGCGGGAAATCCCACCACGGAATTTCCGCTCGTGTGCAGATGGCCTAAATCTAGTTCTCTCTCTCTTGCGTGTACTCACTATTGCGGTAGACAAATGGAGGAACCATGTACTCGCCACCTTCAACTACAGGAAAACAAGGTCTGTTCCAAACACTCTCCAAAGGAATAGCACTCCATTACTGCAGACGTGAGCCTGGGACAAGGCACGAGTAAGCTCCAGATCTCCTGTATCCTTACATGGTTTTCGGCTGCCATCGCACCTCCACACACATTCTTGAGCAGCTCTCTCCCTCAGCTCCTCTCTCGAACAGCTCCTAACTTCATATCCTCAGACCACACACACCTCCTAGCTCATTCCCCTAGCACCTGACTCACTCTACATCACGTGCACACAGGTTAGGAAGGACAATACACATAACCAGACTAAACTGATACAAAATCAGACACCAAACATTAACCCTCTCTGACAGAACCGCCAGTAGGGGGTGGGGACAGCTGCAGATTTCTCTCCTCATGCTCCCCTGCCACTCTCCATTCACTTAACACAGCAGCTGTTCAGTACTGAACGGCTGCTGTTTACACTAAACGATCATCACTCAGATCATGGGCCATCGTTTAGGCTGCATAAAATTCTAAACAATAATCTTCAGTGTAAACAGCAGCTGTTCAGTACTGAAGGCTGCTGTTAAAGTGAATGGAGAAGAGCGGGGGAGAGCGAGAAATGAAATCTCCTGAAGTTGTCTCGCTGTGAGCCAACGATACTTGCTCCTTTGCAACAGCACGGGAGCGAGTACATGCAGGGACGAGTATTGGGCATCGTTTGCCTGACAGTCGTCCGTGTAAATGGGACTTTAGACATTCAGCTTCCATAGCAACTAAGACATTAGGATGTTTTCTTAGCTATGGGGGGGGGGCTGCGGTAAGATGCTGACTCCCTGCATTGACACAGCTCTCAGATCTGCAGTCAGTGTGTACACGATCTCTATCTCTACTGATGTTATTTTACCTAACCTGGTATGTGCACCTATCTTGATGTTGTAGACATTATATGTATTTCCAGTTTCCTGTGGGCAAAGCAGCATACATTGTACATGCATTGAAAAAGAGATTCCATACCCATATCTCTTCGCAGTATAGCATCAGGAGCAGCAATAGCATGCCGGACATTAAACATTAGTACTGAGCAGTGTAGATGTGAATCCAGTAGCTGTGAAACAGTAAAACGCTTACTATTAACTGCAGCACTTCTCTGTGTGTTTCTCTGCCTTTTTCTCACTTGTCTCCACCTCCTTCTTTCTCCTCTCTATGCACTTCTATTGACAGCATGTGACCTGATCTGTTAGTGAGCTATTAGTCTGTCTCATCTCTCAAAACAGGTTTTAGCAGTATTTCAGAGAAAGTGAACAGTTTGAGGTGGGAGAGCCTGATAAGTGGAGAAAGAAGAATTTCTTCCTCCACTAAACATTGCCTAGCTATTTCTTTCTGTCTGAAATTCCTCCCTCTTTTTCCTCAGATGGTGATAGGATCTCAGTTATAACCAGCTCAGTTCTACTCGGGGTTATGGATGCATTTTCTAGTGAGATCCTTACTTTTTGTGATGCTGTTACATGGTTCTACCACAGAAACTGCCTACAAAGGGACACAGAATCTCCTATTACAGTTACTGATGATGATCTCACAGTTCCTGTCACACAGTTATAGCAAAGGAGATCAAAGCTCATCCTGCTAACTGTATATTTATGGTCTATAGCTTATTTAGGTGAATATAGAAGGTAATGATAATTAAACTGAACCGTATAGTCTTAATTAATACCATGCTGAAGCATCATGGGATTGATGTAAAACTGAAAGTAAAAAATCTCAGCTTCAAGATGGTATCTGATAAGCATCGGACAGGGGCTGAACCACATGGTAGTGGCTGCAATACATAGAGGAGAACTCCAGAGTGTGACAGGCAATCAGGTGAGAGCAGCAGGAATGGAAAATGCGTTTTAACCGCAGTGGCTCTTTAACAGCATAAAACGTTGTTGTTTTTTAGATCATGTTCAGGAAAAGTCTGTTCTCTGACTGCCTTCTGTAATGGACTCTTGCCAAAATCTCGTTCACAAAGCTTTACTTTGTACCTTGACAGGATGTATCTAAGTGGGGCAGGAAATGAAGCCATCACTTCAGGGGAATGAGCTGAGGTCCAGAGGAGCTTTACAAACTGTGTATGATCCTTGCACATTACATAAATGCAGCCTAGAGCCTGCAGCATGTCCTCTCTGTGTTGAGAGGTTTGCACGGTGCTGCCAAATAGCAGAGCTCCCAAACTTCATTTCCGAAAACACAACCTCTGCAATGTCAATGATCAGATCCAGACTAAAAGCATCTGCCAGAATGATGCAGTTAGTGAATTACTACCTTGTTTAGTATAATTGATACAAGTAAATGAAGTATAAGTAAACATTAGTAATAAAATAAAACAGCATTTGATCTAAGAAAAATAACCATTCAAATTAGCAGAATTAAAAATCAGCTAAAGTAAATTTTGTAAGTTCACATGAGCTTAATTTTTAAATAAACAGACTGCAGCTGAGTCCAGTCCATTTGCACTGTTATTAATAAATTCAGACATTAATCTACATTTACACCACCTTCAGCAACTCCTTCCAAACATATGCCCCAACATAACTGTATTCCTGTACATCTGCATACTTCTGCCATAGATTAGCATACTTATGATGCAGCAAACATTTTTGTTTGTATACAGGTGTATAGAAATGTTATAGTATACTTGCAAACACAGGACAAAAGGACACCCTCTTGGTATACGTTACTTGTTAAAATCTATGGGGACAACAGTCTTTATACGGTATTGGGAGATTTTTTCAGCCTATATGCCAACTTTGCATCACAGATGTCCAATATGTATTTCTAAGTAAAACAAATGCCCAAAATGACATTATAACTGCTACTCCTCCAGTACAAGGGGATGCTGAAAAGTCTTTGGCTTTGTGTTCTTTTTTTGTTTCTATGGTAACGAATGTTACATCACATGAAAGCCTTATGTGTCTAATATATACGTTTTCAAAATTTTGTGTTTGTAGCTTATGGAAACAGTAATCTAGGCATGCGGGAAAACAAAATGGCGGAGTCTAAGGTGATATTCACGGCAAATGAGAGCAGAGGAGTGATAACATTCTTGTTCTGCAAGGAAAGTCCACGAAGGATATTCATGGTGATATGTCTTAGCCATTGGGGGATCAATGCTCTTCATATTCTACAGTTAAGAACTGGGTTGCCAAATTTAAAATGGGCAACTTCAGCACCAATGAAGAGGAACGTCCTGGACGACCGAGAGAGGTTGTTGTTCCGGAGATCGGCAATGCTGTGCACAACCTTATACTGGAGAATCGGCGAATTTCAGCTAAAGGAGTAGCAGACATCATGGGGATTTCTCGTGAACATGTTTGTGTTATTATCCATGAACATTTGAACATGAAAAAGCTATCTGCAAACTTGGTCCCCAAATGTTTGACAACAGATCAGAAAAGCATATGAGTGAAAACTTCCCAGTACATTTGTCAGAGTTTCTGGACTGATAAGAACTTCTTGGATCGACTGGTCACTATGGATGAGACCTGGATTTATTTGTATGACCCTAAAACCAAGAAGAGGTCAAAAGAGTGGAGGCACAGTGGTTCTCCTCGCCCAAAGAAGTGCAGGATGCAAAAATCAGCCACTAAGGTGATGGCGTTTGTGCTCTGGAATAAGGAGGGCGTGCTGCTAGTGGATTACCTTCAAAATGGTTCCACCATCAATGCAAGGTATTACATTGACCTTTTGGACCAATTGAAGACAGCTCTAAAGGCCAAAAGGTGCGGCAAGCTGTCCAAAGGAATCTTGTTCCTGCAGGACAACGCCTCCGCTCACACTGCACAAGCGACCACAGCAAAACTGGTGGAGCTAGGCTTCCAGCTGGTTGACCACCCACCTTATTCACCAGATCAAGCTCCCTCTGACTACCATCTGTTTCCAAACCTGAAAAAACACCTCAAGGGTACCAAATTTCACACCATTTCCGATGCCATGGCTGCTACGGATGACTGGTTTGCGGCACAACCAAAATCCTTCTTTTTGCAAGGCTTACAAAACTTGGAATACTGATGTAAGAAGTGTGTTGACATCAGTGGAGGGTATGTGGAATAAATGTAAAGTTTTATCTTCCTATCTCGTTTCTTTCTGGGTAAAGCCAAAGACCTATCAGCAGCCCCTCGTGCTAAAGTTTTATCTTCCTATCTCGTTTCTTTCTGGGTAAAGCCAAAGACCTATCAGCAGCCCCTCGTGCAAGTTAAAAATGATCTGATTAGTTCCATGAGTAGCTGATTAACTCCTTGTCTGCCCCAATTATTATATTACTATGTTGTATACATAAGGTGAAAAGTAGGTCAGAAACTTACTTCATGCTGTCCAGTATATCTTTCTTTTAATTGTTACTATCAGTCTCTAGTTCAGTAAGGTGAATAAGAATCTGTCACAGTTGATCCCTTATTTCTAAGACTAGGTATGTGATTTTATGTGGCATGCCGATAATAGGGACAGACCCCAGAGCATGGGAGCCCAGGAAAGGAGCCCACTAGCAAGCCACCAAAAATTTTCTTACATACTCAAACAGTCTCGCTAACACTGTCCGGAGAGCTCATTGCACTACATGACTTCTCCCCCTGCTGTCTGGGTACAGTGTGCAGGAGACTGGGGAGGAGTTGGATTATGCTCAACTGCTCCAACCCACGTTTGCATTAATAATAAATAATAATAGGAAGAAGATTTTGGTTAGAGATTCAACAGAGAGAATGGGTCAGCATTGCTAAATGGTGGCAACAAAGGAGGACACTATTACTAAGCCGTGGCCACAAACGGAGACACTTTTTACAAAGCAGGGACCATAAAGGGGGCCCTATTACTAGGTAGGGGCCACAAAGAGGGACCCTATTACTAAGTGGAGGCCACAGGGGGGGCACTCTTATTATGAGAGGCATTGAGAGTAGCAGCATACTTACCTATACTTTATATTATTCCTTTCAATTACCTATCTAGCCCATAAAATGTAACTTTATAAGGATTGTGATATCTGAGACAATGGTATTTGCTATCATTGTTTGTTTGAGCATGCTCAGTTGATGTGGATAAGACATTGCAATCTTTCTAAATGTCACTACAGATGCTATTAAAATAGTCACATTGCTATCTTTTCCAATTGTTTAGCAGTACTCAATAATTTTTCTAAATCCCTGGGCATGCTCACTTGATGTGGACAAGATTCAGTTATTTTTCAAAGTGTCTGCACACGCTCTATTGAGACAGTCACGCCTGTTCTGCACTGGGTATGCTCTGGCAACACTATGATTCGTGGAGCCATCGATATGGGATTGGTTAAACTATAGCACAATTTCTTACATCATTATTTGCCGCTGTCTTGTCTCTGGTCTAGATTGGCTACTCGAAAGAATGTTCCACCTCTCTCCTATTTAAGAGTTATCAGTTCAGCGCTCGGCTCCCTATAGCCCTGGTTGTTCTTTTCTCGGGGGGTGGCTATAGATTAGGTTTTAATAGGGTTTTGATGGTGCTGAATTATTAATTTCCACATAGGCCTGGATGGCCAACTTTCAAAAGCCTATGTTTTAGTGTGTATATGCACAATTCCACACATGATACTAACTGATGACTACTAGTTACATCTCATTTGCTACCACCAATGGCCCTTTATTTTAAATATTATTTGATTTTGTCTTTTTGAATAATAAAGTATTTAGATTATATTTTAGGGGATATTACCTATGGGTATTTTTTGCCTTTGCCAATTAGAATTGTGTTTCTATGAGTATTCCTAGGGCAATTTTATTATATCCCTGAATGAGGGACAGAAGGAAGTCCGTCTCTCTCTATTTAATTCTTATTCTTATTGACCATGGCATCTAGGGAGTTTTCTCTGATCCTGGCCATTATAGCAAGAACCTGGCTGTCCTTAAACACAGGGCTCTCACAATTAAATTTTTTTCCAGGGCCACTTTGGGTTTCCAATCCACCCCTGAAAGTAAAATAACATCTGCAGTTTGCAGTGCGAATATGTTTGTCTGCTGTGCATCACCGTTCACTAACAAGTGCCCCTTATCGCCCCATCCACTAATATATGCACCTTTTCAGCATTCATTAATTCATTATTCTTATTTATACACTAAAATAAAAAGACACTAATACTTACCTCTGTTGCTCCTCCCCCATTTTGCACATTGTGGCCTGCTATAACTCTGGATCCCGTCTGACTTCCGGGTCACATGATGATTGCGGCTATTCCACAGAACTCACCAATACTGAGCCCAAAGATTGGCCACAGCAATTACGTGTGCTTGTTGTGTGATCGCTTGACCAGGAAGTCAGCAGTGGAACAAAATAGTGTTTACTCCGAAGGCCGGGAGGAGCGATAAAGGTAAATATTGGTGTTTTTTAATTTTAGTAATTTTACTTTTCCCAAATAATTTTAATACAAAAGGGGTCAACTCTATAGACAATATCTCCACCCCTGCACCTTCCCCAGGACCCAACTAGCCCACCAGGATATCCATTTCGCCCCTGTTTTCCTGTGTGAACCCAGCCTAAGGAATAATATGTAAAAGCCTATTCACTTTTGACATGAATATATAAAAATTGCTGTCTCGGAGATAACAGTCAATGGTGCTACAATGTAAAAGTCAAAGTGTAAGAGGGAATCTTAAAGCTTACACAGTACAAAACTAAGAATTTACACAATGAAGTCTGTATGAGCCAACTTTGGATCTCTGACTGGAATTTTCTGTTAATGCAAAGTGAAAATGCTGTAATGCACTGAATTCACATGGCATTTGTTTTCTTCAATAATCTCCATTCCTCTTATACACCCTGACATGATGGATGTTAGATTAGGGAAAGTGCTTAATAAGCAACTTTCCTTAATCCTTTGGCACTTATTGAAAGCTAAATACTTAAAGCCTTGTGGAGACTAAGTTGTCAATAAAAAAAGGTTGTAATACAGGATATTTATAAAATAATCAATGCTGCGTTATTTAGATATCGCCTAACGTATTTATTTGCGTGCAAAAGGTTCCAGCAGATCCCAAGACTTGTCTCCCAACTAGAAATGAATGGTAATGCTTTTATATTCTATCTATAACAAAGTAACAAGAAGCTAAGTAAAAGGTGACAGCCGATATGCCTGCACTTCCTGTTGTCACATTTGCAAAAATGGCTGACACTGCAGAATAAAAAATAGTCAAATATTCAAAGCCAAACAAACATAGACATGGATCCAATAATCAGCGAAAAATTGACTCCAGACAAGATTGTTTCAAGGAGCTATGTCAGTGTTTCTCTACCAGGGTTCCATGACCCTGACAGGGGTTCCCCAGAACACAGGAACAGCAGAGCCTGTCACTTTTACAGTAGTTAAAGGGTACCTGTCAGCATCTTTGAGCCCCATAAATTATGTTATGAGGCTCAAAAGGTGAGGGAACAGGGATTCCCCATTCCAGCATTGCATCACCGAAAAACCAGCTTGTGCGCAGTGTGACTCTTTTCCGAACGCTATGTGCACGCATTCTCTCATTAATCTATATGGGAGCGTGAGCACACACAGCTTTCTGAAAAGAGTCACAGTGTGTACTTGTGCTGATTTCTCAGGTGCACAGCCCTGGAACGGGGACTCAGTCAATATAACAGCAGTTCCCTGGCACCCCCATTCCTTTACCTTTGAGCTCCAAAAGGTAGTTAATGAGAAAAAGAACAATAAGGGACGGCGCTCCACCCACTAAAATGCAGTTCTTAGAATGCAAGAAAGAATAACAAAGGACTTACCCGGTGTAGGTGGATGGATCCCTGTGAAAGGACCCCCCACCTAACACCTCCACGTCCTGGTAGGCGTTGAATAAATGATGAAATCTCCTCTCTCTAATCCAAAAATACTGAGATGGATGCACAGGAGCAAGCAAGGATCTGTCGCCTTCCCCAATCTGGGTGCGACTAAACAAACGTGGAAAGACCAAAGAACAAAAAAAGATCCAGCGCTCTAAAGTGAAGGAAACCTATTAAACTAAATCAATAGTAGGTTCCTTGGTTTACAAAACAAAAGACTTTTATTTTAAAAATACGTCCGACGCGTTTCGTCGCATAACAGCGACTTTTTCAAGTGACATAAATACAAACATTTCTTATCCTTATATAGCATACAAAGCATTTTACTCACATGTTAATTACTGCATGCAGCTCGTGCACTGACCCGAGACGCCGTGTTCTGACTTCCGGCGGGCGGGAGGGTGACACAAAAAGCTTCCGGTACTTACATTATGTTTCCGGGTTAATAGTCCGTAAAACATGACATACGCTTTACCCCTAAGCTGGGCCGAGGAGCCGTGCCTGACTTCCGGCAGGTAGGAGAGTTGCATGGAGCACTTCCAGTACATTAATAGTACTTCCGGGTTAGCAATCCCCAACGAAAATGACGTGAGAGGGCGCCGGTCATGTGACTCAATAGGTCACATGATCCAACAACGTCCCGACGTCAATACGTTGTAGAGAAAGGTCCTAGCCCTTGTATGGAGGTTGCGTTACCATAGCAATGGAACGCTAACCTCCAGAAGAAAGCAGTCCTTTAGACCTATGGGGAAATTGTAGGCTATTAGCAGGAACCAATAAATAAAAGGTTCTAGTTATTCCTATCGTCATGGCAGGTTTTTTTTTCTTTTTTTGTTCTTTGGTCTTTCCATATAAGGTAGTTAATGGGACTCAAAGGTACTGACACTTTCCCTTTAAAGGCCCATTCACACGCAAAGACAATCTTCCAAACGATTGAAAGATTGACAGTTCTAGGGATCATTTTGCATAAAGTGCTAATGGACACTCATGGCCTTTAACACTTTATTAGCTTCATTTGCATGTAAATAAGCATCCAGGAGCTGCTTGCAGAACACAGCATGTGGTCTGAGCTCCACAATCAGCTCCTTTGTTCATGCTCCTGCTGTCAGCTAAATACAATGTAATTAGCGCTCCAGTGCAGAACACAGCGTGCGGTCTGTGTTATCTACTCTCTGGCTGAATGATGGATTTTAAGTAGAGATGAGCGAGCACACTCCGTAAGGTCAGTTACTCGCTCATCTCGAGTAACTGCCTTCTCCGCCGAGCGTGCTCGGGGGGGGGGGGGGGGAACAGCGGAGGTCAGGGGGTGGCGGGGGAGAGTGAAGGGGAGCGGGGGGGGGGGGGGAGAGAGAGATCTACCTTATGCCTGTCTCACACAAGCTGATAGGAATTGCAGATTCCGCATGCGTTTGATTCGTGGTAATAAGATCAATCAATTGCATTGGATTACACAATTCCGCTTACATTAGCGGGTCGGAATTACGTAGTCCCCTCGCAGAGAACAGAACGCAGCATGTTCTATTTTACCACGGATATCCGCAACAAAGAGCCCATTGTGCTCTCTGGTTACTGAAATACCCGCAGCCCATATGCAACTACATTGTGTACGGGCTGCAGGTAGCCGCATCATCGCTAATACAAACAAGAAAAGGTGTACTGCGCATGCCCGCCAGCATGAGTACACAGTAATGTGCAGTACATTACGCAGCTGTATGCAGCGTCACACACGGCCATGTGAGCCCAACATTATTCAGATCGCTACCTGTAATATGTAATTTACAAGAAGTCCCTGAGAACGCTCGCCTTCCTGCAGTTCCAGGAGCAGCTTGTTGAGCACGTTCTGTGTGAGACCGCTGCACCTCATCAAGCTTACGAAGCCTCATGGAGCGCCACTTTTTACACCACATCCCGCCAATGAGGTCAAGAAATACCCCCCAAAAAAGCATGGGAAGATGAGGGATACCTGGTTTTATTGCCCCATGTGCCCATTCCATCCAGCCTCTGTAATTATCCCTGTCTTCTGACATACCACACAGTTTACATTATTATTTTTATCTAAGATTTAGGGAACGACAAAAAAGGCAGGGGGGATTATTTTCAGGGAGTCGGGTTTTTTGGGGGGGGGTTTCTGCACAAGTGTGCAATTGGGCCTGGAATTTATTCAGTTGTGCCCTGAAATCCAATCCATTATAAGCCTAGCCATGTGTCCTATAAGCAAATTGGGGCTACAATGGGTATGTTTCTGAACATGGGACAAAGAGGGATATCCATTTTGGGGTGCAAGTCTTCATGTATATGTGTGCTGTACAAAAAAAACTTTTTAAAATCACACAATTAGCAAAAAAATTAAAATCCTAATTTTTTTCCTTCTGCTTTGCTTAGATTCATTTAAAAACTGTGGAGTCAAAGTATGCAGTACACCCCTAGATGAATTTATTAACCCCTTAACGACCAGCCCATAGTATTTTTACGTCCTGCCCAAGTGGGCTTTATTCTCTGAGGATGTAAAAACATGCGTCCTACAGAGAATAAAGCCCTGTGGGGTATGGACGCGACAGCTCCATGCTGTCGGTGCCCGCAGGTAGCCGACAGCATGGAGCTGTCATCCCGGGCTGCGGGGACCCCCCCCCCCCCCCGTCATAGCGCCGATCGCAATAAAGTAAATAAAAGTGCCTAAAAAGTTAAAGATTCAGCTGCCTTGATGGATCGGATCCATCAGGGCATCTGAAAATTCTCACCCGCCTTCTCCGCTCTGCCCGCTGAAGATCTGGTCCTCCCGCTCTTCTGCGCATGTGCGCCAGACGATGATGTCACGCACATGCGCAGAAGCCCGGGAGCCCCAGACAAATTCAAAATCTCCTGGCTCCCGACTCCTGAACGTAGCCGGGAACCAGGAGGTGTTACCGGGGACCACGGTGAGCGGTCTCCGGGCCCACAATCGCGAAAAAGTTTAAAAAGGTAAAAAAAAAGTGCTAGTTTCACCTCCCCTCATGGATCGGATCCATGAGGGGAGGTGAAAATACTCACCTCAGGTCCGCCAATGTCCCCGGTGTTCCGGGACCCGAAGTCGCCCTCTGCGCATGCGCGCCCGATGATTGACATCGGGCGCGTGCACAGAGGGGCTCGAGCCCAGGGAAATTCAAAATCCCTCTGCTCCTGGCTGCCATGTGTAGCCAGGAGCAGAGGGATGTCACTGGGGACATGATCACTGTCATCCAATGGATGACAGTGATCATGTAAAGTTAAAAAAAAGTGTAAAAAAGTTTTTAAAAAGTTTTAAAAAAGTTTAAAAAGCGTACGTTTCATCTCCCCTCACGGATCATATCCATAAGGGAGGATGAAAGTACGTACATAAGGCCCCAAGATTTATCCGTGGACCTTACCCCAGCGTCTGCGCACACGTCCATCACCAAAATGGCGGACGCATGTGCAAAAGCTGTGGATTGCCAGGATAATTGAAATTCTCCCTGCTCCTGGCTACAAAACTGAGCCAAGAGCCTGGAGATTTCACAGGGGGCCACAGTGATCGGTTCCTGATCACATGTTCGCCGTTATACAATGGATAATGGCGATCACGTAAAAGTTTTTTTTTTTAAATTGAAGTTTCATCCCCCCTCACCGATGCGATCGGTGAGAGGAGATGAAACTTTTTACCGGAGGCCTCCGTATTTGCACCCCGACGCAATCCTCATCCGTGAACTTACCCGAATTCTGCACATGTGACCGCCGGCAAAACACCGGACACATGCGCAGGAGTCGGGGAGTCCAGGAAACTTAAAACCACCTTGCTCTCGGCGACCAACGGTCGCCGAGAGCCTGGAGCAGTGACGGGTGGCCTCGTTGAGCGGTCCCTGGTCACGTAATAAAAAAGTAGCTCTCTAACATAGGTCGGTCTCAAATGACTGGATAGGAATTACGGATTCCGCATGCATCTGATCCGCGCTAATACGCAGATCAATCGCATTGGATTACACAATTCCGCTCACATTAGCGGGTTAGAATTGTGTAATCCACTCGCAGAAAAGAGAACGCAGCAGGTTCTATTTTACCGTGGCTATCCGCAGGATAGAGCCCATTGTGCTCCATGGTCGCGGATATACCCGCAGTCAAAACGCAACTACGTTGTGTACGGGCTGCGGGTACCCGTGTCATCGCTAAGCGACGGTGCAGGAAATACAAGCAAAAAAAAGGTGTACTGCGCATGACCGCCCGTGTAAGTACACAGTTATGCGCAGTACATTACGCTGCCGTACGCAGGGTCACAGCCGGGCTCACAGATGGGATCCGCTGCCGGCAAGATGATTCCGCTTACGGCTGCATGAGCCCGGCGTTATTCAGACCGCTACCTGTAATACGTATTTTACAAGAAGCCCCGGGAACGCTTGCCTTCATGCAGATCCAGGAGCAGGTTGTTGAGCGCCTTCTATGTGAGACCGCCGCACCTCATGAAGCTTACGGAGACTCACGGAACGCCACTTTTCACACCCCATACCCGCCACTGAGGTCAAGAAAGGACCCCCAAAAAGCATGAGAGGAGGGGGGATACCCGGTTTTATTGCCCCATGGGCTCATTCCAACCAGCCTCCGTAATTACCCCTGTCTTCGGAAATACCACACAGTTCACATTATTACTTTTATCTAAGATTTGCGAACGCTAAAAAGGGCGCGGAGTGTGTGTGTGTGGGCGGGGGGGAAAATTTTTAGGGAGTCAATTTTTATTCCGTACAAATAAGCAATGGGGCCTGGAATTTATTCAGTTGTGCCCTGAAATCCAACGGGTGTTCCCTCCTTTATAGGCCTTGCCATGGGTCCTGTAAGTAAATTAGGGTCACAATGGGTATGTTTCTGAACTCGGGACAAACGGGGGTATCCATTTTGGGGTGAACGTCTTCATTCCTATGTACGCTGTACAAAAAAACAGTTTTTAAATTTAAAAAATTGCCAAAAAAATTTGAAAATCGTTACTTTTTCCTTCTGCTTTGCTTAGATTCGTTCAAATACTGTGGGGTCAAAATACGCAGTACACCCCTAGATGAATTTGTTAAGGGGTCTAGTTTTCAAAATGGGGTCATTTGAGGGGTTTCTTTATAGTTTTGGCCGCTCAGTGGCTCTATAAGTGGGCAGTGGGGCCTGGAATTTATTCAGTTGTACCCTGAAATCCAACGGGTATTCCTTTCATTGTAGGCCTAGCCATGTGTCCTGTAAGTCTATTAGGGCCACTATGGGTATGTTTCTGAACACGGGACAAATGGGGGGATCCATTTTGGGGTGAAAGTCTTCATTTATGTGTGCTGTACAAAAAAAGCTGTTTTTAAAATGACAGAATTGCCAAAAAAGCTAAAATCCTAACTTTTTCCTTTTGCTTTGCTTGAATTTATTTTAAAACTGTGGGGTCAAAATACACAGTACACCCCGAGATAAATTCGTTAAAGAGTCTAGTTTTCAAAATGGGGTCATTTGTGGGGGTTCTATATGGTTTTGGGTGCTCAAGAACTCTACAAGTGGGCAATGGGGCCTAAAAGGACTTCAAGCAAAATCTATGTTCTGAAAGCCACTGACTACTCCTTTCATTTTAGGCCCTGTTGTGCATCCAGACATAAGATTAGGGCCACAATGGGTATGTCTCTGAACACGGGACAAACAGGGGTATCCATTTTTGGGTGCAAGTCTTCATTCATATGTGTGCTGTACAAAAAAAGCTGTTTTTAAAATGACAGAATTGCCAAAAAAACGAAAATCACAATTTTTATTTTTTTGCTTGGCTTGAATTCATTCAAAAACTGTGGTGTCAAAATATGCAGTACACCCCTAGATAAATTCCTTAAGGGGTCTAGTTTTCAAAATGGGGTCATTTGTGGGGGTTTTCTATGGTTTTGGGCACTCAAGAACTCTACATGTGTGCTATGGGGTCTAAAAGGACTTCAAGCAAAATTTCTGTTTTGAAAGACACTGACTACTCCTTTCATTTTGGGCCCCGTTGTGGACTCAGATATAACATTAGGGCCACAATAGGTATATTTCTGAACACGGGAGAAACAGGGGTACCCATTTTGGGGTGTAAATCCTCATTTTTATGTAAACTATAGGAAAAAATATGTCTTTAAAATGATAGATTTGCAAAAATATGAAATTTTACTTTTTCTCCTCTAAATTGAATTCCTGAAAAAAAACTGTGGGGTCAAAATACTCATGACACCCCTCAGTGAATACACTAAGGGGTGTAGTTATTAAAATGGGGTCATTTGTGGGGATATCTATTATTCTGACACTCATTAGCCTTTCCAATCTTGGCTTGGTGTAGGAAAACAAAGTGTTCCTCAAAATGCTAAAAAGTAATGTTAAATTTGTACGTCTCCTAAATGGTTAAAAAAAGACAAAGGTTTTTCCAATGTGCACCCAAAATAAAGTAAATGGGTGGAAATATAAATCTTAGCAAAAATTTTTATATTATGTTTGCACATATTTGAGATATTGCAGTTGGAAATGTGAAAAAATGATGATTTTTTCAAAATTTTCCCAATTTTGGCGCTTTTAATAAATAAACACAAATTCTATCGGTCTATTTTTTCCGCCTAAATGAAGTACAACATGTGGCGAAAAAACAATGTCAGAATCGCTTGGATATGCAAAACCTTTCTGGTGTTTTTCCATATTAAAGTGACACATGTCAGATTTGCAAAATTTGGCCTGGTCATTAAGGCGCAAACAGGCTTGGTCACTAGGGGGTTAAGGGGTCTAGTTTTCAAAATATGGTCATTCGTGGGGGTTCTTTATAGTTTTGGCTGCTCACCTGCTCCTTTCAGATTGGGCCCTGTTGTGCATACGGACATAATATTAGGGCCAAAACGGGTATGTTTCTGAACATGGGACAAAAGGGTGGATCCATTTTGGGTTGTAAATGTTCATTTTTTTATGTGCACTATAGAAAAACAAACTGACTTTAAAATGACATATTTGCAAAACTATGAGATTTTATTTTTTCCCCTCTAAATTGCATTAACTCCTGGAAAAAACTGTGGGGTCAAAATACTCATGACACTCCTCAAAGAATATATTAAGAGGTGTAGTTTTTTAAATAGTGTCATTTGTGGGAGTACCTATCATTCTGATGCCTATGAGCCTTTGCAATTTTGGCTTGGTGTAAGAAAACAAAGTGTTCCTCAAAATGTTGATAATCAATGTAAAATTTGTACCTCTCCTAAATGGTTAAAAAAAACTAAAGTTTTTCAAATGGGCATCCAGAATAAAGTAAACAGATGAAAATATATATCTAAGATTTTTTTGCCTTTTCATCACTACATGCCAAATAGATAGCTTTTCTATTTTTATGTTGATGTAGGTTAATGAAGGCTTCTTCCTTGCAGGATGAGTTATATTTGTGAATGCCACGAATTTGAGGTAGGTATAGCTTTAATATTTTTGGGGGGGAGTGGGAATGCAGAAAAATAACAGCAATTCTTCCATTATTTTTGAGCTTTTTTCCACTGCTTACTTTGCAGTAAAAACAAGTTAATTTTATTTTGCTGATCAGAATGAAAACGTTGATAGCAAGTAAGAATAGCTTTTTATATTTTTGTTCTTTTGCACAATAAAACTGTGTTATAGAAAAAGGTCATTATGTGTCAGAGTCATAACTTTTTTATTCGTCTGTCCATATAACCATATAAGGGCTTTTTAAAGAACTAGCTGAAGTTTTTATTGGTACTATTTTGAGGTACATTGGTTAATTTTTATAATTTGGGGGACAACACAAAAGATGGTAATTCTGAGATTGATTTTTGCTTTTTTTCACATTTTACCATCCAACTAAAACTACATCCTTATTACATTTTATGGGTCATTACAACAACAACAATACCAAATATGTACTTTTTATGATGAACTATTTTAAAAAATAAAATTATTTTTTATGCAAAAAGAATGAAGGATGTTTTATTTTTATTTCAGGGCGTGAACTTTTTAAATTAAACATTATTGAATTACATTTTATTTCCTATTTGGGAATTGAGCTGTAACTTTCTCTGATCTCAAACATGACATGTCCATATTGTCTTGACTAAAGGCATTCAATATCTTATATATACGTTACAGTGAACCAGGCGATTAAATGAGGATTGTCTTTGCTCTTTTAGAGTACTTCACATGTAGGTAAAATGGTGCAGATTTTTGACAGTTTTTTGATGCAGTTTTACAACCTAAACAGACGAACGTATGCGCAAATACGCTTGCCACAACAGAGAATATTATGTCTTCTTTTGTTTTACTGTTCAAACCAAGTGCTAATGTTCACGCAAAAGAAAAAAGCAGAAAGATAGGGCAGGAGCTATCTTTTTTCGTGCCTAGAACAATAGAAATTGTGAGCGTGAGAAACATGTTCATGAGATCGAAACCATTGAAATCAATGGTTTCGCTAGATCATGTTTTTGGCTGTGATTTTTCAAAAACCTCTGCAAACATTCGTCTGCTTAAGTCCTTAATGTGGATTAGGAGCTCGTTGGAGCAGGACCCTCACCCCTACTGTTTCCATCAATTGATTACTTCATGTAACCGTGGTCTTGTTTTATTTCCCCTGTATTGTAAGTGCTGCAGAATATGTTGGTGCTATATAAAGATTATTATTATTATTATATAGTCAATCACTGCTCATTACAGGTGGAAAAATGCCTTTGTAAATCGATCCTAAATTTAGATATGAACTAGAATTCATAATTAGAGATGAGCGAACGTGCTCGGCCCCGCCCCTTTTTCGCCCGAATACCGCGATTTTCGAGTACTTCCGTACTCGGGCGAAAAAATTCGGTGGGCGCCGTGGCGGCGCGGGGGGTTGCAGCGGGGAGTGGGGGGGAGAGGGAGAGAGAGAGGGCTCCCCCCTGTTCCCCGCTGCTACCCCCCACACCGCCGCGCCTCTCCCCGCCCCCCGGCGCCCCCCGAATCTTTACGCGCGAGTACTGAAGTACTCGAAAATGGCGGTACTCGGGTGCGTAAGTACTCATTACGAGTACGTTCGCTCATCTCTATTCATAATCAAACTATGATTAAGAACTCCAGTTCTACTTCAGATAACTATGCAAGTTTTACCAACCTTTACAGAGTGCTGGATTTCCTTGTCAAGGACAGAAAGATAAAGATAAACATCCTAAATGTCACTCTTTTGGTGTATTAATATAAAAATAGCATGTATGTAGCTCTTGGTTATTGGTAGAAGATCTCAGATGTCAGTCGAGTGTGGTAGGCTGTATGTTCTGGGGTTGAAGAAAGGGTTCTACTGCTTTTGAATTTCGAAAGTAGTGTATGACCATTTGTCCCAATTGAGATGAAATTTATCATAGTTTTGTTTTTGGATCCATCTACTTTCGAAGGGTTTAATCATATTAATCCTGTTCAACCGTCCCAAGATTATAATCTAATTTATAAGTATGGGTGCTTATGTATCTTTCCAGTGCCTAGCTATCAGTTATTTGACTGCATTTGCATTTATGATGTACTGCTGCGGTGTGGTATATTAGCTGGAGTGAAATATCCAGGTTAAGCAATATCAAGTGAGAATGATTTTTGTTGTTAAGAAAAAAATCAAGTATAACTGAACTTTCAGATGACTTTTTAGAATAATCTCTTGTGTGTGTATACATAACATTCAATTGCTGTAATTGGCGCATGCAGCGCTGGCTATGATTGGGTGAGAGGGCTGTCACTGAGCCCATTCAGCCAATCCGAGCAATCTCTTGCTGGGAGGCAGGGAATTCAATCCCTGTCTCTAGCAATAGATGCTTTGTTGGCTTGACAAGTGCCCAGGAGCCAGCCTGAATCTCCGAAAACAGTGGCGGAGTCCCCAACGGCATCTGAAAGGTGAGCATTGAATTTTTTTTCCCAGCATCCTTGGCTGCATTTTCAGCTGTGCCAGTGCTGCTGAAACCGGACTGAATGTGCCTGAAATGAAGCATTGAAGAACGCTGCATTTCTGCAAACGCCTGTGTGAGGGCGGCCTTAGGCTGGATTCACACTGGGTGGAATTCCTGTGGAAATCTCGTGGAATGACTGCAGTGGGATCGCACAGAAATTCAGCGAGATTTCCGCAGCTGAGATGCAGCTTCAAAACCCAAGGCTTCATCGCCTGTATTTCGCTGCAGCCATCTCTCACCATAGAGAGGAGAGAGCCAGCAGCAGAAACGGCACTACAATTGACATGCCGCAGCTTTCAATTCCATGCTGCATGTAAGTTTCAGCGCGACTTGACTACAGCAGATTGGCCGCAGCATCTGGACAAGATTTTTAAAAATCTTGTCCACTTTACTGCTTAATCCCGGGATTAAAATTGCAGGCAAAATTTCAGTGCAAAAAGTCTGCCCAGAAATTCTGCAGCAATTCCACCCTGTGTGAACCCAGCCTTAGAAGTAAAGGGCTTGGTGGGAGAATGCCCAGTGGTGGGTATGGCAACGTTTTATAAAGTAGAGCTGTCCTGTTTGGTGGACATCAAAACCCCAAGTGACAACAATGGCCAAATTGTCCTTTGAAACATGCTTTCCTTCCTTCCTTGTAATGTGATGGAATTTCAACCTGGATATGGTTCAAGTCAGCTAACAATCTTCTTATTCCTATGCAAGTGCACATTTCAACCTGAGGCCAACTATATAGAGAAAGAATAATATTGATGGAGCGTACAATGGACCATAAGATTCCAGTGATTCTTGGGATGAATGTACTGTGAGAGTTAGATGGACTAATGGTCCAGAGTTGGTCTAAGTGCTGTAAGCATATCCTAAGTCAGAAACACCCACAGATAGCACTGCAAGACCTTGCCTGGAAGAGCAGGTTGTGTGAGAGTGTCCCCTTCAGACCACTAGAAGTTCTGGTTGGCCATGAAGTGTTGCTTTCCTTATCAGTTGGTACTACCCAAGGATTAAGAAGAGCCACTGTTCTGCTAGAGCAAAGTAAAGTGATAGCTGTGACCAGAGCCCTGTGCACTGCCCAGGTCAGACAGGTGCTATGGAGAGTGGTGAATGTCATAAGCATGATGTGAGTCTTGCTTTCTGGGAGCTGATGAAAAATGTATTTTCTGTAAGATGACACCAAGTTACACATGAATCACACTTGAAGATTGGGCCTGCAGATTTGGACACCACTACCTTAAAGGTGCCAAGACAGCTTTAAGTCAACAACAACTATCTCTTCAATTAGGTTCAGCCAGTGGGAGCTAAGCTATATTTCAAAGAGTTGGGCAAAGTAGCCAAAGAGCTGGGATCACATCCCAACACTTTTTCATGGAGAGTAGTTATGACCTTGTGGTTGTGGTGCAGAGTATCAGCAGCCAAGGGTCAGAGTCAGAAAGATATAAGAGCAACTGGTGGTAAATGGAGCCTAAAGGAGCTCAGGAGCAGAAAAGCAACAATGCTGCCAAAAAACACAGACAAGTCACATCTCTGGAATGGATATGCCAGAAAAGGGCATCTAGTGTATGCAGAGTCTAAGTACAAAGGAAGATGACAGGAATAACCTCCAAAAAAATTCTTGTGAAACCCGAGTTACACAATTTGACTGTCATAGTATTGCCATCAGTTTAATCAAAGTGCAAGCTCTGTTTGAGCATTACACCTATCCTGATTGCTGTTCTTAATACTATAAAGACTATTTCAGAATTACTATACACAATATGCTTGTAAAGTCTGTTACAATTGTCACAGAATAATTTTTCTCCAGAAAAGAAAGAATAAATAGTAAACCCAATCTAAAGGTTCAAAAAATCCTTTAAAGAGGTGAAAATTAACGATAATTGTTCAGTGTAAACCGGGCCAACGGTTGAACGATGAATGATAATTCATTTGTTTATTGTTCATCATTCATTTCATGCAAACATAAAAATTAGAGTTGAGCGAACATGCTCGTTCGAGTATTAGCATACTCGATGGTGCTCGTTACTCGAGTGAGTACCACGCTGTGTTCGACCCCTCCCTGTTTTGACCCCTCCCTGCATTACCACTTCCTGCTATGATGTGCCAGTGTGCGCTGAGAGAGAAAGAGGAAGAGAGACAAAAAAATAAAAAATAAAAAAAGCTCAGCACCTGGCGGGTCCATTGCAAAATTGCTCGAGTCTCCCATTGACTTCAATGGGGTTCGTTACTCGAATAGAGCTGTCGAATATTACGAAAAGCTCAACTCGAATAACGAGCACCTGAGCATTTTGGTGCTCGCTCATCTCTAATAAAAATCATTGTTGGCTTATTCACTAATCGTTTGGTTTAAACACTGATCGTTTAGTCGTTCTCATTCACTGGTGTAGGGAACTGAACGACTGAACAATTCTGTTAAAAAAATAAATAAATAACTTATCTTTGTATCTAAACTGAGTGATTGAGCCAATGAGTGAACTGTGACATTGTTTGCTTGTTCGCTCAGAGGAACAATAATCGTTCCATGTAAAAGCACACTAATTCCGTTTGTTGTAAATTAGTTTCCCATTTTCTAATGGACAATCGGTTAGATATTACATTTCTATATAGTTCTTAGATGTATCTCCAAGTCTGAGTTTTTTTTAGACATAAACAAAATTGTTTCTTTTGTTCCTAGTATATGAAGCTGGTGTAAAGTGATCAAATCATTTATAATTGCATATTCTTAATATGGGGGAACAGCTGGATGCAAAAGACAAGCAGCCCCGCTTGTCTTCTGCATTCCCCGCTCGGAGTGCAAGGTGATCGCTCAACGTTTAAGTGATCACCTTGCGCTGTAAATGGACACAACGATTATCGCTCAAAAATTGCTCAAAGGACATCTTTTGAGCAATAATCGTTGTGTCTAAATGGGCCTTAACACTATTGTACACAACAAAGCAGAAGAAAGCAGATGCTTATACATATGGTTTTCAAAAAGTTAACTTTGTATAGGATGAAAAGAAATAAAATCTGATGTAGACATAAGTGACTGAGTGCTAAGCACTTTGTAAGATTAACAGTTAATATATGGTTAATAGGAGTAGATGACACATTATCAGGGCCCAGCAAACTAACTGGCACAAATAGAGTGTATGAAGGCCAACGCTGTGGTCAGAATGCTAGCACATGGGTGTATGTTGTAATATCCAATCTCATCAATTCAGCTCTTGCCTGGTGTTTGTGTTCGTCCTTTCTTGAATGTGTTGACGTCTGCTCACAGTGAACACTTTTCTGCCAGTTTCAGTCTGTTAGCAGTTCATGCTGACGATTTGTTTCTTTGGCCTTTTCTCCTCGTGCCTGGAGAAAGAGCCTCAGAAATCACGCTGGGCTGAATCCAGAGGCAGCTTCCTGAGCCAGAATCTTGTACAGGCCATAATTAAAAAGAAGACGTCTGTCCATAGCACAGATAAAACTCACAGGCATTAGGGCCAGTAAAAAGACCATTTGAAAAAGGAACTGAAATACAGACATAGCAGAGCCAAATTTGTAATTTCAGTCTCCATGGTGGTTGGTGGTTATATCAGATAAAGAGACTGATTAGAACTCAGTAATATCAACCAGACATTAAGCCTATTGACAAATAGTACTGCACAGTTGACATTAACACCTCACAAAAAATTGCTTCAGGAACAGTACATGAGCAACTTGTACTAAAATGTGGCCTTCAACACAGCTACATGTACGTAGATGTCTGCTAATCTAAAGTGTTCAGCTACAAAATACACAAGGCAAACAACTAAGTAAAAGTCAACACTATTTTTTTTCTAAGTCATTATACAATTACTAAGATTTTAAAGGGGTTTTCCAAAAATAAAAAAAAAATTGCAGGCTTAAAGAGAACCTGCCCTGTCCTCACAGCACCATTAACTAAGTTATGGTGTTATTAGAGGACGTAACAGGGAGTCAGGTGCTGTATTTTTTTATACTCACCCGCATCCTGGCTTCCGCGGTGTTCCCATCTGAAGCTGGTGCGTGGCACGAAAATCTGCCTCTTTTCAGAGTCCTGTGCACGCGCTCTTATAGATTTGTATAGGAGAGTGCACACACAGGACTCTGAAAAGAGTCAGATTTTTGTGGCCACGCTGACGCTGATGGATTGTGGGTGGATTACTTAGTTTATGGTGCTGTGGGGTCATGAGAGGTTGCCTTTAAAATGGTATAAAGAAAAAATGAAAACTCACCTGCTAAAGTGGTACCCCGTCCAGCAGTGGAGTCTCAGTCCCTATCACTTGGAACCCGGAAAAAGCTGGCAGGTGGTCACACAATGTTCATTGTGCATGTGACTGCTCAGCCAATCACAGGCTTCAGCAGTGATTCTTCCATGGCTAATGAAGTCTGCGGTTGTCTGAGCAGTCATGTGCACAATAAACAGCACATGACCACCCTCCTGTTTCTCTTAGGTTCAGAGTGACCTGGACAGGAGCTTCAGCACTGGATGAAGAGCTGCTGGAGCAAGTGCGCATTCATTTTTTTCTTTATAACATTTTGAACCTATTAAAAATTTTAAGTTCCCCCAAAAAAACCTTTAAAGTCACTTCAAGTTTTAAAAGTTAAAATCTAAGTTAATGAGGCGTTATTGTCAAGGGGGAAACATTCCACCTGTGAGAAAGGGTCCTAAATATGTTTCACAACGTATCATAAATAAT
Source organism: Eleutherodactylus coqui (assembly GCF_035609145.1). Taxonomy (NCBI): domain Eukaryota; kingdom Metazoa; phylum Chordata; class Amphibia; order Anura; family Eleutherodactylidae; genus Eleutherodactylus; species Eleutherodactylus coqui. The sequence continues at coordinate 155,467,127 of NC_089841.1, forward strand.
AATGGCAGTCACTCATTGGTGTCATTAGGGTCAGTCCACATAACAGTTCTATTTTGACTTTCTCATGATTTTTAAATAAATTAGGTACAAATGGTTGTAAACAGAATTGTAATGTATTGCCTCACCCCAAGCCCATGTTATCACAATTAACATCTTGACATCATTAAGAACCATATCTTTTATAGTCAGATTATCACACGAAAATGCATTTATAGCTATATACAGCAATAGACTATTCCTTGCAGTTATGCATGAGTCATTAATTGCTCAGAGCTGTTACAATAAACACAGCTTTTAGCAGTGGATTTTTCATAGCAAACATTTGTACGAATTTCCTTAACTCAAGCAGATGTAGTCCTTAATTGGTTGAAAATAGGAAGTCCAGCACCCTATTAATAACAGTGCATTCATTATGTAATTGATGTGTGTTTACATGTATTCTTGAATTTCAATAGCTTGTGTTGTCTACTTTTGGAATACATTCTTGTTGGACGCTTTTCCATTTTCATAGATGGTAAAACACATGTCACATCACACCCAAATATTGAAATTGCGAATCACTGTATAAGGAAAGCACAATGAACATTGGGACTGCTGATGGAGCTGGCAAAGAAACGTAACACTTTTTGCAGCAAATAAGAACCCTGTGATCAACTCATTTCCTATTCACTCTCTTCTCTGTTTGATCTCTTTATATCCACATCTCGCAAACGATTCCTATTGTTTTCATCAGTAGCTCAAGATAACTGCCTAATGGCAGAGGCACCAGTATTACAAAGACTGAAGATGTGTCTACAAATGAGGAAATGTTAGCTCAACTAAGGCACAAAAACATAGCCCTGAACCCCTTATTTGTGAGGTTTCTTTGAGCTTTTAGTCTGTCATGATCCTTATCACAGTAAAAAAAAAAACAGTGCTTACGGAAAAACTGCATACAAGCTGGGCAACAAGCAATGTCACACATAATTAATACATAGTAAATTATATGATTTTTTTTTTTTAACAGTCTATTTATATTGTTTCTATCGTAGTCAAGAATCATACATAAAAACTGCTTCTACCATAATTCATGTAGTAAGCTAAGGGTTCAAAACTGGCGAAAAATATAACGGACATCACTGAATAATTAGAACTTATAATTTCACTTTTACCTCCAATTAGAATCATAGAATTGTTAAATTGCAAGGGACCTCCAGAGTTATCGGGTCCAATGCAGGATTCACTAAATCATCCCAGACAGATGTCTGTCCAGACTGTTTGAATGCTTCCATTGAAGGAGAACTCACCACCTGATGTGGCAACCTGTTTCATTCATTGATCACGCTCAATGTCAAAACGTTTTTTCTAATATCTAATCTGTGTCTCCTCCCTTTCAGTTTCATCCCATTGCTTCTAGTCTTTTCTTGTGCAAATGAGAATAGGGCTGATCCCTCTGCACTGTGACAGCCCTTCAGATATTTGTAGACAGCTATTAAGTCTCCTCTCAGCCTTATTTTTTGCAAGCTAAACATTCCCAGATCCTTTAACTGTTCCCCATGGGACATGATTTGCAGACCACTCACCATCTTCGTAACTCTTCTCTGAACTTGTTCCAGTTTGTCTATGTCTTTTTTTTAAAGTGGGGTGCCCAGAACTGGACACAGTATTCCATATGAGGTCTGACCAAGGAAGAGTAGAGGGGGATAATTACCTCACGTGATCAAGACTCTATGCTTCTCTTAATACATTCTAGAATTTGTGTTTGCCTTTTTTACTGATACACCACACTTTTGACTCATGTTCAGTCTGTGATCTATCAGTGTACCCACGTCTTTTTCACGTGTATTGCTGCCTAGCTCAATTCCTCCCTAGCCTGATTCCTCCCATTCTGTATATGATTTTTTTTATTTTTCTTACCCAGATTTAGGACTTTGCATTTCTTCCTGTTTAACACCATTCTGTTAGTCGCCGCCCACTGTTCAAGCTTGTCCAGATTTTTTTGATTGCTTCTCTCTCTTCTCTAGTGTTAGCTGTCCCTCCTAGCATTGTTTGGTCTGCAGAGTGTGACAGACATCAATGTGATGGGTGCATTGATAGCAAAATGTGTTTTCAATAGAGCGACTCTTTAAAGTTTTAAATCTTGCATATTCACACTTGAATATTTAAACAGTTGTAATCTGCCATGTATTCAGCAGCTTAAGATTGCCCCAAATGGTGCTATTTAAGTGCTACATGGGGCAATTTGCAGCTGCCGGGATGAACAGAAACTGTCTGATGGGGCATGAGCACTGCAGACTCAGAGTGCAAGTAGTGTTTAAGTGTTTCTGTTCGTACAAACTTTATGTACTACAAGGAGATTTTCTGTCATGTTGGAAATTTGGTTTAAAATCAATTCATCTTTCCGATTCACAGAGTGACAATCAGGTGTATGGCCAACGTCATAGTATCATTCAAAGTTGTCCCACCAAGTACGCCTACCTGGAATTCCATTTCTAGACCTGATGTTACCTGTGCATAGTAAGATATCTCCTACGACAGTTCAGACCTATGTACTTAATTTTAGGCATTTTTTAGGTTACATGTACAGTAGATTGTTCCTGATTACCCCAATATAAGGACTGTATATGTGCTTTTTATCACAGTTTCTAAAAGGATAACGGTGGGATAGTGCAAGATACCATAAATAGGAATACACATGCCAATATACATTTCTATAACTGGTAAAATCACTAGTCATATCTTGCATCGAATGCAAAGTGTTATGGCATGCTATGACTTGTATTGTCACAGTTGGTGGTTGCAATACACTAAAGTAAATTTACAATGTTAGGGCTCCTTCACACGAACGTAAATATGCAGCATATTATGAATGTAATATGCAGTGAATATAGCCCATTTTTTCTATGAGTTTATACATACATGGTTATTTATACAGTGTACATTAAAAAAAAAAAAGCATCATGTCCTATCTTTGTGCATATTTACGCACTGAAATTGCCTATTGAAGTTGATGGAGTATGTAAATATGCAGCAAAAAACAATGTTTGTGCATGTACACACACACACACACATACATATTTTATATATATATATATATATATATACATATATATATATATATATATATATATATATATATATATATATATATATATATATATATATATATATATACACACACACACACTCACACTGAATATTTATGCAAGTTGCTAGACAATTTATAAAAAAAAAAAAAATAGACAGGAAGCCTGAAAATGTTTATTGCATGAGCATAGTACAGTATTGCAGTTTATCAACATGCCTAAGAATGCGGATATGGAGAAATTAATTCTCCCATGGAGCAGAGACCTGACGTTTGGGACCTAAGTTCTGAAGATTAGAAAGGTAATTATTAGAGATGAGCGAACGTACTCGGTAAGGGCGATTTCGCAATCGAGCACCGCGATTTTCGAGTACTTCACTACTCGGGTGAAAAGTACTCGGGTGCGCTGTGGGTGAGCGGGGGGTTGCAGAGGGGAGTGGGGGGGAGAGGGAGAGAGAGAGGGCTCCCCCCTGTTCCCCGCTGCTACCCCCCACTCCCCTCTGCAACCCCCCGCACCACAGCGCACCCGAGTACTTTTCACCCGAGTAGTGAAGTACTCGAAAATCGCGGTGCTCGATTGCGAAATCGCCCTTACCGAGTACGTTCGCTCATCTCTAATAATTATATTTTTAATAGAACCATTGCACATTAAAGGGGTTGTCCCGCGGCAGCAAGTGGGTCTATACACTTCTGTATGGCCATATTAATGCACTTTGTAATGTACATTGTGCATTAATTATGAGCCATACAGAAGTTATAAGAAGTTTTTCACTTACCTGCTCCGTTGCTAGCGTCCTCGTTTCCATGGAGCCGACTAATTTTCGCCGTCTAATGGCCAAATTAGCCGCGCTTGCGCAGTCCGGGTCTTCTTCTTTCCTCAATGGGGCCGCTCGTGCAGGATGCCGGCTCCGTGTAGCTCCGCCCCGTCACGTGCCGATTCCAGCCAATCAGGAGGCTGGAATCGGCAATGGACCGCACAGAAGCCCTGCGGTCCACCGAGGGTGAAGATCCCGGCGGCCATCTTCAGCAGGTAAGTAAGAAGTCACCGGAGCGCGGGGATTCAGGTAAGCACTCTCCGGTGTTCTTTTTTAACCCCTGCATCTGGGTTGTCTCGCGCCGAACGGGGGGGGGTTGAAAAAAAAAAAAACCGTTTCGACGCAGGACAACCCCTTTAATGTATGACAGTAATGTCCGTTGTAAAAAGTGGTACATACTTCAGTGCCTTTTTGCTCCATTTTGGGGGGTTAATGAGGACTGCGTTATTTTGCATAATATGTGTGCCACGTCTGCTTCGTGCGTGCACTAACTGCAAACCAAAATATAAACTCTCTGGCAATGTTCACACCACACTACCAGGAACCCCCTGCAGTATGAGGAAAAAATAAACAGAATAAGGAAACATTTCCTAAGGGGAACTAGATGGTGACTACCCATGCCTATTCATGGATGACCTACTCTGATAAGAATGCATCTTCCCTCTTGCCTGTGCCACTCAGGAAAAACACTGTAAGAGTAAATCAAATCTCAAAGAATAAATCTCTAAACATATCTGAAGAGCCGCTGAAAGAACCACAGAAACAAGATCCAGAGATGTCCTCACTCCACAGCAGAAGGAGACAGCACTGAAATTGACCAGGCCAGGAGGGAACTGAAAACCCTTCTTAAAGGGGTTGTCCCGCACCGAAACGGGTTGTTTTTCTTTTCAACCCCCCCCCATCCCCTTCCCCCCGTTCGGCGCGAGACAACCCAGATGCAGGGACCTAAAGAAAAATCCGCACAGCGCTTAACTGAATCCCCGCGCTCCGGTGACTTCTTACTTACCGGCTGAAGATGGCCGCCGGGATCTTCTCCCTCGGTGGACCGCAGGGCTTCTGTGCGGTCCATTGCCGATTCCAGCCTCCTGATTGGCTGGAATCGGCACGTGACGGGGCGGAGCTACACGGAGCCGGCATCCTGCACGAGCGGCCCCATTGAGAAAAGAAGAAGACCCGGACTGCGCAAGCGCGTCTAATTTGGCCATTAGACGCCGAAAATTAGGCGGGCTCCATGGAAACGAGGACGCTAGCAATGGAGCAGGTAAGTGAAAAACTTCTTATAACTTCTGTATGGCTCATAATTAATGCACAATGTACATTACAAAGTGCATTAATATGGCCATACAGAAGTGTATAGACCCACTTGCTGCCGCGGGACAACCCCTTTAATTGTCCCCAGGTGTGCACCAGCAGCTGACACATGCATCAGAGGCAAAGAAGACCAAATGTACAGTCAAGTTCAAAATGACACAACATGTTGCTGTATTTTTTGTGGGGTTTGTTTGGAATTATATAATTGTTTCAGCAAACAATTGTCACATGTTTTGTGAAAATTACAAAGGAATGTACAGTGCTTTTCTACTTATTAAATGTATGTATATCAATTATGTTTTGCATTGGACAACATTAAAAAAAAAGCTAGTTCAATGCTCGTGTCCAGCTTAGAAGGGAATATGGTGCCCTGCAAAGAGTGGTTCAGCCAAAGAAGAGAAAAAAGACACTATGTTCATTTCAAGAGATCGATGTTTTTTCATAATTGCATAGAGGGGGCATTGTAAATTATATGTTTTATCATAAAATAGTTACCTCATGCTTTCTTCTTAGTATTTTTCTTACTTGCCTTTTTTTTTAAGAAATAATTTTTGGGGGGGATAGGTTCATTTCGCAAAGATATTTATTTAAGTGCCACTCCTGTTTTTTTTTTTGTAATTTTTCATTCATTATGTAGATATTACACCAGTGTGTATATATATATATATATATATATATATATATATATATATATATATATATGGCCTAATGTTATCATGCTTAGTTATTCCTTTCTGTCTGGAGACTACGGTACTAGTTTATTGTAAATGTTACAAAATTGTCATTTTAGAACAAGTCACAACTTCCCTGAGGATGTGGAGTCTCAGACGTTGCCGTCTATTGCCGAAACACAACTAACAGGCTGTACTTCCCTAAGGGCAGCTGATCCTGAACATGAAGTGGATGAAGAAGGGGGAAGTACAACCTCAGGAACCCAAAGCCAGCTCAGCAGTATCTCCAAATCATGTCCCAAAAAGAACAACTCCCGCTGTAGCCACAGATCAAAATGTGTTTGAATAGCCTTTGTAGGGATGACTGAGCCGATTCATTTGGAAAAGTTGTGGCCAATAATTTACATAATCTTGAGGACATATACGTTTGGCCAATGCAATCTGCCATATGCACCCTGCTTGAGACATGCTCGTCCTCCAATATCCCAGATAAGTGCTTTGAAGGCTTAGACCACTAGTGTGTGAACTGCCATAGATGACTAACCCATTCATCACCACCCACACAACACCCAGCCTATGACCAGCACAGATATCTTGGCTTTGAAAGTGGGCAGTCCGCTCCATTTTGGGAGCTTTACTATGGTTAATATAATAGGCATGAAATGCCACCCACACAACAGCACAGGACACAGACCCGACCACCTCCCACCAGAGTCCAAACCATAACCAGGCCCCATTGGACAGGCCACTCGACATCCTACCGTCGAGCAATCTAGAGGAGAATCACCACCCCGTTACTATACAGATTTGTAAATATTCATGTTATATATACATCTTTCAGTCAAATTGATAGTGACTTACGTTTTCATGATGTTGTTGTTCTTGTTCTTAATATTTTTTTTAGAAAGTACAATCATTTTTTTCAATCAATACTTCTCTTTTCTCTAACGAATGTCATTTATGTGACATCATTCAAGGCTACATCACTCCATTGACCTTTGAACAACTGTTGTGCACTATTACATATGATAGTCATTCAAAGACCTACAGTGTAAACTATCACTTTTTCACATACGCAAACGTTTTATTGTGCATGGAGAAGATAGCCAAAGATTGTTCCCTCCCACTTTATGCACAGTTAAAAAGTGCCTGCACTTTCAGAAAGCTTTAGACATGTCATAGAGACATGTCAAAAGTATTGATCAGTGGGTGATAGAATGAGGTAGCTGCAGCGCTCACCTGAGTGAACATAACTGAAGGGGCACAACGCTTGAGTTAGTGCTGCAGCTCCCTCATTCTAGCGATCAGCAAGGATCTCAGCAGTAGTACCCTCATGGATTATGCCTCTCTAAAACGTCAAAAGTTTAAGGGAAGTGTAGGTACTCTTTAACTATCAGTCATTCGTACGTCTATGAGTACCTTTTTGAAAAAACTGCCAGTGCCATGATATATATTTATTTTCTTTTAAAAAATAAAAAAACACACACATTTTAAAAATATCCCTATTAATCAGCTATTTAAAAAAAACTATGAGGTATTGGTGTATATTTTGGCCAAAGCATGCAACCTTTAGAAGCCATTTATATCTTTGCGTATTATTTTAACTTTTTTTTTTAAGGTGAGCTGCTAGTGTTTAGATTATCAGAGTCCATCTGCCACGGAGCTGCTCTCTGAAGACTCAGAAAGTAGTTGGAGAACATGTCCTTCATTCAGAGACCAGATGATGCTGGTCTGCCATGCGGAGTCTGGTCAACTGCAACTTCCAGTGGAATAATTGCAGGTTGAGCCTCTTCTGCATTATGCCGTTGGCCTGGCATAAATTGTGCAGAACTACACAAGCAAAAATTGCCACACACGCCTTCTCAGGAGATATCTGAAATACACTAAAGAATTCCAAAAGTACACTGAACAAATTGCTGGACCCATGTTAACTGGTAATTATAAATGTGCATCTTGGTGTCCAACCCTCTGTAAACAAAGCCCTTATCTATCACGATAACTGGTTGATAAGAAGTCTCTGACTCATTCTGGATGCTCTGAAATTGCCAGTATTCGTAGGGCTTTTTATAAGCCCCGATATCAACAATTACAAACCAATAGTTGCTATCAGCGAGAGCCAACAGCACTACTGAGAAATACTGCTTATTACTGTAATATTGGTACTCTGCATGCGGTGGCTTCTCCACATAAATGTGTTTGCCGTCCAGCGCCCTGAGGTAGTTTGGAAACTGCGCAGCAGCCTTGAATCCCTTGGCAATGTCCAGCCATCACTGATGTCTTCAGGTGTTGCCAATTAACATTGCAGATCTTCTTGAGGATTCCTGTAATTGTTGATATACACTATCAGTAAATCAAAATAAAAAGCTGAAAAAGAATTAACTGTGGCAAAAAAACCTGAATAAAATAATAACAATAAGGCCCCGTGTCCACGGCAGTGATTTCTCTGGTAAATCGCCAGCGAATCGCACCGGCTGACGCTTTGCTATACATTGCTATGGAAAGCGCCGGCAACTGTCCACGAGTGGAGAATCATTGCGATTCTCTGGTCGCGGCGGGCAATTCGCCGCGGGATACCACATCGCCCATGGACAGTCGGCCTAAGTATGCCTACACAATTATCTTTACCTCAGCAATATCAGAAAAAACACAGCATTGCGGGGAAAAAGAAAAAAATAAATGATTATAGCATTTATAAAACATGGGGAGATTATTTTTAAAAAATGCAGGGCAACCAGAAGCCTTTCCTCTGGAGAAATAGACTGTCGTATGTTCATGTCAGTATAGGAGAGACTGGAACAAACATCCTCAAGAAGTTGGGCAAATTAGGCAATGGTCAGTCGATATAATTGGGTGAACTTGTCCAGATGTCCTTGCAAGTCACCATAAAGACTATAAAATTATCCCTTACGGCCATGCTGCAACAGCATTGGGGGAATCCAAAAACACCTCTTTTTCCTCCGTAGTTTATCTGGGTTTTGCGTCGCTCTCCAAAGCATCAAGATAATAATTATGCAGACAAAACGGTTGTTTGTCACAGCAATACACAATGCGCCGCAAACACCACAAAATGGAGTCTGGACCATCATGTAACCTTTTTTAGGGGCGTACTCTGTGGGTTGGGACGCTTCTGAAATAATATAGGCCTCTTGGGTTTTTTTACGCCCCAAGAAAAACACACTTGCAGCAAAAATGCTTCAGTAAATGCAAGACATAGTCCGCATTTCACGTTATGCTCCTGGGACCTACTGGGATATATAAAGACGCATGGTGATTGGCTAGCTGGAGACATCCATATCATCAGCCAGACATATCAACCACACCAGCAGCAGTGTGCTCCTGGGAAGCCACAGAACTACAGGTCCAAGGAGAACAACGTGACACCGGAAATACGCATGCTGGGCAACGTAGTATTGTGACATCATCAACTGAAGTTGCAGGGAAATTATCCCCCTCCTGGAACATGTGGCTTATTGAGCAACTTAGGCTACCTTTACACAGGCGAGTGTGATATTGGGCTGTTGCCAAAATACAATATCCATGCGCATGTGAGGCATTTTTATATCAAAACCGCCTCACATCATTTTGGGAAAGTAGTGATCCTCCACTGAAGCTGTCAGGATCGCAGAGTTTCTCCCATTGCTTTCAATGGGGAAACATAGCCGCATCATGTGCACCTAACACGTGGTGCCATGCTGCCGCTGGCCACATTGGAAACAATGGGTAATGTGAGGGCACACCCAAAGAAAGGACGGTGGGGGGAAAAAATCGCGTGTGTATGACCCCATTCATGGGGTCCTTATTCATGCACGATTTGTGCGTTTCACAATGCATACATCTTGCACACTTTTCTCGGCCGTGTGAAAACGGCCTTAGTCCAATAAAACTTGAAAACATAGTAAAATAAGACTTAAAAAGCAAAACAACTATATCGGTTTGATTGTAGATCTATCCAAGATGGTGTTGTCTAGACCAGCGGAAATCCACTTAGATATTGGATTTGCCTTGGGTTTGAAAAGTAAAGAAAAAAACTCTGAATATTTCAATCCCATACATTAATATACTGTAAATCTATTAAAAATTGTTAACAATTACAACATTTTTTTAGATTTCCTGAATATTCAGTGAGTGTAAACTGTTGAATATAACTAGAATGCCAAAAAAGCCCAACCCTCCATTTGCTGGCGCTAGCCTCATCCATTAGGCAACAGAGTGATTGTTAGCCCTCCCATGTTTATGAAACACAGAACAAGAGAAGAGTACACATTGACAGATTGCACAGTCAATTTACCCTGAAAGGTGGTGCTTTGCAGAGGCAGCAATTAAATTAAACAGCCTGAAGTTTAGTAGCTGACATCCAATGTGTCACTGTTCAGAAGGATATCTGAAGGAGTCATAATACTGCAGGCTGCAAACCAAACAATGCTTTTTTTATTCCTACTAGCTGAGCTAAATTACAAACAGCTGGTGTCGCGTTTGAAGATTTCTGTAACGTATCTCTCAGAGGTATTTTGACTGCTTTCAGAAAACACACAAATCTATAAATAGTGAGCTCTAGTCATCCAGACACACTCCATCAAAGAAGACGAGTAAAAACAACAACATATTAAAGAAAACCCGCCGACATCCAGTGACTGGTGTTAAGCTTGCCGCTTTGAAGAGGACGTTTCGTAAATTGAAATCAGAATCAGTACTTAAGGACTTTGGGTGCTATTATCGAATCCTTCCTGCTGCAGAACAGGTGTAAAGAGAGCAGTTGAACAATAAAGATAGAATTCTTCTTCCTCTAATCCTTACGATTAGGTATAGCTACTGTAGAAAGTTATTGTTTGGATTTAAAGCAGTACAGAGTAATGGTCATATGCAAATTTGTGAAACAGATTGTGAAGCAAAGGTGTTTCTACTTTAGAGGCCCACCATTAGGGTGGACCAAAAAACTCAACTTTCAACTACAAAGCAAGACACCCTCTGATTTTTTTTTCCATTTGAGCAAACCCTTATTTTTAGGTTTTTATATCTACAACAAGGTTGTGCTCAAAGACCATGAATTTTCAGACTTTTAACTAATGACGAAGAAGAAAAACAACTGTTGTTTCATGGTCGTGGAAGCAAATCGCAAGGCTGTTCTGACACAGACTACTGCTGTATAGTCCTTAAAAGGGTTCTGTCATTAAAAAAAAAACAATACCCACCTATTCCTTCCCAGGCAGTCTACTTACTGCGCCTTCTCCCCACCGATCTTCTTCTGTCTCCTGCAGTCCTCCTGGGTCACCTCATCTCCAGCTGGCTAATTTTTCGTCTTATGGTGACCAGGCGTCCATTAGCTGCAGTCTTCTTTCTGCAGGTCAATGTACGCTATGTCTCTAGTGACGTAGCGTTCACTGCCTAGCAGAAAGCACCAGATGCTATGTGGGACTAATACCGAGATTGCGCATGCGCACAGTGTCGTCGCAATAGTTCCTATACTAATGCTGCAACACAGCGTGTATGCACAGTTTCAGTATCAGCGCGACATAGCATCCGGCGCTTCCTGTGTCCAGCACTGGAATGAACTGAGAGTGTGCTGGCCCTAGCTTAACGTGAGCTGAGGCTGATGTTGTAACATCACTGTGATGTAGAGACTGTTGGGCCATCAGCCATTTACTTCTTTGTCAGGCCTTAGACCTATATTCAGCATCCAATTTTTTATCCACTGTATAATCCCTTGAATAGTTGGAATGCAGTTATAAAGGGTTCTTAGTTTTGCCCTGCCTGTTGATATTGTACATTTAGAACAGGCCATTGTCTCAGTTGTGCTGTGATATAAAAAAAAAAACCTTTTTTCTTCTCCCACCCATATTTAGGCCCATTTACACCAGCCGATGATCACTAAAAAATTGCTAATCGGCAATCGTTTTAGTGATAATCGGTGCGTGTAAATGTGCGCCTATCGTCCGCTTTTCAGGCACTGTTAGCTGATCGTTAAATTTAACCTAACCTAAAAATCGTCCTTCACTTTTATCAGTAGTTCTCCACGGGGAGTGCTGATAGCATTGTTTCCTGTGGAGAACAAAGGATCTGAGCGCAGATAATAGCCCTTGGGCTATTAACTGCATTCAGTGAAGGCTTCATTTGCACACCTAATTTGTACTTAAGAAGCGGAGTAGCTACTTAATACTTTATGCAAAATAATTGCTCAAAGCTGTCACTCAAACTATTGTTTGAGTGATCTTTAAGTGATCATCTGCTGGTGTAAATGGGCCTTTAGGTGGGTAGTATTAACATGAAGATATTGTTGTATCATCATGCTAATACAGTTAATCCATGCACTTGTTAATGCCATCCTAGAAAAATCATTCATCTAGCAGGGCTTCTGGCACGCTGGAGCCGAAAATTCAGATTAGGCAAATCTTTTAATAAGAATTATGCATTGTGTGAGAGGGTCCTAGCCCAATACAAAGTATATTTTCAGAATCGGGCGACCCAGCTGAAGAAACCGGTCTGAGCTCAGTATCACCCCCCAAATGGCATATCTGTGTACCTGGGCATAATTTACGTGTCACACTTGATATCAATAAATAGATAAAATCATGACTAGAAATATGCCTAGCCTATATTCCCGATTGGAGGGGCTCCTGCCGAGATATGACTGAAATGGGGAATTATGATTTTCCAGAGATCATACGAATCCAACACACCTCTCTCCAAATGACCTCAGAGGGGGCAGGAAGAAGGTGTGTTCTAGGTGCCCCTTTATAATTTGGGGCTACACAAACCCCAGTTGCTAGACTACAGAGATACACCCTAAACGTAAGGCTTCCCCATTCGCTTCAGTGACTCTGCACATATTGGAACATTGGACCAATATCCAAATCTGTTATCTTTCTTTGATTTTTGCCTGTTTATTTAAAAAATTCTGTCTTGTTGTGTATATACCTGTATTTCCTTATACTCCCGTGTAACAACTTTTTTTGTATATCTTTTGTACATATATACAGTATCTGCACTGCTAGTCCTTTTCTAGAATAAATCTACAATTCATAATTTAACCTTGTCTGTTTTAAAAGGAATCATAACGCCGAAGATTGTGCTCATAATTCATAAGTCTGGCTTCCAGCTTACCCATATAAACTGGTGGTGGCAGCATGTATTTGTTTGCAAAGTGCCGAGTCGTTCGAACGGAGCAGGAAGGCGATCTGAGCTTCTGCTCTGCATGCAGGATGCAGGCAGAAACCTGGGAAACCTAGGTACAGATCTACCTGTATTCTAACAACTCCATGCTTGCAATACTACTTGAGTGAACGATCGAGGCTCTGCTATGACGGTTGGTAGCTGCGAGTGCGCTCGGAATAGTCGACCTGTGAGTAATTGGGGACAGAGGCAGGATCAATAGGTATCATCCCCTCTCCTCTCCCTCTTGTACATGACAATCATCATAGTCCTGATCCTCCAGCATGGCAAGTTGTGGCATTGTGCCACACCATTACACATGCTGAGTATGGTGGTATTGCAATTTAGCCCCATTTACTTCTAGAGAGCTTAACTGCAATATCTGAGATAAGCCATGGGCAGATGTGGCACTATTTCTGCAAGAAAGCAGCCATGGTTATCTAACACTTTACAACTTCTTTAAGTCTGCTGTTATATAATAGAGTTTTTAAAAATGTTTGTGAACATCTTGTTCAGTTAACCAAGTACTACATAGAAATAAGGAAAGCTTCCGCTGTTTAGATCATGGCTTGGTGTAAATTGATGAGCCATTCATAAATTAATTACACAAATAATTAGATGCGAGTTAATAAGCTATCTGACCTCATATTGAGAACCGCAGGGTTTGAGTTATTGAGTTAACATAGAGCAATAATTCTCCACATGATATCAATTATCCTCCCTTAAGAGATGGGCTGGCTGTATGTGCTGCTGCTGTTTCTCCCTGTGTATTCGCAGTTAACCTTTTGTGTGTCTGAAGTATATTAACCTCTAAATTGGTAGTCCATCCGCTTTACTGTTGCAGTACACATAACATTTTATCATCTCCCTGTTTCAGTGGTAGTATTGAGCACAAGTCATGTCAGTCACAGGAAATAACTGACCCTTTTATAAAAAGTATTTTCCACCAACTAGTAAAATTGTTCAGGCTGTAGCATCTGCCCACTCACAATATATTTTGGGTGCCTTCATACAGGATTTTGTTCAGGTTTTTTGGATGTGGTCTTTAAAGACAAAATCAGATGTGAATCATAAAAGGAGAGAAATTATAAAGGACAGACACTACTTATGCTGTTTTTGAAGAAATTATTTATGATGGACCTTTCACACAGGGCAGAATATTCTGGTAATAATAATCTTTATGTGTATAGCACCAACATATGCCACAGCGCTTACAAAGACAGGGGGAATACAAAAGGATAAAAGTACAAAAATTACAGAAACACGGTTACATAGTAATAATCAATTTAAGGAAACAGTAGGGGTGAGGGTCCTGCTCCAATGAGTTTACATACTACAAATAACGGGGGGGATACAAAAGGTAAAAGGGGGCTGGAGATGTGCACGGTATGGTGAGGTGGAGAGTGAGGGATACTATACACATAGACAATGGTCAGAAATTAAGCCATGTGACAGCAGTCAGTAGGGAGCATGTTATCATGCGGCATCCAGAGGGGTTTGGTTTAGGAGATATGGTGTGCCTCTCTGAAGAGGTACATTTTGAGAGCATGCCTGAAGTTTTGTGAGTCATAGCCTTTAGTAGTGCATTCCAGAGGACTGATGCTGCTGTGGAAAAGTCTTGGAGGTGGGAATGAGAGGTTGCAGAATATATCCTCTTGCGGAATATTCAGACCCCAAATCTGCATTCTTAAGCGCCCTTTCAAGCGGGCAGATTATTTCCTCAACTGGGCAACTAAATTTGCTGCACCAAAATGCGCAAGCCTGCCGTGCGGATTTTGATGTGGAATTGAAAATGGCAGACCGATATATGCTACAATCTGATGCATTGGATTCCAATGCATCAGATCACACAGGCGTATTCCCAGGCAGGAAAGATAGCCCTGGAACTATCTTCCTGGCCGGACTACGGCCGCTGCCATAGACTCCTATGGGAGCCAATGACAGCGGCCAGAGAAGGGAGGTGGGAGGGAGTTTAGCAGCGTGACTGCTAAACTCCCTCCCCCTTCTCTCCTCCCCTCCAGCTGTTTGCAATGGGAAGGGCGGAGCTAAGATCCACTCAGCCCCCTCCCATTGCTGGCTGCAGACAAGGGGTGGGGAGGGTGCGGTTGCTTAGCTCTGCCCTGCTCCGCTTCTTCCCATTGCAAACAGATGGAGGGGAGGAGAGAGGAGGGGAGCGGGTGAGGGGCTCTGCTACGCTGTCTCCCTCCTTCAGACAGCATATACACTGAGCCTGTGCATCACATGGTATCGTATATCGGTCGGCCATGAAAACGCTATTTTTAATTCCACACATTAGCAGTGCAGATTTTGGTGCTGAATATTCCACAGGAGGGCATATTCCACAATGCTGTTATGGAATATCCCATCTCCCATGTGAAAGGTCCCTGAAACCCTTATTATGCATAATACTGTGTTTACACTACAAAATGCAAAATGCTGGTATGCAGTATTTTTACATTCTTCTACTATGTGCCTACATTCTGCTGATACAAAACTATGTATGCAAGGGTGTAACTGTAGGGGATGCAGTTGCACCTGGGCCTAGGAGCCTTAGAGGGCCCATAAGGCCTCTCCTCTCCATATAGAAAGCCCAGTACTAGGAATAAAGCTTTATAGTTGGGGGCCCCGTCACAGATTTTGCATTGGGGCCCAGAAGCTTCAAGTTACGCCTCTGTATAATGTATGTGAGTACTAATTATAGCTACACAGTTAGCAAAACTGCTGCAGGCATTCCGCAACAAAATATCCACAGAATTACGTGGTGACCAAATCCACACCTGAATGGTGCAAATTTGACTGCATTTTAATTGTGGATCAGCTGCAGAATTTAACCCTTGTATTTCAAAGGTTGAATTCTACAGCACGAATCCGCAGCATAAATAGACATGCTTCGGATTTAGAATCCGCAACTTTTTTTTTTTAAAGTAAATAGACATGCTGTGGATTAGTTGCAGAAAGCTTCCACAACATGTGAAGGAGGTTTTTTAAATTACCCTCGACATGGCTTATACTGTAAATTTTTACGGAATCTACGCAGCAATTCAGCCAGCAGAAATTCTGTAGCATTTCCGGCTCATGTGAAGGTGATCCAAAACGTTCTTGTTGCTCCGTTTTCAACCATATATCAAAAAATAAGAACTTATGCAACATACACTTTGTACATACAAAATAAGAACTTATGCTTGAGGTTATATCCTATGATGATTGCTATTATAATGTAAAAATATGATACAATATTATTGCTATAAGAAGGATCAATTTGTCCAGCATTTCCTGAAAGTCACAAATCAGTCATATGACTACACTCCTTCTCCACACCTGCACAAACCTCTTCATAGAAAGCCATTGAATCAGCTTTATTTTTTGGCACTAGTATTAAAACCTATTTATGCCCTTCAGACAGCCTTCTCTCATTTTAAAGACATTTCCTTCATTTTGTTGGACTTGAGGGAGTATTTAAGCAGTCTTATAGGAAATGCTGGTCTGGTACTTGCTGAATGCATATTCATTTCTATGAAGGAAAATATGTAAAATACGTAAGAAACACAAAGGATTTGAGTAGCAGTACTAATTTACTGGCCGCTTTTACAAAGATTTAACTTTAAGAGTTTTTTCTTTAGTTTTAGTATTTACAGTTCTTAATACGGAAAAAAGAAATTATCTGTATTATTTAGCTACATATAAAATAAATGATGTGATACATTTTGCCCTACTACACATTATAAGAATATAAAAGTCAAAGATGCGTTCCATGACCTTAAAAAAGGACAGGTTGCACACTTGACAGTTTTATTAGGATGTAGGGCTCTGTCTTCATTTTTGAAGAGATGGAAGTTTCAGGTCAGTAAATCAGTGATTGGCATAAAGCTCTCCATCACTCTTTAAAACGTTGTGAAGCAAATGGAAAATGGTATATAAAGAAGTCTGCCTCAGATGCTGCAGAATCTTATTTAAGCTATGTTCACACCAGGTTCGGGCTCTACAATTGGCATATATGCCAGGATATTCTCCTGATGTACAGTATATGTATGATGTGACCATAAACTATTGTGAGTCAAAGGTGCCAAAAGAGCATATTTGCATATTTGCTTAAAGGGATTGTCCGAGTTTTAGCTTATCTGTAAAACTCCTTCTGCATGAGCTAAAATAACAAATGTGATATATTCATCTCTTTCTGCTGCTATGTTTCTCGCCAGGGCTTGATGCTCTGCGCCTGTATTTGTTTACAGGCTGTAGTCCCACCTGTGTTATGGGATGTCATAGGCACTGCAGCCAATAAGAGAGCTCAGCAATCAAGTGCTGAGCTCTGTTGTTCGCTGCAGAGGCTGTGACGTCCCGTAAACAGGCATGGGCAGCCTGTACACGTGATGTCAGTGGGGAGACCCGGAACCACAACGAGGGACACAGCGGAAACAGGGAGAGATGAATATATCACAATTTGTTGCTTTAGTGCACACAGAAGGAGTTTTACAGATAAAAAATAACCCGGACAACCCCTTTAATGCATCTTACTGCATACTGTGTTAATATTTTGTTTAATGTTTAGAAATTATGCAGTAAGCTCCCTGTTCTGTTGAATGTTGGCAGCCAGCATGTTATCTTTTAAATGGTCACTGTGCTTTGAGACAACTTGTATTAATATAATAACTAATGTGATAATTAGCAAAACACTTTACTTGGCAAAAATTGTATTTTTTTAATGAAAAATCATTCTAAGATGCTAGACACTATGGGTCTCCTTTTCCTCTAATTTGCTGTCCACTGCTTGTTGTCAAATGAAGTTCCTCTGTAGTAACAGAGACCCAAGACAGAACACACCAATTTGTTGATGAGGCGTTGTCTCCTGCTGCCCATAGAAGTTTATGGAGAGAAGAGAGGAAGCTACTTACTGCACAGTGAGAGACTCACACAGACATGCTGCTGTAGTAATAGTGCTATTTACTGTGTTATAGCTACTAGAATCACATCTACACTATTCAGTATTGCTGTATAATAACACTGTTATTTCTCTGTGAGTGCTTTAGATAGTTAGGGAGCAGAATCTGCTATTTTCTATATGGGCACTGTATAGGAGACATCCTAGCAGGTAGTCTACACCCAATAGCTAAGAGAAAACTAAAAATTAGTGATGGATTCTGCAAAAGTGAAAAAGTGGTGAAAAATGCAAGATATGAAATCCTTTAGTAGCCAATAAAAGTGTTATTCCTCATGTTCACACATGGCAGCTTATTCTGAAAAGTCATCTGAAAGTGTGGTTATGTATTGAAGCTATGCCTATGTACATGATTTGGAAATCTACCGCACATTTAAACTAAGCTCCAACCACTAAAGACAAATATTATAGACTTAATCAGTGCAGAGTTTTTAAAAGTTCAAAAATAAAGAAGTCATTAACTTTAAGGAGGTTAATCCAGCCATACCCGTTGAATAAATGTTTGCAGAATCCGCCAACAGACTAATGTTAAGGGAGCAACCACATGTCCTATGCATTGTTCCCCCTGAGAGATAAGCACTGCCAATTGGGATCAGACAAAGGCTGTGTGGCTATAGGTAGAAAACATACCTGTCCAGTTTTAAAAAGGACTAAAAGATAAAAGCAGCAGTCCATTGTTCAGTATAAACTATCAGGTAGATAAATAGGTATACAGAGTATTGCTACCTGGTGGTAGCAGCCTCCTGGATGGAGTGAGCAGAGGATCATCCGTTGCACTGTAGAGATCCTGCGGTGAAGCAGGGGACTAGGCACGCAAGATCAGACGCAGGTATAGACAGGAATAAAAATGTGAAGTTTTATTAAAACAACATGTTTTGACAAACCACCGGCACCTCCATCTGGCTTATAGCAAAAGCTGCATGAAGGTGCTGGTGTGGCACCAAAACGCACCAAAACTACTGATGTCACATAGAAATCACAGAAGACGTATATATCAATTACAAAAAAAAAAAAAATCACAGAATGAGGCCATACTTACTGACATACTCATCTCATGGTTTAGACAGTATGAACCTGGTGATAGGGTCACTTTAAATAATGCAAACATTATAGTCTGTAAATACCCCCCATATACATTAGGGTTAGTTTTCAGAATCCACAGATAATGGCAGGGCTGGATAACTCTCTAATGTGCATGGAGGCAGCTCAAGTTTTTCCTAAGGAATCACTCACATGGGTGTATGTGGTCCGCGTAATAAGCAGTGCTAAAAACCTTTTGATTATTGGGCCATTAACACCTGCATTTTTCTCATGTGGATAATATACATGTAAAAAAACACAGTGTGTCCTATTTTGGCTCTCAATATACACCAATAAATTACATGGGATTTGGGGGGGGCGTGGCCTGGACGAGCTCCGAGATGGCGGCTTAAACCTAGTGCTCCGCTCAGGAACTCACCCATCAGCGACATAAAGCGACCTAAGAAGCCTCTTCTCCCGCTAATACAGCTGACGAGAGTCCCTTCTTCAAAGATGTCCCGGCGGAGAGCACAGCGCCCGCAGCCGAAGCGGCTGGAAGCGTTCTTTACTGCACCAGCGGCACGGCGCGCGCCGGCAACTAGAGCCCCGACATCCTCCGTCTCAAGCAAAGAGAGCAGAGGAGAAAATGAAGCAGCAGAAGCACCGGAGAGAGCCTCAGCGGAGCGCACACGACCGGACACGGTGAGTGATGCTACAGGCTCCCCATTACACTCACTACATCAAAATCCCCAAGAAAAAAGACAGAAGGCTCTCCATAACTCCCCATACAAAATGGCGTCCGATGCTTCTTCCCCCTCAGCCACGCCACAGAGTCTGTCTCCCTCTGTGAGCCCGCTCAAGCAACGTCCCAGAATAGAGGATGCAGAACCTCTTGAACCCCAAACTCCCACACTAAAAGAATGCATATTTGCTCTGCCCTCATCCTCACAGCCAGCATCTGAGGCGTTCATTAAAGATATGGTGCTAGCATTGAGCGACTCTCTGCAATTAAACTTTAACTCTCTAAAAAACTCCCTAAAAAATACAATAGAAGATATTGGTGCAAGAGTCTCACACACCGAGAACAAAATGGGTGAATTCTCTCAATCCCATAACGCGTTAATCGACGCACATTACGAGCTGGCAGAGGAGGTAGACCAACTCAAAGCCAAACTAGCAGATATTGAGGACAGGAACAGAAGAAACAACATAAAAATCAGAGGAATACCCGAATCCATCACAACATCCGAAATTCCTGACTTCTTAAAACGCATGATGTCTACTTTACTTCCTGATGCCTCCTCACAAGACTTAACGATTGACAGAGCCCACAGGCTACCTAAGCCCAGATTTATCGCCGAGCATATCCCAAGAGACACTATTGTTAGAATCCATTTCTACCAAACAAAGGAAGCACTGATGGCGGTTGCCCGCAAGCTTTCCCAACTTCCAGCTCCATATGAGAATATTCGTTTTTTCATAGACTTATCAAAAGCCACGATGATGGAGAGGAAAAAATTTTCCATTATCACTACCAGCCTCCGACAAGCGAAAATCCCATATAGATGGGGTTTTCCGACAAAATTATTGATAAGAAAAGACGACATAACACATGTCCTTTACAAGCCAGAAGAAGCTGTCGAGATATGCAAAACATGGGGCATTAACTTACCACAACCACAACGCGGCCGCTCCCCACCAAGGATCTCGGCGGATCAAGACCATGTTTGGATATCCAAATGAAAGATTCTCAAAAAGGAGATAGATACTTCATTGTGATGGGTGGTCCCTCACGGCTCCTCCCCAGGCGAACTTTCTCGTCCCCCACTGTTTGATACAGGCTATCTAGCCTGAAACAACCCAATTTAACGTTTTTGGTATTTTGTTTTATTTTATTTTTCTTCTTCTTTGTTATTCCACCATTTGGGTCTTAGACCATCCAACTCTTACGTGACTTAACCTATAAGTGCATAAATATAGGTGTTGATTGTAGTTATATACAAACGTCACGCCATTTATCAGTAGAGCAAAAAGTTTAGAAATTTTCACGACGTGAATACTCATCCTGTTTAACCTTAGAAGTTTAAGCTCTGTTTCTTAACCTAACTGTAGTTTTTGTGACAGCGTCTATACCTTATTCCTATTCACCTGCCGCTCTAGAGCTCAAAAAACAAATTAAAGAGGTCTATCAAAATTTTATCGTTAAATGTAAATGGGCTTAACTCGCCCTTTAAGAGATCCTCACTTTGGAAGGAGGCGCTCTCTTCTAGGGCAGATGTTCTATGTGCACAGGAGACCCACCTCGCTTCCCTCACAGGCCCCACAATTGCACACAAAAAATTCCCAAAAATCTTTCTAGCATGTTCTCCAAAGAAACGGGCCGGAATCCTGATAGCGTTTAGAGATACTCTACAAGTTGATATCTCAACACAAATTTCAGATCCAGAAGGGAGATTTCTCATTCTTAAGGGCTCGCTTAACGCTAAACCCTTCACGCTAGTTAACCTATACGCGCCCAATAATACTCCGCAACGTTTCTTAAACAAAATTGTGAAAAAGGTGAGGAGATGCGAGGAGGGAACCCTAATAATTTGTGGAGACTTCAATGCGACACCAGAAAATAGACTAGACTCCTCAATAGGTAGTCGGAGATCTACTCCTTCATTGCAACCTTGGCTTCATAAAGAAGCATTATTTGACACATTCCGCTGCCTAAACGCTTCCTCCAAAGAATTTTCTTTTTACTCGACAAGACACAAGTCTTTCTCTAGAATAGATCTCATTCTAGTTAATAAAAAAAACTCTCCCTTCACTAACTGAAGCCCAAGTGGGACAAATTACCTGGTCAGACCATGCCCCTGTAACAATCTCCATTACCCTAGAGGGAGCCCAAGAAAAACCCAAATCTTGGAGAAACAATGTATTCTTAATGAAACTCCCAAAACATAAGAATGCTATTATGGATAATCTAACAGAATACTTTAATAATAACACCACGCCCGGAATGTCTCCAATAACTATATGGAACGCTCACAAGGCTGTCATCAGAGGAACACTTATCAAAATTAGCGCACAATACAAAAAAGAAAAAAACAAGCAACTTAACTCCCTCTTACTACAAATATCTAACATAGAAAACCAATTAAGCATTTCTCCCTCTGAGGCCTTACATAACCAGCTCTTTAACTTAAGACAAAAACTTAGAAGCCAACTACTCGACAATTACGAAAAAGAATTAAAATCTTCACGCTCAACATTCTACTCATCCAACAACAAACCCTCACGACTAATGGCCAAATTAGTTAAAAAAAGATCCCAAAAATCTTCGATTCCATATATCATAGACACGCATGATCACAAAACTAAGTTATATCATCCATCCCAAATCACGGAAGCTTTCCGTCAATATTATAAAAATCTCTACAATTTAAAAGAAGACAAAAACACACCCCAGCCAACACCCCAACTAATAGAAAACTTCCTAAAAGAAGTGGAACTACCAACCCTGAGTGAGGAACACCTCAACTTTCTAAACTCTCCAATCCTACAAACGGAAATTGCTGACACTATTAAAACCCTTAAAGCTCAAAAAGCCCCAGGCCCAGACGGCTTTTCTAATGATTATTATAAAACATTCTCCAAATCTCTCGCCCCTCATATGGCCTCAGCCTTTGACCAAGGAATTCAACAAGGCACCTTTCCTTCAGAGATGCTAGAAGCCACTATAATAACAATCCCGAAGCCAGGTAAAGAGCCCACCGCACCATCCAACTTCAGACCGATCTCGTTATTAAATTGCGACATAAAAATCTACGCAAAGACCATCGCTCTTAGACTCCTAAACATTCTACCCGAGATCATCCACTCAGATCAGGTGGGTTTTACCAAGGGGAGACAAGCCTCGGATGGAACCAGAAAATTTTTAAATTTAATACATAAAATCGAACACACTCGTGCCCCATCAGTCCTGGTCGCTTTAGACGCTGAAAAAGCGTTCGACCGGCTCCATTGGGACTTCGCATTCTCCACCCTAAAAAAATTTGGCATCAATGGCAACATTCTCAATGCTATTCAAGCATTATATACATGCCCATCAGCAAGAGTACTGGTAGATGGCGCCCTATCTAACCCCTTCTCAATATCCAATGGCACTCGCCAAGGTTGTCCCCTTTCTCCCCTACTCTTTACGATGGTAATGGAACCTTTGGCCGAACATATAAGAAACAACGCAGATATACAAGGTATAAGTGCTGGACACAGACAACATAAAATCAGCTTATTTGCTGACGACATCTTACTTACTCTTACAAATCCAATGAGATCCCTCAGAAAAGTCCATCACATCCTGACCAAATTTGCTGAAGCATCATACTACAAACTAAATATAACAAAGTCACAAATACTGGGTATATATATCTCAGAAAAACTTAAACAAGATATAAAAAAAGAATTTTCATTTCAATGGCAAACGAACACTATCCCATACCTAGGTATAAAATTATGCTTCCCAAGTTCTAACTTAATTTCTGTCAATTTTCCCCTGCTTCTTTCCGAACTCCAAAAAGAACTTGATTCCTTCAACTATCGTCACATCTCATGGATGGGACGAGTCGTCGTCTATAAGATGATAATACTGCCCAAAATCCTCCACTATTTCCGTACTCTCCCTATATTAATGCCGAGACAAATACTGGCAGATTTTCAAAGACAACTTTCGAAATTTATATGGCAAAATAAAAAGCCAAGAATTGCGTTGTCCATCCTTACACTCAATAGATACGAAGGAGGAGTGGGCCTCCCCAACCTACACTCCTATAATAAATCCACGGTACTAAACCAAATATCCTTATGGACTCGACTCAATACAAAGTTAGGATGGCCGGCCATAGAACTAGAATACAACAATCAGAGGCCACTAGTTCTACTGCTATACGCGTCTGTGGCAACCACAAAATCTCCTGTCCTACAAAGGAGCCTGGACCTCCTAAAACTGTCTCCACCAATGCTGGCCTCAATAGTAGCATGGACTCATTTAATACAAACCGCAGACAATACCACCCATCGAACACTACATAACATACCTCTCAGAACTCTTGAATATTTCATACCAAACATCCAGCTTTCTTCATGGACAGAAAAAGGTATAAAATACATATCAGACTTACATGCACCTAGGGGCCTCAAACCCTTCAATACCCTCAAAGCCCAATATCATCTTACGGACCCAGAAGCTTACAAATACATGCAAATATGCTCACTCCTAAAAACACAAAACTTCCAAGATATTAAAATCCCAGAAATAGCCTTAACGGTACTTAATAACATAAATATCAAACTAAAAACTAGGGCCTATTATGACGCACTTACGGGCCTGCTAAAACCTACAAAAAAATGCCACCTGATAAATTGGGAGAAAGATCTGAGCGAAAAGGTGACGATAACTCAATGGCTTGGGGCCTTTAGATGGGCAGGAAAATCTTCACTAGGTGCCAACCTGATTGAAACGCACATAAAAGTACTGACACGCTGGTACCACACTCCCACGCAATTATACAGTAGAGGTCTAGTCACAAATGATCTCTGTTGGAGAGACTGCGGAGGTCATGGTTCCTTGTTACATATATTTTGGACATGCCCACTAATCCGCTCCTTCTGGGTAGACACCTACAAATTAATACACAGGGTATCGGGTCTCCATCTCCCTTACAAACCAAAAACAGCACTACTGTTGTTGGATCCTGGCACAATCAGCCCACCCATGAAAAATCTGATAGGACACATCCTTTTAGGAACCAAGTTTCTCATCGCAAAAAAATGGAGAATGGCAACTCCACCTACCTGCTTAGAATTATCACACCTAATCTCTGAACATAGTATATACGAAAAAATATTAGCCCTTCGAAATAACAACATTTCAAAATACAACGAGACATGGAAGCCGTGGCTGCAATGTTTCCCAAATTGAGGAAATTTCCGTGTAGTAGACATATTTGAGGATCTAGAGCTAAAACCGCAGGATTTCAAATCCTTGTCCTCTTTCCAACCTGATCTAAGAACCCTATTATACCTACTCCATTCCCTTATCCCCTGTTTCCCAACATACCCCTACCTCCACGTCCCTTTCCCTTCCCCCCCCCCTCCTCCCCTCTTACTCATGTTAGACAATTTTACTTGTTGCATAACGTGACTCTGGTTATTATAAAGAAAAATTTTGGTCAATAGGAATATAAGAAGACAATGGATAGATAGTAGGAAATTGTGTAATTTTTCCTATATGTTATACTATGTCCTGAACATAATGTCTCTTATTTTGATTCTCTGTAACATGTAATGACCAATAAAAAAGTTATTGTTAAAAAAAAAAATTACATGGGATTTAACATGCATGTTTGCTGTAGACTGCTGTCACACCTCCTTCATCAGTGAACTACAGAACTGCAAGTGGTACTCACAGACAGGCATAAACCAACGACTAACAAACACCCATAACACTCACCTTGCATACCTGCACACATAAACAGATGAAATAGATATGGTACAAGGTATTAATTTGTATTCTGGCCAAGATACTTAAGCCCACGAGCCCGCCGACAAGAGCCCTTGTTGTCTCGTGGGTCCCTACTCTCACAAGACAACTTCCACATGAAACCTGCCTGTATACAGGGCGATCGTCCCAATAGGGACGGCCCCTACACTAGACCTATGGACCTAACTTGCTCAGGATAGAAAACGATCCAAATCAGGACAGGACGCAGTTCACACCAACATACTAGAGATTGCATGCAACACAGAACAAGACTGTTCATATCTGATGTCCGGCCATCTGCACAGACACACACAACACATCATGCATGAAAGCAAAACCCCAGGGTGAAGGAAAACCAGCATCCTCTAGCCAAAGGGGCTGGTATAAATGTACAGCAGACCAGGGTGATTGGCTGGCTGGAAAACTCCACACCCAGCCAGCTCAATTATCCCACACCTGTGAAGGTGTGCTCCTAAAAACCCTGTAGAATAACAGGTCTCAGCAGCACAACCTAACAGCTGCATATTATGTACATGAAAAATAAGCAGATGATGTTGGGAGAAATGATGTTCAGAGAGATTGAATTTTAACAGCCAATCCTTTTGTTCTTCAGGAAATAAACCACGACCACAGTTGTCTGCTTATGGCTTAGCTCCCTAAACACACAAACACCCGGCTGAGCTGAATGTTCATGGGTATGGGACAGTCAGAAGAAACAATCGTTTGGCCAATACTTGTTGAAAGTTGATAGATAATAAACTGCTTAAAGGGGTTGTCTAATGGTGCTGCTTTTCCCTGCAGGCTGGCACAAGAGTAAAATAATAAACTGAGCTTATTATCTAAGATTTCTCTAGACTCTGAAAACCAAACTGCTGTACATTCCAGGAATTACATACTGCATGTCTACGCTATGGAGGGAATGGATCAATGTATCTCTGCTGGTTTTGGTGCAAACATCACCAAAAATGACCCAAATCATGATGTGTGTCAAGCATGCACAAAAATGTTTGCACCACACTTGATAAATGTTGGAACAGCGGATGTGGTTTAAGTTAAGGGCCCAAACTAAACCTTTAATAATACTAAAGCCAGAAAATGGTGCAAATGTTAGTACAAATCTAGTGGGTTTAGATTTCATTTTTTACTTTAGGACAGACCAATATGTGACAAATTTATTAAGAGGCAGGTGCTTTTTAAGAAATGTAGCACAATTAATTTCAACAATCTTTTTTAACTGGCATATAAAACAACAACAGTCTGAATAAACATGGGCCTAAATGTATGTGTGTCTGATTAAGTCCCTGATTCAGATTATAGTTTTTTTGTTTTGTTGCAGATTTCACAGCAAAGTCCACATCGAATAGAAATACATTCAGATTTTGCCATAGATTTTTGTCCACTCGGCGACAGAGTCTAACAAGTCTAAGAAATCTCAGTTCCAGTTTTGCGCAGAGTGATAGATACATACATCCGTGTAAAGTTTAGCTTATTTTGAGAGAGATTTTCTTTGTTTTAATACAGAATCAGGCAGACAGTAAAACATATTGAATAGCTGCAGGATTAGAGAGTAACAAACACAGGAACAAATTGAATAGGCCTCATTGTGTGAATGATGGTTTGTGTATGGGAGGTAAAAAGCAGACATACTCAGCACACTGGATTCATTATAGAGAATGACATCATAGTAGCACAGACTCCCTCTGAAAACAAGGCTGTAAATCACTTTGCTAACATCATAAAATCATCCCTGTTATAAAAGCAGCAGCCAGCCTGCGTTGCCCAGGCCAAGGATGATTTGTAGAAGTAAAGGGAGCATCAAGGAATTGGCTGGAAACAGCAGGAATAAATGACAGTAAACACATAATATAGCAGGTGTAACAGAACAATCACAGTGTTAAAGCCTTTTCATTTCCGTTTTGCTGTTCCGTCATAGGAACAGCAAAACAGAAAGAAAATGTTTTAGTGTTCAAGCCCATAGAAATGGGATATCGAAGCAGAAGGTCTTCGGTTTCAATCCGTTTCTGTGTTTTCCATCTCCATTACATTTTGCACACTGAATCAGAAACGGAATACAGATGGATCCTTTTTTCATTGCATTGTACTCAATAGCAGATGGATGGAACTTGAAGACAATCTGTTTTTCATTTCCTCTATGGTGGCTCTTCAATGAATATAGCTCAGTGGAGAGCATTGTTACCTTGAAATGCTGGGGTCCTAGGTCTAAATCTCATCAAGGGCAGCATCAACATTGAAAGACTCCATACAGCCATCATCTTTGGTCAGATTTGAACCTACAACTCCAGCACTGCAAGACAGCAGTGCTAACAACTGAGCCACCACACTTGTTCTTGCTAGTGAAATAGAAGAGCAAGAATAATAAGCACAGAGAGAAAATAATAAGCTAATACAGACATTACTCTTGGTCAAATTTGAACCTGTAATGGCCAGCACTACAGAGCAGCATTGCTAATGACTGAGCTACCATGCTTGAGAGGTATGAACACAAGGAGAATATACAACCTGCATTCAGATTTTGTCCATAATCAGAGATGAACCAAGAACCTATTATTTTCTGCATCATTATGTATTCATAATGTAATATGTATATTTTATTATGAATTTGGTTTCGACTGGCACTTGTAATGGTGCCCCCATTAGTGGCCTCTATAGTAATATGATCTCCTCAATGTGCCGTCCCCACCCTTGGAATTCCAGACAGGCAGCAACCACAGCAACAAGAACTATAACTCCCTCTGATGTTTCCATAGGGATGCCACTGCAGCTCTCAGAGATCCTCACTCCCCCCACCACTCCAACCCACCATCTGCGCTGTATACATTACATGCAGGAACGCAGACAGCAGGGGGAGGAAAACAGGGCGTAAATATAGAGGATGCAGGTGATGTGGTTGCACCCAGGCCCACAAGCCTTAGCGAGCCCATAAAGCCTCTCTTCTCCATATAGGGAGCCCAGTATTATGAATAAAGCATTATAGTTAGGGGCCCCGTTACAGATTTTGCATTAGGGCCCAGAAGCTTTAAGTTATGCATCTGGGGAGGAGAGAGTATCTCTGAGAACTTCACAGTGATATAGGGCTTGTTCCGTGGATGCTTCCTGGCCAGAAGTACTCACGCCAGGTAATTATTTTTTTACTGGGCATATTAAAAAACAAATACCAGCACTGGTCTCTAGAGTGAATTATTGACTGGGCCACTGGTTTACCAGCTGGGTAGCAACCCTAGGTTGGAAAGAGGCTGAAAAGAATATAGGTATCTCAGATAAGAATGTTCTCCTTTTAAAATTAATCTGGATTATCTTTAATACAAATATTTCACTGTATATAATGTAATAGCTACCTTATAAACTGTTGGTTCTTTAATGGCTTTTGCTACATTTACTTGAGTACTAACGGATTGCTTCATACATACTGAAGGCATGTTTAGCCAGTGGCTTAGCTATAAAGATTAAGAATTTCAGTGATGGTTGGAAACTCTACCTTGTCTTTTGAAGTGTTTAAACCAACCTTTTTACTTACTCTGTAAAGCGTCTCTTGGAGCTACAGTTTTTCTGCCAAAACCCACAGCACAATTTTATGATGCCAGTTACACATTTACTGAAATGTGAAAAAAAGCTAAATTCTACAGCTCTCTTCTATCATTGCCTTAATTGCTCTAACACTACTGCAAATGAACAAAGATGAGATCAAATACATTAACATATTTTGTATTTCACACAATATAGTCATAAATCACAATAGTTTTTAACGTTCTCAAATTTTTAAAAGGTCACTTACAAATGGCTCATGGTGCTACACAAAGCCTTTACTTTCTCTAGATGTATTGGTACTGTAAAAATTCTCCTCCGCTTATATGGAATAGTAATTGTGCATGAGCTCAGAACATATATTTGAAAATTTTAGACAACATAAGTACTGGGAACTTGTACATTGTAAATAGGATCAATCTGAGCCACACTTAAAACATATTGTATGTCGCCAGTGCAATACAATCCATATGGCCTTAGTTTAAAAAAAACTATTAGCTAATATTCTCCTGATGGATTAGTGTATTAAGGTTTTAGTTTCTGTCAAAAAACTAAAGGGCTGTTGTCACTGTAAACATTTATGATATATCCACTGGACAGATTCAAGTTCCCTGTACTGTGATAGGTGGGATCCCAGTTATGGTACATTGATGTCATATCCTGTTTATATGGCACAAATGTCTAAGGATCCTTTTAAATGAAACAAATATCAGGTCGCTTAAGTGTCTGACAATTGCCCCGGCAATTATTGGTCCATTGTGTTTGCATGGGAGTGATAACTGCTTACTGAATAGAAGCAGAGTGCACCAGAGAGCTCTCTGGGCTGCCCGCCGCCATTCACAGTAAACGAGATGATAAAGGAGGGTGAAGCAAGACCCAATGAGAGTGGTGGAATATTTCTGGAATACAAAGTGTTTCCAATGATGGAGTATTTAGAATGGTGGAGGTGCTGCCAACCAGATAACGCTCCACAAGGGTGGGCGTGAGTGTAGCGAAAAGGATGTGGAAAAATACTGGTATGAAGGCGCAACCCTCTAAAGCTACTAAAAGATGAAGATCAAGGTCCAACGTGTGATGGTGAAAGCACTTCTTTTTTATTATTTCACAAAATAAAAACCAGCAATTGAAAACGCGTTTGGGGGAGGAACCCCTTCGTCAGTTCAGCTGGATAGGACAACAGGATGCCTGGGGGTGACACAGTTCCAAAGGTGTTTTGGATGTGTCAGAGGTCCTGTATGTGCAGGGGGCCTAAGGCTAAAGTACTTTTTTCTTCCCTGTCCCCTTGCACATACCGGACCTCTGACACATCCAAAACACCTTTGGAATTGTGTCACCCCAAAGCATCCTGTTGTCCTATCCAGCCGAACTGACGAAGGGGTTCGTCCCCAAAACACTTTTACAATTGCTGGTTTTTATTTTGTGAAATAAAAAAGAAGTGCTTTCACCATCACATATTCGACCTTTATCTTCATTTTCTAGTAGCTTAGAGGGTTGCGCCTTCATACCAGTATTTTTCCACATCCTTTTCGATTCACAGTAAACAGGCAGTCGTTTATAGATGTGCTATTGCCTGTTTCCACAGGCCGATTGTCGTTTGATTTTTAGACCTGCCTAAACTGAGTGATAACAATAAAGCAAACAATATAATTTATCGTTCAGTCGCTGGCAGCGTTTCATATGATCCAGCGGGAAACTGCATGATAATCATGTAAAAGGCAGGAATGGCTCTTTAAAGTGTCCAATATTCCTTTGTTTCAATAATTTTAATCCATTGTACATGGTAGCTTTAATCTGTGGATATGAAGTGATCTGATAAGAAAATTAAATTATTGGTGCTAATTTTTTGTCTTTTTTCCATGTTTGAAAATTCAACAATCTCTACGTCAATTAGTGCAAACATTTTTGTATTATAGCCAGAGTACAAATTGACAAAGCATACATTTGTGACCATGCACAAAGATTACATTCCAAATGGCATATCTAAAACAATGGCTTACTGTATATTCTTCTATAACAGTGATTTCTGAATAAATTATAATTATTGTACAATGATTCCACTGAATTAATAATCATCATCTTTATTTATACAGCATCAACATATTCTGTGGTGCTTTACAGTTGGGGAAGTAACAAACAAGAACAACAGCAAGTAAACAAAACAAGTGAACAATGAGACAAAATGAGAGCCCATAAGAGCTTACAATCTAAATGCAAATTGTGTATGTGTACAACAGTCATTTTAGACCACTTTCACATGGCAGTATTATAACCAGTATTTTGCATCAATATTTGTAAGAATGGAACATAAGCAGGGAAGAAAATTATGGAAAGAATTGCATTACATTATTGTTATGAACCAACTCCTGGTTTTGGAATATACAGATGCGGAATACTAATCAAAATACTACTGAGTGAAATTTGCATTCAAATTACTATTATGGGGAACCCTAAAACCCTATTTATTCTAGCAAAGCCCTATTCCCATTCTCACCTCAATGAAATTTGGTGTTGGCGGTATTAAAGCATTCCACAATAGAAACATAGAAAATTAACAGCAAAAAAAAACACCGAGTGGTCCATCCTTATATTATGTCCTTTTTATTCCTCTTTTAGTATAGATCTATACTTATCCTAGTCATGCTTTAATTCATTCATTGTAGATTTTCCAACTATTGTCTGCAGTAAAATAATATTTCCCGACTTTGCTTCTGATTTCTCCCCAAACTAATCTCAGGTTGTGCCCCCCTGTTCCAGTGTTTAGCTTCCTAATAAAAACACTTCCCTTCTGAACCTAATGTATACCTTTACCATATTTAAAAGTTTAGATCATGACCCTCTCTCCATTCTTTCCTCTAGGCTATGAAAATGAAATCTTTTAAGTCCTGCCTGATAAGTTTTGTTCTTGAGACCGTCCTCCATTTTTGTAACTTATCTTTGGACTGCTACTAATTTGTCAATGTCTTTCTCTAAGTTTATTTTCTGTATTCTGGATGAAATATCATTAGACAATCTATATATTCTGGATGGAATCTGATGACTGCTTTACCTGCCCACTTGCCAAATACTTTTGAGAACGCTAAGATCATTTTGCCATCTCCAATGTAAAACTGACAGCTTGTTGCTGTTTTCTTCTGAAGAACCCCTGACCAGGTTCCTGTAAACTCTCATTGTGAAACAAATTATTGCAAAGGCAAAATAGGCAGTGCCATGTAGAAACAATGTATTACATGAAATATTGTGTGTTGTTCCATTTACATAAAGGAACATTTCAATGTTAAAACAATCAATTGTATCCTAATCAGTATTATTATAATTAAGATTATAATGTGCAATGCAGTATGTAACATGATTAAAAATGCTAAGGTCTATTCAGCGCTCATGTCACATCTGAATATCCACATTTATCTACATTTTATTTTACTACCTGTGGAGAGATTGTTAACACTACACACTCAACATAATGGACTTCTTCACTCAGAATCTTAAACAATTGAATTTTTTTCTTCAAATCCGCAACAGCAATTCTAAAGGTGATATTTCTATAATAGTTTGTTTGAGTGATTTTCTTTTACAGTAGCAGACGTTGTACATCTAATATAATGGGTATGAAGAAAACATACCTGCTGAGTTGCATCAATTTCCTATTTATTTACTTCAGCGCATGCCCAACAAAAAGAATGTAGTCCTTTCATTGTGCTGATAAAGACGCTTGCTGATAATACGATCCTGTTGCTTAACATTGTGCAGTATACAAAGACTCCCTGAAGCAGGTAAACCAGTGGGACAGGAAGCTCTGAAATGTCAGCCCACCACATCCACTGTGCTACTGTACATACCAACATATGGCTCCAGTGTTACAAGTTTCTGTGTGTACATTATATTCTTGGCAAGGGACAGAAATTCTTCTTTTCTTGCAAAAGACAATATTTTATCATTTACAAACAGTGCAATTTTTAATCTTCACAATTCACACTCAATAATCAGTAAATACCCATGAATTCTATTTATTTGTAGCCATGAAACAAATTACATAAATTGGGCATAAGGATATAAAGAAAAGATTGAATAAACATAAGTTACCTGTGTATATACAACACCAATTCTAAAAAAGTTGAGACTGTATAAAATGTAAATAATTATAAAGACAAAGGAATGCAGGGATTTGGAAATCTCATTTAGGCCGCCTGCAGACGGCCGGGTCGGATGCCGCTGCGGGATGCGGTCCCGTGCCCCTGCACAGCCCTGCGGCTCATCTGCTCCCGGCGTCTCCTCCACTCTGAGAGGAGCCGGCACCTCACCAGTGACATTTCTGCGTGGGCCTCTGCGAGACCCGCACAGAAATAAAACATGCCGCAATTTTTTTTCCGCGCGTATTTTCACGTGGACAAATCACGGCTGTGTGCATAGGATTGTTTTGTAATGCTATCCTATACAGGTGGGCACGGGCGGAAATCCTACGGGAAATCCCGCTGCAGAATTTCCGCCCGTGTGCAGGGGGCCATAACCATATTTTATTCACAATATGGAACACATATCAGAAGTTGAAAGTGTAAAATTTTTCCATTAAAAAAAATTACCTTGTTTAGAAAATAATGGATGCAGCACATCTCTAAAAACTTGGGCCAGGGCCATGTCTACCATTGTGCTCTTATTTTTACAACAGTCTGTAAACATCTGGGAACTGAGGAAACCAATTGCTAAAGTTTTGGGAAGGGAAAGTTGTCCCATATTTGTCTGATGTAGGATTCTAGATGCTCAGCAGTCATCGGTCTTCTTTGCAGGATTTTTGATTTCATAGTGCGCCAAATGTTTTCTATTGGTGAAAGTTCTGGACTGCAAGCAGGCCAGTTCAGCCCCCGGACTCTTATTCTGAAAAGCCATACTGTTATGATGGATGCAGTATGTGGTTCCACAATTTGTAAATGCAGTTTTTCACATATTGTTGAACTTTTGTCCATCTTTGCTTCTGATGGACTCCCCCTCTCTAACATGCTCTTTTTATAGACAGTCAAGTGACTTAGTAGAAAAGTAACTTGTGCACATGAATTTCTCCAGATTTTCAGAATGTTTTGATGATATTATGTACTGCAAATGAAGGGAAATTCAAAGTCTTTGCAATTTTATGTTAAAGGGGTTGTCCCGCGCCGAAACGGGTTTTTTTTTTTTCAATAGACCCCCCGTTCGGCGCGAGACAAACCCGATGCATGTGTTGAAAAAAAAAAACCGATAGTACTTACCCGAATCCCCGCGCTCCGGTGACTTCTTACTTACCTTGGGAAGATGGCCGCCGGGATCTTCAACCTCGGTGGACCGCAGGTCTTCTGTGCGGTCCATTGCCGATTCCAGCCTCATGATTGGCTGGAATTGGCACACGTGACGGGGCGGAGCTACGAAGAGCAGCTCTCCAGCACGAGCAGCCCCATTCAACACGGAGAAGACCGGACTGCGCAAGCGTGTCTAATCGGGCGATTAGACGCTGAAAATTAGACGGCACCATGGAGACGGGGACGCCAGCAACGGAACAGGTAAGTGAATAACTTCTGTATGGCTCATAATTAATGCACAATGTACATTACAAAGTGCATTAATATGGCCATACAGAAGTGTATACCCCAACTTTGTTTCGCGGGACAACCCCTTTAAGGAATATTTTTCTGAAATTGTTCCACAAATTGTAGATGCATTTTTTCAGAGATTTGTGAACTTCTCACCATCTTTGCTTTTAAGAGACTCTGCCTCTCTAACATGCCCTTTTTCTACATAGTTTTAGTATAAAATTGACCCTTGAGCTGTTTTTCATTAGTAAAATGTCATGCCTCTTGTTACCTCTTTTGTGAGATGTGTTGCTGCCATCAATTTCTAAATGAGTTAACTTTTTAGAATGAAATTGAAAAATATTTCACTTTCAACTTTTGCTATATGTTCCATGTTCTATTGTGAATAAAATATGGTCATATAAGATTTCCAAATCATTGTATTCTTTTTATCCCTTTACATTCAGTTACATTTTACAGCGTTCCAACTTTTTTGGAATTAGGGTTCCACCTCGACACACTACGGGGGTCACTGGGGTTGTAATTTTAGGATAAAAGAATTCAAACAAACTGTTTTGTTACCTTAAGGGTGTGCTCACATGGGGCGAATTTGCCATGGAACGTTCACAGCGGACATTCTGCTGCAGATCCACAGTGCAAAATCCACATCATAAACTGCACTTTTTGTTACAGATTTTGATACAATTTTTGACGGGGAAGTCAATGTGGAATTCACCCCTCGTTTGAAGAGCTGTAATGCAAACCAAAAATTTGGTGTTATAATTGCCATGCTGCAGATTTAAATTCCGAAATGCGTGTCAATTTACACAGCATATTTTTTCCACAGCATATAGACGAGATTTTGTAAATATCTGTTTTGCTGCTAATATGAATGACATAGATTTTCCATGTGGAGAGTCTGCATGATTAATCTGCCCCATGTGAACATACCCTGAAATTAGTAAGTAAATAGCTCAGGAAAGATTCAGTGTTGAATTTCTGTCAAGAGACATATTCATTTTCCAGTGAGATATTGGAAGATATTGGAAGTGTTATATTAACAAAAATATTGTACTGCCATGTTTTATAACATTAATAATGGACTCAATTATAGCTTTGGCATATATCCATATGATTTTAATCATCACATTTAATGCTAGCCCACAAATTGCAGCTGAAAATCCAAATGAATTTTGGTGCAGATTTTGACGTGGATTTTATCTCCTCATTTGAAAAAGTGAAAATCTGCAGCATAATTTGAAATGCTGTGGCTTTAAAATCTGAACCACAGATCAATTTACACTGCAGATTTTACCTGCAGCATGGGGGTGAAATTTCTTGAAATCTCATCGACATGATGTCTACTGTACAATGCTGCCTTTTTACCACAGATAATTATGCTGTAATAAATCCATAGCATTTCTGCAACGTGTGAACTATAGAGGATGCAGGGAATGCGGTTGCACTTGGGCCCAGGACCTTTAGGGAGCCCATAAGGCCTCTCCTCCCCATATAGGAAGCCCAGTACTATGAATAAAACATTATAGTTGGGGGCCCTGTTACAGGTTTTGCATTGGGGCCCAGGAGCTTCAAGTAACGCCTCTGGTGTGAACATATCCCAAAAGTCTGAATGCTCTGATAATAAGCTTACTAGGCTGTGGGGAATTCAAATTCAGAATGCAAGTTGCTACATAAATGTACTGGTATATGCAGCAGCAGATGCAGGTTGCTGTAAATCAGCCAATGCTCACTGAAGGGCGCAGAAAAAAGGGCGGGGAAACTGGAAATTCCTGTATCAGGTGTGAAGAGGTAGTATTTAGGCTGACTGCACAGTCGTGTATTTTTTGGGACATATGCTGTTGATGTAATTACAAGCGCCAGCCACTACATAGGGGTGGGAGCAGTACTTCCACTCCGATCCCAGTGTATGCCAGCGGGCGCTGCCTGGATAACCCCTTTAAAGGAATTCTACTCACCCGTCCTGCAGCTCCGGTCTGGTGGTGCAGTGCAGATGTGACTGCTGACCTCTCACCTGGGCACACTATGAGAGTCACTATTAGGGCTCGTTCACACAGGTTAAGGCCGCCTGCACACGAGCGGAAATCCCGCTGCGGGATTTCCCGCGGGATTTCCGCCGCTGAAAGTTTGCATAGGAGTGCATTAAAATACGCACTCCTATGCAGACGGCCGCGGTTTGGCCGCGCGAAATCTCGCGCGGCAAACAAACCGCGGCATGTCCTAATTTTCTGCGGGGCACGCACTCACCCGGCCGCCGGCTCCGGTCTGCGCATGCGCCGGCTGCACGGCAGCCGGCACATGAAAGAGTTGGGGCCGCCAGGCGCGGGTGAGTACGCGCTCGTCCCTGCAGGCGCTCGGGTCGGATCGCGCGGCGAGAATTCTCGCTGCCGGATCCGACCCGCTCGTCTGCAGGCGGCCTAAAGCGCATATCGGTTGTGCAAATACACAGTGTATTTGCGTGATCAAAAATCGCGCCTGCATTTTTTGGCAAGTTTTTATGTGTGCAAATACATTACATATTTATGCACATGAAAAAGGCTCATTGAATTAGTGAACAAATATGCAGTGAATACGCAGGTTTCTGCATTTTTGTGCCCACCCATTCACATCAATGGCCTATTGCGGTGCCTAATACACACCACAATAGGTCCTGCCACATATTTTCCCATGCAATTCCACATCGTGGGAAAAAATATGCTCATATGAATGAACCCATTGAAATATGCACATGTCAACTAGTCCTTACTATACAATTAATTATAAATGTCTTTTTGAGGCAACCTTGTGGCCCTTGGTAAAAATGAGTTTGACACTCCATATCTAGGGATTATTCCGATTGCCAGACTTAGAATCAGGAAGGAATTTATTTCCCTAAAATGAGGAAAATTGGCCTCTACCTCCTTGGGATTTTTTGCCTTCCTTTGGATCAACAATGGGGGATAATTGGCTGAACTGGATGGACATGTGTCTTTTTAAGGCCTAACATACTATGTTACTATATTAGTATTATTACTAGTGTTAGTATATTTGGTTCAATTTGGATAATAGTCAAAGGGTATAATAACCTTATCAATCAGGTATTTCAAATTATCTGAATATTTCACTGGAGAAGAATTTGGACACAATGCAGACGTAGCTGAATTACATACAGTTCTTTATTTTTATTTTTAAAGGTAAATGAGAAATAACAATAACCAATCAGAATTTGACAACACCCGATAACTATCTTATCACTAATTGACAACATTTTTGTCAGGGAATCACTTTAAAGGTTAATAATGCATGAATTTATTAATCTTATAGGCAAGTGAATATCTATAACTATATATAGTAATGCCTTAACCCTTAAGATTACTTTGCCCAGCAACTAGACTTTTAGACAGTCAAATATAGTTATATCCAAAGGCTGTTTACTCTTTTTTACTTTACTAGTCTTAAGGCCCATTTAGACACAACAATTCTTGCTCAAAATTCGCTTACAGCCATCTTTTGAGCGATAACCGTTGCATCTAAATGCACGGACATCGTGCAGTTTTCGTGTACGATTCGTTCCTTGCTCAATTCTAGTTTTCTAGAATTGAGCGATTAACTCTTACCAGCGGTGCAGGCTGTTATCACAGTTGGCAGCGCTGATAAGATTCTTTCAGCTCGTGTCCCGCTGGTAGTTCACAGCGGGACGTGAGCTGTAAACATGGAGAACAATGCAGCTGATTCTTTGTGAAAAACAGCTGTATTGTTCGCCTAGTGATAGCGGCGGTATAATACTCTGCCTGCATAGCTCTTTAGTAGCTAATTAGCTACTATAGACTATGCAAAGATGATCGCTCAAAACTGTCACTCAAACTGTCATTTGAGCGGTATTTGAGCGATCATCTTTAAGTGTAAATGGGGTCTTAAGCAATATTGCAATAATCCAAAAGAACAATGTATTTAAAACAATTTAGATTGATCACTTTTACTGTACATACTATAACAGTCTTTCCATGCAATTACCAGCTTGTTTCTACTGATATAAAAATACCAGGAATCAAGCATTGATGCAAAAATCTTGGATAAGGTAGAGAGAATGGTTCAGGCAAGGTTGTATGTGATTAAAAATAGAGAATGGTGTAATTATGGAATCAGAGCTGCCAGGGTGATGACAGGGAAGCTCTGCGATAACATCTATTGCAGAGGTTGAAAGTAAAGATGGGGTTATGCTGTACAATTTTGTGTGTGATTTGATAAATTCTGACCTCATCAAGAAATAATCACTGTGTGTAAATGATTCGTAGCAAGCATTTTAAGTTGACAATAATTGCTACCATTGTAATTGAAATTAATCTGGGGAGCAATCACCGGTTATAAACAGGAGTCTTTATCAGTCACATACATGATTCATTTAATCTTACTGTAAAGAAAAACATTGCATCTAAACGACTAATATTGAAATATTGTTATTACTAGAAAACCAGTCAGAGAAAAGATTTACATAAGATTTAGGCTAGTTTCACTAGTCACCAGGACTGCATCTTAACCCCTTAAGAACCAAGCACCGTAAATTTACGGTGCTTGGTCCTGGGCTTTGATCCCACCCGATAGCAGAAACACAGCACAGGATTAAAGCCTCTGCTCCTGCGATCAACCCAGGAAAGGGGGTGGGGGTTTGAAGCAGTTTTTAATCGTCTCTACCTTCTCCTTTCCGGAGTACATAGAGCTCAATTAGCACTATGTACTAAGAAGTGGAAGTATTTCTTCCACTACACGACCTGCCGGAAACCCCCTAGCACAGCAGAGCTGCAGAGTCCTCGCAAATCCTGATCAGCTCTGCCAGTAACTATTGTCACTACAAGGGAATATTTTCCCCTGTAACTTGGGCTCCTGTGGATGCCCCAGCTACAGTGAAAAAGCGTGTAATAAATAAAAGAAGACCATGTGAATGTCCCTCAGATGTGTTATACGAAATCATAGGGGTCATAGATGGTAAAAAACAGTTACAGGAATAAGTTTAAAAGCATTACAGAATAAAATAAAAATATATGCATAAAAAAGAAAATGACCCAAAGCAACTCAAACCAAAACCATCACCGTATATGTCCTGTAATCTAAAACCATACATATTATATATCAAAAAGTCTGAAACAAAATGAGGAACCCATTCTCATACTTTATTTCAGTGTAAACATGCTAATTAAAAAAAAACTATAAAATGTAAAAAAAATCTTTTTTTTTTTAGATTTTTACTCCCAATAAAACTAAAAACACGGGGAATAAACATTAGCAAAAAATGTTGTAAAACTAGCCCTATAAGTCACAGTGCAGTAAAACCACCACATGGGTAAAATCCCTAAAAAGTGTCTGGCCCTTATACACTTATTTTAAAAAAAACTGTTGTATTTTTTTTCTTTATGTGACTGTCCATCCCAGCTAATCAACCAGAATCTTATTGTACACTGATGAGAGGCTATACCTTGGCTAAGAATTGTGATATTCAGGAGAGGGTGTTTCTGGGTGATCCCTCAGATGACAAAAAAGCTAGTTGGAAGGGAATATCTTCGATTACTGAAGGAAAAGGTGCAACATAAACTCTTCTTCAGCCAACAAACATTTTTTGAATTGGGAAATCAATCCGGCAAATTACTAGCTTACTTAGTACAACAACACACTTTGTCTCCTCCATCGATAGATTTCAGCAATTTTACAAAGAGCTATACCAGTCGCAGGCCACAAATACCTCTTCTTAACTACATATGTATCTAAAGCCTCTGTCAGACGAGCATGTTTTCCGCGCATAACTAGCCATGCAAAAACATTGTGTCTATTAGAACTAATAGTTTCCTATGAAGTGTTTACATGTCTGTTTTTTAGATGCGCAAAATACTTGCACCTGCAAAAGATAGGACATGCGAGTGCAAATGCACTTGTTCACATGATTTTTCTACACACGATATGCAAATTTTTTTTGCACGGCTATTCATGCGCAGAAACCACGCTCATCTGGCCGAAGCCTTAACGATATCAATTTTCCGAACTTAAATGAGGATCAGTTGCTGGTGGTGGAAAATTGTCTATCTGCCTCAATAAAGTAATATTATCCACTCCAATCTATCTGGCTTTATGCTCAGAAAGTCTACTTCCAATAATATCTAGAGGGCACAGTCAGTGACGCCGATTACAGGGAAATGTCAGGCGGACTGGGCATTTGACTCTGTTGAGTGGCTGTATCATTTAGAGGTATTACGCCATTTTTGGATTTGGGGAGCCATGAATTAGGTGGATTTCAATTTTGTACAAGCCACCATGACC
Organism: Eleutherodactylus coqui; assembly: GCF_035609145.1. Lineage (NCBI taxonomy): Eukaryota > Metazoa > Chordata > Amphibia > Anura > Eleutherodactylidae > Eleutherodactylus > Eleutherodactylus coqui. Next base: position 155,507,993 of record NC_089841.1, read on the forward strand.
CTCTGCTTTAGTGAGTAATATGATATCTGCCTCATTCGCTTTAAAAAGGGGAACCCAGCAGGGATGTTCCCGATCTCTCCTTTTAGTTGCAATTGCCCTGCCTTGCTTATTCCTCAGAATCCCAAATATAATAGCATAAGAATAGGCTAAAGAGAGGGCCGGATTGTATGCAGACGACATAATACTCTTTATTTTAGAACATAGGCTATCTTGACCATTTATTGTTACCCTATTTGTTAAATTTGGACAATTCATGGGCCTCTTTATAAACTGGCAGAAATCAGAATTCATGCCCCTTAGAGTCAAAGGTTGGTCCTTGGGGGAAGAGTTCTGTGGACTCCTGATAGTAGCAAGTCTTGAATATCTAGTTCATATCTCTAGAGACCACTGTAATAACTTTAACCTAAATATAGCCCCACTGAAATCAATAGAGGCGTTGTACCGCGGCATTTCAAACACTGCGCTAATCACGGTAAAAAGCAGGCTATGTGAGAGTGGCCTAAGAGACTCTTTACATTGAAAAGAATTCCAACTACACAATGCCATAGATGTCAATTTGCTGATGCTGATTTTATTTACTTAATATGGTATTGCCCACTAATACATTACTTTTGGGTAGAGGTTACAGCCTTTCTTAGTCTCCTTCTTGATAAACCAATCACTGAGATATGTCTACTTGGCCTAAAAGATGAAGAATTATGGCAGCATCATGTACGCATTTTTATGTGCTGTTTCTTGCACGTAAGTCAATAGTATTGAGATGGATGGATAGACGCTCGCCGTCGATCACCCAGTGGAGTAACCTGGTAATTTATTTGCTTCCCTATGAGAAGGTTGTATACAAAAACAGAAAATGTCCAGAAAAGTTTCAAAAAGCTTGGGGTGTACGGTGTAACTCTCTGAACACGGTTCCATCACAACATGCATTCCAAAGTTCGCTCAATTAGATGAGAGCTTCCCAGATTTTGGATTTGATTATTTTTAATACTAGAAGGTATGTTGTGTATTCGTATGTGACCAGAAATCTTGTCTCGTAGGTTTTGCTCTTCAGCAAATACTTATGTTCAACTATACTTGATAATTGTAGGTGTGAAAGTTATTTACGTAAGACACCATGTCAAAGATTGCTGTAAAGTCATTTGTTTCCTAGTGTTTCAATAAAACGACTTAAGAAAAAAAAGGGAAGGTGATTTAATAACAGCTATAAACACACAGGTAAGGGTCTGTATGCCGCTGCCCTGTCATTCTTTAGTCTCTGGGGGAAGGTGCTGTATTTCAACATTTGATGGAGACTGTAATAGTTTGACTTTTTCTGTCAGTAAACTTCTATTCCCTTTGCTGCCATAGAGCACACATACCATCCTGCGCTGTCTATACAGACAATAAAGCATGGAAGTGTGTGGTTCCAATATCTATATGATTTGATTATTACCTAACCTCTGTAGTGGCCTGGAATTGGGGTGTCTTTAGGGTAGGTATATGTCTGTCCCATCTGAACTGTTTTGTGGATGTGTGTCTTGTGTTTGTACTAATAAATTGTCTTGTGGCCCTTTCACCCCCACCACCCTTTAACCTGTCAGTTGTGTTTAGTTTTGTGAGTAGGGAGTAAAAGGGGAAAGGTGGAGTTAGAGAGAGAAAGGGTTGCAGAGATGTAGTGAGTGGAGGAGGACATGTCAGTGTGAACCTGATTCATGCTTCTGTTCTCGCAGAGCCGTGGGTTTGTCTCACACTCCATGAGACATTCTGACAACAGAGGTAAAACAAGAAGCATTTGCTTGAAATAGTGTCGGCTGAGACGTATAGCTAGACACCAAAGAGCAAGAGACAGGAGTGGTGAGAGGAACGTCGCGTCAGGAGAGTACCCCCGGGGATTGTCACATGAGATAACTTGGGAAAGGGCCTCCTAGAAGAACGTGTGTGAGAGTGTGTGTAACTGAAACAAGTCAGGAAGAAAGCCTGTGAGAAGGCTTGTGTCTGAACTGTCATCTTGCTGTATTCTTGGAAAATCAAGGTTGAATATTGTAAGTAAAGCATACTATGTACCTCCGGTTTTGAAAGTTAACTTTGTGTAGACTCTGTTATTTACTGTTAAATAACTAACTACAGGAAAAGAGGTACTGGTGTCACGTGACAACACTGTGAAGCTTTATTGCCACCATCTACATTTTGTTTGTTCTATTTATGTACCTACATGTAACCGAACTAGACCTTTGTCACTATTGTCAGGCGGAGATCACAGAGCCATTTGTGACAAGCATCTAAAGAACATCCCCATGGTCTCCTCCGCAGCGACGTGCCTCAAGCTTGGACGTCGCACCTCAATAATACGTCTTCCCATAAAATCAGGATTATTGCAGCGATTGATGGAAATAACTGATATGTCATGTTCTAAAGTTGAAAGAGGGTTGTCTGCTTTGGACACTTTTTTGTTAAAAACACTCCACAACATAAGCTGATCATATCGAGTCTCACTGTTGCAACTCCCAACAATCAGCTGTAATCTGTGTGAAAGCTGGCAGCAAGTGTTGGGAAAGCTGTAGTGCTTTCCCAATGGAAATGAGGCATTCCACAGTTCCCACTGAAATCAAGTTGACAGCTCAATGTCTATGGCTAGATAAGGAAGAAAAATGTGCTTGGTACAATCTTAAGGGCAGAACATACAACTCCACACATTACAGTTCCGTGAAGGTGAACAAACCTTTCTAAGTTCTGACTTGCAATAGTAATCATAGATCTGAGGGAACACACTTCCTTGGCTTGATTACTACCACATAATGATTGCAAGAAGCTAGCATAGTGTACTGCAGTCAGCTAGGTTTTCCTGCACCTGGGGCAAAGATGCAATTTTTAGCCCCCTGACCAATTATTAAATTAATGTAAGTGAACTATGTTACAGATGCAAAATACATTGAACAGTATGTTGGCACAGTTTGTAAAGTGATTGATATTGTCTTTGCAGTTTAAGCTGCTATTTACCTGCAAAATTGTACAACCATTTGATAATTAATTTGAAACTGCACCAAACAGGACCTCAACACAGTTCTCGGCTGTACTGTGACCTTGTGGTACTGTGGCCCTACTCTAGCCCAGGGGTATAGCTAAAAGCTGACGGACTCTGATGCGTGAGTGAGTCGTGCACAACATTCTCATACGGAACTTGCATCGCACAGCACATAAACACCCCGTGCATGTGCTGTGCGATGTGTGGGAGACTGCAAATCTGCATGTTCTGTTTTTGTGCGAGACTCGCACAAAAATAGAGCATGCTACAATTTTTCCATCTTGCAGCATTGCTGCGAGAAAAATATTGCCCATGCATATACACGTATTACAAATAATAGGTTGTATTTTCGTGTGAGTTTTGGGTGTCTTGCAAAGCACAAAACTTGCAATATTTTTTTTGCTCATTGGAATGCAACCTCAAAGAGTGACATCTCGATTCTTTTCCTTCCACACATGGATTTGAAGTCCGCGTGTGGAAAACAAAATTGCAGCATATACAATAAAGGGTGGATTCTCATTAAAATGCTTCAGAGATTTCAAAGGTGGATTTGATGTGGAATTAGCACAGATACCACTTCAAAACCCCAATGAAAAATACGATGGCAACATGGTCTTAATTGACCCATTTGTAAAGCACCAGCATAAAGAGGTATTGCTAGGCACAATCAAGAATTATGTCCCCCCCCCCCCCCCCCTCTTTAACCCACACAGTAATTATTCCAATTTGTGACCCCACAAAGTGATAGTGTCCTCCTGTATAGCCCGTCCACTGAGATAGTGTCCTCCTATGTGCCCCTCCACAGTGATAGTGCCTTCCTATGTGCCCCCTTGATGTTGTTAGTGTCCTCCTATGTGTTCCCTCCACAGTGGTAGTGTCCTCCTATTAATGTCCTCTATAGTGATGGTGTCATCCTATGTGCCCTCTTCCACAGTGATAGTGCCCTCCCCTCCTATATAGTAAGTGTCCTATGTGTCTCTCACAGTGAAGTGATAGTGTACTTCTATATGCCCTTCATAGTGATAGTGTCCTGCTCTATCCTCATATATACCCCCTCCATGGTGATTGGTCCTACTATGTGCCTCCTCCACAGTGATAGTGTTCTCCTATGTGCCTCGTCCGTTGTGATAGTGTCCTGCTATGTGCCCTCATACAGTGATAGTGCCCTCCTTTGTGCCCCCTCCACAGTGATGTTCATGACAACATTCAAGGTCCTTCAGCTACTCCAGCAACCCCCTATGCATGTGACTGGTCACATGATCATCACATCACAGAAGGTCCTTCAGCCCTAAAGATCTTCCTCTGCTCTTCTGCAGCAATCACAGCTGATTGTTTCCTTTGATAGTAAGCTACTCCAGCACCCCCTCCTCATTGCACCTGGGGCACATGCCCCTCCTGTTCCCCCTAGCTATACCACTGCTGTAAGTGATGCCTATGACAATATTTCCCATAATTATGATGAGCACTGTGTGCCATCCAGGTGAAATAAGCAAATAAAACCTTAGGCTGTAAAAAAGCAATATTTAAGTATAACACAAGTGACTTATGTCCCTATAACTAGTAAAGTATATCCTAATTTTAATGGTTAAAGGGCCACAGTGAAATGGTTAACCCTTTCCAATCCACTGTCTAGCGTCTAAAGACATTATGATTTAAAGGGGTTGTCCCGCGAAACAAAGTGGGGGTATACACTTCTGTATGGCCATATTAATGCACTTTGTAATGTACATTGTGCATTAATTATGAGCCAAACAGAAGTTATTCACTTACCTGTTCCGTTGCTAGCGTCCTCGTCTCCATGGTGCCGTCTAATTTTCAGCGTCTAATCGCCCGATTAGACGCGCTTGCGCAGTCCGGTCTTCTCCGTGTTGAATGGGGCTGCTCGTGCTGGAGAGCTGCTCCTCGTAGCTCCGCCCCGTCACGTGTGCCGATTCCAGCCAATCAGGAGGCTGGAATCGGCAATGGACCGCACAGAAGACCTGCGGTCCACCGAGGGTGAAGATCCCGGCGGCCATCTTACCAAGGTAAGTAAGAAGTCACCGGAGCACGGGGATTCGGGTAAGTACTATCTGGTTTTTTTTTTTCAACACATGCATCGGGTTTGTCTCGCGCCGAACGGGGGGGCTATTGAAAAAAAACAAACCCGTTTCGGCGCGGGACAACCCCTTTAAGGCTGTACAGCTCCGATGTTGGAAGACGCCCGTCGGGGTTCTCTTACTGTACATTGCCAGCCTCTCTGCTGTTGGAGCCTATCCAACGTGTCACCTCATGCAGTACTGCCTTTAGCCAGTATATAGCGCCGTTGTATAACAGCAGAAAAAGAGTAAGCCCCCTAGGAAAACCAGTATACAAATTGGATTGGAAAGGGTTAAAGAGCCACAGTGAAATTTTCATTCATTATGTAACTACCCCCCAGTATATATGTCAGCTAGTATTACCTTGTTTAGTTATTCTTCTCTATCTGAAACTTCCTGCAGTTCTTCCCCTCAGGTGCATTGTGTGGTCTCATTCTGACCACTTGAAATTTACTTGGCTTTATGTTGCTCTCAAAAAGTTTCTCAATCAATATAATTCCTGTGTGATGCACTCTACCTCACAAGCTCTTTACAGGAGGACACAGAAACTCCTATCACAGTTACTGCTAATGATTAAGGGTGCCTGTCAAACAGTTATAATGAAGGCGATAACAGTTCATGTTCCTGAAGGTATAGTTATGTCTGTAGCTTTTTTAGGTGAATATACAAAACCCTTGGAGGCATCAGCTGTAGTTTGTGATGGGAACTGCATGCTATTGGATATATTGGATATGCAGCTGCACGCAAGCCATCTATTATGAAGCGCAATGCATTGGCTTGTCTACAATGTTGCAAAGATGTGTCGACATTGGACAGTTTAGCAATGGAAGAATGGTCTATGAAGTGACGAATCACGCCACTTGATCTTCAAATTAGATGGACTCTGGGAATGGTCAGCAATTTTTCTAGTAAGAAAATGCTCTATGTATCAAGGTCAACACTGTTTTACATTGGTTTAAAGATATGGGTGTTCCCCGATTGGACTGGCCTGCACAGAATCTCAACCTGAACAATATGAACATCTTTGGGACAAAATGGAATGTTGGGTCAGGAAATATAAACTTTTTGAGACATCTGCAGGATGAATTGAGAGAAATACTAGCTGAAGTGTATCAGACGTTAGTAGAAAGTATGGCACGGAGAGTATCAGATGTCATTAGGGCCAATGGGGACCCAACTAAATACTAACATATGTAAGAAAGTACTACTTTTGATTCCTGCACAGGTGTCCAATTACTTTTGATAGGATAGTGTAGAAGGTAATGATAATGTGTCCACCAAGCAGGCAGAGATGGTACAGGCTCCAGATTCCCATGTGATGTTTTGTTGATGCATCATGGAATTTCTAGCACAGAATATTGAAAGAGAAAGAAAGGAGAAATCTTGGCATCAAAATGGTGTTTGATTAGCCTCAGAAAGGAGGCTGCACTGCATAAAATCGAGTGTGATTTACACAGGAGACTTCCACAGTATGACATGCAATGAGGTGAGAAAGGCAGGGATGGAAAAATGTGCTTACACTGGAGTATCCCTTTAAGAGGTCTGAGGCATGTATACTGACAATGCTACTATGCATTTCTGATATTATGTGGCAGCACATTACACACCTCCCTGGATTGCAGTATTACTTCCAATCTAAACACAAATTCCTAATATTATAAGGCGGCAGCTGAGCCTTTAGTATATCTGGTAACAGGAAGGGATTAGAAGTTCCTGCACTTACTGATCGGATTGGTTTACTAATGTCAGCAAGGCGAGAAAGGGAGTGGGAGCTCTCGCTCCTCTACAGGAGAGCTGAGCAAAGGCTCTGACTGCAAAAAGCTTACAGCCAAAGTCAACAGCACTTATTCCCAGGAGGCAGAGCTGGAGAAGGGGAGGGATACTAAAGCCCAGACAAATGAAAAGTTGTAATCACATCTACAGAAAAACAGAAGCTGAAAATCAGATATGCATATGCAAACTTTTGCATATGCAGGTGGTCTAAACACATAATTCTATTGGTCATGGTTAAGTAAATAAATAGACTGTAATATCGGTAAATCACTGTTATGTGCATCGTGTTGTTGTGTGCTTATTTTTTTAATCTTTTATTATTAGGTCAGCATGATAAAGGTAATAAAGGAAACATAACGTACACCTTAGTCAGTATTACAGAACAAGAATAATGGGGGAGATTTACAAAAATGCACCAAAAAGCTGGCTTGCACCACATTTATTATTTTACACTCTTTCTGAGCCCTGCTCCATAAGTGGGTATGGCTTAAAAAAGAAAAAGGCATGGCTTTTCAGAAAGGGGCATGGCTTACGGAGCAACAATGTCCACAAAATGAGTGTGTGAAGTTAGACAAAAGTGTCTTAAAGGGGTTGTCCCGCGAAAGCAAGTGGGGGTATACACTTCTGTATGGCCATATTAATGCACTTTGTAATGTACATCGTGCATTAATTATGAGCCATACAGAAGTTATTCACTTACCTGCTCTGTTGCTAGCGTCCTCGTCTCCATGGTGCCGTCTCATTTCAGCGCTGCGGAATAAGTTGGCGCTATACAAATAAAGATTATTATTATTATTATTATAATCGCCCGATTAGACGCGCTTGCGCAGTCCGGTCTTCTCCCTGGTGAATGGGGCCGCTCGTGCCGGAGAGCTGGTCCTCTTAGCTCCGCCCCGTCACGTGTGCCGATTCCAGCCAATCATGAGGCTGGAATCGGCAATGGACTGCACAGAGCCCACGGTGCACCATGGGAGAAGACCCGCAGTGCATCGTGGGTGAAGATCCCGGTGGCCATCTTGCTAAGGTAAGGAAGAAGTCGCCGCAGCGCGGGGATTCGGGTAAGTACTAAACGTTTTGTTTTTTTTAACACATGCATTGGGTTTGTCTCTCGCCGAACGGGGGGCCTATTGAAAAAAAAAAAATCAGTTTCAACGCGGGACAACCCCTTTAAGGATGAGCCTAATTTATTATCACAGCCTTATTTCTGTGTATCTTTAGACTGTCTGCTTACCTTGTCCAAGTGTTTGCTGTCTAAATATTAGACAGGATTAGTAAATCTGCACCCATGTATCCAAATTTCAAAAGTGAGAGCCATTTCAGATTTTAACCTCCCTCTCTTTTTTTGGTTTTCACTTCCAGTACACCGAGAAGAATCATAAATTCAGTAGGAGAAGAACAAATATAGGCAGTCACCATGGCCGGGAAACAACTAGGCTCTTGATATCAATAAATTACTAACGACTATCATGTACCAATCAGTAAACTGAAAACAAATATGAATCCAGTAGACAGAGGATGTCCATTAATATAGATCTTTCATGTTAGAAGAAAATCTCTTGGTGTGTTACTCTTTAGCAAGTCAATTTATCATTCTAGATCAGAAAGTCTATTTTAGGGTTCATGCACACAGATAATATTTCTGTCCGATTTTTGGACCAAAAAATTGGTCCGAAAACCTGACAGAAATAGCACCTGTTCATTTTGAAAAAATTGCACCTGTTCATTTGAAAAAAATGTAAGGGGGGTAAAATTAGAACATCAAAAATTAGTCTAAGGCCACCTGCACACAAATGGATTTGTATTGCAGAATCAGCAGCAAGCGTGCGCACTGCAAATACCGTCCATAGCATGCTATGGAAAATTGCTTCTTCCTGCACACCCACGGAAATTAATTGCGATTTCCGCGAGTGTAGGAAAAATCTCAGCATGCTTTTGCACGGTGTCCGCACGTCAAAGGAAACCGTTCAACAGGTCACAGATTCCACGTCATCGCCGAGCGGCGGCACAAGTGCATTAGACGTTAAAAAAAAAAATCTGTACTGCGCGTGTGCGACGGCGGCTTGCGGCAGCCATCTGTAGTATGGATTATGAATAGGGATGAGCGAGTATACTCGCTAAGGCACTACTCGCTCGAGTAATGTGCCTTAGCCGAGTATCTCCCGGCTCTTCCCTAAAGATTCGGGGGCTGGCGTGGGGCGGGGAGCTGCGGGGGAGAGCGGGCAGGAACGGTGGGGAGATCTCTCCCTCTCTCCCGCCCGCTCTCCCCCGCAGCTCCCCGCCCCACGCCAGCCCCCGAATCTTTAGGGACGAGCAGGGAGATACTCGGCTAAGGCACATTACTCGAGCGAGTAGTGCCTTAGCGAGTATACTCGCTCATCCCTAATTATGAAGAAAAGTGATGGGTACGCGCAGATGCCGGCAGCAATCAGGGTCAGATTCCGCCGCGGGCTCCTGCATGCAGAAACCAAGCCGTTTATGTGCAGACGGCCAGGACAGTAAAGATATGGGGGAGGGTTCCATCTTTAAATGAGAGAAGTATGGTGTCATGAGGATTCAAACGACAAACCTTCCTATATGTTCTCCAGCTTTGTATGGTAGATACGATTTGTGGGTTATCTATCAGATGTTGTGGAATCTCTTGGGTGTGTGTAGTAAAGCTATCAGGTTTATGGGTGTGCTAAATCCTGAGTCAACAAGTATATTAGACCCATTACCTAGGCAATCCATAGCATACTATATTACAGCTGCCAGGCTATAAGCCCAAAGATTCAGAAGATTAAGTCTTCCCAGGAATTTGGATTGTTGTCGTTTAAAGAGGCTTATTCTGTTACTCCAATCAGTGCCTCAGAAAAATTTTCTGAGAGCCATCGATAACAGTTCTTCATCTGACTTTTCAGTACCACTGGCAGCGTTCGAAATATAAATAATAACAGAAAAATCGATTATTTTAATTAGGCAACAGTGTCCTGCAAAAAAAACACAGATGCAGTGATTTCCATGAGTATAATTCCTGAACTATAGAGTGAATAAGGGGAAATATGTTCTTTACATACATTATTATACACATGTACACACACATATACATATGTATGGATGGATTATGTGATTTGGCTAGAATTTGTACACACAGATATGTCATAGATTCTCTATTCCAATTAAAAGGGAATGCAGTTCCCCATTGACGTTTGGCTGATTTGAAGATTGGCATGGATTGAAATTTAGAGAAAATTAATACAAAACCCAGAGATGCTGCTAAATTTGCCAAAATCACTGAAATAGCTTCTCTGGGGCTTAAAATTACAAGTAGCATGCAATCTGTGAATACTGACATTTTAAAAGATGCAGTGGAAGGATGCTAAGGATTTAATTCCACACTAAATAGTAAGGGCCACAATCGCCATTCTTGTCTTGTTCCACTATGATGGGAGGGTCTGACTATACCCCATTAATCCATAAAGTAGTTTGTGGGTTGGTATAAAAAGTGTGAACAATGTTTAGAAACGTCATTCTGTAAAATATACATTTTAATATTTGCAAGGACCATAACACCAATCATTAGGACCTGGAGCTTTATTAAATGTGAGATATGTAATAGCTTTAACTAATTCTTATTTTGAGATTATTGAGTACCCCACTTTGGGTCATGGTGAGTCTAGGTGATTTGGCGATTTTAAATAAATGTATTCAGGGTGATAATTATAGAGATCCGTGCTGAAATCCTGTAAGACTGCACAAATGTGATTTGGGCTGCTCGATATACTATCATCCAATAAGCATATGCTCTTGATTTTAGTGGATGTTTTGAATGGCTTGGTGAGTGATGCTAGTAATCTGCCTGGCTGCTTTCCCCATCTAAAGTATTTGTTTTTCTGACTAGCTGATTGGCTGCCTGTTCATGTATGACCATTTCTAATGCTTTATTAGATTCAATGTAATGCTTCTTTGCTTTAGATGTCCCTCTTAATTTCAGGTCTTTCTAAACCTGTGTGAGATTAGCTGTAAGTGGGCGAATAGCTGAAAGCAGTTTCTTCTTTTTACTGGAAACATAAGAGAAAATGTCCCTACTTAGCACTGCTTTCTCAGTGCCCCAGAAAAGGTTAATGCCATCTATATGACCCAGGTTATCATCTGCAAAAGTTTCCCAGTGTGTTTCTAAGTAACATTCAAAGACTTCAGATTACGTAAGTAGGAAGGAAAGTGCTTCAGTAGCTAATATACCATAATTACAGTAGCTGATTACGTCCCATAAATCTAACATATCACCCAGTTTGACACCAGGATTATTGTACCATGTCCAAAGAATTACACAGTCCAAATGGCTCATGAAAGAAGAGAGAAAAAAAAAATTGTGCCACATAGGGTGAGTACATCCCAACAACAGAAATAAATCAAAATTGTAAGATTCTCACCTGGTATGGTTATGCTATAGGCATAACGCTAGCATGAATCAGACCCTTAGGAACTGCTGCTGTAGTGGAATGTCTCTGAGTGGGTTTGCCAAGTCGCTTCCGGATGGGTAGAACAATACTTTGGATTTCCAAGAAGTGCAGGATCCAGTCAGGTTTAGGAATCAGTTTATTATAATTCCAATATGGTAGAAGAAATGCGTTTCAGGAGCCCCATTTCAAGCATATGTACTAAAGAATTACACAGTGTCACTATATACTATTTAAAACTTACCCGCGCCATTATGAAATATGAAGCTTCTAATAATAAAAATCTTTTTTTATTTCGCTACGCGTTTCAGCATTGTTATTGTGCCTTTGTCAAGCTAAGCACAGTAACAATGCTGAAACGCGTACCGAAATAAAAAAGATTTTTATTATTAGAAGTTTCATATTTCATAATGGCGCGGGTAAGTTTTAAATAGTATATAGTGACATTCCTTAACTGGCTCTGCCTGAGAGCAAAACCCTGTGTTACCGAGGACGCCTTTCCCTTACCAAGGAGAAAATGAACGGAAAAAGAAACTTCTTAAAGCTGACGTGGACAACAAGTGCCGGAGAGCTCTCCCAGCAGGAAGGGTTAACCCTTCGAGCAGCAGGTGAGTTACATATTCACCTTCCACTTTTTATTTACATGCATACAATTGCTAGAGGCGCATTCTGATCTTATACAATTTCTGAAAGAATTACACAGGAGACAAGAGCTACTTTACTGGTGGCACAGGTCCTTATATTGGTGTGCTCTGAATCAGTACAGAATTTCTGATTCATTGTAGTCTCTCATATTCGTTTTTTATTCTAATATTAAAATACATGTTTACCTTAATATTGAACTCTGGAATACTGAACTTTAGTTCATATTGTTTTCAACAATGCTTTGGTGAGATAATCATACAATTCAGCATGCGCTCCTCAGTTGCATTACATATAGGCTTATATGACTTATCTGTTACCAAAGCTATACTCCTGGAATAATCTAATCCCTTTAGCTACTATAAGCAACTTTTCACACAGGTGGAATTTTGCCGTAGGATGCACCACAAGACGTGGGAAATTGTGCACCAAAATCTGCATTGGCTCCATGCGGATTTTGATGAGGAATAGATAATGGCTAGAGATGAGCGAACGTGCTCGTTTAGAGCAATTACTCGATCAAGCATTGCTTTTTTCGAGTAACTGCCTAAATCAGGCGAAAAGATTCGGGGGGCGCCGGGGGTGAAAGAGAGAGAGAGAGAGCTCCCCCCTGTTCCCCCCTGCTACCCCCCGCCGCCCCCTGCCCGAGTAGGCAGTTACTCGATATTGAGTAATTGTCCTAAACGAGCACGTTCGCTCATCTCTAATAATGGCTTAATTCTGCCACAGTTCCGCATCAAAAAATGCATGTAGCCATGCGCATTTTGGTGTGGATTTCAGCAATGGCAGCTTCAAAATGTGTTGCTATGTATCTTGTAGCCAAGTTCCGGCCTGTGTGAAAGGCCCCTAACAGCTCAATTCACATTTGTAAAAGCAGTATCTGCAAACCGCTGTCATTGACCTGTTCTGCCATTTTAAAGGATGTTAAATGAAAATAAAGCAAAAACATCAGAATTGTGAGCGCTTACTTTTTGCCTTTTTTTATTTCCTTGTTTGCTAAAAGTATTCATTGAAATGTAGAGCAGCACGTTACCAGTTTCTGTCGCAGTTTGGTGGTTGGATTGGTCTGAATTCCTGCATACAGTACCATAAATCTTAAAATATTTTAAAGAATCTGTTTTGCATTGATTTCCTTTGGGTTCTTCACAAAGCAGTGTAAGTGACAGGCAAATTAGATTTTGTGCATTATTGAGGACAAGCACTGATCTGCGTGTAATCTGCTACATCTCTGTGGAATATGGTTGTGCTATGTAACCTAAATAAATACATTTATTGGGATTGTACAGAATGAGAAAATATTTAGAATGGGCCTCTTTCCATGCAATAAGACTGTGGTGAGCTGCTATGGATTAAAATACTGTATCAGGTCTCTCACATCTTGAAACTCCTACCCTAAATCATATTATTCTCTCATCATCAACCTGTCAATCACTATACCTGCATGACAGTTTTTTGTATTTAGAATTTGCATAAGAATGCAAGCAGCCCAGAGAAACTTTAACATTTGGAAACAGTTACTGCATGTAGTATTCACAAGACCATGGGATATTACATATTATTTTGAGTCTTATCTGAAAATAGCCGTGACAACCCTGGTGTTCCGATATTATACTTTTCTTGCCTTTATATTGCTTTCACATGGTTAGGATAAAATGTACCAATGTAAGCAAAGTAATAGGAGATGACAACTACAATTTAAAGGAAAGCATCCTTATTTTCAGATCAGTTCATTCAGTAGTTAGTCAGCTGGAAACGTATGTGCTGTTAGCAGAGACAGAGAGACAAGCATTAAAGAGCTGCAAAGCAGCAGCACAGTCTGTTCCACTCCTAGCTACAGGCAAGCTGCAATCCAAATTAACCCATTCAGCTGTGAGGAGGATTATATAACAACCCAACTTAAATATAAAAAAATTGCTTATTTTTGTGGCCAGCCACTTTTCTTTAAAAGTGGTTTAATTGGATTGGACTTGGATTGATTGCCCTAGAATGCTATGGTTATCTAAGGCCTCCGACACAGTTGCCATATATCCAAGTTGCACCTGAGAGGCTCAGACACAACTTGCATAGGACACCCCAAGAACATTTATCCGTATGCTGGTCGATATACGGACGTACTGCACATTGACATGCATTTGAATGTCCTAATTCTCATCCATGATACAGCAGTGTGCATAGCCCAAAAGGCTCTAATGAATTACCAAGGACAGCAGCACCAAGACCCAGATACGCTAGTGTGCTGGAGGCCTATGTCTGGTTCACAAAAGCCATGCAAACAAAGCCTGGTTATTGTGGATGTAATAAAGATGCATTAAATGTATGGCTTAAAGAACAAGGGATAAGAAGATGTCAGATACTTACTATGCCACCTTTTCATTAGAGGAAAAAAGAACAAGACAGGTTTAACATATCTAAATATTCTTTCCCCCTTTGGCAGTCCCCATAGACCAGAGGTTGTCAGCAGGTTTCTCAGGAAAAAAAGCCAGCATGAAACCTTGCTTTAGTTTTGAGGCAGATTACCTTGTCAGTATTTTACACCCATGATTTTAAGTCCACTCTCAGGTGGTGATAAATGGGCACATATTAGTGTATGTATTAAAGGTTGTGTCCCATCAGAGAAAACCCCTTTCAATATTTGGCACCTAGGGCAAACAGATGATCATCCTGGGTCCTGCTCCCGGCAACCATGGGAAACAGCTGATTTAGCTATAGAGGAAATGTAATATTACATGACTGGCATTCAGATGTATAGCCGCCTTATATACTACAAGGACAGCTCAAAGTCTGTCCGATCAGGAGACCCCCTCTATGCAATTCATATGCTCTAATAGAGCATGGTATATGGTCAATTCCATAATATACTGTTGGAGCACTTTCACACGTAGCTGATTCAGTGCAGAGTTTCCTCAGTGAAAAAAATCAGCTTCAATATCTACACTATTTTGTGCAGATTTTTTAAAATCACATAACCTTTTAACATTTTCCATTTTTTCTTAACATTTACACACAGCACAAACAAAAAGAGAAAACGAGAGCACTTCTGGAGGCAGAACATCTAGTATGGCGTCGTTTTAGAGCGTTCCCTCCATAGTCTCAAGGAATACAGCTCTAAACTCCTGGTAAAGAGGTGGCCAAAGATTGCATGCCGCTCTCTTGCACCCAGAGATCAACGGAGAGGCTCAATACAGTTTCAACCGGGAGGTCCACAGGCATTGCAGCCTGGAAGACAGCAGAAAACCAACCTGCTTGAGCACCAGCTCTGTTGCTGTACTGACTTCCCCCCTGCCTATGTGCAGTGGCTTGGAGACTGAGGCAATTTTCCTTTGGCTCTGGGATGTATTTGCCATTGGTGTGGCAATTTACTTTTGCTCTGCACTTAGTAGCAATCGAGTGCCCAGACCACATGGAGGGATGCAGGAAGCTTCGCTCTCCTAGTGAAGATGCCACTGACCCAGCCGCCGAAACAACACTGCTGGTCACAGGAAGCCTATCAGTGGGGACAAGAAATTGAAACTAAAAATACCATATAGCTCTGTTGGCTGTGCGCTGCGTAGGTGATGAGAAACAGGTCACAGGGACAGCTGGCCTCCATCAGCAAGGTACAGAGGGGCTTTTGGGCTGGATTCGCAATTTTGGAGTGCCTGGTTAATGAGGTGAGACCATGCAGAGACTTATTATACATTTCTACCTGCAGCTAATAATTAAAGCTTCAGGACTGCACTTATTAGATGCCAGATTTGCCCAACTTCAAAATACACAGATATGCTATATCTGCGGGGGGGGGGGGGGGGAGGATATCCACGAGGATAAGACTTGCCATAAGTAATTCTCTCAGAAGAGGCCAAAGCAATACAGCTACCCATTGTCATTTTCAAAACCTCCAGGATGCCCCTTTTCCATAGCCTTGTATTAAAAAGTCAGTACCGATAAAGCCTATTATAAATTTGGGACTCTGTCGGTTCATTCAAGAAAATGCCACTACTGCATTTTTCTTTTTCCCTCATGGATTATATATTGATTTAGACTGCTAAGCCACATGCTTTAAATGGATATATTCTACTAGAGAGTTGTTCCCCTTGGGCACTAGACCTATTAACGAATCTTCTCACTGACATTTTGCTCAACTTTTTTTATTGTTTGTGATGGACAAATACCTTCAACGGTCTCGGCCTCAGAGACAGACTCGCAAATATTCTGTGAATCCCTTACCTTCTAAATCTGTCAGCAAAAGGATATCTAAAGGAAGGATAAAACCTTGAAATGTGCAGTGACTCCAGCCCTGGCCCATCTCAACTCTAAAACCCACTGATCCGATTGTATAACTACACCTATAAATTTCTCTCCTTATTCTGACTCACACACCTCCCCACCGCAGGATCACTTGCAGGCGACTGTGGTGTCCAGATTTCTTATGCCACTAATTGATAAGTGGCTGGAAATGTTATACATCTCCATAAACTCTGCTTTAGCCCAGATACCCTCTAACTCTCAAAAAAATTGCTGACTTAGAATTTACTGTTGTCGAGAGTGAAACAATAATTGAGACTTTAGGAGCCTGTTTGCGCCAACGAGAAGCCTTTGATACGGCATTGAGAGAGAAGTTGCAAGAATGGGAAAATAGGGACAGGCGGAACAACCTGAGATTTATAGAGATCCCAGAGTTGGTAACAAGAGATTCTGTTTTACAATATTTAACAGCTAAGATCCCCCAGGCTTTGTAATTATATATTACACCAGACCAATTTATAGTGGAGAGGGCACATTATATTGGTTCCCCTCTAAATTAATGGAACTACCGCCTGTGACCAGTAATAGTGAAGTTCATGCACTGGGCTACTAAAGAAAAATTGCTGGGTGCTTATTGTGATTTTCCAAGACTCTTGCTCCCTGGTTACCCAGAAAAGAAAATCATCCGTCAATATTTGCAGCTATTTAAACAATCAAAATATTTGCTTTTAACATGTTTATCCAGCTAAGCTGCAGGTACAACATGATGGCTGTTGTACACTGACCTTTGAAGATCCAGCCACAGCTAACCAACACTTTCACCATAAGGAGGTTTATGATCATTGAGACTGTATTTGGGTATATTTAGTCATTTTTTCTGTCCGCCATAAAATGCCATTTTTTATTATTCTTGATAGGCTCTACTGTAGCAGCGTGTACTGGTGCCCGTCTCATGATTCTTATATGTTCTGTCATTGTTTTGTTGAACATTCAGTTCTTTGTCCATTTCAAAACCAGTTATTTCTCTCAGAAAAATCGATTGTGGCACAATGACCTCTGCACATACTTATTGTTTGCATTGTATACCTCCCTAGCCAGATGAGTATCTTTCCACATACCGTATCACCCACATATACAACTTCACCATGCCTCATGCTGTTAACCCGGAACATGTCAGGTTTAAACATGCCTGTAAAAGGCAAAAGGTCCTTACTAGAGATGAGCGAGCACCAAAATGCTCGAGTGCTCGTTACTCGAGTCGAACTTCCCGCGATGCTCGAGGGTTCGTTTCGAGTAACGAACCCCATTAAAAGTCAATGGGCGACTCGAGCATTTTTGTATATCGCCGATGCTCGCTAAGGTTTTCATTTGTGAAAATCTGGGAAATTCACGAAAGTGATGGGAACGACACAGAAACGGATAGGGCAGACGAGGGGCTACATGTTGGGCTGCATCTCAAGTTCCCAGGTCCTACTATTAAGCCACAATAGCGGCAAGAGTGCCCCCCCCCGCACTGTAAGCATAAAGATCGTTCTCCTCTGCCACAGCTGTAACAGCTGTGGCAGAGAAGAACGATGTTAACCCATTGAATTCAATGGAGCCGGCAATACAGCCGGCTCCATTGAAAGCAATGGGCTGCCGGCGAGCGTGGGATGAATTTTCGGGAAGGGCTTAAAAATATAAGCCCTTATCTGAAAATCATCCGAAAATGTGTAAAAAAAATAATTTATGTCAGCATAAAGATCGTTCTCCTCTGCCATAGCTGTAACAGCTGTGGCAGAGAAGAACGATGTTAGCCCATTGAATTCGATGGAGCCGGCAATACAGCCGGCTCCATTGAAAGCAATGCGCTGCGGGCGATCGCGGGATGAATTTTCGGGAAGGGCTTAAATATATAAGCCCTTCCCTGCAATTCATCCAGAAATGTGTAAAAATAAAAAATATATATACTCACCCGGTCCCGGTAGACGGAGTTCAGCGGCGGCCGGCTGCAGTTCTCTGAACTGCTCTCTGTAGTATTCAGCAGCCGGGGATTTAAAATCCCTGCCTGCTGAATGAGCTGCCTCTGATTGGTCACAGCCTGACCAATCAGAGGCAGCTCTCACTCACACCCATTCATGAATTCATGAATGGGTGTGAGTGAGTGCTGCCTCTGATTGGCTCAGCGCAGGGACTAATCAGGGGCAGCTCTCACTCACATCCATTCATAAATTCATGAATGGGTGTGAGTGAGAGCTGCCTCTGATTGGTGAGGCTGTGACCAATCAGAGGCAGCTCATTCAGCAGGCGGGGATTTTAAATCTCCACCTGCTGAATACTACAGAGAGCAGTTCAGGAGAACTGCCGGCCAGACGCAGCGGAAAGGTGAGTATACTTTTTTTTTTTTTTTTTTTACACATTTCTGGATGAATTGCAGGGAAGGGCTTATATATTTAAGCCCTTCCCGAAAATTCATCCCGCGATCGCCCGCAGCGCATTGCTTTCAATGGGCTAACATCGTTCTTCTCTGCCACAGCTGTTACAGCTATGGCAGAGGAGAATAATCTTTATGCTGACATATATTTTTTTTTTTTACACATTTTAGGATGATTTTCAGGTAAGGGCTTATATTTTTAAGCCCTTCCAGAAAATTCATCCTGAGATCGCTGGCAGCCCATTGCTTTCAATGGTTAGTGCTCGTTTAATTGAGACAAGTACCGCGTGGTGCTCGTCTCGAGTAACGAGCATCTCGAGCACCCTAATACTCGAACGAGCATCAAGCTCGGGCGAGTATGCTCGCTCATCTCTAGTCCTTACACATATTAAATGTTTTCAATCAGATATTATATTTTTAACCAGATAACTATTATATTTCTCCATAAGATCCACTGGAAGAATTTCCCTAAATTCATGCTTAAGTCCCTTGGCATGACACCTGTTATATGGCTAGCTATAAGTCTAGATCTAGGAGAGTAGCTACCCTTCTTTGGGAGGCTTGAACTATGGGGTCCGGCAATCTATTGCAGATCAAAGAGGGAGATACTTATTTTTCGAAGTGCTCATTGAGGACACCTCTCACTCCCTTTTGAATGTATACGTACTTAATTCTTCTGACTCTAAATTAGTAAATTGTACAAACTCCTCCTTGAACAAGAGTCACAAAATATAACAATGAGCGGTTGTTTTATCTTAAATCCCCAACTGGAGAAATCAACAGCAAAGAAACAATCTGCAGCTTCTAGAGCTATGTTGCAGCTGATGGAGGGTCGAACGCTGTGTGACATTTGAAGGCTCCTAAACAATGATGTGAGGGAGTATACCTGCTATTCTAAAGTGCATGATTTCTTTTCTCGTACAGACTAGTGGCTCAGCCAACAGAAGCCTCCATTCATCCCAAAGCAATCTCTGATCATGCTCCAGTCTTGGACAAAATTCAAATTCTGTAGTCACAAACTTAGACTCGGTTTTAGAAGTTCACCACAAACTTAAAGGGGTTGTCTCGCGGCAGCAAGTGGGGTTGTACACTTCTGTATGGCCATATTAATGCACTTTGTAATGTACATCGTGCATTAAATATGAGCCATACAGAAGTTATTCACTTACCTGCTCCGTTGCTGGCATCCCCGTCTCCATGGCTCTGTCTAATTCTGATGTCTTCTGGCGTTTTTAGACGCGCTTGCGCAGTCCGTGCTTCTGGCTGGTGAATGGGGCCGCTCGTGCCGTAGCTCCGCCCCGTCACGTGTGCCGATTCCAGCCAATCAGGAGGCTGGAATCGGCAATGGAACGCACAGAGCCCATGGTGCACCATGGGAGAGGACCCGCGGTGCACCATGGGAGAAAACCGCAGTGCATCCTTGAGAAAGGACCGGCGGCCATCTTGGGGAGAAGATTTTTATAACATCATATTTCGTCGGATCAGTGAGTAGCAAGCGGTTTAAAAAACGCTTTAAATTGCTATTTTATGCCAGGGGGGTGACAGGGGGAATGGGGTAATGTAAAATTTTGATGTTTGTCGCGAGACAACCCCTTTAATAGATTCAGTAGATTTTGTATCCTCTCTTAAAGTACATTGGACAGGATTTCTGGATGATAATTTAGATGATGTGCACTCAAGGTAGTTATGCATGGCCATATAATGGTGCACATGGCACATTAGAAAAAATTAGGCACATTTACAGATTCACACAATGCCACTCCACAGTCACAACAAAAATTTCTAGAGTCTCAGATATTACTGGACACTTTCTTCAGGGACAGGCACACTGGGGGCAACAGAGCGGGTGTTTTGTTGCCCTCTCAGATTAAATCATTTAAGGCAAATAAACCCATAACCCAGTTAAAATGCCCCAGTACTAGTAGACTACTCACTAAAATGAAGGATATTGCTGACACCTTTTTTAACTATATCCTAAGCCCAATTAAGACAGTGGCTCTTCTCCTAGCAGGATATAGTAGACCTTCTTGGAGATCCTCAATGCTTAAATATCTGCAGGGTAACATATCTAAAGACTCGATATATCAGGTAAATTTCCACCCATATCTCACCTCATTAGAATCAACATTAGATCTATAGGAGCATTTCATCCTTTCATATGTAGGATGGGCAAACCTACTTAAAATGGTAGAGTTACCCAAACTGTTAAACATACTACAATCATTGCCAAATTACCTTAGACATAAGGAAGAGAAAAAATCAATTACATATTCTGAAATGTGATTTGGGCTGAGTAATGTCCAAGAATGGCCTATTGCACCTCCAGTCGTCTAAGGCAGATGGTGGGTTAAATTTCCCAAACATTAAGACCTCTTTCACACGGGCTACAAAATCATCGCTGCAAAACGCATGTATGTGAAGCTCATGGTTTCCAATGGGTTCTTTCGCATGAGAGGTTTTGTAGCCTAAAAAAACCCATTGAAAACCATGAGCTTCACATACATACGTTTTGTAGCAATAAGTTTGTAGTGAGATTTTGTAGCCCGTGTGAAAGAAGCCTAAGCTGTATAAGCTGTCAGTGCTACAATGAATAGTTAGAGACTGTCTACATAAGACCGCAGTATACACAGACATAATTGTGGACCAATCTTTCACACCACAGATTACCTTAGGTAACTTGCTAAATTACTATCAACTACAAATTTTTGCATAGTCCTTTAGATTACGCTGTGTCACTTTCCGCTTTGTCTGACTGGATGGAAGAGATTCCAGAGGGGTACTCCCTCCACTAGTTCTTCAACCGTATGTTACAGAAAAGATATTAGAAATTTGTCATATATATATATATTATATATATAACCTGCGTAGAGGGTCCGGAATTGGTATATAGGAGACATCGAACTGCAACACTGTTTATGGGTTGCCTGAGAGAAAGGGAATTTTGGAATAAAATCATTACTTTTACCCATAGTCATTTGACTAATTATGTTCCATCAGATCCCCTATGGACCATTTTTGGATATGTGGATCTGAATAAATTGAAATGCACTTTGGAATGTTGAAAACGTCTTTTAACTGTAGCAGCGGCAGGAAACAAGGCCATTTTGCAAACCTAGACTAGTCCGAGAGTTCCCCCATTTAAATCATTTTTAGAAATATTTACATTTATCATGCATATAGACTGGGTAGATGCTTTGTTGCAAAATGAAAAAAAGAGGGAGCAACTGTTTTTCTCAGTTTAGAAAAGTTTTATTGACATAATGCCATTACATATACGTTGGGCTATACATGATTGCTTTGCTTGGACATTATGGTTCCTTATACAGGTACAGTCAGAACAGTAGACAAACCATATCATAGTACAATTTTTAAAAATCCACACAGAGACATCTAGCAGCATATAAGAACACAGTATAATGTATGACAAAGTAAGTCTTCACAGATAATTCCAAACATGAACATTGTAATCCTTTAACTGGCAGCATTTCAGAGTGTAATTGTATTTGGTGCAAATTTTGACATGGAACTGCACCAGACGTCACCTCTTCAAGGGGTGACTTCTGGTGAGATCCACATCAAAATCCGCACTAAATGATCTAGATTGTGATGTGGAGTTTTCATGTGAATGCACTCCTATTATCAAAACTGCCCTGTTCAGCTACATGAGCATCCTAAAATATGTAATATCTGACTAGGGAATTTCATATTCCTTATAGCTGTTTTGCCAACTGGGCTGTATATGCTCTGTAATCTGAGCTGTATACATTCTATAATCTATGTCCTATTTGCTGATGGATACCAGAAGTAACAAGCTAAAAGTCTTAAAGCAATGATCAAACTGCTTCTCTGACGGCCTGATGTACACTGTGCATTATTATACATTGATAGTCTAAAGCCCCATTTACACACAAAGATGATCGCTCAAAATTCGTCAGAAACTGATGGTTTTGAGCCATCATTTTGCATTACCTACTAATGGGCTAATCAGTCCATTAGTAGATAACTAGCTTCCTTTGCATGTATTTAGAGAACAGCGGTGTGGTCTGTTCTCTAAATACATCTGCTTTGTTCTGTCGCAGTCTGCTGGCTGCATACAAAGCTATCAGCACTGCCGGCAGAGAACACAGCATGCCATCCCTGTTATCAGAGATGAGGATTTTATGCAGACTTGAAGTCAGCGATGAATGAAGAGTGCACAGTAAGTGCACGATGCGCGCATTTACACGCAAAGGCTATCGCTCAAAAGCCGCCGTTTGGACGAGTTTTTTTAGAAATAATTGTTGCGTGTAAATCAGCCTTAAGACACTACACACTGCTTTTACTGACTAGTACTCCTCATGTGGGCAGTACTGGTTAATCAAAGCAGGTGTTGTGTCTTAGACTAATGATGCATATCAGTACACAGTGTACATTAGGTATTCCTAGAAGCTGATACAGCAATCGTTATCTGTGCAGGCCCAGAAAGTCACTTCAATTGCCAGAAAATGATACATTTACTAAATGTGGGAAAAGCAATAGCTGAGAGGCAATATTATGTATGACAAAGTTTTCCTTCTGCAACAAAAAGCAGCTTTCATTTCTAGGCGTATATCTGAGTTGCGAGTGCATCGGACACCTACAGATAAAATGCATTTATATTTGAAATCATAATGCTGAATAATTAAATTCACAATCTTTTAATCTCAGCAACAGGGCTGCTGGAGAGGCAAAGCCACCTCAGCATAATATTGTGACTACAGTAATCACTGTGAGATGTGGCATTAGCGGAATTGCTTGTAATCTGCGGGATTGTGGATGTAAACCCTTATCTGACAGGGAGGTCAGGAACATATTACACAACCTTGTGTGCTGTCTTCTTTCATCAGTTCATTAAACATTTTCCTGTGTATACTTTTAGGTTCTTCTTTGTGTTCATCTTACCCTTGTTAGTATTCAAACAAATAGACCGAATACAGAACCAATCTATAGTGAATCAAACATCATAAAACATGTGCAAAACCATAAAGAGGTTGTGGCATCACAGAAAAGTATTGCTTGGATAGGCCATCTTTTTCTGATTGGCGGGGGTCGGACTGTCAGGAATATATATATATATATAGCTGCATTTTTTACATGCAGACTTTGAAACGGACTCCAGTGGGACAGGTTTATAAGAATTAGAATATATACTACAGGGGAAAAGTTTGGAAGGTAAGCTGCATTTGATGAAATGCTTCAGAGAAAAGGGCTATGGAAATACTAGGCATAAAATGGTTATAAAATAGCAAATCATAAAGCAAGATCCTCTCTACTTGGTCCCAATACCACATGATACTAAACGAAGAGAACAAAATCAGGTATATTTAGTAACAACATACAGTGCCCAATGGAAAGAAACAATAATTGTGCTAAATAAACAATAGAATGTTCTTTTGCAAGATCTACTGTTCAAGAAACAAATGTCCAGTTACCTGAAAGTTACACCAAGAAAATACCAAAATCTAAAAGCTCTATTGCCCCATAGTCATTATAGATCTCCTGTCACAAAGGCCTGGGGTATGAAAGACCCAAAATGAAGATAAATACCCCCTGTGGGGATTGCAAAGTAAAATGAAGAAAGTGGAACCTTTAAAATAACTTGGTGTACTTCATGCAGCTCAGCCGGCATCCTATTATGCACTTTGCCCATGCAAAATAATACATACAGGATTAAGTACA
Source organism: Eleutherodactylus coqui (assembly GCF_035609145.1). NCBI lineage: Eukaryota > Metazoa > Chordata > Amphibia > Anura > Eleutherodactylidae > Eleutherodactylus > Eleutherodactylus coqui. The sequence continues at coordinate 155,532,254 of NC_089841.1, forward strand.
AGACAATTCAGAGATACAATTAACTTATCAGAAACATTGAAGGGGCAAAGGATATTGAGGATTTAACTAAATTAAAGATGATTGTGAGTCATAACTGCAACTCAAGATTACTGAAATTAAGAGGAATTGGCATTAATCTCATGTTATCGAATGGAAGAAATCTGGGTAAAAAGAAAAGGTGCAACTGCAGAGTAAGTGGATTTTTAGGTTGGGAACTCTCACCCTAGAGCAGTGTTTCTTAAAGGGGTTGTCCCGCGAAAGCAAGTGGGTCTATACACTTCTGTATGGCCATATTAATGCACTTTGTAATGTACATTGTGCATTAATTATGAGCCATACAGAAGTTATCAGAAGTTATTTACTTACCTGTTGCGTTGCTAGCGTCCTCGTCTCCATGGTGCCGTCTAATTTTCAGCGTCTAATCGCCAGATTAGATGCGCTTGCGCAGTCCGGGTCTTCTTCTTTGCTGAATGGGGCCGCTCGTGCCGGAGAGCGGCTCCGTGTAGCTCCGCCCCGTCACGTGCCGATTCCAGCCAATCAGGAGGCTGGAATCGGCAATGGACCGCACAGAAGCCCTGCGGTCCACCGAGGGAGAAGATCCCGGCGGCCATCTTCACCAGGTAAGTAAGAAGTCACCGGAGCGCGGGGATTCAGGTAAGTGCTGTGCGGTTTTTATTTTTAACCCCTGCATCGGGGTTGTCTCGCGCCGAACGGGGGGGCTGTTGAAAAAAAAAAAAAAACCGTTTCGGCGCGGGACAACCCCTTTAACGTTCTTTGTCTCGAGGCACACATTGTCAAAATAATTTTATTTCATGGCACCCCTGCAAAAAAAACCTTTGGTTTTCTTTTTTTCTTTTGGTATATTTACATAAGTGCATGCAATATCAGTCCAAAAAAGATCAATATTGCACTTGTGAACCAGCAATTTACAGCTAGGGCTCAGTTCAAGGTTTCTCTCTCTCTGCTCTGTTTTTGGAGGGGAGAAACGGAAATCAAACTGAAAAAAAATTATCCATTTTTCTTTTCATTGATTTCAATGGAGTTTAAAAAAAAACGAGAAGGATTCCTTTTACCTTCCATTTTTTGATAAGGGATCCATTTTTTTTTCATTTGGTTTCGGGTTTTCTCCTCCAAAAACAGAGCAAAGAGACGAAAACCCTGAACTGCACCAATTCTTCTAGATACACTTGCACACCATTTTTGAAGGAATTTGACAGGGAGGTTGTTCCAAACATCTTTGAGAACTAACCACAGATGTTCTGTGGCTGGAGACTTGATAAAGTCCTTCTGTCTCTTCATGTAATCCAACACAGCCTTGCAGACTTGATGTTGAGATCAGGGGTCTGTGGAGGCCAGGACTCCTTGTTCCTCTCTACACTGAAGATAGTTAACGACATTGGCTGCATGTTTTGGGTGGTTGACCTGCTGCAGAAGAACTTTAAAATCAATCAGGCGTCTTCTATTTTTGAACAAAAATCTTACTTTGCACAACATTTTCCACACCTGCCTAAGGCTATGTCCACACAGGGCGAATTTGTCATGGATTTTCTATGTGGACCTTCTGCAAAATCTGCACCAAAAGCCGCATAAAATTCTGCATAAAATTCTGCACCAAATGGTGCACTTTTTGATGTGGATTTGCTGCTGTAGAATGTCAGCTGTGGGCATTCTGCAGCAAATCTGTCCCATATGGGGCACATAAAACTTTACACAGTACTGTGTGTAAATAACACAAGCAGCTTATTTAAGGCATTTTACCTGTATTTGCATTAGCACTAGCTACATTCATGGTTAATTTAAAGATATGCCTATATAATGGACTAATCAATTTAAGTTCATTTATTGCCCCTGACATTGGTGTGCGTCGGTGGTTCCATTCTGACAATTGTGTAAATCCAAATAAAATATGGTGGTTGGGTGGCATTAAGAAAGACATATTTTATTTTATGCTTGTAAATATATGCTACTGATATTTCATTGCCGTTTCAAAGTATATTTTAAAAATGTAACATGAATTCCTCTGATTTTTTACAGAAGCTGTGCTTTTCTTTATGATAGGTTATGGGTTTTTGCATTATTTACTTAAGCAGATTACTATGTTCTTTGTGCAGCATACTAAAAAGAGGGCCCTTGAGATGTACATCAAAAATTACTAATAATATGGCTGCAGGTATTTACAGTACATTTTGCAAAGGCCAACACACAAATATATATTATAAAAAACACTGCAGTATTTGTTTAATAATTTACAAAAAAGTCTTAGGGTAACTATATATACTTTCTTTGTAAAAAAAGAAAGAAAAAAAAATCACCTAGGAGTTTTCATTTTGCTGCAAAACTCAGCATCCAGTTACATCTTAGGCAAATTATTAGATGAACGGTCTTGCCACCTGAGGCCATAAAAATGGTTCCCCCCCTTGTCCTATAAAAGGCTCTCGGAGGCTACTTGTGTGTAGTGACCTCTTTTTCTGCTTGTGTAGAGCTTGTTGACCACTGGACACTTCTACGACATAATCCAAGAGATCTTGCACAGTTAACAGAGAAGCTGGATGGCCGTGTTGATGAATTGCCTGCCACTTGGGCCTTTTCACCAGACTGTTAGAAAGTGTTGGGACCAGTGGATTTGTGAGGGCACGTACACAAAGCAACCAGGCTCAGGACATCATCAACATACTATCAATTGAGAGGATTGTCTGATCGTCCAACAAACACAGGCAGCCCCAACAGTTTTGTTGTCCACCATCCAGAGACCAGTGGAACCATCATTCCAGGCCGGTGTCTGTTGGAATCATTTCCAGGCACTTGACTGAAAGACATTTGGTTTCACGGTGACTATTACCTGCATTGCCTTTGAGATCCACCCACTACCATCACCGTTTCAAGTGGTGTCATAAATGATTAAACTGCACTGCTGCGGAGTAGAACCAGGTTGTCTTCAGCGATCAATCCAGGTTTAGTTTGGGCACGGATGATGACCATCATTGTGCCTGAGACTTAGGGGTGAGCACCTCAATCCCACCTTTGCTGTGAAGCGGCACACTACCCCACTGCTGGTGTGATGGTTTGGGGGGGCCATTGCATATGACAGTCAGTCATCCCTAGTAGTGGTAGGAGGGAAATGACAGCTCAGCGATATGTTCAAGACATCCTACAGCCACATGTGTTGTCTCTCATAGCAGGGCTTCTAGGAGCATTTCCAAGAAAGTTTATGCTCGGCTGCACACAGCAAGGGTGTAATAGGAATTCCTCCACACTTCCGTGGCCTCCCCGATTACCAGATTTGTCACCAAAAAAAACATGTATCGGACCCACCTGGGACGCCAACTTCAACTGCCTATGAGTTTGCATGATCTAGTGCCTCAGTTACAGCAAATGAGGATTGATATGCTGCAGGATACCATACAGAACCTGTATGCCTCCATGCCCGCCTGTATCATATCTTGTATCCAGAGGCAGCCAAACAGGGTACTAGAGCCTTTCTTCAAGTGTTCAGTTTTCAATAAATTGAAAAGGATGCCAGCAAATCCTGATAGACCTCATGGGATCTGTCAAATTTCTGTTGGAGTTTTGCTATTTTTTAACAACAAACCGAGCCTAGCATGTGATTAATGTGCACAGCTGCATTGTTCTCGTCGCGGGTGCTGGCAGAATACAATGTTAACTGCTGGCTCCGGGCAGAGATAACAGCCTGCAGACTACTGCCAGATAAAGGTGTTTGCTTTATGTCCAGTAGCTGAACGATGGATTTTAAGTTCACCTTAAAATCGCCGTTCAAACGAAAAGTGCCCAATGCCCGCATTTACATGCAACGATTATCGCTCAAATTCGGACGTTTGATTGAATTTTGAGCGATAATCATTGTGTTTAAATGGGCCTTTAAATAATTATCCTTAGACACTATGTAAACATATATTCATACATTAGTCATGTGTGCATGGTTACTGCCATCAGAAAAACGGGGTAAGTATCTGCCAGACTCATCTGTTACTACATTATCTCCTGAGAGACAAAGGATTGGGAATGTTAAAATGCAACATATCTGTATAACACATAAATGATACACTGTGAATGAAAAAATAAAATCAGACTGCCCCTATACAAGTTGTCAAATTATCTTGGGTGTATGGCCAGTTCAAGAATTGTAGTGTAAATGCCATTATGTAGCTGTGTCACCACATTATTTAGTGTTTGCCAAAATTCACAGCACTTTACAAGATAAATGTGTTCCAATGCTGCATTTACATCGTGTTCGATTTCACAGAAATAAGGGCCAGTCCTTCTTGTCTGATATATTAAGACTTTCACTCTTAATCAAATGGTTGTTTTGATCCGAATACATAATCACAAAAGCTTTATTAGAAGCAGAAACTACTTTATTTATTTTTCCAAACATATGTCCTTCATTTTGATTCTGAGCTGCGCAAGAGATTACTGATTTCCCTTTTGGGAAGTAGTAGAACATGTTGTAGTATTCCCGTGTTTCAACAGAAACAAGACCAAAATGGAGTCCTTACTAGTTTTGTCTAGTAAAGGGGTTCTTCCAATGGCTGCCAGGTCATTCTCAGGATGTGTAGGTGTCCATTCAAAACTCCATCAATGCTCCTGTATCTTACCACTGGGATCCTAGCGATATGCCATCACTTTTTGTAATAAAAGAACTCCTTTCATTTCTTTTGTTTAATCCATGTGCTTCATGTCGGCCGCTTCAGTGATGCACATTTAAATTTGTATTTCACAATATTATGAGAGCTCAGAGGTGACAAGGTTTAAGTTGCCCATGCACATTAGATAAATGTCATTGGATTCTGCAGATTTTAACAGGATTTGTGATAATCTAATATGTTTTAAGTTATCCAAACTTTTCTTGAATGTCAGATATCATGGGAAATGAGGACTGTTCTGCTGGGAGATAAGCCACTATCACAAGTGTTATCATGGCCACACATTAAACGAATTTAGGCCAAACCCACTCATTTCGGCAGAACTGGACAGTCATCTAATGTGTATGGGGGTGTACTTACTAACCCCTAACGGCAGATCGTTTTCCCCTAAGGCATATCATTATGTTCTCAAAGCAGACAAGCTGCCACGCAGTGGTGTTTGGTGGGGGTTTACACTTATATTCTTATTGAGAACACATGCACACTCAGTTCAGCTGAGTGTCCATGTGTATGGGCAGGTTGTGAATAATGGGATTCTGTCTAAAGTCTTAGTTATTTAATGTGCATGACATGATGTTCTGATATATCAAGCTGTATTCTTAATGAGCTGAGCACTAAAAGAAAATAAAATGGGTGAAAGGAGTTGCCCACATTGGACAATCCCTTCTCATTCTCATTAAAAGTAATCAAAAAGTCACATCTACCTAAAAATTCTCCATTGAAGGTATAAAAAATACATTTTGTCTCTCAGAATGTTGAGGCCCCCCCCCCCCCCCCCCAAGTGTTTTTTCCTTCTTTTGGTAAAAATAGTAGTTCTCAATTTAAAAAAAAAAAAACTATAGAAAATTGGTATTGCCCTTCTTACATGGCTACGTTCAGAAGGCGCTGAAAAAAAGTGGATTATACCCACCTGATAATCAGGTTTCCAGTAGTCTCCACGACAGCACCAATGAGATTGCCTCCTCCTGGTAGGACAGGAACATACTGAGAGGTTAAAAGCTCCCCCCCTTCCCCACTTTCCTCAGTGGATTCTAACGAATTGCCGGGGCAGGAGCTAAACTTAAATTTCTTCCCCTAACCGGGGTTTTTTTATTTTTAAATTTATTATTTTATTTTTATAGGGCGGGAAAGGTACGGGTGCTGTCGTGGAGACTACTGGAAACCTGATTATCAGGTGGGTATAATCCACTTTTTCCCCCAGTCGTCTCCACGACAGCACCAATGAGACGTACCAACTAAAGTTTATTAGGGTGGGATCGCTGCCGAGAGGACTTTGCGGCCGAAGGCCATGTCCTCGTCCTGCTGCACTTTTACCCTATAGTGTTTAGTGAACGTGTGGGGTTTTTTCCAGACTGCGGCCTTGCAAATTTGCTCGACCGAGGCTGAACTGTGTTCGGCCCATGAGGACGCCACTGCCCTTGTGGAATGGGCTTTAAGAGCTAACGGGATCTCCTTCCCGAGGGCTTTATAGGATTCTATGATGGCCAGGCGGATCCACCAGGCTATGGACCTTTTCGCTGCTTTGCTACCCTTATTTGGGCCACTGAACTGGACGAACAGGTTGTCGTCCCGCCTCCAGTGGCTCGTTGTATCTATGTAGGTTAGGACTGCTCTCCTAACGTCCAGGCAGCTTAGGGTTCTTTCCTCCTCGTTTTTTGGGTTGCTGAAGAATGAGGGGATTATTATATCCTGGGACCTATGAAAATCTGACACTACTTTCGGCATAAAGGCCGGGTCTGTTTTAAATATTAGTTTGGTGTCTGCAATTTTCATAAACGGGTGGCGGATGGACAAGGCCTGTAGTTCGCTAACCCGTCTTGCGGATGAAATGGCTACTAGGAAGATGGTCTTGATTGTAAGCATTCTTATGGGTAGCGACTCCATCGGTTCGAATGGTACCGCTGTCATGGCCCCTAGAACCCAATCAAGGTTCCAGTCTGGGAACAGGTTTATGGGCCTAGGGCGTAATCTAGCTGCTGCTGTTAGGAACCTGTGGACCCATCTATCGTCTGCGAATTTTGTGTCGCAGATAGCGCTAAGGGCTGAAACTTGGACTTTTAGGGTGCTCGGGGAGAGGCCCATCTCTAAGCCCTCCTGCAGGAATTCTAAGATTAGCGGAGTGTCGGGGATAGAATCCCCGCGATCCCTTCCCTGTCTCCATGAGGAAAACTTTCTCCAGACCTTCTGGTAGATCAGGTGGGTCGTCTTTTTCCTACTGGACATTAGGGTTTCTACTACTTTCTCTGAGAATCCTTTCTTTCTTAGCGAGGATTCCTCAAGAGCCATGCCGTTAAATGGAGTTTGTCTAGGCCGGGGTGGTTCAGTGGCCCCTGCGATAGAAGATCCGTCCAGGTAGGGAAGGTGACTGGGTCCTGGACGCTCAGTGTTGTCAGAAGACCGAACCAGCTTCTTTTCGGCCAGAAGGGGGTCACTAGGATTAGCGTGCATCCCTGGGTTCTGAAGTGCTGTAAAACCCTGGGGATTAGTGGTATGGGAGGAAAGGCGTAGGCCAGTCCTTGTCCCCAGTCCTGGCCTAGGGCGTCTACCGCTATCGGATGATCTCCTGGCCGGAGGGAGAAAAAGTTGCCTACTTTTGTGTTCTCCCTGGTTGCGAAGAGGTCCAACTGTGGGGTCCCCCACCGGTTGGTTAAGATTCTGAATGCCTCTGGGGAGAGGGACCACTCTCCTGGGTCTATCTGCTTCCTGCTGAGGAAGTCTGCTTTTCCGTTTAGTGTTCCCTTTAAGTGGGTTGCCGTGATCGAGAGGATCCGGCCCTCCGCCCAGTGAAAGATTTTCTGTGCGATGCTTTGCAGTGGGGGAGATCTTGTGCCCCCTTGGTGTCGTATGTGAGCGACCGCGGTGACATTGTCTGACAGTATTTTTATGTGTTGGTTCTGTAGCGAGTTGCCCAACTGCTGTAGAACCTGCCAAACTGCCTGTAGTTCTCTGAAATTTGAGGACTGTTCTTTTATCCTCTGAGGCCAGGGACCCTGAAAGAATTGGTTCCCCACATGCGCTCCCCATCCACAGGCGCTTGCGTCTGTTGTGATGTGGATGGCTGGGTTTTGTAGCCAGTGAACCCCTCTCCGCAGGTTCTCTGGGGATGTCCACCAACGCAGGGATGTTTTTGCCCTGTTTGGGATGTACATCCTTGCCCCTAACGAGGACTGCCTTTTGTCCCACGAGGATAGGACTACGGCCTGCAGGGCTCTGGTGTGGGCCTGGGCCCATGCTACTCCTGGGATGCATGATGTCAAGCTCCCCAGGAGAGACATTGCCTCCCGAATTGTGCAGAATCGTCTTCGTAGGAAGGTTTTGACTATTCTGCGGATTTTTTGTATTCTCTCCTCGGGTAGGTAGGAGCATTGCGATTCTGAGTCGAGAGTTATTCCCAGAAACGTCTTCTGCTTGCCGGGATCTAGGCTGGATTTTTCCCAGTTTATAATCCATCCCAATGATTGGAGAAGTTGTAGCACTGTCTCCAGGTGTTTGGTTAGGAGTTTTTTGGACTCTGCTATTAATAGAATATCGTCCAGGTATGGTACTACTAGGATCGATTTTTCTCTCAAGTGGGCGGCTACCTCTGCCATAATCTTGGTAAAGATTCTGGGAGCTGAGGATATCCCGAAGGGCAGGCATCTGAACTGGTGGTGCTCTATTCTTCCGCCCATGTCCACTGCGAACCGCAGGTATTTCTGTGAATCTTTGTGGATCGGGATGTGAAAATAAGCGTCCTTTAGATCGATGGACGCCATGTAGGCTCCTCTGGGGATCAACTTTATTGTCGAGGAGATGGTCTCCATTTTGAATCTCCTGTATCGGACGCAGGTGTTCAGGTCTTTCAGGTTTATTATCGTCCCGTGTTTCCCGCCGGGTTTTTTTACTAAAAAGAGCCTGGAGTAATAGCCCTGGGTTTCCTCGTTTCGCGGTACGGGAGATATTGCGTTTAACCGTTGCAAGTCGCGCACGCTTTGCCCTAGTAAATGTAGCTGTTTTTTTGGGGCTCGCGTGGTAATAAATTTCCTTCTGGGGATGGACACCAGCTCTATCTGGTATCCGTACTGTAGGATCTTTGGGATCCATGGGCCCCCGCAGATTGCGGCCCATTGATCCACAAAGCTCCCCAGCCTTGCCCCTACGGGGATGGCGTCAGGGTCTTTGCTTCGGCTCCCCCTGGTGGGGGTTGAAGAGGATATTCCTTCCTCTGCCCCCCTTGGGGTAACTCCAGCGGCCTGTCTTGCCCTTGCCTCGGTAGGCCTCGGGCTGCTGCATTGGGGCCCGGGGAAAGGTCTTCACTCTCTGTGGTTTTTCCTCAGGGAACCCTTTTTTCCTGTCGGCCGCCTTCTCTAGAATTTTATCTAGGTCCGGTCCGAATAGAAACTGGCCGTAAAATGGGAGGGCACACAATTTGTTTTTCGAGGCCAGGTCGCCTGACCATGATCTCAGCCATAACACCCTTCTGGCTGAGTTAGTGCGGGCTGTGGCTTTTGCTGAGAGTTTGACGGTCTCGGCCGCGGCGTCCGCTAGGAAGTTAGTGGCCATGCGCAAGATGGGAAGGGAGTTAAGGATCTGATCCCTCGGTGTCTTGTTGGTCAGGTGTAGTTCCAGCTGCTCTAACCATACCCCCAGGGTCCGCGCCACGCAAGTGGCTGCGATCCCTGGCCTAAGGATGTTTGCCGCTGCCTCCCATGATTTCTTTAGGAGTCCCTCTGCCTTGCGATCCATGGGGTCTTTTAGCTGTGCGGCATCCTCAAAGGGAAGAGTCGTCCTCTTGGCTACCTTGGCCACCGGGACGTCTACCTTAGGTATTTCGTCCCAGCTTGCGCAAGCTTCCTCCTCCAGGGGGTATCTCCTTTTTACGCCTCGAGCGGAGAAGGAACCTGCGTCTGGTTTACTCCACTCTCTCTGAATTATTTTAGAGATGTTTTTGTGGACCGGGAAGGTATGTTTGCGCCTCTCCCCAAGTCCACTGAATATCTCATCCTGTCGGGTCCGCGGTTCTCTGGGCTGTTCTATTTTTAACGTAGCCCTGACTGATTTAATTAGTTCCGTCAACTCGTCTTGATGGAACAAATATTTCCTGTAGTCCTCCTCCTCTGAGGACTCTTCGGCCGCCTGTTCCTCTTGCTCTGATCCGATGGAATTCTCGGAATCAGAAGGCTCCTCGGGAACATATGCCTTTCTTTGGCGTTTCGCTGGCGGTGCCGGCAGTGACGTTAGAGCTGATCGAACCTCCTCCTTCACCAGCTTCCTAACGTCATCCAGGAATTCCCCCGATTCCTCTCTGACTAGCCTAGCCACGCATGCCTTGCATAGAGGCCTCTGATACGTGGCTGGTAGTCTCGTCCCGCATTCCACGCATTTTCGCAGTTTTGTTCTGGGGGGGATGTCTTTTTTATCCCCCTGACAAACAAAGCATTTTTGCGGGTAAACATGCAATTTTTCCATATACAGCATACTGGATATTTGCATTGTATTTTTGCCGCACTGGCTACTTACGGCCGCTGAGGCTGAGGTTTCAGCTGTCTCTGGGGCTGGAGCACTCATCTTTATACCAGTGCTGCAGACACCTTGCGACCTGTAGTGCTGGTGTTCTGGCTTCTCTCAGGTTCCTATTTGAATTTTCGCGCTCCTGCGCTAAGCCCCGCCCCCTCCGCTCCTAATGCAGACGCGATGACGTCATCGCGCTGGACGTGAGATGCGGCGCCCCGCCCCCTGCCGTCAAAGGGCTTCCTGGAGCGCCACGCTGTAATTTCTGCCGGAGGACGAGGGGGACTGAGGCTCCCGCTTTGAACCCCCCATGGGCCGCCGCGGGAGGAACCTGGCCCGGGGGTTACCACCCTGATGTGGCGTCCCGGGAGTCGTCTGGCTGCGAAGGGATGACAGGGTGAGCCACTGCCTTCCGATCCGCCTGTATACTTTCGCTGGCTTCTCCACCAGCTCCTCTCATAGATCCTGCCTCCTGGCAGGACAGGAAGACACTGAGGAAAGTGGGGAAGGGGGGGAGCTTTTAACCTCTCAGTATGTTCCTGTCCTACCAGGAGGAGGCAATCTCATTGGTGCTGTCGTGGAGACGACTGGGGGAAAAGAAAATAAAACATGCTGCATTCCTAAAGTCAGTCTGTTTTTGACTAGTAAAGCAATATGCTTTTACATGTGCATCAACATGAGGAATCCAGTCATACCTTTATTTTGTTCCACTATTTCTCCCCCCTTGAAATATTGCACCATAAATTGTGTGCCATATGCTGACGGCTAAGGACCATCCAATGGACCGTCCACCTCTGCCAGCGGTACGGGCTTTCTCTCTGCCTCTTGAACTAAAAAAAAAAAAATCCCCTTTCTCGCCGTGCGATGCCTCCAGCTCTGCCCCCTGGAGATGTCATACGTTTCACATCAGTGCAACATTGCAGGGACTTTAAAAGTTCAAGACGCAGGGAGAGAGCCCGGACCGCTGGAAGAGGTGTACAGTCCATTGGACGGTCCTTAGCTAATTAGCATATGGCACACAATTAACCCTTTCCAATACATTTTTTTCTCATCCATTTTCCCCAGCTCCAAATAAACTGGAGTTGGGGAGAATAGATGAGAAAAAAAAATAAATTCTCCCTTCACCCTCCTGATCTGACAGAGTTCAGGAGGGTGCCGGTGGTCACATCACCATCGGGGGAATGCGGAAGTAATCTCCCTTCAGCCTCCAGGCTCAGCGATCATGTGAGAGTTGAGATCAGGTGGCACCCGGTGGTCACATGATCGCCTGGCAGAATGCGGAAGTAATACTTCCGCATTCTCCCTTCAGCTTCCCGGCTCGGCGATCATGTGATAGCTGAGGTCAGGTGACACCCGGCGGTCACATGATCGCTGGGCGGAATCTCTGTGCATTACATAGTCCTAATTGAGCGCTATGTAATGTGTAAAGGAAAAGGCAGAAAGGGTTAAAAATTAGAGATGCTTGAGTGTACTCGGTAAGGACAGATACTGAAGCGAGTATGGTCCTTTTCGAGTACCTGCCTGCTCGCCCGCAAAGATTCGGGTGTTGGCGGGGGAGAGCGGGGGTGAACAGGTGTGGGGGTGGGGAAGATCCCTCTCTGTCTCCCCTCCACTCCCTCCTGCTCACTCCCGCAACATAGCGCTCATCCCCGCTGGCACCCGAATTTTTGCGGGCGAGCAGGCAGGTATTTGAAAAGGACGATACTTGCTTGAGTATCTGTCCTTACCGAGTACGCTCGCTCATCTCTATTAAAAATCCTTTCTGCCTTTTCCTGGGGGAGGGGGGGGGTCCTTGATGAGGACCAGTGCAGGAGTGCATCTGCACCTGATGTGTCTACGGATCGGGTGCAGATGCACTCCTGCACTGCAGTGTTGGGCCTGTCCCGACATAGGAGCTGTGGAGGAAAATGAGGATGTCGGGACAAGCCCGAAATTGGATTGGAGAGGGTTAATTTATGGGGCGAGATTGGAACAAAATAAAGGAATGGCTGGATTCCTCATTTTGATGCACAAAATTAAAAGGATATTAATTTACTAGTCAAAAATTAAGGTATCAGACTTCCTTAAATGTGCAAATTAAACAGCACCCTTAAGGAAGCACTCTGCTTTTTTTTTCTTACTTATTTATTTTTTTGGGAGAAGGGGGTCCATCTCTAGAGAGAGGTAAAGTAGAGTTTAGCAAAACCAGTCGTTCTCTTCTTATAATGCCAGCAGAGTCTTGTTTCAAGAAAAGGATAAAGATGTTCTGAAATGTAAGAAATGCTGTATAACAAAAGTGTGTTACTCTGATGGGAATAATTTCTGGTGGTTCTGTAAAAAAGAAAAAAAAAGGCCCAAAAGATTTAAGTTAATCAGGGAGTCTAAATTAAATACAGTGTTATTTACACCATAATTATTTTTAAAGGCACACATTTGAAACCATTTTTTATTGCTCCAACACTCTTAAAAAAATGTGGCAACTTGACAAATTTTGCTGATTAAATATATCCTACAAAGTTTGTTAATGTAGCTTCTATACAGGTTTATATGTCCCATGGTTACAGACTACAAATAAACAGTGTGTAGTCTGATCCTGCTGTCATATGTTACTCCCGTCTGCCCTTCAACTTTATGCAAGTTACCAAAAGGAAGGGATAAGAAGTAGTGGAGTTAATACTTGACTGCAGGTTAAGACTAAACACGTTTGTTTTTAATCTGTAACTATGAAAACAGTCTGCAAACTTAATGTTTGCCATAAAAATAAATTGGTTGCATACAAAGACATAGCCTTTAAACAGATCCTTTATATAGAGAAAGTTAAGGGTTCCTTTGTACAAAGCAATTTACTGCAGTAAGACAAGCGCTGAACAACAAGAATAGGGATTGTGTTACGCTTGCGCAACACCAGGGCATCAATCCTCAGCACGAATGCGAGACGGCATTCACACAAACGCCATAAGCACACACAAAATACATACTGAACACCCAAGTAGGACTGCAAACTAGTCTCACGGGCAGACATAACAAACCTTACTTTAATGGGACAACCACCACGTAAAAACCTGCCTGCAAGCAGGGCGATCGTCCCGATAAGGACGACCCTTTGCTCGAACCTAAGGACCTACCTATTCCTGGATGGCAAATGATCCATAGCAGGACAGGACGCAGCTCACACCAACTCATAGAACAGGACTGTTTCAACACCTGGTGTCTGGAAACCTCCACAGACACTGAACATGTTGCTGTTCACACTAACACCACAGGGACTGGCAAGCAAGATAGAACAGGACTGTTCATACACCTTGTCTGGCAGATGTATAGACCCAACAAACACAACACTGTTCACACACATCTGGCTACCTGCAGAGATATGCACCACAAATCATGCATAAACACAAAACCCTGGAGTGACAGAGAAACCCGGGAAAGAAACCCCACTCAGACCTCACATGCAGACAGATAACCCATAGCTAGCGCAAGTGTCCTCACATCAAGGGGAAAGAGTCAGACACCATACTGACATACAGGGACCAGTATCAGGCATCACCCACCTGACACACACATAAGACAACAGACATCTGGAGGCCGCACCTGTCAAAGGGAAGGGGAGAGGGGGCTGCATATGATGCAGACGGGGACTACAGGTGTCCAGACTATCCTCAGGGAAGGTGAGAGACAGTACAGGCTAGACATGAATAAAACCAAGCACAGAGTGGGATTAACACAGAATGCATAAATGTGATAAAATTACCAGCATTCTCTGGCAAGAGAAGCAGCTATTTATGTGCAACAGACCAGGGGAATTGGCTGGCTGATGAATACCACACCCAGGCAGCTCAATTAACCCTCACCTGAGAAGGTGTGCTCATGGAATCTCAGAACTACAGATCCTAGAAGCACAACATAATAGCTGGTCTACCTAGCCTTTACATTGCTATTACATGAGTGCCATTAAAGTGGGTTGTACCAAGATTTTAAGTTATTCCTATTCACAACATAGGGGATATCTTGCTGTTTGGTGGGGGTCCCACCTCTGAGACCCCCAACAATCTTGAGAACAGGGGTCCCATGTCTGTGTCCTCCTTACTGCGAGGCTACTCCCCCCCCCCCCCCCAGTAGTGAGGAGGAGACTGAATGGAGCGCTAGTCACGCATGAGCACTGGCGCTCCATTCCCTTTCAATGGGGCTGCCAATATACCCAAATAGCAAGCACTCAGGTATTTCCATCAGCTCCATTGAATTGGCCAGCACTTCATTCATTCTGACTTTAGTGGTGCAAGAAGCAATGCCCGCAGTAACAGGCAGAGGGACACACAGGGTGCCCATTCTTGACATTGGCTGGGGGTCTCAGTGGTGAACCCCCACTGATCCGCAATTTATCCTTTATTCTGTAAATAGGGGATAACTTAAAATTTTAGTACAACCCCCTAATAGCACTAATTACCAGGCTGTACCTGCGCTTGCAGATTCAGCCTGGTAATTGTTAGGAAAACAGGAACGCTAACAGCTGCCGCTAGCGGTCGTTAATACACCCTTTCACAGGCCGATTCAGATTCTATTAAGGGACAGACATTCATTAGTACAATCATTCATCCCCATGGAGCTATCATTGGTTAGCTGCACATCTTCCCATTTGCATGTGGAGATGTACAACTGACCACTGAGCACTTTTATGCTCATATAAATGAGCCCGACTAATAATGTTTGCACTTACGTGGCCTGATTCTCCGGTCCTGGGAATGTTCTTTTGCCCGATAAACAAAAAAACGCTCATTCATCAGGTGATATCTTCTTTCATGCAACACAGAAACCTGACACAAGAAATTAATGGCCGAAGGGCACATCTCTGTGTGGATTGGGCATGTGCTGCTGACAATGATGAAGCTCTACAGGGAACAAACAATCATAAAATCAATTGTTTGTCCCCTAGTAGAGTCTGAATTGGCTCATGTGAAGGCCTGGTAAATGAGCGTTGATCATGATTGTGCTCGTCATCGGTGCTTAGACTATCTTTCAATGTAAACGGACCCTTAAGGTGCATTTACGCAGCAAGATGATAGCTCAAAATTCACTCAAATGGCAGTTTGAGGGACAGTTTTGAACGATCACTTTGGAGAAGTTCTTAAGTAGCTAATTAGCTACTTAAGAGCTTATTAGTGTATAAATGAAGGCTCATGCTGTTTGCAAAAGACAGCAGAAGCGCTGTATTCTGCAAACAGCTGCTTTGTTCTCGAAGCTCTCAGCTCGTATCCCGCTCAACTGATAGCGCTGAGAACAGCAGGAGCTGCTTTGTTCTCTGAGCCATCGCTGAGAGCTCCATGCAGGATACCAGCTGAAAAAATGCTATCAGCTGGTATCCCGTGAAAAACTCAGAGAGTGGCGCTGATAAAGCTCATCGCTGATTTTTAGCTGGCTAGAAATCAGCGATGAACGAATAGTGCACGATGGCAGCATGTTTAGACCCAACGATTATTGCTCAAAAGATGGCTTTTGAGTGAATTTTGAGCGATAATCATTGTGTCTAAATGGGCCTTTTATACAGCCAATAATCATGCAAGAATATTCGCCCAAATGATTACTTTATAGACTGATCTGCTCACTTATGCAAGCATAAAAATGCTCACTGGTCGGCTGTACATCTGCCTGTGTAAATGAAGAGATATGCAACAAATCAATGACAGCTCCATGAAGTGGAAGGATCGTATTAACGATTGTTTGTCCCCTAATAGATTCTGAATCAGCCTTTGTAAAGACTGAGTAGATGAGCACTGATCTTATTGATCAGCATTTGTTTACTGGAGCAAATTGATCTGTGTAAAAGGAGATTTAAAGAGAATCTAAAGCCAGAAATTGAGCCAAAGTTCCGATCAATTTTCAAGTTAAACACATTTTAAAATTGTGTTTTTTTTCATGTCGCGATCTACCGTATATACCGGCGTATAAGGCGACGGGGCGTATAAGACGACCCCCCAACTGTCACCTTATACGCCGGTATTCAGTGGAGAAAAAAAAAAAAATTTTATTACTCACCTCCCCCGGCGTCCTGTCGCGCTACGGCAGGATGTCGCTCGCTCCGGCAGGCTGTCGCTCGCTCCTCGTCCCCGCTGCAGCATAGCTTTCTGAATGTGGGGCTTGAAATCCCCGCTTCCAGAAAGCTAATACACACGCCGGCAGCCATGACAGCATTGAATGGCTGTGATTGGCTAAAGCACACGTGGCTTCAGCCAATCACACTATTCAATGACATCATTGAATGGGTGTGATTGCTAACACGTGCGCCTTCAGCCAATCACAGCCATTCAATGATGTCATTGAATAGTGTGATTGGCTGAAGCCACGTGTGCTTTAGCCAATCACAGCCATTCAATGCTGTCATGGCTGCCGGCGTGTGTATTAGCTTTCTGGAAGCGGGGATTTCAAGCCCCGCATTCAGAAAGCTATGCTGCGGCGGGGACGAGGAGCGAGCGACAGCCTGCCGGAGCGAGCGACATCCTGCCGGAGCGCGACAGGACGCCGTGGGAGGTGAGTAATAAATTTTTTTTTTTTTACACTTTTTTTTTTTTGTATTACCGGCGCATAAGACGACCCCCGACTGCAGAGCAGATTTTTCGGGGTTCAAAAGTCGTCTTATACGCCGGTATATACGGTACGTGAAGTATAGTGCAATCCCGCAGTTTTCAGTCTAGTCACTGAGCCCTCACAATGTGCGGATGCTTCCTGTTCTGTAGAGATCACTTTTCAGCAGATATCTCATTATCATCACAGGTAGGCTTAAAATGAAAGCTAGGCCATCACTATCACATCAGTGGGTGTCCAACTCTCCAGACTCCTACACCTACAGCAGGTGTATCGAGCAGTGTAAACAGTGAAGAGGGCACAGCACTCACCAAACTACTTTGGCCCTTTCAAATTATTAATTGATTGATGGTGGGTGGACCCCTGCCAATCTGATATTGATGGCCTTCGTATAAGCTATCAAATCCTGGAAAACCCCTGTAAATGCTAACTATCAGAATGATAGACCTGTGTCACCAAGCTTTTAAGCATGTTCATCCTGCAACATAAAATGCAAATAGTTCGTTATAAATTAACATAATTTCAGTTCTAATCAAATGATGATTCTGTAGGGACAATACAGCTGTGCTCATTAATGTGCTTTTTAAAACTTTATAAAGTGTTAAACTTAAGGTACTGAGAGTGCCCACTCTACCCCATGAACCATAGTTTGGGGAGCTGTACACTGTGTATTTTACTAGCCAAATAATATATACTACATTATAGTGTTTTTAGAGGCTTTGTAAGAAACACCATGAATTTTATGCGCTTTTATCCAAGTGTGTTCAAAGGTAACTTTTTATATACCCTTTTTTTTTCAGGCGCTTTTTTCTGTAAAGAAGAAGTCTACAGGTAAAACGCGGAGAAAACTCCAGACCAAGAGCGTGCTGCATTTGAAAAAAAATGTTCTGAACCCAAAATATGCAAGACAAGTTAAGAAAAATGCCACAAAAACAAACAAAAAAGCTTTGCATAAATCGAACATCTACTTTAGGCCCCCTGCACACGGGCAGAAATTCTGCAGTGGGATTTCCCACAGAATTTCTACCCCTGGACGCCTGCATAAGATTGCATTGCAAAACGCAATCCTATGCAGATAGCCGCGATTTGTCCGCGTGAAAATACACGTGGAAAACAAATCGCGGCATGCTCCATCTCTAAGCGGGTCTCGCAGAGGCCCGCACAGAAATGTCTCTCCCGGTGCCCCGGCTCCGCTCTGCGCATGCATCGGCTGGCACATCAAAGAGCCGGAGGTGAGGCGAGTACCACACTGGTCCCTGCAGGGGCTCGGGTTGGGTCCCGCTGCTAGAATTCTTGCAGCGGGATCCGACCCGGCCGTCTGCAGGCGGCCTTAACTATGGTAACATTGTGATGTAGTGTATTTTGACACAAAACGCTACATGTTGCAACCCCTTAGGGAAGCTCTGCATTGAGTTTCCTGTGCTCCTTATGTTTATGGACTTTGAATGCAATGACAGAACTTGCTCAAACTGTGTTATTTGCTACAACATCTTCATTTACCATAAAAGTGCAAGCTGAACTGTCAGGGAGGTTCATTGCCTGGGCCCCCCCTCTGTTCTCCTGATTGTCAGCGACCATAGAAATCAAAGTATGTTCACTTCAATTAGTTTCTTGCAATGTTGTGTTTTCTCAGTAGCCAGAAACTGTTTTCAGAACTGGAAACAGGGCAATTGCCAAAGGACGGGAAACCAGAAGAGCAAACTAAGACCACCCAGTATATTTTAGCCGTTTTTGGAAATTAAATTGCACTAGTAGTTAGGCTCTTTAAAAGGATTATTTTGGATATAGCAAGCTATATGGTGGTATCATCCTAACATTATCTGGCGGTATGATGATCTTAGGAAGGCTCAAAACGGTTTTAAAATGGAAAGCAGGTGGGCTTCTGTGTTGTTGCCTACAGCCTCATTTTTACAAAACTAGCTCTTCCTGCAGTGGCACTAAAGGGATATTTAGCATTTCAAATGTTCTGCATGCAACAATAGCTGATTGCAGCGAGATTGCAGTATCACGATTCACTTACTGGTTAGTTCATCTTCCAGAGCCCCAGAAACTTAACTCATTAGAGACTTAAAAGAACACACAAAAAACCCACAAAGCATATGGACTGCAACTGTTGTATTATAATTGGAACTCTTACCTGAATTTTGCCTACTCAGGGCATCACATAACTGTACCTACACTGACATCCAAGAAGGGAATTGTGATTAACTGATTTTAACACAGGCACAAACAGTTAAAATAAAGAAGCCGTATCTTATTAAAGTCAGGGGGCATAAATCTATTGCAATATATAGTTGGAGAACTATACAAACACTATAAAGGCTATTTTTAAAAAGCTTTTTGGAAAATAGCTGCAATTATATAATGGTGGTGATCACAGATACTTCTTATTCGTCTGACTGAGCACGATGAGCAATTGAAAAACTGAATCTCAAGTAATTTGACCAATTAATGCTGAAATAAAGTAATCTTCTATCCAGGCAAGACTGCACTGAGTGGAATATGGTGACAAGCCAGTGCTTGTCTCTGATTTACAGAAACACTATGGTCATTGTCAAACATACAGTAAGAAATGTGGGAAAGCGTTTAGAGACTTGTGACGAGTGTGACAGAACACTTTTAAGCCTACGGCTTTAGTTCAGACTTGGCATTTTTCAAGCTGTGTAAAAGCTCGATATTCGTTACAATTTTAAGATCTGTAGCATGAATGTCATTTGAAAAAATAAATCTCATTGCCATTTTGTGTTTTTCTTAGATCATACATGGTCTGCTTGTTAAACATTTTTTGTATATCTTCCTAATCGTATTCAACAGGAAAACACTACAATGAAAACCAAAGTTTTGGGTGCTGTTCACAACCTTTGTAGTTCCTGTAAAAAAGGATACAAGAGGAGTGCATGAGAAGGAAAACCCTATGGCCAGATCCGCACAAGTGCATTATCACACATCCATCCGTAATACGGACGTGCCACAGATGACATTACGGTCGTTTATCATCAGTATTTCATTATTGCTTGACTTCCATTTACCTCCATATTCGCCATCATTGATTTTATTTTCTACTGGCTAAACACAGATCGGTATTTGCCAAATAGAAACTATACCAATGAATGCGAATACGGAAGCAAAAAGGACTAGAATGATGCCAGTCTTGCTTCTGTCATGTGCTCCAGCATTTTCCCAGACAAAACAGAGCACCATGCTGCACTACTTTGTCCGGGATTTTTGGACAGATCTGTGCTGGAGGTTCCTAGCGGAGCCTCTGACGCAGATGTGAACGGAGCCTTGAAGAGTGGGCATAAACAAATGTGCAACGACTGAAAGCGCAAAAGGAGAAAGTGATGGAACAGATATGTATGTATTATGTATGTAGTGCGTGGAGAGACTAAGCAAAAAGACAAAGTAACAAAAATGAACTGAGAGATGATAAAGATTGTATAGAAGAACTCGAAATCTGGGTGACCAAACATTCACAAATTCCCAGAGATTCACAAATTCATAGAAAATTAAAGCCCACGTGGTTCATCCAGTCTGCCCTAATATTATTTCCTGTTTCTTTCTTAGAATAGATCATTTATGGTTGATTTTCCAACCACCTCTGCTTGAAGTTTGTTCTAAGCATCTACTACTCTTTCAGCAATATAATATTTCCTGACATTGCTTCTGATTTTCTTAACTAAACTCAGATTGTGCCCCTTGTTCTTGTGTTGTATCTCCCCTCCTGACCTTATCTACCCCTTTAATATATGTAAAGTTTGGATCATGACCCCCATCCTTCCTCCAGAATATACCATTTAAGTTCTTTAAGTCTTACTGTGGCGCTGGGGGAAGTAGTCCTTGTATTTTACAGGTCACGGGCTACTAATGTCTTCAGATCACTACTCTCACTTATAGACAGAAGTCACTTCTAATCTGTAAAATTCATTATTGTCTTCCAATCAGTCATTAAATCCCACAAGGCAGATAAAGTCAGACATAACACATTATAATCGCAGCACATTACCTGACTTCAAGCTGTGGGGCCCATCCAGTCTTATACCTCCCCCACAATCCTCAGCAGAACTCCCCCACTTACCTTCCAGGTACTTACCTGCATGCACCTTCTCACTGGGATCCCTCTCACAGAGACAGCAACTCCAGAGGAAAGGATGGAAGGCGGCTAGAAATGACAAGAGGACGTTACAGACTCCTATGTACAAACATCCAGAGGACACAGCCGAAAACAAAGCACCTGTCAGGAGCTCTGCCTGTCACTAGCTGCTGACAGGTCAAGCGCTCCCGCACCCACAGCCGTTCCGTTCTCCGCAGGTTATGGGCATTATGCAATGACTGCCCATAGACTATAGGACTACTTTCTCCTTCTCACTGGCGCCCCTTCTCCTTGTGCACAGGCAGAGGTACGTGCGGCTCCCCTCGCCTTCGTCTCCTGCTATCACTGGGATTGCAGGTCCCTCCTCCTCAGCCTCCTCGTACAATCAAGCTTGGGACTTCTTTCTGAGGCTGGTGCCGCGGAGTAATCTCTCCCCTCGTATCGTGCGGAGGAATCCCTTCCGTGCTTTTCTGTCAGCTCGTCCCCATAGAGACCGCCCGGACCCGCCGCCGTGCAGTTAAGTAACCGATTTTCTGTCTGTCCTCCCGGAGACTGTTCCTTGTGGTGGCCGTTACCTCAGAGATAACGACTGGAGAGCGTGAGAGGGGCCCCTTACCGAGACCTCACAGCCGAGGGGTGCGGGGGAGGGGAATAAAACGTAGGGCTACCACACAAGTGATGGGTCCTCCGTGAAGGAGCCGGTTCTGTCAGCCCGCTCCCCTCACAGAGCGCCAAGTTAGCGGCTGTAACCCCTTCCCTGCTGGCAGGTGACATGTGCGCCTCACACAGCAGGGAGGACGAGTAGGAGTTGAAGGGTTAGTCAGTGTAAACAGTCAATGGCCACTGAGTCCTGTAGGGGCTGTGAAGAAGGGCACATTGTACACTGACCCCACGGAGGGCTTTCTGACAGACAACCACTGGGGGCCTTCTGAGGTGACAGGAAGGAGGCAGCATGTTGTCATGTGGGGCCGTCTGTGGAGACTTACAGCTCCTTGTTTATTCCAGTCACTCCAGCCAGAAGTTAGAGGAGCCCTGCCATACGTCCGGAGCGAGCGCAGAAATTCTAGGAAAATCACATTAAAGGGATATTCTGGGACTTGTACTCTTTGTACTATTGATCAGCTGATCCCAGCCCAATGCTAACATCACTGTCCTCATTGTGGTCGGAGACGGAAGTGTAATAGAAGGCATAGCGCCCATTGATTTCAAAGGGAGCTATGCCTTCTACTACACTTCTGGCTCTGATTGCAGTGGGGACAGACCTGGCTTGGACACAATAAGGCTGGGTTCTCATATGGTGGAATCCCGCCGGGAATCTCATAGTTTTGCCGCAGTGAGATTTCCTCCGGGAAAGCGCTGCTTCAAAACCCGCAGCACTTATCGGTGGGTGTTGGAGCTGCTTGGCCGCATGCTTTTCCGTTGCGGACGGCACTTCCATAGAGAGCAGTGCGGTCGCAACAGGAAAAAAAAATAGACATGCTGCGGCTGGAGAATCCGCGCCGGCTTTGCCACAACGGATTGGCCGTCCCATGTAAACGAGATTTTTGACAAATCTCGTCCACGTGGCTGGCTAATACCGGGCTTATCGGCTGCAGGCAGATTTGCCGCAGCAAAGTCCCGCACAGAATTTCCGTGGCAAATCCGCCCTGTGTGAACCCAGCCTTAGTGCAAGGGCTGACATTAAGCTGATTGGTGGGGGTCCCAAGCAGTAGACCTTTACCTTTGCGATCAACTATTGCTGACCTACCCTGAGGAGGATAAAGGTACCTGAATACCCCTTTAAGGGAGGTGGACCAAAGTACCCTTGTCTGGAATCCTGCAGTGAAATGTTAAAGGACCACTCCAGTGAAAATAGGTTTTTTTCATGCCTGCCCCCCTTACCTGATGGCCTGTCACACTCTGGAGGTGTCCTCTGTGTATTCCAGTCACTTCCATGCAGTGTAGCCCCTGTCTGATGCTTATCAGGTACTATCTTGAGCATAAGATTTTTTGCTTTCAGTTTCACATCTATCCCATGAGGCATCCGCAAAGCATTAGTTGAGGCAATACCATTGTGCCTGCTTGGGTGGAGAGCCAGTTCAACTATCATTACATTCTATATTTATCTAAATAAGCTACAGACATAGTGAGGACGATGAGCTGTGATCTCCTCTAATATAACTGTGTGACAGGAGCTGTGTGGTCATCATCATCAGTAACTGTGACAGCAGTGCCTGTATCCCCCTCTAAGGCTCTATGTCCGTGACGGAATATCGCTAGTGATGTTCTGCTGCGGGGGAGTAGGGGGAGAGCTGTCAGGTCACCGCGCTGAGCATGCCGCAGTTTGAATCCTGCGAGCGGAGAATTGCTATGATTCACTGCTGGTGAACATCGGGGCTGCGCTTTTCATAGCAGCGCTATGGAAAGCGTTCACTGCGTTACCCGCGGCCGGATTATCGCCAGTTTCTGCAGTATGGATTATGTAATGGTATCACACAAACTGAGAAATTGACTAAAAAATGTATCTATAACCCCAAGCGGATCTGAGATGGTCAGAATTGAGGTCACATGACCTCCTGAGGAGGCTGGGAGTTTCAGATAGAAATGACTAACCAAGGTAACACTAGCTCACTTATATATACTGGGGGGTTAGGTACATAATGATTGAATTAAAAAAATCACTGGAGTGGCCCTTTAATGCTGTCAGTGAGGGAACTGGTCAAACTGCCAGCTGTACAGCATGACACTCCTTTTGTTTGCAAATGGTTAACACATTTGTTTAAAAAGCTTGGAATTGTGTCTAGAATCTCTTCTACAGAAGAATGGGAATGTGATGATTCATGAAAAAATAAAGGTGGTTATCTGTTCCTCTGTTATTCCTCCAAGAAATGAATGAATAAACTGAGACCTGGATGTTATCATTTGGGAAAAGGGCGGAGTGGGGGTCTGCATAGAATCCCATCCTCCTATTAGTGGGGACAGTACCAAAATGTAAGGACACAACTGTTTGAGGAGGAGAATGGTAACACCCAGTTGTCAGCTTATTCAAAAATGCCTAGGAGGAATAACTGAGGAACAGCAGAACACACAGCTAAAGGAAAATCTGCTCCAGAATTGTTACATGGTGCAAAATACAACTGTTTACTAAAACAGACCTGTCAGGAGAGGCGACAGGTCCTCTCTAAGGTTAGGTTAGGGCTCCGCTCTTACCTGCATAAGAAGCTTATTTCATTCAGATTCTAAAAACTCCGGTAAGAATGGCATTGTATGCTGCTGTCCAGCGCCAGTGTTTACCCTGACCGCAATGCAGCCTCTTCAGCCCCAGACAGCTGTTGTATGTCATCTTAGGGCCGTTTACACCAAACGATTATTGTTTGAGCGAGCGATGTCAGAGTTCGCTCTGTTTATACAGGCAGATACATCGTTGGCTCGTTCAAATGAGAAATTATTCAGTCGTTCACCATATAAGTGGGAACGGCTGAACGGGCGGTATGTAAACCGAACAATTAGTGAACAAGCCAATGATGATTTTTATGCCTGTATAATAGGAACGGGGAACAAAAGGCGATCGATTTATTGTTCGATTGTTGGCTGCGTTTACACTGAACAATTGTTCATTTTTGCTTGCTTGGACGATTTTTTGAAAGATAACCGCTGCGTGTAAAAGGGGCTAAACACATGCTAGAATGAAGCAGAATACTTAATAGGAAAAGACTGAAAATCGTCCTGTGCATCAGCCGTCTTCAGTTTTCTCAGAAAGAATGAAAAGCTGATGGATGGTGAGGGTTTACAGCCCAGTATCCAACAAAGAAAACTTCATGTATGTCTCTCTGAGAAGTAGAGGTACACCTTAAGTCCAGTGTATCACTAGCACAGGCCTTAAACTTACAGCGCTGAGTTCAAATTGGGTTAAAGGAGTGAAATCCGCTGTGAAAATAAACGGCATACATTAACATGCCGCAGATTAAAAATCTGCAGTGGTTTCTGGCACAGAAATTTCCAGTACAGTATAGATGAGTTTTTTAAAATCCCACCCATGTGGTTTGTGTTGTCGATGCTGCATATTTTCCATGTGGACCATACACTTGGCATCGCATGTGGACCATACACTTACTACACAGATACAACTAGTCGATGGCACAAACAATTTTTTTCAGTTTGAAAGAAGAGGACAATTTGAGTAATTGCTGAGGCTTTTGGGAGAAATGCTCCATAACGTTAGGAACATAGTTAGATTTTATTTGTTAATATGATAGTTTTATGGTGGAGAATATTACTGGAAGATGATCACTATGAAATTTAGAATAAAGCATCTTTGAATCAGTAAATAAGTTAGTAGACTGTAGAGCAAGAATTCGGAGCTTGGTGATCTAGTTGGATGACACTTTTTTTTTGCAAAGTTATTGCTGGGTCTAGGTTAATCAAGCGTTGTAGAATTTTCCATTGAGCAAATACCCCAGCACTTGATAATGACGTGGAGAGTTATACTGATTGAGGTTCTGTTCATATCTGCTTTGTGGCCTGGGTTTCTAATAGAAACTGAAGCAGCCGAGTGATGGATCCCAATGGCATCCAACAGACTTCATTGACTAATGTGCTCCCTTGTGTGATAGAAAGAATAGCGTTATGCCTTTTTGCTGTCAAAATGGACAGAATTGCTGATAGAGCCTCCAGCACATGTATGGCTTTAGATATGGGATTAGGCTTTGTCAGATCACTGCTTTCCTCAAGATGAAGTGAGTGGTCTCTAGTAACAACTGTGGTAGTTGATTCAAAGTAGATCAAACTGATTTTTGCCAGTTTCTGTTCTCTATGTATTTTCTGCATAAAGCGGCTTTTAAAAGTATCTTTATAATTGTTTAAGGGGATAGCCACCTTATATATAAGTTGTACAGGAGTGCAGGGATTGTGGGTATTGGTAATTTACTAATATACATTCCTGAGACGTTCTGTGCTGTTAACATTTCTGCAGCCATGCCCCCACTTCTCTCCATTGCTCCTGTTCTTCAAATGGCCACTGATGGAGGGGCACGTAATGC
The DNA here is from genome assembly GCF_035609145.1 of Eleutherodactylus coqui. NCBI lineage: Eukaryota > Metazoa > Chordata > Amphibia > Anura > Eleutherodactylidae > Eleutherodactylus > Eleutherodactylus coqui. The sequence continues at coordinate 155,558,068 of NC_089841.1, forward strand.
GATCCTGTCCATCAGCGCCCCCCACTGAAATGCATTGTGCCTGCGCCATTTTCCTTCCTGGATGTGCAGGAAACTGATGCAGGGGAAACTGGGCAACATTTTACAAACCACCAATTGTTGGTTGTTTGATAGATCTTTATGTGTAGAGGGGCCTTTGCACAAACAAGAAACAGCAGGCATGAACACTAAAGTTCAATTAGCTTGCAATCTGGTGGAGAAGTAATACAAACAAGAGATAAGGAGCAAGTTTGCAGTGTGTGTATTCTGTGCCAGACGGAAGTGAGAGAATGTTAGATCAGATGAACAGAGAAACGCCTTATGAGCTAGCCATACACATTATTCTGTGTACACATCTGGTGCATTTTAAGACTCGGCCCTTATTAGAAAATTTTCAAAATTGTGTAGTCAGGCGTAGAAGGAACCTTTATATAGGCCGATAGTCACCCGAATAATCACTCAAACAAGCAATTATGGTTGTCTGCTTTTCAGGAGCTTACACCAAGGATAGCATGAAAACGAGATGTGAACTGGGCTGTAGAACATGAGTGGCTCTTGACTGATCGTACATATGATGGATCAGTTGTATGAATAATTATCGCTCCCATGCCATATGGCATTGATAGTTATAATACTATAGTGGAATCCTTCACACCCCACATTTTCACAGAAGTGGTGTGTGAATATAATTCTAAAATAAATGTATGTACATACTGAACACATACCATTGCAGATGCTAAATGTCTAAAAACACTTAACTTCTCATACCAGACCACATTTTCACAGATGTTTCTAAGATGATCATGGACCATACATGCAATATTTCTGCTACACAATTTCAACTAGTTTCTATCTAATAAGCAAAGCCAGTGTTGTTGTTGTAAAGTTATGACTTGTGACCCCCATAAATATAATGTTTCTCCAGAAAGTCCTTTCTTCTTTATGGCATGTTCATCATAGGGACTTAATGTTATCTGAGGAGGTAATGTTAATTGGCTTTGCCAGGAGAAAGAGAAGAGGCACAGCACTGAACAATCCTGGAAGTGTGTGAGCAGAAATAATAAAGGGGTAGGAAGGGACTGCATGTAAGTGTATGTTCTGTTGAAATTCAAGGATATGGAAGAGAGATCAGGAGAGAGCTGTCTGTAGACTGTGTGTAAATGAGGAGGAATGTGAAGATCAAAGAGCAAGAATACTCATTATTAATCCATATAGATTGTCTCATAAACAGTCCCTTTCCCTGCGGACACTGTAGAGGGTGTTCCTATGGCTAGAATTCACCTCTGTGAGCCAAAACAGATAGCCAGTCTTTAACGCCGTTTTCACGCGCTGAGAAAATCGCACAAGATTTGTGCTTTGTGAATGGGGTCATACACATGAGCAATTTTATTTCCCACATCGTAAACAAATCGCGGCATGTCCTATCTTTGAGTGTGCTTTCGCATCGCCCGTTGTTTTCCCCAAAGTGATGCCTGGCAATTTTGAGATAATGCTTTTAATCTGCAGGGAAATTGCATGTTGGCGGGCGCGATATTGGGCTGTGATTCACGGCCTGATATTGCACTCGCCTGTGTGATATTAGCCAAAGAGTGGTTTCTGCTCAGGTGAACTCGAATAGGCACCAAGTAAGGCCTCCTTCCCACGAGCGTGACGGGCTCCGCAGCGTAATATTCCGCTGTGAAGCCCGTCACGGCGCCCCCCAGAGCCCCTATACTTACCTGCGGGAGATAGCGTGAAATCGCTTCCCCGCCCACCACCGCCGCGTCACCGCTCGTCACCGCTCGTCACCGCCCACCGCTCTCGCGTCACCAGCCGTGTCACGTGACGCGGCCGGACCGCGTCATTTGGCGTCATATGACGCTCGGCGGTGGGCGGGAAAGCGTTTTTTCACGCTATCTCCCGCTGGTTACAGCGGGAGATAGCGTGAATGGACGGCTTCCATTGACTGCAATGGAAGCCGTCAGTGCGTACAGCCCGTCCTCACCCGCAGAAAATAGAGCATGCTGCGGGTGAGGACGGGAGAAATCGCGGTGCGTAATTCCGCGGTGGAATTACGCATCGTGAGCATGGAGCTATTAGGTTCAATAGAACCTAATAGCTGCGTGCAACGCAGCGGATTTTCGCCGCGAATTACGCGGCGGAAATCCGTTCGTGGGAAGGAGGCCTAAAGCTGCAAGGGAGTTTCTGGTCCAATGCAGCTTCCCCAGCTATTACTGATCACCCATGTGCTAGAGATGCCAGATCTGCAGCAATCAGCTAGTTGCAAGCCTGGTGTCTGTTTCAGGGCTCCTTCACACTGGTGAGAAAAGTGAGCTATTTTCTCGTGAGAGGGAATAAAAACACATGATTATGAAACCAAAAATTTTCAATGGTTTCGTTCTCATTTGTGATATTTTCACTCCTGGGATGCTGCGTGAAAACAAATTGCAGCATGTCTTTTCTTTTTTGCGATATTGCCTATTGTTTTCAATGGGGCCGGCGGCAGCAGCGCCCGCTCCATTGAAAACATTGGGAGAACTTTGTGATCCCTTGGCGCGGCTGTGAGAGCTGCGGGGCTGAAGGGATTCCCTGCAACGTGGATGCTAACGTTTTGCCAAAAACAGATCAGATGTCCTCATATGAAAGCAGAAAGGTATATGGATCAAAATTACAGCTGAGTGACAAAAGTGTTATGTTTATACTGGGCATTTGGTATTTTACACATTAAAGCGGCAACCAAGTAATGCATGTCATTCAACGGGATACTATAAATTCCCATGCATTTTATTTTCTAAAATCGGACTACACTATTCCTTGTGTTATTAGTTCCCCGTCGTCTATAAATAACTGAGGTTCCACATGTGTTTTGGTAATGTGTATGCTTCTTATTGCCCATGCAAGATGAAAACATAAAAAGGCATGACAAAAGCATAAAATAAACACTTGTATAAAATACCCAACTCTGAGTGTGAATTCACTTGAGATCGCCTCTCTTGAATTCCAGGTGAGGATATATTTGTTTTATCAAGCTTCTTGTCTCCTACATCTTTTTTTGTCAAAATGTCCCTGTCCTTTCAGAAACCCATGTGTGCACAGCACAAAGTTGCATGAAAGATTTGTACAAACAAATGTATTACTTAAATGCCATTTGCTGACAAACTATTGAGAAAGTACTGGTCCCACTACAGAAAAGAGGTCATGGTCAATACCTTGAATAATGGGAACAGAAATCTGCTACTAGCCGTTGAGTTTGCACCCGGGCTGTGGGGTCTCTGGAGGAGAAATTAGTACAGTTCTCATATTCACGGAGGTGAGAGTCCTGGGAGACGACTGTGGAGGCTTTCTCTTGAGAATCCTAGCTTTAGCACTGAGAACACAATCGCAGGCCTCTCTCTTTGGCTGGCTTGTGTAGGCTTCAAAGGAGGCTTTTGTTTAGATAAGAATGAGAAAGACCCTGCAGCTGATATTTGCCTTTTTTCTTTGTCACATGTCACTTTGAATGTTAACATTAGTGAAACAAACTGGTTTGGTTTCCTAGAAATTAATTCATAACATGTTTTCTAAATAACTTGAAGAAATGTTTTAGGAATGCCTTTATCTGATACAGTCTGTATGAGACTTGTCTGGGGTACTCTGTGCAGCCACCTTGGGGTACATGTTGGATGTGTATTATATGCTGAATTGACTGTACTGCTTTTTTTTCTAATTGCTCACCCTGATATATGAGGAACAGAATTAGTTCATATGCACATTGGAAATAATGGACAGATTTGCTTGTATCTGGTTAATAATTAACTAAGATTACTACTGGGATACTCCTAAAAAAACAAGCTTACTACATTGATGCAGTACCCAATATAGCTCAGATATGCACCTATCGTATTAAGAGGCCTCTTAATAAATTTGGGACATTTCACTCCAGCGCATATACCTACTAGTAAGGCCCAGAACTAGCGCTGCAAAAAGAAATCCTTTTTAAACTTTATTAAAACCTAGATAAAATACAAAACCCTAACAAGTTGAAGATCTCATACTCTTATCTGATAGCTCATGAGAACGGAGAATGCAAGCAAACATGCTATAATCTGTAAAACGTGTACAGTCAGGTACAGTATTGTTCACCACCTTCAGGACTGACCCTCTTAGAACCTATGTTTTTTTTTTTTGTTTTTTTTTTAAATGCTGTAATGACATCAAGTGCTCAGTATTGCACACAACATTTAATATGAACTTTTCTTTCATTACGCTATGATGATTTGTCTTTATACATCTAACACCTTAAAGACAGACCACTTTTTTTTTTTCTTTTCTCTTTTTTTCCCTCCCCATTTTCAAAAATCCTAACTCTTTTATTTGTACATCAACATATATGTCTGAGGACTTTTTTTTGTTGGACGAGTTGTATTTTTTAATGGTACTATTTAATGTACAATATAATATAATTCTAAGTGGAGTGAAATAGAAAAGAATACGGTATTCCAACACCTTCGGGGGGCTCTTGTTTCTTTGGCATACACGCTGCAGCATAAGTGACTTCATAACTTAATTCTGTGGATCAGTATGATTTCGACAATGCAAAACTTATATCGTTTTTGCTTTACTACTTTAAAAAAATAAAATATCCTTGAAAAAAATTAACAATTTTCTCCTGCCATCTTTTGACAGCCATAACTTTTACATTTTTTCATCAACTTAGCTGTGTGAGGGCTCGTTTTTTAATGAACGTCCTTGTACTATTTTGGAGTGAATATGACTTATTGATCGTTTTGTATAACATTTTTCTTGGAGACAGGGTGACTAAAAAAGTTATACTCTGATGTGTATTTTTATATATTTTTTTCTGACAGCATTCACCCTGCAGGATAAATAATGCACTATTTTGATAGATCAGAATTTTATGAATGCAGTGATAGCAAATATGTTTTTTTTAATCTTTATTATAAATATTGGATAACCCTCTTTTTTTTTCAAATTGCTCAACATGGGAGGGCCGTTCAGGATGTCCGAACTCTGATCATGGCATTTAAGTGCCGCTCTCAGCGGCATTTAAAGGGTTAACAGTTGTGAGCGCTGAGTTCGGCTTTTGCCAGTGGGTGATGGCTGTCTTTGGAAGGATCAGGGTCAACCCCCAATCCCGTTCCATACAAACCCCAAACCTCTATGGAATAATGTATGTCCTGGAGCGTTAAGGGGTAAAGGTGTATAGGCGTTCTTGTAAACCCCCTTGCAGTGTCTTTGTTGCTTCTGAATACAGCACTTAACATTGTGTTTGCAGATTGATTACTAATGGCTGCATGGTTTTGAATGGAAAATTACTGTTTACCTGCAAAATCATGTGGCCATTAATGAATAAACCTTTTAATGTATACTGTTTTTGTTATGGATGCAGTAAAGATGTTCTGTGTGGTTCCAGTTTTCAAAAAGGTCTTTTTTTTTTTAAAAGTAAAACCAACATGCAGAGGCGTAACTTGAAGCTTCTGGGCCCCAATGCAAAACCGGTAACAGGGCCCCCAACTATAATGCTTTATTCATAGTGCTGGGCTCCCTGTATGGCAAAGAGATGCTTTATGGGCCCCCTAAGGCTCCTGGGCCCGGGTGCAACTGCATCCCCTATAGTTACACCAGTGCCAACTTGGCTTCCCTAATATACCTGATGTGAAATTGCACAAGAATACCAAGGCAGTCAAAAAATACCAGAATATCCGAAGTAGCCATATATGAACAGAGCTGAAAGGTACCCTTTACATTATTGGGGGAATTCTTATCCCAAACATATATGGTATATCCACAGGATATGCCATACATGTCGGCTAGATGTGGGTCACTACTCTTGCACCCGTACCAATCTCGAAAACATGTCTCACCTGGCCCTTCCCTTCGCATTCAGACAGCTAATTTCATCTCAGCCATGAATAGCTGATTTGGGAATACTCCTTTTAGGCTGGTTTCACACAAGTATGTTAGAGGTGCATATACAGTATGCGTGTCCCAGACTCACCTCGGGGCTTTTGGCCCAAATTCAGAAGATCCTAGGAGTCTGAGGCTCTGCGTTCGGGTCAGGATATCCACAAGTCAGCCGGGGTTCATAGTAGAAACTGTAGATATGGAGAAGGGCTTCAACCATTAAAAATAATAACTTTATTAATTAAAATGCATACATTTTACAGGTAAATGTTGAACACGTTTCGGCCAGACAGTGGCCTTTGTCAACAGCTGAAAAATGTAGTTAACACATAACTTTTATAGCAAGATACAAATCTATGGGTTCATAGTACTTGTTCATATAAGGGACACATAAATGCACCTGTAATATCCTTGCATGACCGGTCTTAAATCAAGTTTGTAAATTAGTCTATTTTAAACCACTTCTTGCCTCGTGCCTTATGGTTTTGTGGTGTTTTACGTTTTCTTCCCCATTTACTTTAACTAAAGAAAGTTATTTTATATAAAGCTGTAATTGAAAACCACTACTAGTTTATATTAAAATAGTTTAGTAAAAGTTCATGGATATCAGTGATACGCGGTATGAATGAGCAAACGTGCTCCTAGACTCATCCTTTTGTAAAACAAGCTGAGACTGCCATTAAGGGCACAATGTTTTGCCCAATATTTTCTAAGGAGGACCTTTTCACTCTACTGACATGCCTGTTTTAGTAAATTGTATTCCTCATGACATAACTATTCTGAAGCCTATTTTCTTGTATGTTGTGTTGTTCCTACTAGACCAGTTGGGGTGTCCTTACAGCCTGATACTGTCCATTCATTGCTGATAGTATCAGACTGTGACAGACACATCTTTTTAACAAAAGGAAAAGCAAGACCCAGTTGTCAATTTCACTGAAACAGACATGTCAGGAGAGCTGACTATTCCTCTTTAATTTGCAATACTTGTTAATTGATACAGCTTTCTATACTCTCATTCTTCTTTAAAAGTCCAATGCTAGAGGTTCTCCTAAATGTAAAACCCCATGCAGGTTCCCTAATACACTTGATGTAGAACAGCCCTTACTGGATAAGGGCTAATTAAAGAAATAAATAAAGTGTATGCAATAAATTGGTAGTTAAAACTTAACATTTATATTTTGGGAGGCGTCAAAAACATTGAGTTTGCGAGCAATGCCCAATTTTATTTATAACCCAAGTTATTCTGCCTTTATGGATTAGGAAACAAAATTGCTAATATGGTTACCCATGAAAAAAATATTATAAATATAAAGTGTTGGCTTATTTGGCAACAGCACGGTTTAAGGATGGTTTCAACTTTTTAGTGCTGTTTCTCTATTTTCTTTTCTCTTTTTTTTTTCGTGCAAAAGACACCTACTAAGCCCGGTGTTGCAAATGCTGGGCTTACTAAGTGTCGTCCATTGTGCTTCAGGTAATCACAGAAGTGGTGGGGCCATCTTCGTTTGTCTGGGACTACAGGGTCACTTTATTTATTTTTTCCTGATTTTCTACCTCTCCCTTTGGATGGGAGGGAATTAGAGATGAGCGAGCATACTCGCCAAGGGCAATTGCTCGAGCGAGCATTGCCCTTAGCGAGTACCTGCCCGCTCGAGACAAAAGGTTTGGGTGCCGGCGCGGGGGAGCGGTGAGTAGCGGCAGTCAGCAGGGGGCAAGAGAGGGAGAGATCTCCCCTCCGTTCCTCCCCGCTCTCCCCCGCAGCTCTCTGCCTGCCGCCACCCGAACCTTTTGTCTCGAGTGGGCAGGTACTCGCTAAGGGCAATGCTCGCTCGAGCAATTGCCCTTAGCGAGTGTGCTCGCTCATCACTAGAGGGAATCATTGGATTGCAGGGAGAGGGGTATTCGTGGGTTCCTGTATTGTGAACAATTGGTTGTTTATGGCTGCTTTCAAATAACCATATTTTAGCTCTGTATTTGGTTTTTGTTTTAGGACCCATTAACATGGGATGGATGACCTGTCAGGCGCAGATTCCCAACAGGCCATCCTAGCGATGATCGTTCCTATACTTTTACACACGGACAATCATCGCTGATTGAATGGAGGCGAAGCAGGCCTGGGATTGTTCCAGACCCCCATGCCTCCATTCACAGTACACAGGCAGTCGTTCGCAGATGAATGACTGCCTGTTTACATAAACCGGTTATTGTTCAGTTTTTATGCATGCATAAATTGAACAACGAACGATCAGAGAATAAATGTATCATTCATCGTTCAGTCGGTGCATGCATTTGGAATGAACGGCAATTTTTCTGATTCCCACTGGATCGCAGGAATCTGAACGATTTAACTGGGCCCTAATACGGAGCTAATGTCAGACTATGTAGCTATTCACATGGCTGTATTTTAAATACAGAAACAGTATTTGACCATTAGAAAATAAATATGATGACAGCAAATACTGATAAAACACTGTTGACATACAGCTGTGATGTCATTTGTATTACGGACATATTACAATATGCTCTTCTGAGACTGTCCTAGAGGAAATGCTGTATATATTTTGTTTGTATTATATTTTAATTTGTGAGATCTCTAAATCTCTGTAGTCACACACACAATGTATTCTATGAGAGATATTTGCCAGAAACATTACTTCATTCTCTTCTTTTCTACCAGTAAATGTAGTCCTTTTTTATTCATTATTAGCTTTGCTTCCTTGGTCTGCAAAAGGGTTAAGTACAAAAATAATGATTTCAGCCCAGAAAATGGAGTACATAGCACAGCTATTTCTAAGAATAAATTCATTGTACAAAGGCTTCTAGCCTTCACAGGGAGATAACCTTTATTGTTAGCAGTGTAATGTAGAAGCAAAAATATACATTACCTGACATTAAAGTTAGAACCCTGGGGACTTAAATTGTATAATAAAAAGGTACTGTAGGAATGTTTTATTACAAGAAGCAAATCTGAATTATTCTTAGCGGTGGGAAAGGTTTTAGACTTATTTGGAAGTCTGTTTAAATTGCCTGATAACTATAAGTAATTTGAACAATAATCACTGTTGGAGACTGGTCTACAAGAAGTAGTCAAGATCTGAAGAATATTGTTGGAAAGTTAATTCGCATCAACTTAAATGAATTATGGTAAATATGCACTTGAGGCACATCAGTATTTTTTTTTAAATGCCCCTCTTTTGTAGAAGCAATTGGAGTAGGGTGATAGCCCATCTTCCATTTAGAAGAACTATCTGTTCTAGTGCCAGGGATATTCAACCCCTTAAAGGGGTTGTCCTGCGAAAGCAAGTGGGGTTAAGCACTTCTGTATGGCCATATTAATGCACTTTGTAATATAAATCATGCATTAAATATTGGCCATACAGAAGTTATACACTTACCCCCTCCGGTGTTGGTGTCCCCGTCTCCATGGCGCCGACCGAAGCCTTCTTCTCCCTCGATTAGACGCACTTGCGCAGTCTCCTCTTTTGTTCTGTTGAATGGGGCCGCTCCGGTGTGCTCGCGCCGCACAGGTCTTCTGCGCATGCATCCCTAAGAGTTGTCTATATAGTATATAGTCACGTCATTCAGCCAGGCTGTTTATTTGCCCCACTGAAATACTGCTCATTACTGGTATTAACACTGCTGTACATGCTATAATTCGTGCCTTGCATTGGAGTGTATGGACATTTTCTCCAATAGTTGAGTCTGAATTTTCTTTTTCAGCATCCTAATGCATTTCTTTCCAAACCAAATGACAAGCTGTCTGACCTGTCTTTATTGTACTGCAAATATACTTAGGCAGCTGATGTAGAAAGCTTGCCTTTATAGTCTGCGATGGCTACATTTATTTAGTGGCCAATAGGATTTTATATACAGTTATGCAGTTGTACTTTTCCAGTTAAATGGATGGCAAAAAAATTATGCCATATTTAAAGGTCCACTGAAACTTCATGCATGATCACACAGCTCCTGCCACAAAGCTATAATCAAGGAGATCACAGCTCATTAGGTATATAAAAGGTAATGATAATTGAACGGCTGCCCTCTTACCTTACAAAAAAAGAAGCATAAAACGGTAACTAATTCTGTGTTGATGCATCATGGGATTGATGTGAAACGGAAAGTAAAAAAATCTCAGCCTCAAGATGATGTCTGGCAAGTGTCAGACAGGGGGCGACACTGCATAGAAGTGACTGGAATACAAAGAGGAGACCCCAAAGTGTGACAGGCGAGGGGGCAGGGATGGAAAAATGTGTTTTTGCCAGAGTAGTTGTCTACAGAACAGAATTTGCCCTAATCAATAAAGACTCCACTATAGTTTGATGATTTAATGGATTAGAGGTTTAACCTGTTGATAACATCTGCTGACATCTCAGTATAGGCAGACTGATCCTAGGTGTGCTTTTGTCTGGATGGATTTGCAGTGGCTATTGCCCTCGTGAAATAAACAGGTGGTTTCATTTATGTGCATAGCTTGATGCTGCATGACGTTGAAGCATTCCTGCTCAGCAGAGTTCATGTCTGAGTTTGCTCCAGACAACAAATAAATGTAACATCAGCGCTTGGACTTTATCCCATATCTGTTCACAATAAAGATTGTGTTCTGCTCCTGCTCGCTGAAGCCTCTGAAAAAGATTTACTTTGGTGCTCATGAGCCAGGGGGCTTTGCTTGCTCTATAGCCCAGGAGGAGCTTGGCTGCTTGCAAATCTGAGTTTATTTTCTTCGCAGAATGATTGCTAGACATAAGTGTCAGAGACCGTGCATGGAGTGGCAGCGAGGCGGGCGGAGAGAGCAGCAGCTGGCAGACATCAGACGTGGGAGGGGTCGCTAACAATCAGTGGTTGGAGGCACAATGGTACAGAGTTGAACAGAGTTCCCTGCTGGCTTTATTATCATGCTTAAAAAAAAAAAAATTACTGGATCGAATCACTGGAACATTTACCTCTGTAAACAAATGCTGTAAGGTGGCCATGCACTAAAGATGGCTGTCGACCAACACCTACTTCTCCAGACCAGCCCATACACCTGTACGCTAACCTCAGCCGCGCATACTTGTATTTTCGATGGGCAGAAGCTGCTGCTAAACATTTCTGGAGTTGGCTTTTGTCGTGTCACCACAAATGGCTGTAGTGCCAGCCCAAAGCACTATTGTGACGCCACAAAGCGCTATGGTGAGCGCTAATTTTATTATTTCTTTGTGGCTGGCAATTCATTGTGATTTGTTTTGTTCGGACGCCAGTGCACTTTTGGGCACAATTTGTAGTTGAGTGGTGAGGTGTGGAATAATACAGAGAGTCAGATATTTTGCTTAAATTGTTGTAACCACGATATTATTAAATAAGGCAGTAAGATGAGGCCATTATCTTCATCACATTCAGTGCATAAAGGATACTTCAATTGCAACAATGTAGAGATCTGTGTCTAACTCATCCATATACTGGGAGTTTACTCTGGATTTCTTCTATCTATCCTTCTTTGTATTTATATCTCTTTATTTCTTTATCTCCCTCTCTTCATATTTACATCTTTTATTTTCCCTCTATTCACTGTCAAAGCTGTCGCTCCTCCTCAGTTACTCATGGTTTCTCTGATTTGTTTCTCTCTTTTTCTCTCTCTGTCACGGCTGATCTCTCTCTCTTTTCACTTCTCTCTCCTGCCTGGCACTTTCTTTCCTCCTGTCGGGCACTTCTTTTTCTGGCGCTCTCTGCCTGCTTTGCCTGGTGTGTCTCACTCACTAACTGCTCACTGTGACCGTTGTCCGGCTCTTTAGAATTTGTCACCTGACCAGTTTGTCTGCAGCCAATCACAGCCTATTTGGTTGCTAAGCTACCTGCCTCATCTGAGTCTCTATGCATTTTTCCTATGTTCTGCAGCTGACTAATGAACGTCCTAACTGGTTGCTAGGTTACCTGCATCCCCTGTGTAAACTGACTCAGATTAAACTCTAGGGCCGGTTATTATATTACCGGTCCCCATAACTAAACAGTGCAATGTAGTGCCTGTTTCCAGGCCACTACAGCTTATCTCCTGTGAGAACAAAAAATTTTTATGTTGAAATCCAACATACCTGATCCTTCTTTTCCCCAGCATCTGCTGTTAGAGAGAAACTTGGGCCCCCATATGTATTAGATGATCAGTCAGTCCCACTGAAATCGGTGGGTTTGGCTGATGTTCATCTAATTTATGTGGGCAACCATATTGGCTGACCTTTTTGAGTTTTTAACTAGAATTTTATATTTGTGGAATCTGATAAGCACAATACAGTTGTCTTCAGATGGCCATACACAACAAATCAATATAAACTGATGATCATCTAGTGACCAAATATGTATAGATGGAAACCATTGGAGAGAGATAGAAATACTAAGCATGTTTGATTTCAGTTTTCCTATCCTATGAAAATTATTACTCGGGTGAATGGTAGCTACTTATCTCTTTCTCTCTACTGAAATAAGCACACATGCTCAGCCCATCTCAGAAGGTATGCTTAAGCTGGCCATACATTTAGGGTCTTGATTGGTTGTGGGATCATTAGTACAAATGAGTCGACCAGCAACAGTAAAAATGGTTACCCGAGGAGGAAAGAAACTAGTAGAGTGATGTAATAGGATAAAAGTCTTAATACTTGCCTTCCCTCCCGGCACTCATATTCTTCCAGCCGCCAATCCCCTACTAGCTCTCATTTCCTTAAGCAATGGTGGAGCGAAATAGCCTTTATTGGGGAGATGAGAGCTATAGCTGTCAACCAGTGAAATATTCAGCTGACAGCTGCCTTATTTATATGTCCAGCTTTATCATAGTGATGGATAACATAACGTGGACCGTATACAATTAGCAAGCCCTTTTTTTTAAAAAAAAAAAAGCCAATAAGAACATCCGAATATCTTAAAAGATAACCGGGTAATTTCAGGACAAATCACCCAAGAGGTAACACCTGACTATCTTCGATTTTTACAAAACTTTACACATTTGTTATTTACTACAATATATGTATAGAATCTCAATTTTCAGACCCATTGGATCATGGGGTCAAGAAATACAAAAAAAATTAATTCTTGACCTCTTACTGACAATAACATAATGCACAATTAGGCCTCACGCACACGGGCGGATTTGCATTGATCCGCTGCCCTTCCGCAGTTGACATTGCGGAAAAACTGTAGCTTCTGTGTCATCGCTAGGCGATGACGTGGAAAGAGCAGTAGTTTAAAAAAAAAAAAGCGAACCATCTGCAGTACAGGAAAAGCAAAGAAATTACAGATACGCACGGATGACGCTGCTGCCAGGGCCGGATCCCACTGTGGGATTCCACATGCGGAATCCAACCCACCCGTTTGCAGACGGCCTTAATGATACTGACAGGTGATGGTCACCTGTCAAATTTGTGAAATTTCTATATCTAATAGACCTTAAAGTGTTAAGAAGCATCCAGTGGTTTAAGCTTGGTTTGGTCTATGATAAAGCATTAAAAAGCTGAATGAAGAAATGCGGGTTATATTCAACTGAAGACCAGTGACAGAAAAATCAGTAGTAAGGAAAATAAAAGATGGAGAAAATTAAATATTGCACACTTGCACAGGCAAGTCCTATGAAGAACTGGAGGATATTTGCACATACCATGCCAATAAGTGGATAAAAGAATTTTATTCAAAAACAACAAGCTTGCTGCAATCCATTTATAAACCATCCAGCAGAACACAATCTCTGAAAGTGATAAACTCAGCTCTGTATGGGAAGCTGAAATGTGTGTATCCAGATGCTGTGCTGGGTAAGAAGCTATGCATAACATAGTAGTAACATACCGTAGTATGCTAGGCTGAAAAAAGACAAATGTCCATCCAATTCAGCCTGTTTCTAACACCGCTTGTTGCTTCAGAGGAAGGAAAGAAAAAAAAACCCAATGAGGCAGAAGCCAATTTACCCTATTTTGGGAGAAAAAAACCCTTCCTGACTCCATAATGGCAGTTAGAATAATCCCTGGATCAACATTTGAATAGTTCCTACCTGACTCCAAGTCCGGCAGTCGGAAGATCCTCGGATCAACAGCCCTTCTGGTTATTATATATAAATGCAATAAGAAACCAGTTTCCTTTGGTGAAATGGAATTACATGCTGAAGAATATCGACCTGAGGAAGCGCCTGGGGATGGGGGTGAATTGGGTATAGCAGCAGCTGCAGAAAAATCTGTAGCTGGACCATCATTGTGATTATCAACATGTTATGTCCCTACAAAAAGATGCAAACTCTTTGTTACTGTTGTTGCAGTGAACACAGTTTTAACCTCACTAGATGACACCCCTGTAAAACTGAAATAACTTTCTGCATCACAGAAGAAAACTAAAGTGAAAACTAAATTTTACAGAGAGTGACAGGCTCTTTAAAAACAAAATTAGAACAAAGTTATGATGTCCAATTTGATTAATCTGATGAGGAAGATGAAAATTTCAAATGCATGAAGTTGGATGACTTGAAAGCATATATCAAAAATTAAAAGAAACGTTCAATTCAGAATCCTCATACCAAGAAAAATTAATGATTCTTACCTAGTCTCTATTTGAGCTTTAAAGAACAAAGGAAACATTCGGTGCATCAAATTACTTAGTAAAACAAAGTAGGAAACTTGTGAAACACGATGTATTATCCCAGAGACTGAAAATGTGCAAAGGAAAAGTCTTGGCCCAAGAAACAGTTGATAAAATCACTGGAACATATGAAAGTGATGAGGTCAGTTGTATTATGCTGGGGAAAATCACTGAGTGTTAGAGACAAAGACAGGGGAAAAGCAACACAAGCAGAAATGAACGTGAAAGAACTTTATGAGAAGTTTAAAGAGGATGAAGATGCTGCGAGAACAGGCTTCTCCACTTTAGCACTACTGAGACTTTCGTGTTGCATTTTACCAGGCCCAAAGGGTGTGTGTGTGTGTGTGTGTGTGTGTGTGTGTGTGTGTGTGTGTGTGTGTGTGTGTGTGTGTGTGTGTACGTACGTACGTATCCTTAAAACATACATCTAATGCTGGCATCCATTCCGGCTGTGCAAAGTTTTTAATATTTCAAACATTTGGAGAAAGTAGTTTGTCTTGTTGAATCAGAAAACTGCATGATGCAGATGTGTGGCAACTACCCAGGAACTGTCTGGAATTGCAAAGGATGCAGACTTGATACAGATCTTTGAATTACAAGATGAAGTGCACTAAAAACAATGAGTTTCAACAGACTGAACCTGCTTGACAGATGTAATGGAAACTGTGGATGAGCTTCTGGATACACTCAGTTCTACAGTTGTAGCATTAACCCGTCATCACTATATAGCAAAAGCACAGTTCACTATATGAAAGAACTGTAAAAGAGTCTGCCAAATTCAGAAATGGTACAATGTAGCTTTTCAGAAAATTATTCAATAGTAAATCAAGATGAGAGCCAAGGATTTCATTGGGAAAGTGCACAGGTCACAGTTATCCTTTCAGAATACTGTATATTATCGTCACACTGATAATACACTTGACCATATGAAATATCATGTTTTATGTGACTCAACTGAACATACTGCAGTTCACTTGTATTTACAAAAACTGTCTCTGCTTCTTACTGTAATGATTTGTGGAAGTTTTGCTTTAAGTACATTATTTTACTGATGAAAGTGCTACAGAATACAAAAAAAAAAAAACTTCATAAATTTGTGTCATAAGGAAGATTTTTGACATGGAATATGAGTGTAATTTTATTTGCAACTTCTCATGGTAAAGGGCCTTGTGATGGAATAGTTGGAACAGTAAAAAGGACCGTGCCCAAAGCTAGCCTACAGTGTTTTGTCCATAATCAGATCTTGAATGCCAGTGACATATTCTCTTATTGTTCTGGGCAGTTTACAAACAAAAAACTTTATATATGTGACAGTAAAGAAAATACTACAAACCGGCAATCAACTGTCAGACAGGTTTCAAAAAGCACTTCCACAGATTTAAACCATTTTCACAAAGTAAACTTAAAGCGTATGAAGCTGACATCTTCAGAAGATTTTTACTGGTTTGGGATCATATTAAAGAAGTCAGGGTTTTGTGACTTTTAAAATCATATATAAAATATTTTTTTCAGCTTTCTCTCTGGAGTGGCTCACTTCCAAAAATAATTTTGAAATTTTTGTTCTAATTTTACTATCACTTGTATTGAAATTACAATGTTAAGAAAAACTATATATATGTTATAATTCTACATATTACGAAGATGACACCTTGCACATATTCCTGCGCCCAATAGTTTGAGATCTGAATTCTAAAAAATGATAGTTCTTGCTGACCTTTAAAAAAAATTGCCCCCGCCCCAACCCCCTGTATTTCTTGACCCCACGACCTGATGGATCTGAAAATTGAGATTTTTATTTATATATATATATATATATATATATATATATATATATATATATATATATATATAATTTATATTTTCTACTAATGAACAAATGGGCAGAGTTTTGAAAAAATCCGAAATGGTCAGGTATTACCCCTCTGGCTGATTTGCCCTGGAATCACCCAACCCCTAAAATTAGACACCAAAATTTTATACAATATACATTGGAGACCAGATTCACAATTATTGTAAAGTTTTCATGTTTGGGACATGCTATATCATTGTTAACACATAGAAAAAACAAGTTGTATTGAGCAAGTCCTAGTAACTGGAATCCCAGACACTATCTTAATGTTGAGATTTGGATCTGCTTTCCTTTCCTCTATGCTATGCTAGCATTCCATGTTGCATCAGCACAGGATCACATGACTAGCTAAAACCATTACCATCTCTGCCTGGGTACTGGTGTATCTTGACATCACCGGAAGCTAGGGGCTGACCTGGCTTTGCTGGGGTTTACGCCCCCTGGCCAGCCCCTAGCTTCCGATTGGACAATACAGCAGCAGGGAACAGTGACAGCAGGGCTAGGTCACGGGCGGCATTGCGCTCCCCCTTCCTGCGCTGCAGGCTCACGTATTTTGGCCATGTAATGCAAGTAAAGTCGCTAGAAAAATCTAGGGGGTCATTAGGAGCTCACATGACCCAATTGAAGAGAAGTTTTGCAGGTAGAAAGCAAGAATTAAACAAGCTAATACTAATTGACTTATATATACTGGGGGACTAGATGGATAATGAATATATAAAAAACAAACACTGAAGTGTGCCTTTAAATAGTAATGTGTATTTGTAATAAATGGATGTCCATGATGAAATCTTTATATAGTGTCAGCATATTGACCAGTACTTGATAAACACTGTAAGTATGACAATAAAAACAAGTGGACAATTGTGGGAAAAGGAAGAAGTTCTTGCCCATAAGAAATAATGTAAACGTGACGTAATATGTGCATAGTTGTAATTCTGTCCATTACTCTGGTCCCTTGTGCTGACATGAGGAATATACATTTTCCCTGTCGCTGAGTGCCTTTCAAAATATGCAGTTTCTATGTCATGTTGTGGTATTTCTTTTTTTGTTTGTTTTTAAGCCCACAGATTTTCCCATTCAATTTAATATGAAAACCACAAAAAGGATCTCAACCTACTTGGGTATTTTCCTTCCATGTGGTTTTCCTATTACATTTTCCCTCCTGAAGTCTATGTAGGAATAAATAGCAGGCACATACAAAGGATAGGGCATTCTCTGCTTTGATAAATTTGCAGATTGATGAAAAAAGGTGTATTTCCCCTGCACCGCTGTATGTAACTAGGTTCCATAAACTGTAGGTTGGGACATAGACAAAAATGCCAAATGTTAACTACTTATGATTGATTGAGTAGGAATATTCTAGCCCATTGGACAACCTGAATATGATCTGCTCAGTGCGTTGGAGAGTGTGGGGATGAAAGAAATAAGCAATAACTGCTTTAATATTTAGGGGGATTTTCTTTGTTAAATTAGGAGTAAAAAGGAAACACTGCTTCTGTTGTCTAGTCAAACGGTGATTTAATGTTCTCTTTTTCACTTTGATGCAGAAAATCAATTCTTTACTATGTTATAGTAGTTCAGTGTATTGAGCAGACTGAGCATGGATGGGAGTACTTGAACCCGCTGGAAAATGGTGTGGGATGCAGGAAAATATTAATTGGACACGTACAACACTCTCTAAGTATTCATAGTATAATGTGAAAAGAGATAATTTTGTCCATCAAATAAATAGAATTGTGATCTTCCAAACCATTGTTATAACATAGTAATTATGTTTAAGCCCATGTACAGACTTGTTGTGCAGTAGCTGCATTAGCAACAAGTGGTGTCCACACGACTAGCTAGATTTTTGCAATTACTTTTTTGTACTAAAATGCCTTTCCTATTCTTATATTCTTTGGGGCAACCATGGCATGAAAACCTCTAGAATTTTGCTACATGCTACAAAATTTACTTCTATGAACTGCAACAGTCGCATTGCAAAATGTTTTTTGCATAGCTCCAGCTTTCAAGGAACACTAAACACAGAAAATGGGTGCTGTATGCTAATTATCATTAAAGAGTCATCCGGTTATTGCTGCTTGCGGAGGAAGAGTAATGAAAAGTAAATGAACAGTAAATGATTTACTTGCATTTGGATGTAACAATTAGCGCGCATCTTCGTTCGTTTGAACGAATTTTGAGCCATAATCGTCCTGTGTAAATGGCCTTTTAGGCAGTCCAGTTTCCAAATCCACCCCTCAAGTCTTGATTGACATTCCCTGGCTGCATTAAGTCACTAGCAGTCTCCTCAGATCTAAGGTGTATGGCATTGCCTTGTACTCCTGTGCTGAGGTGCACTGTGCCCTCCTTCATCATTGTACTGCGCAGACAAGAATCCTGTACTGATAGTCCCTCATTAACCAGTACATGTGCAGTACAGGGATGACCCGATCTCATCCATATGGGCCTTCAAGTGAGTTAAACTTTATGGAGTCTAAGATTACATTAATCTCCAATAAGCACAAGAAAAATATATTTTCCAACCATTCCCATGAGCACATATTTCTTTACTTCCTCACTGTAGAGCTACGGTATTGCTAACACAAATGATAGGATTTTATTTAAGCATAAAAAGATATTTTAGAGTGCATATTAAAAATTCCTTTTTGATTTACTAGCAGGTTAGCACTGCAAAAAATATGGAAGATGCCCTGTTATATATGGGTGATAAAACAGAGTGATAATTGTTCTGAATAGTCTAGCTCTGTGTTCTCATGCAAAACATTCACTCCCACATAGCATCACATTTCCTCCATACAAATATTTTATTGCTGTAGCTTGTTGTTCAGGGTTTACAATACATTTTGTCACATGATATTCTTGTGTGGAGCCATTAAGGACACATAGGGGTATAATTGCTTCAGTAATGGGGCTTATATGCTAACATACACTGATCAGCCATATCCTTAAAATTAATATTGTGTGCGTCCTCTTTGTGTCACCAAAATAGAAATGACCTAGAGAGATATGGACTGTGGGGAAAAAAACCTCTGAAGCTGTCCTCTAACACCAGCATGTTGGCAGCAGTTCCCTTAGGCTAGGGCTACATGGTAGTTTTTGGCAGTAACATGGGTTGAGCAACCAGAATTCGCTCTGTAGCTCTGCAATGTTGAGGTTGGATTTTTTTGCGAACTCTGACCCCTTTTGATCTGAATGTGTGCAACATCACAGGGCTGCACAGCAATTTCTAGTTTCGCAACCCCTGTGGTGGCCAAAAGTCACTGTTGTAGCCCTAGCCTGCTGTAAGTTGCAAGGTGGGGGCTCCATAGATCGGACTTGTTGTTCCAGCGCATCTTACGGATGGTTTCAGATTTGGAGAACTTAGAGGCTTAAAGAGGTTGTCTCACGCCGAAACAGTTTTTTTAAATTCAATAGGCCCCCCGTTCGGCGCGAGACAAACCCAAGGGATGGGTTAAAAAAAAAAAAAAAAAAAAGTTTATTACTTACCCGAATCCCCTCGCTGCGGCGACTTCTTTCTTCCTTTACCAAGATGGCCGCCGGGATCTTCACCCACGATGCACCGCGGGTCTTCTCCCATGGTGCACCGTGGGCTCTGTGCGGTCCATTGCCGATTCCAGCCTCCTGATTGGCTGGAATCGGCACACGTGACGGGGCGGAGCTACAAGGACCAGCTCTCCAGCACGAGCGGCCCCATTCACCAGGGAGAAGACCGGACTGCGCAAGCGCGTCTAAAAACGCCAGAAGACAGCGAATTTAGACGGATCCATGGCGACGGGGACGCTAGCAACGGAGCAGGTAAGTGAATAACTTCTGTATGGCTCATAATTAATGCACGATGTATATTACAAAGTGCATTAATATGGCCATACAGAAGTGCTGAACCCCACTTGATTTCACGAGACAACCCCTTTAAACACCTTTCAACTCTGTCCTGTTCCTCAAATCATTGGTGAACATATTTTGCACTGTGGCAGGGTTTATTTATTGGGGAATACTGTGCTTTTGCAGTGAAGGGATGTATTTGGTTTGCAACAATGTTTAGTTGCATATCCAGTTAGCCAATATTTTTTTGCACATTTAGCTAAATATACTTAACCCTTTAATAATAATTTTTTTATTAATCCGCCAATGTAGCTGCCTTTTATTTGCATACGCAACTGCTGCCACTCGTTTATTCATTCTTGGAGCAATGTAGTATTACATTATACCGTGATCTGGCAAGTAGTCTTCCATGCCATGCCACAGGTATGGCTTTATAGGCAATCTGCAAATGCAGCCCTGGGAACATTCAGAAGGCCTCCAGCTGCCATGACAGCTGAATGGCACTCCGAAATCTCATAGCATGCTGGGGGGTGGAGGGAGCGTTCTGGACCACCAAACTCCGATTCAGGCATTTAAATGCAGCTGTCAGAATTGACTGCGACATTTAAAATGTTAACTGACACGATCGGCGTGAGCCCTGATGGAGGCTATTGTGGACATTGTATGGAGCGAGATCGACCCCCATTCCCGCTCGATACAAACCTCCTTGATGTAATTGTACTACATAGAGCGTTAAGGGGTTAATATAATTTCTGTTGGAATCAGCTGATTGTTACATAGTTATGGCTGTCTGCCTGCAATGGAACAGTCTGGTTTTCAACTATCTAATCTCTATGAAGCCTAGCAAACCCTCAATTGAGTTCTCTGGTAAAGGGAAACATCATCTTACTGATTCTTATTTTTGCTATCGGTGAATGTGTCAAACTGTAAGGTTGTAAGTGATAGCAATTTCTATGCTTGATTCCTTCCCAGCGATTTGGTGATTCTTAGTTTTCTTGGATATCGGCAGTATATTAAATAACAGATAACATGCACTCAGTCAAACCGAATATGCATGGTAGCATCGTGGTTCACAACTGCTGGCCAGGCAATCGTTCAGCCTACAGTTATGTCTATCCTTGCCTAAGAGTAATTTTTATATGGTTTCATTGGATTCATTTAGTAGTATTAAATTTGATACTTTTATCTAGTTTTCAAGATTTAAAATAAATGTAATCTTTTGCTCAGTCTCTACCTCTTTTATTTTTATTTATTTTTTCCATAGTTGCTACTAGCAAGTATCTTCTTAAGGGCTCAGTTAGACGGGCGTTTTTTCGCGCGATTTGCGCATGCGTCCGGCGATTTTATAAAACCATTGCTTTGCAATGGTATCGGACACATGAGCGCTTTTTATGCGCTCGTCCGATAAATTATAGAACAGAAATCGCAGATCGCACCTATCTGCGATCTGCGATTACTGTTCTCTTCTCTATATGCGCTCAATGGGGCCGGCGGCAGCACGATGAATTTTCGGGAAGGGCTTAAAAATATAAGCCCTTGCCGGAAATTCATCCAGAAATGTGTAAAAACAAAAAATATATATATACTCACCTGGTCCCGGCAGACAGAGTTCAGCGCGGCCGGCAGTTCTCCTGAGCTGCTCTGAGTAGTATTCAGCAGCCGGGGATTTAAAATCCCCGCCTGCTGAATGAGCTGCCTCTGATTGGTCACAGCCTCACCAGTCAGAGGCAGCTCTCACTCACACCCATTCATGAATTCATGAATGGGTGAGTGAGTGCTTGGTGAGGCTGTGACCAATTAGAGGCAGCTCATTCAGCAGGCGGCTGTATTGCCGGCTCCATTGAATTCAATGCGCTGGACAGCTCCGGCCCGTTTCTGTTGAAACGCGGCTAGGAGCAGATTTTTCGACCGATTTTTTTTTTTTCGGCCCCGGTCACGCGATTTGCGGATGTGCATCCGTCATGCGATCCACAAATCGCGGCAAAAAACGCCCGTGTGACTAAGGCCTAAAGGTGAATGTAGACTGGACTTTCATGCATTACTTAATTTTCATACCACAGGTCTTGCTGCCCTCCAGTTAGGCCAGATTCACACAAGCGTATTTGCACGTGTAGTCAATACGCAAAAAATGGAACCCATTGATTTCAATGGATTCATTCAAATGCGCGTATATGGCGGGCGCAATTCAGTCACGCAAGAAACCCCCCACAAAACGGCATGCTATATTTTCCTGCGCATTTATGTAGGGGAAAAAGAGCATTTTGAACTTTGAAACTTTGGCCATATCAATGGCTAAAAGAGTCAGTATGTGTTTTACTGCACGTGCAATTACGCATTACTTGTGTCCGCAAAAAGTACAGTAAAATACGCTGATGCACATTCAGATGTGCAATGCCCATTCTACAAAAATGCTCGCAAATACACGTAGGTTCTTGTGAATTCAGCCTTGGGCCGGCTTCATACAAGTGTAAGCACAATTTCTCACGCTTTCTTATGACTTTTATGGACTATGAATGATGCTTTTTTGCACGGAAGTCTGCATGTTTCTTTCGGAACTGTTGATGTGTAAATACGAGGAAAGGGAGAACATATTCCATCTCTTTTAGCATGACAGAAATGTGTTCTATTCTCCGCATATTGTGCTCATAACCTATGAGCCGGCCTTGGGCCTCCTTCACATGGACGTATGCGTGCCTCAGTGCTCTGTTTTTATGGAACGTATTGGCGTTTTTTGTGCACGTGTTGGCGAATTTTTCAGTTCTTTCTCTGCCCGCAGGGCATGTTCATTTTCGCACAGTACACAAGACGTACCACTTGAATCGACCAAGGCTGCCTGTCCACGGGCGATAGTCATAGCGTTATCTGGGTTGATAAATCGCCCGTGAATAACGCTATGAAAAGATTTCCATAGGCTAACTATGGAAAGCGCAGCCCGACGTCATAGTGATTCTCTGCTCGTGTGATTAAAATCGCTGCATGCCGTGATTTGTCGTGATTCTCCACGGTGAGCCTATCAATTAGATAGGCTCATCAGACACATTACAGTGCTCCTCCCTCACAGCGGAATATCGCTAGCGATATTCTGTCCTGGCCGTAGGCAGGCGGCCTAATTAGTTTCAGAAATGTTTTTTTCCAGTGGATTTATGCAGCATATTGTGCATCTCCTTGCATACTGTGTGCACCCCCCATTGACTTCATGTCGGGACTTTTGGTGTGCAAATGTACTGAAAAGTATAGCATGCTGGGGTTTTGCGTAACCGAAATGCGTGCAAATATGCCTGTGTGAAGGAGCCCGTTCTGCTAACTTTGCTTTAGTAGATCATTTGTTCCTGTGTCACCCTCTTCATAAAGGAATCTCTGCAGGAGTGCTGAACCAACCTTTCTACTTTCAATAAAGTTGTGTATTATAGACAGTTTGTTAGAAAAATCTGACTTCCCAAGGGAGCGTTGTAAAACGCACATAATATTTTATCACCGTTGCTTTATTGGTAAAGGTCGAGTGCCACTTGTCTGCTGTGCAGATTTCTCTGCTGCTAGCAGTTCACTCTAGTCTTTTAACAGACGTTTTACATGATAATGATATGCTTGAACCATCCACTTTGGAGTCCATACCTCGAAAAGATATGAAATGGTTATACAGCTATGCTGGATATTTTAGTGTTCAAGTATATGCCCCTCGTGGAAATGCACATATATTGCTGTGTACATATAAAAAAATCTTTATGTATAGTATATGTTTACTAAACGTGTTCTGCAGATTGTATTCTCACAATTTCCCATCAGCATTTTTTTTTCTAAGGCAGTAAGATGTACATATTCCTAAGAAATTAGTCTGTTTTCGGCCGCTTTCACATCTGCTTCGGGGGTTCTGTTTTACCTGCTCCGTTATTGGCGCAGGAAAGGAAAGTCCCTGGCTGAATGGACCCACAGCACTGATCAGCACCAAATGGGCTCCCTTGACTTTAATGGGGTCTGTTTTGGCTTACACTCAGCTGTCTGGCATTTTACCAGATGAAAAAGCGCTGCATGCAGCTTTTTTTCTTTGGCATATTGTGCTGGATCTACAACGGAACCTGAGAATGGAGGTTCTAGCGTAGATGTGAAAGTGGCCTAGCATGTTCTGTCTCCTGCTCTTTCTCTGATGAGAGGCACATGGCAAAGATCAAGTGATGCAGCTTCTTCTAACTATCAATAGAGTCTCAACAACCAGACTTACAAAGGTCTTTTGACATGTCTCTGATATGTTAGTAGATGGTTTTGTGCAAATTTACTTTGAATGTTGTGGAATTGGATAAACCGCAATCAAATCTATTAGCTACTAATCAGAATTGCTACTTACCAGAATGGCTTTCATTACCGTTCAGGGTGATTTAATAAAAAGCTATTAGGACTGAAAAGAATTGAAATTCTCTGCTGTTGCACGGTCTGTCAGCAGTTTGTGACAGCAGGTAGTGTATAGAACACCACACGCAGGCAGGTGTTGAAAAATTGCATATGCTTGCTTACAGGTTGACAATAGATGAAAAGTCCTTATATCTTGTATCTAATGTATAAGAGAATTTGCTTTTATGCCATTCGCTATTATATTAGTATATAGCAGTGGTGGGAAAGATTCTGTTTAAAAACAGTAAACAGTAACAGCTTTGATAGAAAACAAGCCAAAAATAATGGCCATGCACATAAGAGCGGCTGGCTGAATGCTCATTTGGCAGACTGTTATCTCTTACAAGATTGGATCAACCAAGCATTAAAGGGATAAGGTCCTTTTATACGGGACTTTAACTCTTTAGTGCTCATTCCTTGACGATGGGCAGTATAGAGAGAACAACGATTAGCCAACAAGCAAGCAAATGATTGTATTTGAGATGGGGTTTTTTATGGCCCAGTTACAATATTTACAAAATAAAATTAATTGTTGAAAACACCTCCTTCTCTAAGCCAATAGTTAGTCCATTAGGGGGAGTGCTGTTTATCTATGTTATTGGGGCCGTCCATCAGATTATTAGTAAAACGAAAAAAGTTTGGTACCGCACTAGCCAGTAGAGCAAAATGTGATTGAGAAACCAAGTAATCTTGTAGATATGTCTTTTTGTTAGCCATTAAAAGATATGATGTTATAGCGAGCTTTTTGTATTTTTGTTAGGCATTAAAAGGTATCCTATCTACAAGATTCCCTTACTGAGAACCATCACATTTATTAGTAGACATGCATTCATCTACACAGGAGAAGCGGAGAGATGCTGCTCAGTGAAAGAGCTTTTGACAGATTTATTGATAGCGGCAGTATGGCTCAAGGCTTTTACTTTTGCCTGGAACAGTGCTGCAGTGAATTATCATACCCACAACTGCCCCAGATGTGATAAGAACTTAGTAAGGGCTGAACTTTCATTTGTATTTTTCTAGCAGTGCAGGGAGAGACCTGCTTTCAGAGCACTTTAGACAAATGAGTTCTGTTTTATTTAGCTGGCAGCAGTGATGTAGGACTAGACCAGGGGTGTCCTGCCCGCAGGGCACATGTAGCCCAGGATGGTTATGTGTGCAGCCTAACACAAATTGGAAGGGGGCCCGCACTGGCTAAAACTAAAGGAGGCGAGGCCACAAGCAATACCTGGCAGCAGCAGGCTTCCGCTCACAGACAGGCTCATACAAATGATGAGGCAGTGGGTTGCATTTGCAGCTCTGTGACTGTCTGACTTAGGGTCCAGCGTGTGGCAGTGATTCTCCTACCGGTCATCCTGAGTCCTGACCGCTCTTGGCCAGCCGACGCTCGTGTCCTTCCACCAGTGTGAGAAATGGGCCTGTGGCCGTGAACTGTATGTGTGAGCCTGAACAGGTTTCTGTGTTTAGGCTTGTATGTAAAAGCAGTCACTAACTCCAGTCTGGAGGAGGCAGTTATTTTGGAGGATGATGGGGGTTGTTTGGAGGACTATGGGAGATGTTTGGAGGACTATGGGAGATGATGGGAGTTTTGTGGAAGACAATGAAGGATAATCCCCTGCATTTTTAGTGTTTGTGTGTTCAATGTGTGACCCAAGACAACTCTTCTTCTTCCAATGTGGCTCAAAGACTCCAAAATGTTGGACACCACTGGACTAGACTATTGACCTACCCCCCTTACCAAAAAGTCTATTGAGATAAACCTGTAACAAGAAAAATTAAAAGAAGGGTTTGATTAGTATGAAACATTGCATAAAGCATATAATTAAGTTACATTTTGCTAAAACTGAATTTATGACTGAAAATGTAAGTACAGCATAAGAGGAGACAATGTCATCAGAGTGTGTCATCACAAAATAACCGTATAAATCACATCTTTATCTTAAGGTAAAGGACTTTTGGTGATTTTGTTTTTTTCTCCAATTTTCAATATCAGTCTGCATTATAAAAACAAATCCAAAAATCTTTGAGTTTTCCCACAGACCACTAAAGGCCCATTTAGACACAACGATTATCTCTCAAAAGCAATTTTTTGAGCGATAATCGTTGTGAGCATTTACACGGCAAGATGATCGCTCAAACGGCAGTTTGAGTGGCAGTTTTGAGCGTTTACTTTGCATAAGCTCTTAGGTAGCTAATTAAATACTTAAGAGCTTATTAGTGTGTTAATGAAGGCTCCCGCTGTATACAGAAGACAGCAGGAGCGCTGTCTTCTGTATACAGCTGCTGTGTTCTCGGAGCGCTCAGCTGGTACACAGCTGAGCGCTCCGAGCGGGTTATGCAGAAGACCGCTGGAGCACTGTCTTCTGTATACAGCTCCTTTCTTCTCTGAGTTTTCAGCTGGTATCCAGCTGAGAGCTCCGGGCAGGGTATACAGAAAACAACTGGAGCGCTGTCTTTAGTATACAGCTAATGTGTTCTCAGAGCACTTAGCTGGTATACAGCTTTGCGCTCCGAGCAGGGTATACAGAAGACAGCTGAAGCGCTGTCTTCAGTATACAGCTGCTGTGTTTTTGGAGCGCTCAGCTGGTATACAGCTTTGTGCTCTAAGCGGGGTATGCAGAAGACAGCTGGAGCGTTGTCTTCTGTATACAGCTCCTTTCTTCTCCGCGCTTTCAGCTGGTGTCCCGCTGAGAACTGACTAGAATTTTATTAGTGCTACCAGCTGAGATATCAGCTTGTGCACCACTGATAAGAGTCATCGCTCATTTCTAGAAAACTAGAAGTGAGCGATGAACGAAAAGTGCAGGATGGGCAGGCGTTTGGACGCAACGGTTATCGCCCAAAAGACGGTGTTTGAGTGAATTTTGAGCAATAATCGTTCCGTCTAAATGGGCCCTAAGCCTAATAATTGTCTGACATCCTGTTCTGTAGAGAGAACTTTTCAGCGGTTATCTCATTATCATCACAGACAGGATTATCATGAAAGTTGACATCTACATATACCGTAGTTTGCATTGGATGCAACACTCACAATAGGTGATGAGCTGTGACTATCTACTCCCTCTCCCTGCAAAATGACCTCTGCACGGGTCAGAGCATGTCTAGAACAGTCCTATACAAGTCAATGAGTACCCTACAGTCAATTGTGTGAATGGCCCATGGGCTAGTTGATACTGCTGATAACATTTATCTTCCAGGGGAACAAAGGAGCAGACGTGTCCAACACACAACATGCCTACCTGATCTTGTGTTCCCCTCTCCCCCAACTGCCCTGACATTTATCTAACATGCCTGCCAGAATTGGGCACCATTTCTAAATTTCTAAGCGGATTGTTGGTGAGCCCATTAACACATGCCCATGACAATCAGATTAACTATTTCTTTACTTTTTATTTTGTTTCAGTCATTTAAAGGGGTTGTCCCGTGCCGAAACGGTTTTTTTTTCTTTTTCAACCCCCCCCCCCCCCGGTCGGCGCGAGACAACCCCGATGCAGGGGTTAAAAAGGAACACCGGACAGCGCTTACCTGAATCCCCGCGCTCCGGTGACTTCTTACTTACCCGGTGAAGATGGCCGCCGGCATCTTCTCCCTCGGTGGACCGCAGGGCTTCTGTGCGGTCCATTGCCGATTCCAGCCTCCTGATTGGCTGGAATCGGCACGTGACGGGGCGGAGCTACACGGAGCCCCATTGAGAAAAGCAGAAGACCCGGACTGCGCAAGCGCGTCTAATTTGGCCATTAGACGGCGAAAATTAGACGGCAACCATGGAGACGAGAACGCTAGCAACGGAACAGGTAAGTGAATAACTTTTGATCACTTCTGTATGGCTCATAATTAATGCACAATGTACATTACAAAGTGCATTAATATGGCCATACAGAAGTGTATAGACCCACTTGCTGCCGCGGGACAACCCCTTTAAGCATTTTTTTACATTTAGTTTAGTTTTTATAGTAATATTGTTGCTCTGTAATACTTCAATCAGTAGCTTTACGTTGGTCATACCCGCGTTGACCAAATTGTGCAGAATGAGCAGCGGCAACCTTTATTGAGGTCTGTTGAACTCGAGAGAGAGGCTAATTTTGTTCAACTGCACTTTTACATGCCAATATGCTGCTCATTGTATTACTGTAACTCTTGTAAAGCATCATTAATGCATGTCCTCTGATCATTTCTATTCGAGAAGAAAGGCAGAAAAGTAGTAAAGCATAAATATTTGTTATTTAATGTAATGAGCTGCATCAAAAATTAATTAAACATGGGGGCTGGTGGGATGGAGAATATATCTGCCTGAGGTTTTTGGAGTAAGCACTAAACATCATTTGTGCCCTATGCTTCACCGCCCTACGCTTGCCTTTTGGAGAGATGAGCTTTAGTGCGCTTTGAGAGTTAAACGGATAAAAGGATAAATTGTTATGCTTCAGCAGTCCAGAGAGTACAGCTGTATTTTTGGTAATCAGATCTTCATAGCGGTAGGAGTTAGGATTTATCAGTTTATTGCTAGCATGATATGACTTTGGGTTGATCTAGAAACAATTTGCTGTGCGTTGGCTGTGACATTTGAAGAGTGTAATAAGTGTCAGTTCGTATGACAGTACTGTGATCTGTGGAGCGTTCTTGTAATTCTACCAGTCTGCAGCATATGCTCTAGTGAGAAGACTTATCTTGACAAGATCACGTTTGTTTTGATAACACACATGATAAGGTCACAAATGACTACAGAGCTGGAACTCGCAGACATATTCTGTGGGACAAGGTTTGTTAAATTAAACACTTTAAGAGTATTTCAGGCCTTTTGCGGTATGTTAATTTGTTACATAGAACATTCACGTGGAAACAAACTTCCTTATGCTTTTCAAGATTTCCCTTCACGGACAAGCAAACAGCTTAAAATATGAAGAACTCTTCTACTTAAACAGCCAGAAGTCTGATTAGCTTTGTTCCAGGAGTTTACACAGTGATCTCCAAGGTTGGACATGCAGTTCTGATAGCTGTGGGCTGAACGCGCGTTCAGCTGACGGCTACACAGTTGCAAGAAAAAGTGAATGAACCCTTTGGAATTACCTGGATTTCTCCATTGATGATTGTTGCCAGTGTTCCAATTATAGATAAACACAATCTTAACTAAACTTACGGTACTAGTATCTTTACTCAAGGCAATTATTGCTCGAATAATCAAAGGAAACTGCAAATTCGAGTGATCATTGCCCCTTGTAGAAGCAGCTGCTGACAGGCCCTGAGCGACAAGTAGCTCACTTGTTGGAGTCAGTTGGTTTTTAATGGAACTAAAAACCAAGCGACTATTGGCCCGTGGAAACAGAAGTTGCTCAATCTTTGAGCAAATGCTTGTTTGCAGTGAATGGAGGCTGGCGGCTAGAAGAGATCTCAGGCCCACTCTGACTCCATTCACTGAACTACTATTGCTCTTGTGTAAAAGCACAGGAGCGATAGTTGCTGGGATGGGTGCCAGATGCTAATGCGGCCAACAGTCGTCCCGTTTAAAGGGACCTTAACACACAAACATTTGTATCTTTTTTTTTTTTGATAATATTGAGTCAACCTCTATAATGCTTAGAGAAAATGTAAGTGAACCTCTAATAATGACGTCTCCAAGAGCTAATTAGCAAAAGGTGTTTCAGTGACGGAGAGGAGATTGGAAGTGTGAGTTTTAAGGTGCTTTGCCCATTAAATTAGGACACACAAAGAAAGATGAGTTGGGCCACTCTCACACATGCGTTCAGTTAAACGCCGCTCGGAACTGCAGCATTTTGCCGCGATTTTCTCACGATCGCCCATGTGTAGCCAGCGTTAGTGTCAACCATGCTTTGATGCAAAAAACTTTCAGAAGACCTCAGAAGATGTGTAATAGGACTGCATGAAGTGGAAAAAGGCCACAACTGCATTGTTGAAGACCTGAGTGTGCATGAATCCACTATTAGACAAATTATCTACAAATGGAGAAAACTCATTACTTTTGCTACTTTTCCTTAGGAGTAGGCTTCCTTTTAAAGATTACTCAAAGAGCACAATGGTCAATCCTGAAAGTAGTGAGAAAGGACCCAGAAGTAACAGCAAAAGACCTACACAAACTGAAAAACCTCTGTTCACATGACTACTTAAAGAAGCACCAAGGAAGATTCCCACTGTGCAAGTGATCACTGGGTACCAGTTTCCCAACATGAAGACACATTGCAAAAAAGGATCACAACATCACATGAAATTTCTGGACAAAAATGTTGCTGTGTATGCAAAAGTATATATCCATAATAAAGTGCAACATTTAGGCAACACATACATGCTTTGCTTGTAAAATAGAATGTTTATAGCCAGCTTTAGGTGCACATTCATGTTCAGGTAGATATATTAATGTTTTGAAATTTATGAAAGGAGCAATCTATGCACTAATTTCTGATCTTTCAAGAGATGCCCTATAAAATAGCAAGCTGCATCGACTAAATAGAATATCACAGGGACATGGCTCAATAAAACATAGCAATTAATTGTAAGGTAAGTACCAAATCAAGATATCAAACAAATCCACAGCCCATAATACACTAGTGAGATGTACAATAGTAAATAAAAAAACAAGAGTGGTGCTGTCCAGTATGGACAAACAATGAAATATACAGCAATAATTCCCAGGCTGCCCTTGCGAGTGCAGCCGGCAAATCGTACTACTATATGAATATTCACAGTACTCCTGTAATGGCACCCACAGGAGAGTAGTAGTCTGATTTAATGTTAAATTG
Source organism: Eleutherodactylus coqui (assembly GCF_035609145.1). Lineage (NCBI taxonomy): Eukaryota > Metazoa > Chordata > Amphibia > Anura > Eleutherodactylidae > Eleutherodactylus > Eleutherodactylus coqui. The sequence goes on from NC_089841.1 coordinate 155,589,328, forward strand.
ATGTTTTTGCTTATTCCACAAACAGACTGCTGCAGTAGAGACCCTGCCATGGGGCTGTAGGCATAAGATGCTGGGAAACATCAGCACTGTATTCTTGTACTCACTACTAACATACATGTATACAGAAGTACACCACCCATCCAAGGAAGTTTCTAATAGGCTCCTCTACTAAAAACCTTTCCCATTTTCTCTCCCCATGAAATTAGGAGGCAGATTTGGCCTCTTTCCATTGATGGGAGTATACTTCAGTCTGAGGCTTTATCATTTGTTTCCTTATATAGTCACTATGGCAAGTGGTACCAACACAATTTATATTAAGGGTAGGTTCACATGAGTAGGATTTTCTGTGGACAATTTACACAGCAAAGCATTAGGAAAAGCTGCATCAGGAAATCCACACCAAATTGGGCAGACTTGTTGCTGCTCATTTCCTAAAAAGAGAAAAAAAACCCATCCATTTAAAATCTGAACTTGTAGACTTTGCTGCAGGTCTGTCGATTATTCTGCAAAGAATACACAGCAGTACAGTACATTTTATTGTGGATTTTTACTTTACCATTGAAGCGAATGTGGAAAATCTGCAACAAATCCGTGCTCGGTCCACAACAGAAATTTACGTGCTGCGGATACAAAAATCCACACCACAAGTCAATTTCCATGCAGAAAACTTTAATGGCTTGTGAATGTGATTTACTGAAATTTATCACTTATCTTCTAATGTATTCCAGGTCTTAATATTGTAGAAGTTATTTTTGGCATGGGAAGTGTCCTATAATAAGGCTCATTAAAGGGGTTATCCCGCATTTAAAAATTGATGGCCTATCCTCAGGCTGGAATTGTTTGTACTGCTTTAAGGTCCATTTACACACATGGATCATCTCTCAAAATTCGTCAGAAACTGACAGTTTTGAGCGATCATTTTGCATTAGTTACTAATGGGCTAATCGGCCCATTAGAACTATTTTCATTTGCATTTATTTAGAGAACAGCGGGTGGTCTGTTCTCCAAATAAATCGCTCACTATTGTTCTCCAGTGGGACAGCTGCTAAAAGAATCTCAGCAGTGTGCGGTCCCTCTTACCAGGGACAATGGATTTTAAGTTGAGCTGAACTCAGCGATGGACGAAAAGTGCAAGATGGGCACACGTTTACACACAATTATCGCTCAAAAGATGGCTTTTGAGCGATTATCATTGTGTGTACATGTACCTTTTTAGATGTGAGTCTTTTAGATTTCAAAACGTTTGCCTCACACACTTTTATCCAATTTAGTTAGAAGTTTCCTTATATAGAAAGTGTAAGAAAATTATGGAATGTGCAGTGCCTTAGGAAGGCACCATGTTGTGAAACAAAGAATGCCTACAAATCTATAATGTGGATCAGTAGGAATGCTGTGTGCCACCATACACGGTCCATGTGTGCATTAACCCTGATTTTAGCTAAAGCTATGCGAATCCCTGAAAGTGCTTAGTAACCTGCCTTCTCATGGACAAACTGAATTTTATCCGATGATAGCATCTTCAGTGTTTCTATAGTATCTTTCTTTTTCTTTTTTTTTTTTTTACCTTTGGATCGCAACACTAAACTATATATTTCAAGATACATTGCTGTATCTGTTGGTGTAATGTGTACATACAACTTCTGTGTGTTAGGTAAATTGCAGCTGCTCACGTTTTAAGCTCTGGTAAAATGGCACACGTCAATGCTGATGTGATTTACATAGGAGCTGCTTTGTTCAAAATCAATAGTGCAGAATGGAAGAGCTTTTTGTAGTGACCCATCTGCATTGTAAGAACATACACATGTATTGCACTAAGCAACAAGAGAGCTCTCTGTGAAGAGAGGCAGGGGATTAGACACTGAAAAAGCAGAGCTCGAACCCCTATAAGGTTATGAAGCTAGAAAAAGACGGCTGAGGGGCGACCTAATAACTATGTATAAATATATCGGGATAAATAGATCTCTCCCGCGATCTATTTATACCCAGGACTGTGACTGAAGCAAGGGGGCATCCTCTACGTCTAGAGGAAAGAGGATTTCTACACAGACATTGAAGGAGGTTTTTTTTTATGTAAGTGCAGTGAGACTATGGAACTCTCTGCCTGAGGACGTGGTGATGGAGAGTTCGATAAGAGTTCAAGAGGGGCCTGGACGCCTTTCTTGAGTGTTACAATATTACATGTTATAATCACTAATAACTACAAAAGGGTGGTTAATCCAGGAATTAATCAGATTGCCAGATTGGAGTCGGGAAGGAATTTTTTTCCTTAAAAAGGTAGAAACTAATTTCCCAATTTTTTAAGTTTTTTTTTTGCCTTCCTCTGGATCAAAATTGGGGCGGTAAAAGGCTGAACTGGATGGACATATGTCTTTTTTTTTTCGGCCTTATGTACCATGTTACTTTAGAATTTAATGTACAGTATTTAGGTAAAGGAACAAAGCAAACTAAACACTTTAAGAAATGGCATACGAGTTATTGTCAACATAAATGGATTGTAGATGCCGAGGATATTTTGTTTAATTAACTTTGACCTTTATCCGAACAAATGTTATGTTAAAATGACTGTAAACATTGGGTGACTATGGTCTGAACCATCCAGTTCTCTAATGTGCATGGGGGCCTTGCAACTCCCCTGACAGCAGATATTGGAAAACATTAGTACAGGGCACGGGACTCTAACTGCCTAATCTTTTTGTTGTCCGGGTACAAGCTGCTGCCAGGGGTGTCTGACATCGACTTTATCCGTTCTCCATATTTGTAACACATGTACCCTCAATTGATCTGATCGTACATGTGTATGGACACGTCGAGTGAGATAGCCGTTGGCATAACAAGCTTTTGGCAGATTGCTATCAAATGTGTATTGGCAGTCTTAGGAAAGTAGTTGATTTAATAAAAATTGAATCGCCATATATTTTGACCAAAAGACACTAAAAAAAATCTTGCTAAAAAATGCTTTCACCTTGTAGTCTGAAGTCCAGACCTCCCTCCCGACTGCTACCTTAAAGGGGTTTTCCCATGACCTAAAATTTCTTGACAACCACTCTGTCTTACCTGGTTCCTGCTGACCAGGACATGTGACTGCTACAGCCAATCACTGACTAAGAACTTCTCTGCTGTGCCCAGTGATTGGCTGCGGTAGGCACAAATTCTGGGCAGCAGCAACCAGGAAGGACAGAGTGGTTGTTGAGCAGTTTTAAGTCATTGGAAAACCCCTTTAATGATTTGAGAAGAGCTGGTTAGGCGCTCTGTGAGATCACTGTACACTAAGGGCCCTTTACTTATCAAAAGTGGCTAACAGTAAAATTGACTATTGTCCATAGCAACCAATCAGAGCTCAGCTTTCATTTTTCCACAGCAGTTTAAGAAATTAAAGCTATGCTCTGATTGGTTGCTGTGGGCAAGAAAGACAGTTTTAATGTTAGGGCCTCATTTATCAAAAATGTCTATTTGACTGTACACTCTCTTCTCTGCCTGTCTAGTACCAATTTGTGTGGCCTGCGCTGGGCTGGAGAGGAAGTGCTTCCAGAGAGCACTTATGTAGAGAAATACTGACCACCCAACTGGCTGGTAGTCCTAAATGCAGCCCAAATAGGAAATTGGTAGGCAGCATGGTCAGCAGCAAGGAGATGAAAGGTCCTGGTCTGAAGAACTGTTCTGATGTCACAATCATGTGACCAGTTAGGAAGGAGTTAGACTCCTTATTTGCATATTACCCAGAGGAGCATGGATGGCCTTATAAGTCTCCTCACTCACCTTCTTGGTGCTCTCCCTAAGAAGAGATATTACCCCTCCCGACCTATGAGCAAAGTAAGATGAGGTTTTAACACTAGCTAATTGCACTTTTTATGCCTAGTCATTTTTTATTTTAATAAGATGCTTGCAGCACAGTGCGTACAGCAGAGCTGTGTGTTCATAAAGTGAAAAAATACTTAAAATAATGCAGTAAAATAAAAAGGATAAAACGGGACAAGAACACGTGCTACCCAGAGGATTACATGGCTAGAGTGTAATGAGGCTTCTACGTGCACCATTGCAATTTGTTTTAATGGTCAAAAAGATGAGGACAGACTACATTTTAGCAAAAGCAAACTGTTGGCTATTAACCCTGAAATATATAGAAAAGAGGTGCTGCCATAGACGACCAGTTATTGACATTGATCCCTTCACTTCCTTACACCACCAGGGAGGTTCTAATTAATATGAAATGTCTGTTTTTCCTACTTTTTGTTGTCTAAACCCATGGTGCATTTTATAGTCCGAAAAATCCAATAAGTCCTTTTGAACTTTAAACAGTGAAAGTACATGCTTGTAAATTCACTACACACAAATAACGTAAGAATGAAGAACCAGTGTAACAAGTGTAACTTCTTCCATATAATGACTTTAAATGGGAATTCTCGGACTAAACTATTAACTGCCCTATAAAATCAGAGTGGTGGGGGTCCACCTCTTGGGACCCTCGCCAATGAGCTGTTTGAAGAGGCTTTGGCGCTTGGGTGAGCGCCGTGACCTTTTTCCAGGCCAGTGATAGCTTTTTCATTCATCACATGACCTGATTGCCGCTTAGTTCCATTCAAGGGAATGGAATTGAGCTGCTATACCAGGCACTGTAGCAATGAATTATATGGTGACGTACATTGTATGTAGAGAAGAACCTGCGATGCTCACATAACTGATCGGTACGAATTCCAGTGGACTTTCCCTGATCTGATATTGATTATCTATCTTGGAGACAGATAATCAATATTTTCATCCTGAAAAATCCCTGTAACTTGTCAAATGCATGCAGCTACTGCAACAAGTGAAAATCAATAATAGCATTTGTGACTTCCAAAGTCCATATTGTAATTGCTTTGTAACTGTTTATGCTAACAGGAATAATTAGTCCCAGAGGCATAGCTTGGCTGTCTGTCACCCAGGGCAAAGAATCAGCTTGGCGCCGAGTCTACTCCCCATTCTGTGGAAACTTCAGTTTTCACTTTCAGGTGTAGGGAGGCCCCACCCCTGCTCTGCAACAGACATGACAGCTGTAAATTCAATATTCCCAACCCCGCTTCAGATGGCTGTAGCTGATTCTATAAGGGCTATAGATATGGGAATCCTGGCTTTAGAATGATACCAAAATTATGTTGGTAGCACAGACAGAACCGGAGCTACAGCTGTTTGAATTTGACCTTATGTATAATGGCCAACATTCCACAGTAACTGTTAGGATTGGAGAAAACTCTGATCTCAGTCCATAAAGAAGTTTTGTCATTTAAAAAAAATTTTTAAAAAAAATTCTATACTCCCCTATTCCTCCACAGGCAGTCTCTTTACTGCATCCTCTCCTCCCTGAGCTTCTCCAGTGCCCTGGGTCATGTCACCTCCAGGCGGCAGGCTTGGGATATAGCATGCATTCCTCATATTCTTCTTCCGGCAGGTTAGTGAAGGTCACGTCCCTGTGACCTAGCATTCACTGGTGGGAAGGAATGCTGATCTATTGCAGAGACAGAGCACATGAGCAGTCTCTGCAATAGCTTGGCACTCCATCCTAGACTGCGAGCTAGTGACATAGCTTACATTGCCAGGCAGGAAAAAGACTACCTGTGAATGTACGCTTCATGACAGGAAGCAGAAGAATCAGCCAGCTGGAGTTGAGGTTACCTGGGGGGACAGCAGGAGACAGGAGAACATAGGTGAAGTGAAGATCTGGTAAGTAGACTGATGGGGAAGAAATAGGTAAGTATAGAATTTTTTGATTAATCACAGAACCCCTTTAATGCAGAACTGGCCACTTCCTTATGGGGTTAAAATCAATATGCATTAACAGATTATTGTTAACTTCCATTCACTTCTATTGGAGTTATGTAAACCGCTTAGAACAGGTGACTTGGCTGTTTGTGTATCACCTGGCCACTTCTGTTCATGCTGACTGAGCTGAGAGTACCCCTTCAAAGGGCCACTCTGGTGATTTTTTGTATTCATTACTCAGGTATCGCCCCCCCCCCAGTATATAAAGGTGTGCTAGTGTTACCTTGCTTGGTTATTTCTTTCTGGCTGAATCTTCCAGCCTCTCTTACCTCAGATGGTCATGTGATCTCAGTTCTGACCAGCTCAGATTTACTTGTGGGTCATGTGTTCATTTTCTAGGCCATTTCTGAGTTTGTGTGCTGCTGTTATAGGTATCTACCACATAAACAGCCTAGAGGGGGAACCCAGACTCTATTGTCACAGTTACTGATGATAGTTATAATAGAGGAGATCACTGCTCATCCTCTTGACTTTTACTTATGGTCTGTAGCTTATTTAGCTGAATATATAGGGTAATGATAAACTGTCATGCCCCCCTCCCCTGCAACAAAAAATGGTATAGCCTTAACTAATGCCGCACTGATGCATCATGGGATTAATTGAAAGTAAAAAAAAATCTTATGATCACTATGGTCTCTGATAAAGGGGCTGCCTGGCATGAAAGCGGCTGGAATACACAGAGACCTCCAGAGTTTCAAAGGCAATCAGAAGAGCGTCAGGCATGAGAAAATGTGTTTTCGCTGAGTGGCCCTTTAAGGTTAACGTTTAAGACAACTTTCATGTTTGCCATTGCCTTCCCCAATCCTCTTTTTCTGGTACTGCGCATGACAACGTATCTCACGCACACGGTCATGCGCAGTGTGCCTTTTGCCCTTTTTTTTTTAAATTCCCCACTCTGTCTCATAGCGGGGTTGCGTATGTAGCATCACCCATACACAATGTATTGACTGCGGGATACGTGGTAAAATAGAGCATGCTGTGATCTTTTTCACACGCGTATCTACAAGCAGCGTTTGCATGCTAATGTGAATGATTCATTGAAAGTACTTTAATTGACTCCATTCACTGCGTATCACACGGTCGTGCATTGCTTGCATAATACTCGCCATAATCACGGTCATGTGAATAAGCCCTTAGAAGAATTCGTATATATATATTTTAAACAATCTTGATGCGATCTGCGGTAATATATTTTATGCATGAGCTTCTCATTTTCATTCAGTTCACTGGAATCTTTGGCTTTCAGATTTTCATTACAGTTGAATAAAATACTGCAATGTTCCTGAGATTGATTGGGTCATATTTTCTAGGGACTGGTTAAATCAATCAGCTGCGGCAGGCAGGATACAAGGCTGCTGCAGTGAGACCGTGGAGTTTTCTCATGCCTAAAATGAACTACTGTGTTTATGGTACATATCCCTTAAGAATAAGGTTGTCATATTTTCTTTAGCTATCACCACTTCATTTATTCTCATTTGTCTCTAAGCCCAACTGGAGAAGGTGTGATCACACTTTGGTCTTATATCTGAGCAGTGAGTGAGGCATAATAGGCCATCAACAAACACTGTCCAGGCGCGGTGTGGCGTAGAAGAACAGGTGCATTCAGTCATCGAGCCAAATTGTAGATTTTGTGTTATGTTTTGAATAATGTAAGTAAATGTAAAATATTTAGGGGGTGTTTTTTTTTTTCTTTTCGTACTATAGTGCACAGTTGTAACACTATGTGTCTAAAGACAGTGTGAATTTAAGTATTTCACCGCTTAGAGACCAGACTATATTGTATTTTCATCATCCTATTTCAAGACCATAACTCATTGATTTTACCTTATAAGGGCTTATTTTTGTGGGAATAATTTTTGTGGGAAGAGTTGTGATTTTTTTTTTTTTAATGGCACCAATAACTTCTATTGCATTTTTGGGGGGAGAAGATGGGAAAAAAATCCTGAAATTCCACCGTTGTTTTTGGGTTTTGTTTTTACAGTGTTCACCATTTGGTAAAAACAGCTTTCTTATCTGGATCAACACTATTACTGCAGTACCAAGTTTATATAGATTTTTAAAAAACATTTTTTACTACTTTTGTACAAGAAAAACACGTCTTTAAAGAAAAACAATTGACTCTGCATTGTCGCCTTCTATGACCCATAACATTTTCATTTTTCCAGTAACGGAGCTATCTATGTGAGGTCTTGTCCCACTCCAGGGCGTAAGTCTACGTCCTGGCAGCTGGGTGCTTCCCGCAACAGGGCGTAAACATACGTCCTGGGGATAGCACGAGATAACATATGTCAGTCGCAGCCGGCATCCCACTGCAACCCCTTCCCTGCCACGATCTAAGTAGATATAAGTAGCGCGCTCCCTCTGTGTCTTCAGCCGGCTCCCGCGATGTTATCCTGTATTGCCAGTGCCTATTATCGCTCTATAAGCGATAAGGCATGGCAGGGCAGTAGCCCTGCCATGCCTTATCACAGCGATGGGGCAGTACTGTGGTCAAAGTCCCCCAGGGGGACATAAGTTGTGTGTTAAAAAAAAAAAAAGTTAAAAAAATACCCTTTTTTTTAATGCTTTTTCTCATATTAGCATAAAAAAAGGTTAAAAGAAATTAAAACCCCACATATTTGGTATTGTCACGTCCGTAACGACACGTACAATAAGCTGCACATGCTTTTAAGTGTGCACAGAGAAAAACGTTAAAATAAAAACGCTACAAAACAGGCAAAATGCTAATTTTTAGCATTTTGCCTCCCTAAAAACACAATAAAAATCATCAAAAAAGCCGTATGTACCCCAAAATGGTGCCAATAAAAACTACAGCTCATCTTGCAAATAATAAGCCCTGAAAGAGCTCCATACATAAAAAAATAAAAAAGTTACAGGACTTTGAATGCAGTGATTTAGAAAAAAAAACATTTCCAAACAGTGTTTTTATTGCAGAAAAGTGCAAAAAACTAAAAAAATGTAAGAATTTTGGTATTGTTGTAACCGTACCGACCCGCAGAAAAAATGGATTGTCATTTATGCTGCATGATTAAAGGGGTTGTCCCGTGAAAGCAAGTGGGGTTATACACTTCTGTATGGCCATATTAATGCACTTTGTAATGTACATCGTGCATTAAATATGAGCCATACAGAAGTTATACACTTACCTGCTCCGGAGACGAGGACGCTAGCACCGGAGCAGGTAAGTGTATAACTTCTGTATGGCTCATATTTAATGCACGATGTATATTACAAAATACATTAATATGGCCATACAGAAGTGTATAACCCCACTTGCTTTCACAGGACAACCCCTTTAACACTGTTAAAAAAAAAAAAATCTATGGCAGAATTGATGCGTTTTCTCTCCCTGCCATCATAAAAAATAAATAAATAAGTTTTACTATATAGTCAAATGTACCTAAAAGTGGCACTGATAAAAACGACAGTTCGCCACGCAAAAAAACAAGCCCTCATACGGCCACGTTGACGGAAAAATAAAAAAGTTATGACTTTTGATAAATAGAGAATAAAATCCGCCAAAAATCATTGCATCCTAAAGCCCAAAATAGGTCATGTCCTTAAGGGGTTAAAGCCCCATTAGTGTGGTCAGTAGAAAGTCATATTGTGGTCTCTAATGGGTTAAGTCATGCTGCTCGGTTTCAAAAAGTAGCAGCATACTTTCATTCTTCAACAGGTAAAAAATACAGTATACAAAGCCTTGTACCTCAGCTGGCTTTTTCAAAGAAACATTCACTAGGTATGTATATTACAATTGTTACTTAGAATAACTTATATATATATATTTTCAGTAAATATGAATGGATCATTTGCTATTCCAAGCCACACATGGGAATTGGATAATCATAAGTGTAAATATACTGTATATACATACTAAAGAGAATGGTGGAGATTTATGAGAATAAGAAAAAGTCTAGGAGTTGACCATAGCAGCCAAAGAGGTCGCCAGTTTCATTTTACAATGCACTTTAGAAATATGAGTGCTGAAATCCGTTTGTTGTTGTTAGCCGTTTCATGGCCTTGTATGGCTTCCGCTTTGAGTTGTTTGTAACGCTCATTTCAGTTCATTTACTTGTCTTCCTTACTGCTCACTGAAAATTGGCATTTAGTTGCCCAACTTTATCTTTGTTGCCGGCCACTTTTGCTGCCCTTCGTTTATCGGCTATTCTGAGGGTTTTCTGGGATGTAGTTTTTCCTGCTTCTTATAGGTGAGATGCTTACTGGCCCGTTCCATAACTGTGGACTGTATTTCGTGCGATAGTTCCTCTGGATGCTTTTCTGATGTGTCAAGCAGTTCAAATCGGTTTGCCACCTCAATAGTGTATGATAGGGGGACTTTAGAGTATCCTCTGGGCTGAGTGGCCTACCATTGGATATCATATCTGAATAATGTGGTTACTATGTGGCAATTCCTTTCATTTACCTTTGTATTAGTTGTATCTTTTTCTGTTGAATTTTATGGGGTTTTTTTTGTTTTTGTTTTTTTAGAATTTAAAAAAAGGGGGGGCACTGAGTATGGGTCCATAAAGTGCTATGTGCCCCATATTATGGATACCTAATAAGGTGTGCATGAAGCCTTAGGGCTCCTGCACACTTGCAAAAAAGTCGATATGGCTTCCTAATGTTAAAAACTGATTGTAATTTTTGTGCGAGGCGTTTTTAATATTCGAGAGTCCTATTGACTTTTGCGTTAAAAAAACACAGCAAAATCGTGTGAAGAAAATTTGTGAGAAAAACACAAGTGTGCAGGAGTTCAGAGCACAATGGATATGTATATTTTGTCTGTTTGCTGCATTTTAAAACATGTAACCAGAGACTGAAAGGAGAAAGAGAACTGATAAAAATGATCAATATGTTGTTCTGTATTTTTTTATTACAGGCTTTTTGTTTTAAAGTTCAGGCAGACAATTTGATACACTTTTATAAGGCAATATGTTATATGCAGCAGACATAAAATAAAAAATTGTTATAAAACTCTTTGATGTTTAGTAATTTGTTAGTTACAGATTATACTGACTTCCATATTCTTGTTCTGTGTACTGTCTGTATATTTGACCAAGTGCTCATGGACACATAATAAACAATGAGGTTATTCACACAGGTGATTTTACACACAGGTCGAGAGAAAAACGTTGCAGCCTGTCCTATTCTTGTATCTTTCTATGGACAGGAACAGGACATGCAAGGCCGGGCACCCTTATACTCCACAGTGTTTTTTGTGTCTGATTTATACGGGCACAACATGGGTATAGTCATCTGAATAAGCCCAAAGGGTTAATAAAAAGATTGCTCACTGCACCCATATAAATTCCATGGAACTGGCTGATACCAGATTTTGTTACTGCATGTAATTCCAGTGCAGTTATTGATGGGCACTGTCTCCTAAGAAGGAGATATCTGCTCTTATTAAAGGGAACCTGTCTTCACCTATAAGCACCATAAATTAACCAGTGCTCATAGAATAGATCCTGAGGAGTCTGGGGGTGAGCTTTGCATACTTTAGCTGGCTCACCATTCCTGTACTGTCACCCTTGGAAGTTGGTACTTGGTTTGTGAGCATAAGTATTTTTTTCAGTCCCTATGCGATCACATCCATAGAGAACAGTGTGTACTGACTGAAGAGAAGAGTAATGTTCTTAGACCAAGCGCAAACCTCCATTGATGACCGTGCAGGAACAGGGAGCCAGCAAGTATGCAAAGCACATCCCCAGACTCCTCCGGAACTGTCCTGTGAGCACCATAACTAAGCTTATGGTGCTTATAGGTGATGACAGGTATCTTTTAAATATTCATACTTCTACAAGAACACTGCATTCCTCTGGAAGATTTATAAGAGCAGGTACACAACTTCATAACCTCATGACTACTGTAATGCCCTAAACATAGGCCACCCAGACAAAGTAATATGCCAGTAACACCAATCCTTCACACAGTGCACTCACTGCCCATAAAATGCAGAATAACTTTTAAGATCTGTTTGTTGATCTTTAACCCCATAACCAATGATGTTCCATACCTAGCTACATCTATTTCATGTAGCTGCCAGCCTCCAGCAATGGAGCTAGTTGACTGTGATGTCTAAACATCTAGACAAAGGAGGCAAAACCAAGCCTGATATGATTTCAGCCTATTAGGACTTAGTAGTCTGGCATTAGAAACACAATACGCTGAAGTATTGCAGTATATTGTACAAGTGATTAGTTTATCACAATTTTAAGTCTTCTGTGGGTTCTAAAAAAAAATTAAAAACAAGTTTAATAAAATTTGTTCTTAAATATCGTAAAAAAACTGTCCAAATAATCTACTTGATATCGCTGCTTCCATAAAAGTCCAAAATAACAAAACGTCACAATATTTATTCTGCATTGCAAATGCCGTAAGAAAAACATGATATGTTTTTTGAAACTACATCACTCAGAAAAATTGAATAAAAAGTAATCAAAAAGGTATAAGTACCCCATAATGGTACCAGTAAAAATTACAGCTCGCCCAGTGGACAGAAAAATAAAATTAGGGATGTCAGAATGTGGTGACAAAAGGCTTTTTTTTTTTTTTTAATTTAAAAAATCTTATTTTTGTTTTGTTTTAAGTGCATCATACTGACCTGCAGAATGAGGGCTTATTCACACAAGCACATATCGGCACTATTCTCAGGTGCAATTCAGATCGAACACCACACATTGACATGTACTATATTTATCAGAGAATCTGGCAAATAGAAGACATGCTGCAATTTTTTGTTTCAATTTGGAGTATTCGTCTAAACTAAAAGAAAAGGCCATGTGAATACACCCATTCAAAGGTATGAGTCCTATCTAATTTTGATTTTCAGACCGATTTTTTTTGTGTACCCTTACTCAGTTAAATCTGACCTAAGGAAACAGGGCTGGACCATATTGTTTTGGATAAGCCAAATAAGGTAAATCAAAATGACAGTCTTGCCCCGTGTTTACATGTCTTCCCATTAATGTCCCTTTGATGGACCTGACAGATATTCGATAAGCAATCTCTAGTTTTATCTGGGGACATAAAAACCCCTGCATTAAACAGAAAATAACATACTGTTATAAAAGGATAGGGACTGGTCCCATTATGGGTAGAAATAGAATATTCGCATCTAGTCCGAATAAAGTTAAATTTCATGTTCTGGGACAAAAATTTGGACCCCATATTCTTCCATCCTATCTCTAACCCACCATGTCTTTTTGATGTGTAGAAAAAGCAGATTTCAATATTCACTTGTTAGCTTCCTGCCCCGCTTGCTGCCTATTATTTCTAGCCAGGTCTTCCCCATGAGCATGATATTCCCAGCAACTTTGGTGGCAACCTAGAAGACTGACACTGCTGTTTCACTAATTGCCCCTCTGCAGAGTCCTTAACCCCCCCCCCCCCCAGCAACTTATGGATGAATTTGAAATGCCAATACAACGCAGGCTCAAGCTGTCCCAAACCTATAGCTTCATTCTATCTCTGTTGGGATCATCCCTCCCAGATGTGCCTACCACCTCTTCAACCTGGGGTCTTCTCACTTTTTTATATGTGAATGAACCAGTTTCTGCCTGATGTGAAATAGCCATACATGCAGAGTTGGGGACAAAACTAAATATTACCCTTTTGAGATAGCATTATTACTGTACCCTTTTATCTTCAAGTCATCAGGTCACTTTGTCTGAGCCTTCAATATAAATCCTACACAGAACATATCTAGCATTTTCAAGGATGCTGCGATCAGGGATCCATGCTGCATGTCTGGTGGACATGTCCCAAAATAAGGCCCTTCAAGAGTTTAGTGGCTAACCTTATTACAATAGTTTTTAATAAACCCTCTCCTCTTAAGTCCTCTATAGCTTTCCTCACTGAGTAACCATCTGGGTTTAATAACAAACATCATAAATTATCACAAATTGTTTGCATGGCAACTAGAATTCATGTGGTCCCTTGGTGACTATTTTGCCAACTTCTAAATTCACAAATGTAAGGCTTGAATTTCAAGAATGATGCCATATGAAAAGTTATCATCTATGAGAGATTAGATTTGAATTATTTAGGACCTGGCAACCTTGGGCGATTTACCTACACATACCAGGTCTATCCCATTTAAGTACTCACTTGACAAATGCCTTAATGCTGAACTGTCATGAATGAGGGGCATCACATTACTATTCCTCAGCCTACCCATAACATTTATACATCACTGTAAACATGCAACAGATACTCTAGCTCAACCATTAACTTGTGGTCGTATCCTGTTATACTGTTCGCGGTTTTCTTTTTGCACCCTTTACATGGGGACTGTGTTGGCACTCAAGCCTACTATGTATCTTGTTAAAACTACAATAAATTGTTTAAAACAAAAAGAAGTGCGTGAAGGAAGCCTTGTTCAACTTTTCACATAGAAATTTGATGGCAGAAAAAGACCAAATGGTCCTTTTAGTCTGCCCTTATATTACTTACTTGTTATTTCTCTTTGGATAGATCTATGCTTATCCGAGGCACGCTTGAATTAATTTATTGTTGATTTTTCAACCACGTCTGCTGGAAGTTTGTTCCAAGCACCAACTACTCTTTGAGTAATATTTTTTTGACATTGCCTTCCTTTGTTCTAGTGTTTAGCTTCCTAATAAAATCACTTCCATCCTGAACCTTATTGATACCTTTAACCTATTTAAAGGTTTCCATCGTGTCTCCTCCAGGCTGTACAAATTAAAGCCCCATTTACGCAAATAATATGCCGCAAAATTCATTCAAACGATGGCATATGAGCGATAATCGTTGCGCGTAAATGCTGCCATCATTTACCTTTTGGCTGAACGATTATGTTAAGGTGAGCTTAAAATCCATCATTTAGCCGGACAGAGATAACAGGACGCCACGCTGTGTTCTGCATGGGAGTCGGAGATTACATTGTACTCCCGAACAAAGGAGCTGTGTGCAGAGCTCAGACCACAGGCTGAGTTCTGCAAACAGCTCCCTCAGGCTCATTTACACGGAAATGAAGATTATAAAGTGCTAATGGAAATAAGTGTCCATTAGCTTTTTATGCAAAATAATTGCTAAAACTGTCAATCTTTCAATCGTTTGAAAGATTGTCTTTGCGTGTAAATGGGGCTCTAGTTCTCCAAATCTTTCCTGGTAAGTTTACTGCCTTAGGGCTTATTTACACATTTGCTCCTGAGAACTCACATTGGACAACAAATGGACACACATTTGTGTGCTGTCCAAGCGGCAGGGACATTGCATATCCTACTCTAGGACATACGGCAAACTTTTTGCATGGACCATGGTCCTGTGAAAAAAATTGCAACTCTGAAAAGGCCCATTGAAGTGTAAGAGTCCGTGTGCTGTCTGTGTACAGCCCATTGCAAACACAGACTTAAAATGGACAAAAAAAATCAGCTGTGTGGATAGGCACTTTCTTTTCTTGGTCTTCGTGCATTATCCAAAGCTTATCTTGCCCAAAGCTCTGTACTGATGACCACAGCAGTGAAACCTCTTTAAAGTACAACAAAGCCCAGTTGGTGAATACAAAGCTACGTTGCCTAGATTTCCATGCATACTAGTGTTCTCATCTCATAACCCGTACAGTCTAATTGTATTGAGCTCACATAGTATTTTCCTGAAACAAACTCTATAAATCATTGTTTTCAGCCTTACTGAACAGCCATGTGGAGCATTTTGTCTTTTGATTGTGCTGCAAATGAGGGATCAGAGAGAAGCTCTTGCTGGATATTTGCAGTATTGTTTTTGAGCTGCTCACATGGTTCCCTGTCACTTGCAGGACCATGTTCTGATGGTTATCTAGATTATGTAGAGAGTTGGAGCAGTAATTCACTATGTCTGACGAGCAGGCTTTCTAAGCCCCTGGATAAATAATCATCCCTCTGATACTAAGCCTGCTGTCAGAAGTGCCTTTCTGCCTTTAAGTCAGACAAAGTGTACAGCTGGCTTTCAGGTAATAACCTCTTTATAGGTCTATGGGGGTGTAAAACTCCTTGCTGTCAAATTAACTCCTTGTTAGTTGGAAAGCTTTGTATAGCTGTGCAGGATAATATAGAATAGGCTATTCATAAATGAGCCTTACTTGGTGACTGGAAATGATCTCTCACACGGTTATCCCCCCCCCCCCCTTTTTTTAAGCTGATTTGTAGTTCTATAAGTTAAAACATTAAAATATATCAAAGTTCACAATTTTGATTCATACAGCTCTGCTTTACCTATTCTGTTCACTTCTTCACACTTGCTAATATTGTTTTGGAATAGTTATTACATGTTATTTATACATTGGTATACATTTGGTAGCCGATTTCAACAAGCATAATAACTTTTTCAAAGTAATCTAAATGTTTTTCTTGGATCTGATCTCCATTTTGGTAAAAACTGTATGAGTCCAATATAGAGCCATACTACTGCCCAATGAGTGGCTTAAAGAGGACCTGTCGCATCCTCTGACAAGTGAAACTGGCTACATACCGCTACAGTCAGTTCTTTACTGATTCCATTACTGCTTTTAGTATGTAGATAGGTGATAAATGTTTTATGGTAAAATCCCTTTAATAATGAGATGACTCTGAGGACCATCTCCCAATCTATACTGAAAAGTGAGCTGCAGGAAATGTCATTCTGTTGTGCTTCACTGACTAGCCTGAAAACTGGATTATTTCTGGATTTTTTTATGTAGATGAAAAACACTAATATATAAATAATAAACGCCTGATTTAAATAATTTCAGATTATTTTCTGACAGGTTAATTCCAATGATTGTGAATAATAGTAATGAGTACGGAATAATTAAAGGAAGTCTGTCAGATGAATTATGGCTAATAAAGCAATATAGCACTGGGTGTGGCCTTTGAAGCAGTCGGACTTTCAGACAAAGCGAAATGTATTTCCATATAAAAATGAGCTCACAAGTGGCCAGCAAGCAAGTGGGGCAATTGGTGTGACGCTCCTCATTGAACTCTCCCCAATGCCTTCGTCTGAGTGTTGGTTAATTGGCTCTCGCGTTATGTCAGTGTAACAGGTACTGAAATCTTGCTGGACCTGTTAATCAATACCAAGGAGGAGGTGTTCAATAAAGAGAGCCAGAGCCCTCGCTGCGCTTGGGATCCGCTCACCAGGTATTTGGGAGATTCTTACCATTTCAATAGTTTTTGTCTGAAAGTCAACCTCTGTCATAAGCCACGAAGTGATGCTTTTACATGTGCTTAAATCCTCATGGAAAATCTGCAGCATTTACGCCACATGGGAGCACACCGTAACAACATGCTGCGGTTGGCACAATATGTACAGTGCTACATGACCAGCACATATCCCAAGTAGCGGAGTGTGGAGCAGAAACAAATGCCCCAACAAAATCTATAGAAAAACTTATAAGATAACAAAATCATCTGATTGTCTCATCTTTTTTTTTTGTTTTGTTTCTTAACTCTCGTTTCTATTTGACCCCTGCCTTGTTCATTGCAGTCCTGCACTTTGAAACTGACATCACACAAGGGTTAAGCTAGTGGCATATGGGCATATTTTAGGGCGATGTGCTGTCTGTCTACGGATAGCACAAGGTCCCATTATAACCTATGAGGTGATACATATGGACATTGTATAAAAAAAGACCCATGGTCAGCATCAGAGGTGTAACTTGAAGCTCCTGGGCCCCAATGCAAAACCTGTAACAGGACCCCCAACTATAATGCTTTATTCATAGTACTGTGCTCCCTATATGGAGAAGAGAGGCTTTATGGGCCCCCTAGGGGTCCTGGGCCTGGGTGCAACTGCATCCTCTGCATCCCTTATAGTTACGCCAGTGGTCAGCATTAAAAAACTCATGGCGTGCCCTGTTTCTGTCTGCAAATCAGAAAGATGGAAAAATACCTTTACAGCGCCATCTATTAGATGGCAGCATTCCTTCAATTACCTTATAAAAAAGTCTGGCTTAGTCTATGATGGGCCTATGACGTGGGTCAGAGGTGGTGTCGTGTCTCCTTAAGGAGAGCACCCAAAACGTGTGTGGGGACACCTAGGGGGTGAGTGGATATGGGGATGGTATAGAAAGCCAGAGATCTACTGCATACTGATGAGGGGCAAACACCCCAAAAAAGTCTGTATATGCATGGTTTCTGGCTTGGTTTAAAAATCCCAATCATTGTAGACTTTTTTTTTTTTAATAAGGTCATTTTGAATTGAAGAAATGCTGCCATCCAATAGATGGTGCTGTAGAGGTATTTTTCCCTCTTTCTGATTTGCATAAATTTCCAAGAGGAGCATTGCCTTATAAGTCTTACTTGGCTTTTAGGTGTCCCCACACCCTTATTGGGTGCTCTCCTTGGGGAAAGACTATACCATCCCCATATCCACTCGGTATTATTGTATCTTGTCACCACCAGGAAGCTAGGGGTTTGACAGGGCTTACATGTAGGAACGCCCCTGTCAGACCCCTGGCTCCTGATTGGTAGACATTTTTAAGGTCCTGGAAGGTGCTACCAGCGTCTGTATTGATTGTACCATCCCCTGGAT
This sequence comes from Eleutherodactylus coqui, assembly GCF_035609145.1. NCBI lineage: Eukaryota > Metazoa > Chordata > Amphibia > Anura > Eleutherodactylidae > Eleutherodactylus > Eleutherodactylus coqui. The sequence continues at coordinate 155,607,634 of NC_089841.1, forward strand.
GGTTAGGGTTAGGGTTAGGGATTAGTATTGCAGGCTTATTTTATGTGCTGTAAATGCTTCCATGTCACAGCAGTAACATGGAAGCACTTACATTTTATAATCTAAGGCTAACTGCAATACTAATCCCTAATCCTCCAGGGAATGGTACAATCAATACCGATGCTGTGCTCCCATATGCTGTAACGCAGAGAAAACTGTGTGGCAGGGCGGGCGGCCGGAAACACTGTTTTGCGTCTGCCTAACATACAGCCTGATGCCGCAGCTCTACCCTGTGCTCTAGCGCTCAGATGCGAGTGCTCAGGGCTCCTGCACTCCCCAGCTACATCTCAGCAGTGTCGGCGCTGACACGTGGTGAGCGCAGAGAAGGCAAGGGAGTAGAGTATCCAGGAGCGGCTGCATCCCCTTTCACGGCGGAGCAACGTGGAGTGTCGGCGTGCAGTCCCCGCAAGGCACCAGCGTAGCACAATCACGTCGGCCGGAGATACGGAGGAGCGGGAAGCAGCGCTGTACATTAAGGACGGTCAGAGAGAGGAAACAACCGCTACAGCCACCGAAAGGGGGCAGCCCAGTGCAGCACATCCAGTATTGCACGAAGGGGTGAGTGTGAGCTGAGGGGTGAACATCAATACGCAGCTAGGACCTTCCAGGACCAGGAAAATGTCTACCGATCGGGAGCTAGGGGTGTGACAGGGGCGTTCCTCAATGGAAGCCCTGTCAAACCCTTAGCTTCCAGGTGGTGACAATATACAATAATACCTATCCACTCACCCCCTAGGTGTCCCCGCACACTTTTTGGGTGCTCTCCTTAAGGACACCCACGATACCGATTCTGACCATTTTCTGGATTTAGGTTTATTTTTACATATTATATTCACTGACTGCAAGCTATAAGAAAGGTCAAATGCCAAGAAATCTTTTAAGACTTTGTTAAAATGACTGTATTTGTACAGATATCGAAGAAGGCTGTAGTGATGTTACTAACCAGTAGGTCTGCCTATTTAATGGGAAAGTCCAAATGCTAAAAACGCAAAAAGCATTATGTGCCTACTGATAATTTGCTGTGCATATACATACTTTGTATTATTGCTATTGCCTAGACAGCATGGACACACTCATTTCTCGGTAGTCATAACCTTTGTATGTTCAGTGTAATATATAACAACTCACACTGTGAAGTGTCAGGTTAAGAGCATTAGCCCTATTAAATAGATTGATGTGCGCTGTCTCATTATGGCATCCTGAAGATGGGCTAAACACCAGCTGAGCAGGGTTGATTGTGTTCATGTTTAGACACTATGTAACATATATAAAAATGTTACTCAGAATAGATTGCACAAACACAATACTTACAAAGGCTGTTATTAATGACTTTGTAGCTATGAGGCTGCTGAGTCAGAAGGGGTGCAGTGAAAATTTCCTGCACATCTTTGATTATTGGAATGGCACCTCTAAACAATGTCACTAATTATGACTAATTTGTTCACCGAAGCCTATAGTCATGATGTTTTACAGCTTTCCTGAATACCCTTCAGCTGAGACGTTTTACTGGAAGAAGCAAAAAGTACCTTCTAACATTTTAATTGAGAAGTGACAATGGTTGTAGCTTTCAGTAACCCTCCCACAGACAGCAAGGTGTGCGTTCTGATTTCTGGCTTCCACACGTTTTCTAATACGAGCGCTTACAGCAGTTTATACTGAGCAGGAAGTATAGAGCATAGGCTGATGCATTCTGAAGTGTCAGACTGGCAGAAGTTGATCATTGCTCCTATAAACAAACAATGAAGCCTATTCAAAAATGCTTCATAAATCCTATTTAGTCCTAAGGTTACAGAGGCATTTTTTGTTTTTATTACCACTAGAAATCCCAGTGATGCATCGCCATATTTATAACCGATTTTAAAGGGAATCTGTAACAAGTTTTCTGTACATTAAACCATTACCAATGGGAATTTTGCAGGCTTTCCCCGACTCCTTTTATTAATTTCAATTAAAGCATACCTGTATAATCGCTGTTTTAAAAATCTCCCACACAGTATGCAAATACAGCTGAAGTGTGCAATGGGTGTGCCGGACTACCTCTCCTAGCTGCATTTTTTTCTACAACGACCGCCTCTTTTGTCCCCTGTGACGTGGATGATATAATTGTCATCCACCCACCACTCTGAAATCTCATGTGAGAAAACTGGTAACAGGTTCCCTTTTAAAGGGATTGTTTCTGAAATCCCAGGCTATTACCGGTGTGGGAAGTTGGGGCCAGTTATGCATTTTCAGCCCATGTAGTATCTCTCTGAAAAAATAAAAATCAAGTACCTAGAAGGAGTTGTGGTTCGGTTGCAAAACTTGGCATGTAGTTACATCTCACACAGCTATGCAAATGATTAGAATTGTGACATGATTAGGTGAATGGTCTTGCCAGCTGAGGCACTAAAAGTGGTTCCACCCTTGGCCTATAAAAAGGCTCTTAGAGGCTACTTGTCTGTGGTGATCTTTTTTTTTCCGATTTGTTGTAGATCGTGTTGACCACTAGACGCCTCTATGATGCAATCAAAGAGATGTCACCCAGTTAAGAGTTTGAGATGGGGAGCATTATTGGAATGTGAGAAGCTGGATGGTTGTATCGATAAATTGCCTGCTACCTGTGCCGTTCTGTTGTTGGCACCAGTGGATGCATGAAGGCACACACACAATGCAACTGGGTTCAGGATGCCCTCAATAGACCACCAGTAAGAGGATTGTCTGATTGTCCGACAAGCAGCTCCCACTTTTTTCACTGCCATCCATAGACAGGTAGTGCCATCGTTACAGGCCCCTTTGTCTGTCAGAACCATTTTCAGGCGTTTCGCTGAAGGACATTTGGTCTCATGGCGCCCATTACATGTATGGCCTTTGACACCCAGCACCGCTCTGTATATGGTAATGTCCTGAACGACTAAACTGGACTGCTACAGAGTGGAACTAGGTTGTTTTCAACAAGGAATCCTATTTTAGTTTGGGCACTGATGACTGCAGTGTTCGTGTCTGGAGACCTAGGGGTGAACGCCTCAATCCTATCTTTGATGTGGGGCGGCACACTGTCCCCACTGCCTGTGCGATGGTGTGGGGGATCATTGCATATGACAGTCGGTCACTCCTAGTAGTGATATGAGGGACAATGACAGCTCAGCGATATGTTCAGGACATCCTGCAGCCATGTGTGTTCCTCTCATGGCAGCTTCCAAGAGGCATTTCCCAGCAGGATAATGCTCGTCCGCACACACAAGGGGATCACAGGAACGTCTCCACAACATTGCCACACTTATGTATGCCATACTGTATGCCTTCATGTCTGCCCGTATCACATCTTGCATCCAAGCTAGAGGCGGTCCAATAGGGTACTAAAGTGTTCAGTTTTGCGCAATAAATTATCATTGTCCTCTGATATTGGAATCACTTACTTATATCAACATTACAATCACACACACGTTTCATTTGATTCTGACAACTCCTTCTAGGTGCTTGATTAAGCCTATATTCTCTAATGAGGATAGAAGACTAGAACATTAGCCGTGGCAACTAGGGTTTGATTCTTGCATTCATTGACCGCATCCAGATCCACAACTTCCTGCTGATGCAGATAACATGCAAGGACTGCACTGTGCCGCTTCTGCATTGATTAGCAAAGATTAATGCTGGGAGCTGCATACAGCAGCCAGCAAATAGGTAAGAGTCCTTTTAGACGAGCCAATATCATTTTAATGAGCAGTAAATTTACAGCGCCTGGTCCTGGGCTTTAATTCTGTCCGAGAGCAAAAGTACAGCGCAGGATTAAAGTGGAAAAGTGTGAAATTAATTAAATAAAACAAGACAATGTCATTGACCCCCAGAGGCCTTATATGACATCCTGGGGGGATATAGATGCTAAAAAAAAACTGTTAGAAAACTAATAAAAAATAAATAAATGTAAAAAAATTACAAAATAAAATATACTGTATTTTCCGACGTATAAGACTACTTTTTAACCCCGGAAAATCTTCTCCAAAGTCGGGGTCGTCTTATACGCCTGGACTACGCTGTAGAAAAAGAAAATCTATACTCCCCTTCCGCTGCGCTGCTGCAGGTTGTCGCTCCCTCCTCCACGCTGACAGAGCATTGCTTTCTGGATGCGGGGCTTGAGTGCACTGCCTCCAGAAAGCTAATGCTCTGATTGGCTAACTCAGCGCGGTGTTAACCAATCACAGCCATTCAATGATGTGAGCATTGATTGATTGATTTATTTATTTTTTTCTACAGCGTATTCCCGGCGTATAAGTCTACAGTTGGGGGTCGTCTTATACGCCGGAAAATACGGTGTATATGAAAAGGAAAATGACCCACCGTCGACACCAACCCAAACCATCGCTATATGCACCCTGTAGTCCAAAACTATACACATTATATATCGAGCTCTCTGAAACAAAATGAGGAACCCGTTCGCATACTTTATTTTAGCGTAAATATGCAAATTTTAAAAATATTTTTTTTAAAGTTTTACCCCTAATAAACCTGAAAAACAGAAAAAAGTCTATGTTAGATGACATAAAAAAAATAGCCCTATATGTCACGGTGGAAAAAGGCCGCAGCAAAAATAATTTTTGTAGCTGAAGAAAAAAATAGGGCAGTAAAACCACTAAATGGGTAAAATAAAGTGTCTGGTCCTTTAGGACCAAAACACTGGACCTTAAGGGGTTAAACTGAACGACAAGTGAAGGAGCCAACGATTATTTCTATACCTGCCTAAAATGATAATCGTTCACTTTTTGCTCGTCATTGGCTCACGTTTATACTGAATGATTATTGTTCCCTTTCGCTCCTTTGGACGATTTTTTTCAATGATAATCGTTCTGTGTAAAAGCCCTTTATCTTATTTCTATGCTGCTTTCTGCCTGCATTAGGTGCATCGCAAAAGGTAAGTACATGGGAAGAGAAGGCCTGCTATGCCTACTGTGATGGAGAGAGTCCTCTGACTGCTGAGAGGGCTTAGGGACGCCTGTAGAGGGTCCTGCTGGGACTACTGAGAGGAGATGATAGGGCTGCCTGTTGTGATCACTACATGGGGGGGAACTAAGGAAAGTCCTATTTTGTCTACTGAGGGAGAAGAAAGTTGGAGGAAGAAGTCTACAATGACCGAGGGAGGGAACTGGGTGCAAGGCTTGTTGTGGCTACTGAGGGGTAAGGGGTCGGGATCTTCGCTGTGAATACTGGCAGAGTGGTGGGACACAACGATTAGCACTCAATTCGCCCTAAAGCCATCTTTTGAGTGATAATCGTTGTGTCTAAACGTGCTGCCATCGTGCACTGTTCGTGCACTAGTCGTTCATCGTTGATTTCAAGTAAGAAATAAATGACTGCTCAGTGACAGATTTTCTCAGCGGGCGGTGCTGATAGCATTCTTTCAGCTGGTATTCCACAGAGACTTCCCAGCGGGATACCAAATGAAAGCTCTAATAACAATGCTCCTGCTGTTTCTCTGAGCTATCAGCTCAGCGGGACACTGCTGATAACTGTGAGAACAAAGCAGCTATTTGCAAATGCAAAACAGCTGCTTTTCTAGGAGTTATCAGCGGTGATTTAGCTCTTTAAGTAGCTAATTAGCTACTGAAGAGTTATGCAAAGATGATCACTCAAAACTGTCACTCAAACTGTTTGAGCGATTTTTGAGCGATCATCTTTCAGTCTAAATGCACCTTTACTATTACTGCCTGTAGATAAAGGGATAGGGGGGTTGGACCTGCTCCTATGCATAAATGATGGGTCTTCCTGTGAACACTAAGGTGGGAGAGGAGAAAAGTTCTGCTGTGACTACTGAGAGTAGAGGAGGTTTGGGAATTCCTGTTGTGAATTACTGAGAGGGGAGATGTCTTGCTGTTATTCCTGAGATGGGGTTGACTACTATTTGAAGGGGGGCTGGAAGAGGCCCTGCTGTGCTTACTGAGGGGGGGGGGGGGGGGGGATGGGTTGGGAGTTTTGCTAAGAGTAGTGAAAAAGGAGGAAGCTGAGAGGGTCACTGTGAACTACAAGAGTGCATTCTTGTGAGATGGCATTCATACATTTCTAGAATAAATGACAGAGGAACATCTTAAAATAGAGTTCTAAGAAAAGACATTGCATAATTATTATTTCATGAGGATACAAGTATTTACTAAAATGCACATTAGGAAAGTTGACAGGTCCTCTATAAAGAAAAAAAAACAAGAAAACTAAAAATGAATTCTAAAAATAAACCGTAGATAATCTTGTCCACACTATTTGTCAGTATGCAGGATTTTCTGCATGCTCCTAAAATACAGTTTTGAAACTCCTGTAGAGAGAGCACAGGGGTTTACAGCAGTTGTCCAGCCCAAGGGCCTGACACCCACCCCACAAAAAAAAAGGAAATGTTTCTGATTATAATATATTTGGAAAAGGCTGGGCTCCATAAGAAAATTCTAGATGGGCACAACCCAGTCCTCTCTCCAGCATTTACATTGATCAGCTCTATGTAAAAGTCCAGATACGTGGACACTTTCCTGCCGACTTATGCTTAACAACAACAACAACAAAAAAGACCGTATGTGTGCCCTTACCCTAACTGGCTTAGGAATAGTGTACAAACAGCTAAGTGTTAATAATGTTACCACAGACCCCCAAATAATATTACATACCATATATACAAGATGCAAATGCTGTCACCATTCATGCTACGTTCATACTGTCGCTGAACAAAACCCACTATACCAAGACCTGCATTACTAATAACACTGAGGGTCAAATAATACCACCTGAACATGATCACATGTTGCCATCACATAGGGACTGAATAATACCACCATACTGTTGCAGAAAAAAAAACCTCAAATACGGTGACCATATATACCATATGATAGATACCAGCTCTGCACAGGTGCTTTGCATACCATATAAATGATTACAGTGCCGTTAACTCCAGTGATCAAAAGCGAATTTGTCTGATTTGGAGTTGTTTACTATCCCTTTTCTTCTCCGTCCAGCTCAAACCACTGTGATGACTTCTCCCAGTCACAACTTCTCCCTGCAGAATGCTACACAGACCTTACTGGCTTCTCAGTGTTCAAACACGCTCCATATGTTTTCCACGACTCCACTCAATCCCCTTAAAAGTAGTAATGTCACCTGTGGGTGCCCCATACAGTAATAGTATTCCCTTTTTGTGCTCCCTGTAGGTGCCACATAGTAAGAGTTTCTTATAGTGACCCCAGATAGTAAAAGTCCCCATACCTAGTAATAATGCTTTCTTTATGCCCCCACTCAGTAAGAATACCCCATTTTGCCCTTTTCAGTAATGAGCCCCCTTTTACACCTAGCCAGTAACAATGTCCCTTATAGCTCCCAGCCAGTAATAATGCCATTGCTCCTTTTACATAGTAGAATAAAAAAAACTGACTATACTCACATCACCCTGGGTATTGCGCTCATCACTGTTCCTTTTCAGCTCCCCCACTGACTTCCGGGTTGTGTGATCACCTAATACCAGACACATGATTGATGTAGCTGGTTTCCTGGCCTCACTGACACAGGCCGGGATTGGATGCATCAGTCTTGCGTGCTGAGTCACGTGTCCGCACAACCCAGAAGGCAGTTGTGGGACTGGCACAGAATGGAATGGCACCAACTGCACGGAAAAGACAAAAGGAAGTATAGTCAGTTTTTAAAAAATGTAACTAACTGGGTCCGACTGCTATGTCTCAGCTGGTAGCCTGGGCTCCCTTTGCCCTTTGGACCCTTTTTCAGCCAGAGTGGCTCAGTGAACTAAAATTATAAAGCAATATTTCTGTGAGTGTTATAGAAACTTAGCAATGATACTCAATTTTTACTACTTCCTTTATCCCCCCTTTTGCCCAACAGTCATGTGACCCCCAAACTGCGGTGTTTGTCGTGGCAAGATGTCCAATCTGCTGATCATGTGACCTCCCCCTAACTTGCTGAGCCCCTTACATGGAGCATGACAGTGCCTGCCATGTGGACAAACTGCCTACTCATTTCTATAGTGCAGGTGTACTGTATGCCTCAGCTATCTTTAGCATTCCTGTTGGAATGAATATAGCAACAGCACCCATGCTGGACAACAGCTCCATTCATTCAGTGACCATTGGGACACTTATTCTTGTGATCAGTGGGGGTTCTAGCAGTAGGTTCTTCATCAATCAACTAATTATCCCATATGCTGTGGACAAAAGATAAACGTCTTTTGGTGGGTCAACCCCTTTAAGTTTACGAGACTTTCTAAATTATCTATTGACTGTTTCAGGAGTTCAATCTTTAAGATTAGATCAGTGTTGCAAACTGCTCGGCAGTAGATTGCAGCCATTCTTTTGCCTTTAATTTATATACCGGGCTCCAGGATGGTCACCAATGCACCTAAGATTGTGCAAATGGCGACAAGGTTTTTCAATCTTGTTGCCATTCGTGACTGGCCTTGCTGCCGTGCTGAGCACGTGCCTGAGCGCAAGAGATGACTCTTCTGCATGTAGCAGACACATACGCTGGGCCCAACAACTAACCCTAGAACTGCCTACCAGGAGCTGAGGGGGGCAACATCCATGTTACTTCCACATTCTGGGTCTTCTCCTTAGTACCGGCTGCCCACCTGAAGAAACAATTAATTTGAGCCACACATCTCTTAAGAAAAGAAAAATGTCATGCCCATGGTTGTGGGCTGGGGGGGAAGAGAGATAAGTGATTTGCCTATGTACGAAAAGGGAGCTTGGAAAAGACAAACCGCTTGCCTACAGATGGGGAGGGGGGGAGTGGATTTTAGCCTAGTTTATCTTTATTATGGCGCTTTTGATTGTAGTAATGTATGGGAGAGAGGGGCACTGGATGTAATTATATTGTATGGAGGGTGGTGGACTGAATGTAATTATACTGCAAGAGGGATATGGGACACTTCACACAGTAAATTTTATTTATTACTAGCTGATATACCCAGCTTCGCCCGAGTTAATTTGGTACAGGTGTTTACGTGTTGTTTGCACTGAAACTTTTATAAAGTTGAGGAACAAAATATGTATACACAGAGGAGTGTTACATTCTCCTCAGACTCCTCCCACTGCAAAATGTTCCACCTTTCCCACTGTACTCACTTTATAATTTTAAGGGTAACACCCCTTTTTATTCAAATTTAACCTCCCACTGGAGGTTTAAAAGCTTCCTCCATCCCTGCAGTTCATGGCCGCTTTCTTCTGCTCAGTAAATGCACACAGAGATGACTTAGATTCTTTTTAGTATATACACATAAAGGAGCTATAGATCGTTCTCAGTATATACACGTAGAGGAGAGGTAGATTCTTCTCAGTATACAAATCCTTTCTCTAAGCTTTAAGGTTTCTGAGAAAAGAACTATGTCAAGTATCGTGGATTTTTTCACACTTAAAATGGATTATTAAAGTTGCGACCCCTTTACTTTTCTTATTTAGGATGTAAAGAATGAATGTGGCAAATTTCTTGTTTGTGCGGTTCAGATGTGTGTTGTTAGTTACATTACATAGGGGTGCACTTACTTTTGCACTTGGCATTGAATAATCGAGTTGGGACCCCTTTACTTTTCCTATTAGGACCTAAAGAATGGTCGTGCCAAATTTCATGTTTGTACGACATTGAGAATTTAGAGAATTAGTGGCGAGTCAATGAGTGAGGGCTTTCACACACATATTACATATGTAAAAAAAAAATTTTATTTGGCTGCTAAATTTTTCAGCTTAGAAGCCAATGCCTTCCAGGTAATTTTTTAGTCTAAAGCCCTGGGAAGGGTGGTTTTACACACAGTGGGAAAATGCCACTACAAATTTAAGTGCAGTTTTTTGAGCCAAAGCCAGAAGTGGGTCCAGCATGCAGGAGGAGTATAGGTCCTTTCTTTATTTCCAGTTTCATTTTGAAACTACTTCTATCTATGGATCAGAAAAAATTTGGTGCGCAGAAAGCACATTCTGCATTTTTTTTTCCGTAGCAAAATGGATGTGCAAAATACGGAAATGTGAACAAACCTATTGAAAGGAATGGGTTTTATTCATTGCATAATGCGTGTGCGAATACACCGTGTGAAGTAGCCCTAAAGGGAGTATTGACTAATTCCGTGAAATAGTATATACTGATTTTTTTATTTTTTTTTTAACAATGCAATAATGAGTTTCTGAAAATCTTTAATTTATAGTTATCAATTTACTTATTGATCTATTTTTGAAACCGCCTGCGTAGATGAATGGTCTTCACACTTGTTTGCTCACATCGTTTCTGACAGCTCTTTTAGCATCCTCGCTGACTCAAATAGCTTGCTTTCTCCTGTATGTGTAGGGAGTAGAGATGAGCGAGCGTACTCGGAAAAGCACTACTCGCTCGAGTAATTTGCTTTATCCGAGTATCGCTGTGCTCGGGTCTGAAGATTCGGGTGCCGCTGCGGCTGACAGGTGAGTTGCAGCGGGGAGCAGGGGAGAGCGGGCGGGAGAGAGGGAGAGAAAGATCTCCCCTCCGTTCCTCCCCGCTCTCCCCTGCAGCTCCCCGCTCCGTGCCGGCACCCGAATCTTCAGGGACGAGCACAGCGATACTCGGCTAAAGCAAATTACTCGAGCGAGTAGTGCTTTTCCGAGTACGCTCGCTCATCTCTAGTAGGGAGATAAAGCTATTTTGCTATACTGCGGCAAAACGACTCTCTACTGACTATAAAAAGTAAAATTTTCAAAAACTAAGTTGTAGGCCAGTTTTCATTTTTTGCTTCTTGTTTTAATTTGAACCATATGTCGAGGAACATTAGAAAATGCAGCTACATAAGAGAAAAGTTTCCTGTTGGGGAAAAGTAGCTTTAAAGAGATAGATATTCCATCTGAGACTTTCATGGCATATTCAGTTTGCAATGAAACCCAAATCTCTTGTTGTGGCCCCCACTCCCCCCCCCCCCCCCCCGGCCTGGCTGAATGTGGTGGTGCGAACCTACGGAAACGCAAAGTGGGCTTTTCTACACTGTTTCCTCCACGTCCGTAGACATCAGTGGCGGTTACGGAAACGGCACAGCTCTGTTATTTTAATTTTTTGGAGACTGAATAAGTGAGCTGGGTCATATTTTGAAAATTAGCTCCGTCCCTGTCACGCCTCTTCTCATTGAAAATAGTGCAGGGGGTTGGAGAGGGGGTAGAGAGGGGGCGGGAGCTAAGAGCACTGCTCCTGGCTCTTTCAGCCTCCTCCCTCTGCAGAGAGAGACGCCGTATATCGGCCGGCTTGAATACCCGGCCGCTATACGGTCGTCTGAATACACCCTTAGTTCCACAAGACGTCGCTAATTCTGCAGTGGTAACCGTTTCTGCTACGAAAAAAAGACCAGCGGATTTGAAATTATGCAGATTTCAAGCCTCTATGGGGCTGCAGAATTGTCCACGCAGACTAATTCCGTCCCTTGTGAAAGGTCCCTAAGGGATCAAAGTGTGCAAAGTTCATAAATACTACAACATCTACATCAACATGAGCTTTTGTTCTCAAAAACCCTAAAAACCAAGGTCATGCAATATTTAGCTGTCATTCACAAATGTGTTAAAAGCATGTATGGCTCAGAGCAAACCACTACTATTCTACCAAAATCACATTTTTTCAGATTGCACAAGCAACTTTTATACCGTGACCTCTTCAAACAGCTGATGACTGACCCCCGCCAATCTAATATTAATGACTTATCCTGAGGATAGGTTGGCAGTATCTTATTCCTAGAAAACACTTTTAATAATTTATACACACCACTTTCATGCAACTTTGCATCAAACTTGATTATAAACAAAAAGATTGCTTGAAAATTCAAATTTGCAACTACAATGCATACTCAAGCAGACCTCTTAGGGACATTTCACACGGACCGAAATTAGGATGCATGACGCACCACAAGCTGCGGTACATCCAGCACCAAAATGCACAGACTACCTGATGAAATTGGCCTAAAACCTACTTGCAATTCTTCATCAAAATCTGCAATTAGACCTGCATTTTTGGGTTTGTTGTGCATCCTAATTCCAGCTTGTGTGAAAGGTCCCTTAGGCCACATTCACATGACCACATGTGTGCGTACAATACGCAGTAAATAGAACCCATTGTTTTCAGTGGGTTCGTTCACAGCGCGTATTTTTTGTGGGCAATTCCATCACTCAAAAAAATATGCATCATGAGCTATTTTCTTGTGCGTTGGCTCAAAATAATCATACGGAACTAATTACACTAATTGGCTATTTTAAAAACGTATAGTAAAAACAGAGCGTGATCCTTCTCAGTGAGAGAAACCAAGTAATCTTGTAGATATGATACCTTTTAATGGCTAACAAACATACATCATGCAAGCTTTCGGATCTTCTATTGATCCTTCCTCAGGCTAAAATGAGAACAATTACACTTTGCTCTACTGGCTAACACGGTACCAAAACTGAGGCGCGTGCAAAAACGCAATGCCCGATGTGTAACCGCCAATGATGTCTATGAATGTTAAGGAGTCAGTGAGTGAAAATGTTTTTTTTCCTGACTGATGAAAATCTTTTTTCTGTCAGAGACGTATTCCACATGAACATAAATACGCAGGATGAAGCTCATTGATTTCAATGAGTTCATTTATGGCTGGGATTTTTCACATTACTCTCAGCCATGTGAAAAAACCGCAGCATTCCCTATCTTGGTGCATATAACGCACTGAAATCATCCACTGAATTTAATGTGCGCACGGAATTACACAGGAAACCTGCATATTTGTGCACAAAATCAATGGGATGTCGTGTTTTTTTACGCACTTTAAAAAACTGCAGATAGACAGAAACACAGGGAATTTGCGTATTTTGGTCTATGAATGTGCTGAAATACGTAATATTGCCTTGTAAAAGAGTCCTTAGACATTCCCCTGTAGTGATGCTCGTTATCTCTATAACGGGTATTGCTAGAGAAGCAGTGAAGACTGGCCAGAGACAGGGCACGGACAGTGTACGAACTCTAAGGAGGTTTGTGCAGCCTGTTTGATGCTGTGATCCGGATGCTGGTGCACATCCTGGGTTGTAGAGTCAGTAAACAGCCTAATTAGGTACAGAGGGGCGATTAAAAGAGGAAGAGCTCATCTTCTAAAGACTTTTCTGATGGAAAGAAAAAGACCCTCGTATGTGACAAAGATTTTGTCCAGTTTGCCTGCTACTGCAATGGCCGTATTCCAGTCCCATTTACCAGAATTAGTCTATTGATTGTGAGAAATGATACTATCATCAGCTAAAGAGTATTCTTATAGCCTAGCACTGTGGGTGAGTAAGGGTGCATTCACACAGGGCGCTTGCAATGCGGTAAAAACAGTACCAAAAACTGCATCAGAAGAAACGCATGCGCTTAGGCACAATTTTGCAGCTTTTTTGCTGTTTTTTCCAGCGAATGCAACAAAAATACATGCACATTTTTTTCCACTGCAGTTCTTCTCACTATATCAAAACCACCCCATGTGAATGCACCCTTAAGTTACATTTGTTTTCTGCTGAGAAATCATTTGGTTCTTCACGGTGATTTGTCTATACTTACTTTTCTGTATAAGGGCTTATTCACATGGGTGTATATCGGTCGGTTTTCACGCCCCAGCCGATATATGCTGCCCCTCTGATGCATTAGTTTACAATGCATCAGTGCACAGGGGAGTATCTCCGCAGCGTAAAAGTGCCCGGCCAGGCGGCAGCTACATTGACTCCTATGGGAGCCAATGACAGGTGCAGGAGAAGGGAGTTTAGCAGCGTGACTGCTAAACTCCGTCTTCCTTCTCTTTTCCTCTCTGCCCCATGCTGCTGTTTGCAATGGGAGGGGTGGGATAGGGGTGGAGCTAAGGCCCTCCCCCACTCATTGCAAACAGCGGCAAGGGGCGGAAGCTCAGCACACTAGCTCCCACCCAAACCCGCCCCACCTCTTTCCTTTGCAGAGAGCCTGTGAGGGGGAGGGTAGGGCTGTGTCCCCCTGCCAGACGACATATATGTTGGCCTGTGCATCACACGGTAGCGTATATCGGCCGGCCGATATACGCTTGTGTGAATAAGCCATATGTAGCAGTTGCTGTGTTTTTACTGTAAACTTCAGGGCTCTGTTCTCAGCTCTATTTGGGTTGTTATGTAGACAACTATCTTTCTAGCATATTATAAAAGTCTAATTTGTGTTCAGCACAGAGAATTGTAGCACAAAGCACAACATTTTAATGTAACTGGAGAAGCTGTAAACAAACCAGGTTGCCTAACTTCAAGGTTCAGACTGTCATTTAATGGGTAGATTGCAAGGTCATTGAGTGATGAAGCCACATAATCTAATATCCGCTAAGAAGTACTTGTCTCAGCAGATCATTAAAGAGAACCTGTCATCAATTGGATCATGAACTGCACTAGTGCTACACAGGAATAGTAATGGCTTCCTAAGGCCTCATTTACATGAGCGTATTTGTGCACTGTATTACCATGCGTAATATGGATAGCATAAACCCCATTGATTTGCATTTGGATATTCCCCAAAAAATTGCAGTATGTCTTATTTTGGTCTGTATTTGGGCTTATTCAGACGACCGTATATAGGCCGTGTATTCACGCCGGCCGATATACGGCGTCCCTCTCTGCAGGGGGAGGAGGCTGGAAGAGTTGGGAGCAGTGCACTGAGCTCCCGCCCCCTCTCCGCCCCTCAGCACTATTTGCAATGAGTGGAGTTCGGACAGGGGCGGAGCTAATGCCTGGAACTTAGCACCGCCTCCGTCTCGCCTCCTGTCATTGCAAATAGTGCAAAGTGGCGGAGAGGGGGCGGGAGCTCTGGGCACTGCTCCCGGCTCTTCCAGCCTCCTCCCCCTGCAGAGAGGGACGCCGTATATCGGTCAGCGTGAATACCCAGCCGATATACGGTCATCTGAATAAGCCCTTAAAGCCCAAAATTGTCCATTATAGTCAATGGATCATGTAACTACATAGTGAATATGTGTGATACATGTGTATTCACTGTGTAATTATGCACAAAAGCAGGAGAAATTTATGGGGCCTTCCTGCGTTTTTTGTTTGAGTGAAAAGAAAAAGGATATGCGCACAAAAAAGAAATCAGAAGGATCAAATACACAGTAAATAAATGCAGTTTCAGTCCATAAAAACGCTGCGTAGTCCATGAATTGAAACCGCATACGTCCGTGTGAATGGATGTATTTTTCACAGGCTTTTTTTTTAACTTGGACTATTGGAGAATCTTTTTGGCGCAACTTTTAAATCACCCATTTGCAAGTAGATTTAGTCCAGATTCACACAAGCATATGCATATTTGCGCATCGGGTGTTGTGTATTGTGCGCGCAACTGCATTGTTTGCACACCCCCCAAAAATGTGCTGATACTCTCAGCCATTGAAATGGCCAAATAATTTATAGAGTTCAAGATGTGTCCATTACCGGAGCATGCTGCATATTTTTTTTTGGGCACAACTGAATTCCGCACACCAAATACGCGCATATGAATGAACCAATTGAAATCCATGGGCTCTATATTCTGTGTATTGCGCCGCAGATCTGGCCTTATGAAGAGGAAATATTCATGTATATTCAGTCATATCTTCTTATGTTTACCTTGTTAGACCATTTTGCCTTCAGGGTACCTTCACACAAGACGTTTCAGGTGCAGACAATCTGCTACAGAATTTGTTACATTTCTGTAGATGGCTGAAGTTAATGAGCTTTTTTCCGTGCGGATTTTCCTCTACAGAATGTTTAGCATTCTTGTGATACGCTACTAGCTTCTGCTTTTAAGGTCACACCAGCAAATTTTATTATCAAACAGCAACTCAGATTTTCAAGTGGATTCAGAGCGTTTCCGCAGCAGACAAGCTGCAAAAAACACAACATTACTCTATTTGTGAATTATAGTGTGCCTCTTTTTTATGTAACCCATTGATCTCCCTGGCAAAAAGCCTCTGCAGATACGCTCGGTTTCTGAAACATAAATGAACCTACAACGGATTCGGAATCCACAGTGTTTTTCAAATGTCATACTTTTTTGCAGCAGAAATAATTCGCAACGTGTGAAGGAGATTTGTAAGATGTCATTCACTTGCCTTGTACTTTAAACGCTGCGGAAATTCCATGGCATTTACTGCCTGTGTGAAGGCAGCCTAAGGATTCACTCAGACAAGGGTATTCAGCCTGGGTATTACGCGCTTACGTGTAGTATGCAGTACGCAGCGAATATGCATGTAACGTATATTTACAGTGGGTTTTTTGTAACCAGACTTAGTAATGGTGCGTAATACGCGTGAAAAACACAGGTCTGAATGGCTCAATGTAAATAGCTTTTAGCACTTCATATTGGAAGCGCAAAAAACGTGCGTAATATGCACTTGTTTGAGTGAGCTGGAAAGCCGGCTTAACACTAGTGTATTTGCAATGTGTAGATGGAACACATTGATTTAATTAAGTTTGTTCACATGAGCGTATTTAATGTGCGCATGCTCTTTCTGCTTATTTGAGCACCAAAGATTCCCATAAAAGTCAATGGAGGGTAAGCAAATTTGCGTGCAATATGTAAGAAGATGCGTGAAACACTGCATAATTGCCCTGGAAAAAACACATCTGGAACTAATTAGCCATTTCAATCTGTGCTTGCATTTAACGCGGGCAGATGAACATGCCCTGCGGGCAGAAAGGGTCCGGTAATAGACACTTGACACATGCACAAAAAAGCTATGTTCATTGCGCAAAATACATCGCACTAAGACACGTGCAATCTTACGCTAATTTGAAGCCGACTCAAGGTTATATTCACACAAACGCATTTGTGCAGTGACTAGAACTAGAGATGAGCGAGCGTACTTGGTAAGGACAGATACTCGAGTGAATATCATCCTTACAGAGTACCTGCCAGCTCGCCCGCAAAGATTCGGGTGCCGGAGGGGGGCAGGGAGAGGCGGGGGAGAACGGGTGGGAGATCTTTCTCTCTCTTCCCCCCGCTCCCTTCTGCTCACTCCCGCAACACAGCGCTCACCCACGCCGGCACCCGAATCTTTGTGGGCGAGCAGGTAGGTACCCGGTAAGGACGATACTCGCTCGAGTATCTGTCCTTACAGAGTACGCTCGCACATCTCTAACTAGAACCCATTGATTCAATGTTAGTTTACATGAGTGTATTTTGCATGTGCATTTCATTTGCAGCATGTTCTACTTTTGCGCGTTTTGCGCTCGAACATAGCACATATTAAACTCATTTAACTTAATTGCCTATTGAAATTAATGGGAGCATGCTTGCATACAAAGACGCAAGCCCATCACGCTTACCTGAAGTGATAGAAAAAATACTGCCACTCTTCCATCCTTGCTGATCAGTGGGGTTCTAGCGCAGAGTACTGTGCATTTATAACTTGTAATCATATAGCTCACAAGACAAAATCACGGACTTTCCTAACAAGAAGTGCCTGGGTGCACTGCTACATGTGGATACACTGAAAGGAACTGCAAGCTACGGTCACTAAGGGTACACGCACATGGATTGCAATGCTGTGTCACTTATTCCTTGCTGTATGTTTTTATAAAATCAATTTCTCTTCTTCCGCGGAAGCCAAGGTTATCGTTCTCGATATTCATGAGTGACAGGCTAACCCCGCCCTCCATCTCTAATTGACAGCTGTCTTCCTATACCGTGAAAGCCGCCAATCAAAGATGGGAGCATCATGAGCTCATGAATATTGTAGATTATACTCCACACACATCATTATCGGGGCTATCTTGTTCCGCTTGTATGGCATCAGTGATTTTATGAAAAGCACAGCAAGAAATAAAGTAAGAAACCCAGTTTTCGAATCGGGGTCTTTTGTCACTAGTTTATGCTGCCCTCAGATAAAGGCAATGTAGCTACACACCGGACCCAAGCCCAGATAAATAGGGAGGGGTGGAGAAAGCGATGGCAAACTATTCCACTATTTCTGTCAAAATGCATCAAGGTTCACAGCCAGACAAGGTTAAGAAAGCAAGGAGACCGATAATCCATAAAGTGACTGAAAGTCAGCCTCCACTGAATAGATAATCATCATTTGGAAATGCAGATTAATCTGCGGGCAGCAAGGTATAGAGCAA
The DNA here is from genome assembly GCF_035609145.1 of Eleutherodactylus coqui. Taxonomy (NCBI): domain Eukaryota; kingdom Metazoa; phylum Chordata; class Amphibia; order Anura; family Eleutherodactylidae; genus Eleutherodactylus; species Eleutherodactylus coqui. Next base: position 155,625,720 of record NC_089841.1, read on the forward strand.
GTAGGAGCTGAGCAGATCTCGGAGAATAGATGAACATCTAATATTTGTAGACAGTTGTAGAACTATTAATTATTTAAAAGCCTCTGCTTGTTCTGGGATTAGAAGCCCAGTGGGTGATCCTACCAGAGTGATGGGCAGCTACCTCCTTATAAGTGTGCTTACAGAGATGGCTGTCAATAACCACAATCCGTGTGCTAGAAAAATTATTTTGTGAAATGACTTTTTGTGAGACTTTTCTAAGTCTAGGCTACAAAACAAAATGTGGCACATGATGGGATACATTGTTGCCACACAGTGATGCCATAGTAAAATGATTGGTGTGGGACATGGCGCAGCTGGAACTCCACACTGTTGCAGGTGGTGTAGTCACTACTGCAGGCATTTTTTCACTTCAGTTTTATATACAATGCATCAGTTTTTATATACATTTAAAAAAACATTTCTCAAAATGAATATTTATTAAAAATGCAGTTTTACAGTACTATAGCATGACAGATTTCAGTTAATCTAGCAATGGGTAAGATGTATAGTTTTTCTTACAGTATGTGGATCACGTTGTGTGGGTGTGGATGGAGAGAAGCTTGGACTGCAACTTCATTTTATAGTCCAGTCTTCGTTGTCTACTTTGGAGCATATTTTTGCTTTGTTGTAGTGACCGGCATTTTCTTTTCCATTTTACTCACTGTTTTAGAACAGGAAATTTTATAAATCTACTTCAAAAATAATGAAAGAGGATATAAGAAATTTCAGGTCAGAAGAGAGACTCTTTTATAACTTGTGGATGTATAATGCATTGTAAACCCGCACAAATTGCATTGCTAACTGTTCCCCTGGCATCGGTAGTAATCTCAGTGCTTTTCTGTGCTAGAGGCTTGCATCCCTTATCATGCATCTCATTTTACAGCCCCTGATCACTTAGCATTTGCTTAGAATTGTAATGCATAATGAACATGACTGTGGAAAGCCATTGGTTTCAGCGTATAACCCCAGATGTACTTTCTGTTGTGAAATGTGGGATTGATTTGGCAAGGGAGAGTGTACATTTCATTTATACAATCAATGTCTAATAGAACATTATTGTTTTTCCTCTGTTCTTTGCAAATTGCTTATTATTTATATGTTTCAGTCCTTCAGACATAATAGGTGTGAGTGCAATGCATTTCCCAGGGATTCACATGATGTTTTGTTTTCTATCCTTAGGCACTTAATTTGCTATCTGCTAAACATATCTGAACTACTAATTTTTAAAACCTGAAAATGTGAATGCACTGGACCAGAGATGCAGCAAAAACACGTTTCCATCCCTGCTCCCCTCACCTGATTGCCTGTTACATTCTGGAGGTCTTCTTAGTCACTTCCATGATGTGCAACTGCCTGTCTGATGCTTACCAGACACCATTTTGAGATTGATGTTAAACTGAAAGTTAAAAAAAAATCAATCTCATGATGTATTAGCAAATATTATACTATTCTGCTTCCTGGGGGACAGTTTAATTATCATTACCTTCTGTATTCACCTATATAAGCTACAGATCATAGTATACAACCAGGATCAAGGGCTGTGATGTCCTCTATTATAACTGTGTGGTTATCATCCATAACCATGATAGGAGTGTCTGCAACTCCTTTTAAGGTCTCCCCCACAGAGGCGTTTGCAGAAACGCAGTGTTTCTCAACGCTGCGTTTACTGCTGTTTCAGCAGCGCTGGTATGCGTTATGCCAGCATTTTGGCTGCGTTTTCAGTGCAGCTGAAAAGAAAAAATAAATCCATACTCACGTAGGCGGTGTCGTCTGTGTCCCCGCCGGTGTTCTCCCGTAGTGCTGGGTACTTGTCAAGCCGACAGAGGATCTTTAACGTGGTTAAAGAGTACCTGCACTTGTACTTCGAAGCCCCCCAGTTCTGTCTGCCATTTTTGGCTCCTGGCAGTCAATAAGGCCAATCCGTGTAAAGCCGGCTGGCGCATTTTCCACATAGAAGCTGTGTCATTCATGAATTGTCAAGTCTATTATTATTTTCTATGACTTGGATTTCAATATCTGCAAAAAAAACCATTCAATATAATGCTCAGATAGTTGTGATTTGGGCGCAGAATCCATGCTGAAATTGCGCTGTGTGATCGGGGCCTGACAGTGTGCTGAGATCTTGGGATTTCAGTGCACAGGTGTAACATTAGTGAAGGGGAATTTATAACATTTATGTCTGTGAATTTAGATCTTGCTTTTGGAGAATTGCAGAATTCACTATATGTTGGTAGTAATAAATAGACTGGTGATATTTTTCCAAAGAGTGTGTGGGGGAGGGGCATGAGAAAAAGACCATGCCTTTAAATTTATTTGTATAATCAATTTGTTATTATGTTTGAGCTTGATAGCATATCTCACGCACGCTGTCATGGCAGTCTAACAAATTTTTTTTTTTTTTTTAAATTCCCCGCTTTGTCTCATAGCAGCGTTGTATATTCAACACTGCACAAATGTATTGCGTATGTACCGCATTGAATATGCAACCTGTAGAGAACATAATACCTGGTAAAATAGAATATGCTGCATTCTTTTTTTGCGCAGGTACTATACACATTGACCATTCTCAAGTGTGAATGAATCTATGAAAATCAATGTACTTTCATTGACTCCATTCACTGTGTAATACACGATGTAAATACGTTTGTGGGAATGAGCCCTTACTAGAGTGCCTCCTCTTCATACACTGTTGATGGATAGTTTCCTGTTAGCGTGATTTTACATGCAGGTTGTTTTTATCTCCTAAAATGCAGTTTTTAAGCCAAAGGTGGCTAATGCAGGAATAAGAGGAGTGTAAGGCTAGCTTCACACAGGCGAGCGTAATATGGGGCCGTGAATCATGGTCCCCTATCGCGCTCGCCAACATGTGAATTTCCTGTGGATGCAAGCCTTTTTTTATTTCAAAAACAGCCTGGCATCACTCAGGGGAAGAAGCGATCCTCCACCGCGGCTGACAGGATTGTGGAGTTTCCCCCCATTGTTTTTAATGGCAGACGTCGCATCGGGTGCCCCAAGCATGTGGTGCGATGTGAGAGCACGCAGAAAGATAGAACATGCCACAATTTGATTTCCGCATCGCTCATGCGTACGACCACATTCAAAAGAGTGGGGTTCAAATTTGTGCGAGATTTGTGTGTCTCACAATGCACAAATCTCGTGTGATTTTTCTCGCCCGTGTGAAGGCAGCCGAAGTTCTTCCTTTATATTTCCCATACCCTTGAATCCTTTTGCTCAAAACGTTGCATCAACAACTGCCACAAAAACCAGTGTGTAAAAAACCTCCCTAGAGCTATGTTCACATGGGGCGGATCATCTGTGCGCAATTTACACACAAAACCCACTGCATTTACAGTCTTTCCTTGCAATTGGACAGAACTTGTGTGTGAAAACTGTGTGAACAACAAATACTGGGACAGATAGTAGTCATTGTTATAGGCCAGATCCATCAGTGCTCATCAGTCCTGACATCACTTTTGTCATTGAAGTGCGCCCATCATTTCACTCTCCCTTCATAGGTACTCTATGCTGCCATACAGAGATGCACTTTTTATGGCAGTTTTTCTTTTTTTTTTTTAAACTGAAGCCAGAAATGGATTCAAAGGGAATAGTAAATAAAAAGAAAGAACCTGTACTTCTCCTCCCTGTTGGACCCACATTTGGCTTTGGCTCACAAAACCCCATCAAAGACTGCAGTGGCAGTTTTCCAAAAGATGCTGTACGTGAGACCATCCTACTACTGTATATATGAAATCACAGGCTTATGTAGGTACCGTACTGTTGTATTACAGCTCCGCACTATTTGTCATTACTTTATAAAACCAGATTAGTTGTTAAACAAGAAAATGTGACCTTAAAGTCCCCCCCCCCCCAGTTGTAAAGAGAAATTATTAGTGTAAGAATCTACAAAATAATTGTATCTCTTAATTATGTAATTGAAAATTCAGCTTTTAAACAGCAGCAGTAATGTGCCGCGGGCCACCAAGCACTAGACTACTATGCAGTAGGAGACGGAGCTTTCTAGGTCTTCAGTATGTGAGCTAATGCTGTAATTTGTAACGTGATCCTACAGTGCTATAGTAGCATTCATAGTAGCAGCAATGTGGACGAGCTTTTATAAAGCTCATCCTCATGCTATAGAAAAAAATCTGCGCTAAATCATTGCGGAAATTGACACGTGGTGCAGAATATACATCTGCGGTATGTCCATTTTAGCAGCAGATTTACAGTACAGACTACACCTGTTTAAATCCGCACCAAATGCTTAATCTGCAGTGAATCTGTCCCGTGTGGACATGGCCTAATATATTCATTTAAATCTCGTTCTGGGCTTAGAGGTCCAGTGTGCGGTCATATCAGTGATTGACAGCTGTGTATGACACTACATAAGGAGCTGTCAGTCACTGATGGGACCTCCCATTGGACCCCTAAGCCCAGAACGAACAGAATTGAAAATAAATAAAATACAAGTTAGAGCTCACTCACATGAGAGTATTTTCTGGTGGATTTCGACCATATTTTGGAAGATCCACAAATGTCTGCAACTGCATGCAAATGCAATTTGTGTTTTTAAAAAAGTTTGTCTTAGTTTTTTTTTAAACCCCCTCAGTGACTGGCCTATCGTGTTTTTACGTCATGCAGATGCAGGACGTGTATGAAGGTAGATCACGGGGGGACCTCCCTTCATACATCCTGGGTGCTGGCTGTTTCTTACAGCTGACACCCGGCAGCAATAGCTGTGATGAGCCGCAGGGCTCATCAGAGCTGTTAACCTTTTAAATGCCGCTGTCAATTCTGATAGCGGCATTTAAATCCCCCGAACGAAAAAATATTTTAAAAATTATTGCGCGCAGAAGATGGTGGCAGAAAATAATTTTAAAACATTTAACTAGCTTTGAAAATAAATACAAGTAGTACAGCAAGAAAACAAAAAAAAACCTAGAAGTTTGGTATCTTAGTAATCGTACTGACCCATAGAATAAAGTTATTGTGGCAGTTTGTGCGCCGTAGAAACAAGGCGCACCGAAAGATGGCGGAATGTTTATTTTTTTTCTATTTCTCTCAAATTAGAATTTTTAAAACATTTTTTAATACAGTATAAGATGCATTAAATAGGACCATTGAAAAATACAACTTGTCTCACAAAAAACAATCCCTCATGCAGCTACGTCGATGGATAAATAATGGAGTTATGTTTTTTTAAAAGCAGAAGGAAAAAACGAAAACGGAAAATAGCTTTGTCACTAAGGGGTTAAGATGCAGACTGTATTTTCAAAATAACAGCAGGCTCTATGGCATATTACAGAACTTTTCACTATCGAAAGCACTGGAATATGTTCAAGGGCTTATTCACATGAGCGTATATTGGCCACTGTTAACGGCTGCCCGATATACGCTACCATCTGATGCATTGGATTCCAATACATCAGATCACACAGGCATATTCCCACAGCGTAAAAGCATCCGGCAGGAAGGATAGTCCTGGAACTATCTTCCTGGCCAGACTATGGCCATTGCCATAGACTCCTATGGTCGCTGCCATAGACTCCTATGGTCGCTGCCATAGACTCCTATGGGAGCCAATGACCGTGACTGGAGAAGGGAGGTGGTAGGGAGTATAGCAGCGGGACTGCTAAAGTCCCTCCCCCTTCTATTCTCCACCCCTTGCCACTGTTTGCGACGGGAGGGGGCGGGATGTGGGCAGAACTAAGCCCCTCCCCTCCCATTGCTGGTTGCGGGGAGGGGGCGGGTGCTTAGCTTCACCCCTGCCCATTGCAAACAGCCGGAGAGCAGAAGAGACAGCTTAGCAAGCTGTCTTCCCATGCCTGATGGCATATACGTCAAGCCCGTGCATCACATGGTAGCGTATGCTGGCCGTGAAAATGCCGGCCGATATACGCTCGTGTGAATAAGCCCTAAAATACATAATATGTGCTACTTTTGTCCACTTTTGGCTGTATATTTGCATTCTTTGGTATTACTTTCTTTTGAACAAATACAAATCTGCATTTGACCAGTAGAAAATAAAACCAATGAAAGTAAATCCTGATGCAAATTCATCTGTAATACATCCATATTACAGAAACATACAAATACGCTCGCCTAAATGAGTACTTAGGCTTAGGATTTTTTTTTTCTTAAACAAGAATTGCAAAAAATAGTACATAGTGATTTTTTTCAAACTTGAATGAATTGGTTTGACAGAAAAATCGCTTGTTGAATTAACCCATTCATATAAATGTGTTCTTTTCCTGTACGAGTTCTGTCTATCTCAGAATTGGACAGAACTTGCACAGAAAAATCACCCATGTGAATATACACTTAGGCCAGGCTGACACTAGCGTAACTGCATGCTGAGTTTTGTAGCAAAGCGACAACCTTTAGGTGCTTTATTTCTTGTTTTGTTACATCCACGTGGAACATAAATGGCGTGGATATCCTGTTCTAAAATTCCACAATCTTTACAATTGCAGTGAAGTACATGAGATTTAAAGGGAACCTGTAAACTAAGTTGGGGAGGTGACAGGGAGCCAATATTTTGTATACTCTTCCGCTCTGTGGTTCCAGCACTGTCACCTATTGGAGAGCGTGTGCACAGCAATCTGAAGAAGGGTCAGCGTGTGAGTGGCATCATGAGAACCAGGAAGCGGGTGGAAAAAAAAAAAAACATTGCGTCTCCTCGTCACCTCCCCTAACAGTGCCATAGCTTGGTGCTGGATGCAGGTGACAGATTCCCTTTTAAATAAATCTCATCTATGCACTGACGAAACAATTCACAGAAGATCTGCAGCTTATCGATTTATGCTGCAGATTTTCAGTGCAGAATTAATCTGTGGCAATGCAAAGCTACGGCCAATCTGCACTGCGTTATGGCACTTAACGCACCACATCACCTATTGCAATGATGGAGTGTTTTAAAAACGCTGTTGATCGTGGCGTTTAAAAACACAGCGTTTTTCAAAACGCCTTTGTGAGACTGGCCGTAAGCATTGCGTTGCGGAATCCGGAGTGGGTGTCTGTCTCCGAATTCCGCATCAAATACCTTTTATAGCATACTATGGAAAAGCAGTTTTTCCTGCCCACAAGCGAAAGTCAATTGCGATTTTTACACTCATGGATGGAAAAAAAATGCAGCATGTTCTATTTGAAGGCGGATTCCGTGCGGACGGCTTCCATATCAATGAAAGCTGTCCGACCCGTGGCACTTCCGCAATCATCATTGCAAAAAAGTCGCAGGATCTGCGTCACAGCCTGACGATGGCGTGGCATTATCTGTACTGTGCATGTCCGACGGCTCGCTGGCCGGCAAATCCTCAATACAGAATTGAAGAATCCGGACAGGTACGCAATGGTCACCTGCCGGGCATCAGGTGTGATCCCGCTGTGGGATTCTGCATGTGAAATCCGATCCAGTCGTGTGCAGGTGGGCTTGCTTTGGATTTTCCGCTGCAGAATATTCTCAGTGGATCTGTCTTGTGTGGTGTGTGTGTGTGTGTGTGTGTGTGAATATAGTCAGATGTTTGAGGTATATTTTCTAAATTTGTTACTTTAGATATTTTCACAATGTTTTCAAATATATTCATGTATACAACGAAATATGATGCAACTGAATGCCAACTATATGTTTCTCATAGATCCATTTGTTTTTGGTTCTGTTACCGTATCTGTGCAGTAGCCTTAGCCCTTGTACCATATCTATACAGTATGATCGCTCATCTCTAATCATCTATTTACTAAGATTGATTTAGTTACTGTATATGTAGTAAGCTCAGTTCTGTTACTATATCTATGCAGTAATATTGGTTCTGATACAGTATTTATGTAGCAAGCTTAGTTCTGGTATTGTATCTATGTAATCAGATATGGTGCCAGAACATATCTATGTAGCAAATTTGATTCTGGTAACGCATTAACATATTAAGATTTGTTTTGGTCCTGTATCTATGTAGTAAGTGTGTTTCTGTTACCATATCTATGTAGTAAGCTTGGTTCTGGTATTGGATCTATGCAGTAAACTTGATACTGGTATTGTATTTATGCTGTCAGTTTGGTTCTGGTACAGTATATAGTAAGCTTTGTTCTACAACTGTACGTATGCTAAATAGGATAAGGGTGGAAACACATGGTGTGGCTTGGCACATGCGGCGGTAGACGGCAACACCATTTTGTCGGTGACTTGTCCGGTCGGTACGGTTGGCTACATGTGGCCAGTTGCACTGTGTTTCTATCCTTAGGCCAAGCTCACACGGCCATAATTAACTACATGCCGCTGCGAGAGACGTGTGTACGTCACGCAGCAAGCACACGATAATGCATACTCGCTGCGTGCCGCCAGTCACCATGTACTATCCTGGCGTATATGTGCATGTAATACACAGAGATAGAACATGCTGCGATTTTTATAATTTTTTTTTTAAATGCACATCTTTTGCATGCAAAATAACAACCCGCATAGAGTGGTGTGAGCCGGGCCTTAATAACACGAGCGGGAGCCGCAGCGGAATCTGACTGTGCCCGGATGGCATCGCTGTGTACCTCCATCTGTACTGCAGATGGTTCGCCGTCTGACATGCGCAGTACAGATTTTTTTCCCCTTTTATACGCCTGCTTTTCCCGTGTAATCCGCGGCCCGTCCACCTTCCATTGACTTCAATGGAAGCCGTCCGTGCGGGAACTGCAGGAAAGTGGCGCATGCTGCGGTTGTATTTTGGTCAGCAGAAACCGCAAATAGGTTTCCGCTCGTGTGCATGAAGAATCATTTTTCCATAGCAGCTATGGGGGGTTATTGCTGCGAACCTGGAGGCGGGCGCCCAATTCGGATTCCGCAGCAATAATCCGCCTGTGTGCGTGAGGCCTTAGGCCTCATGTCCACGGGGAAAATCAGATCCGCTGCAGATTCTACATGTAGAATCTGCAGCGGGTCCCTCCTGCCCCGCGGACATGAGGGCTGAAAATAGCAATTTAAAAGCATTTACCTATCCGTAGCGGGCGGCGAAGGTCAGCTGTTCCTCACGGCCGGATCTTCATTTTCGGCCGGCGGATGAATTCCTGACGCCGGCGGCACGTCGTCGACGTGCCGCGCGCATGCGCCGGGCACATCCGCCGAGCCGAAGCAAGGGAGATGCGGCCGTGAGGAAGAGCAGAGCTTCGCGGCCCCGCTGCGGGTGAGTAAATGCTTTTAATTCCTATTTTAGGTCTCCCGCGGATCCGGACGGCTTCCATAGGCTTCAATAGAAGCCCGCGGGAGCCGTCCCCGCGGGAGACCCGCATGAAAATGGAGCATGGTCCAGATTTTTTCATGCTCCATTTTTTTTTAAATGCCTTTTATTGACGATCCGCGGGTATTTATGTACCCGCGGGTGGTCAATGCATCCCTATGTGGTGCGGATCCGCGCGCGGGAGATCCGCTGCGGATTTTAAATGTCATTTTGCCCGTGGACATGGGCTAGTGGTGCGGCTGGACTTGCCTCCAGGCTACAATTTGCTAACTAGCCCCTGCCTCCTGGGGTCTGAAGCTAGACTACCCGGCAGGGCCGCCTCGGTGTACCGCCTGCCGCCATTGTTCCACCACCGGACAGCGCTTCTTTATTTTGTTCCGCTTGATATGCATTTCTTGGCAGAGCGGCCCCGTGACCCTCGGCGTGAGGGCGGCCGGTCGATCCGTGTGACCCCCTCCGTGGCGGAGGTCGGCCGGTGTGTATGAGGACTCTGTTAGTATGGCGACGCCCCGCCCCCACGAGCCATGGCTGCCGCCCGCTCTGCGCCGAACGGGTTAATCCCGGAGCCCGATGTGAAGTGTAATAAAGTGTGTGACTTCCTGTGGTGATTACAGGCTGCCGGAAGTACGTCACTTATCTGCTTTGGGCTTTTTTCTGCTGCACTGTACAATTCAGAGAGGAGAACATTTCCTCCCCTCCTCCTGTCTCTTTAAGAGCTCCGATCGCTCATCTAACCTCTCCCCCATTTGTGTCTGCTTGTAGGATCGGACGATCGGTGACCCGCAGGAGGCCGGGGACTTCCGTCCAGCACCCCATCCGGAGCCAGAATGGAGGGGATTTAAAGAGAGAATGGCACCAGCGGCGGCGGCGGCTCGGCGGTCGGTGTGACTAGGAGCTTCCGGCTGTCTCGGTGTCCATCTGCCGGGATCCACCCCCACCCGAGCGGAGGATCCGGGTGATCTTGGCGGAGGGGTGTCCTCACTTCCCTCCTTCTCCCTCCCAGCAGCAGCAGCACCACAACATGAGGGCTGTGTGACCCCCTCCTTCTCCTTCTTCACCAGGATGCTGCTGCCTTTAAAGCTTCTTGGGCAGTGTCTCAGCCATGCAAATGGGAAATATGGTGGCAATTTAATGGCACGGAAAAGTTGCAATCCAAGTGGTTACTGAGCAGAATTGGGATTTGTGTGCAGGAAATCTTAGCAGGTAAACAGTAAGCCTGTCCTGCTGGGAGGGATCTGTACACTTCATTGTGGATTATTCTCTATTTATACACGGATATTTCCCATTCAATCTTTCCTCCATGTAAGTAGCCGTCGCGTCCAGTGTCACTTGTGCTTAGTAATTGGATTGCTTGGATTCAAGGTCACTCGTTGGAATTTTCCCTGTGGATTTATAATTAGCTTATTTTTTTATTGAAAAGAAGATGGATGTCAAAATAAAACAGCAGAGCAGGAGATCCAGGTCTCAGAGGGACAGGGTGAGGAGAAGAGACCCATCTGTCAGGGATCCCCGAAACCAGAGCCCCTCCTCCGGCTCCGAAGCTGAAAGGGGCCTGGGAAAGGAGAATTCCAATCAGAATGGTAAAAATCCAGCTGCTTCAGCCAGAAATGCCAGACCGCCCAGACGTAAGCGGAGAGAATCCAGTTCTCAGGAGGAGGATATAATTGATGGTTTTGCAATTGCCAGCTTCAATACCCTGGAAGCCTTAGAGGTAAGAAGAATTGGTCACGTCACCTTCTGTATAGTTGAGGCGCTGTTTATCTCCAGCTCCTATTTTACATGAATCCTGGTGAAGTGTTCTTTGTCCTGTGTGCCAGCAGTATATAGCATTGTGTGCCGGGCCCGGCTTTTATGTGGACACTTAAGTGGCAGCTTTCTTTCTAGGCAGTAAATGATGTCATTCTGTCACCTGTACAGTAATGAGAGGGTTCCCTCATTGTTCTCCTCCGACCAGTACTTGCAAGTATATTCTCACAGGTTTGAAGTTGATACTTAATGACATATGAAATTCAGAAGCTACAATAAATCATCATCCTGTTCCGACCAACTTGCTTTAAAGCACTTTTAGTACTGCGGTTCTTGAAAAGTGTTCTTGACCCGACTGTTGAACTTTCAACCCACTGCTTAATTTGTCCTATTTGTGCAGTAGTAGAAGTGCCATGTTGGTCAGTGAATAAGTATTTAAAGGGCTTGTCTGAATGTAAAGCAGTATTTAAAAACAAAACAAAAAAAACCCCTTTATCCACACCTGTTAAAACAATAGAAGCAGCCCCAGTAATCTGGCTCTGGGGTCCTCCAAGGCTTTTTTTTTATTTTTATTTTTTTTTTAGAATGGCTGCATCGGTCAGGGAGTAGCCAATTGGAGCCACAGCGGTCAGGTGCTGTTCTCCTGGCAACATGGCTCCCAGTACCTGAGTGGTGATGCCAGGAGAATGGCAGCGGTCGGGGGGTAGTTGTTCCAGCACTGCAGCCCCCACAATCTTTGTTTTGGATTGCTGGGGCAGAGGACAGGTAAGTCCTTTAAAAAAAAAATTGCCTCACACCCGGACAACCTCTTTAAGTGCCTATTTTTAGCTGATTTGTGACATTCCTTCCTAGTTATGTTCTGCCTTGTCAGTATATGCAGTGTAAGGGGGGATTTTGATAACAATCCCTGGAATTGTGTTCGGCAGAATATGATAATGTTTCTATGATAACCCTTCTTAGGAATGTCCTGCTAAGAGCTGTCCCTCATTGTCCTGTAATGTGTACCTTTTAAATTAGGCTTTAAATTCCATTCTGTCTTGAGAGGTTCCTTAACAGCATACTACAAATAATCAAGTTGACAAAACTCTCACTAGGGAACATTTATGAAAACTTAGTTGCCCACAGCAGCCAATCACAGCACAGCTTTCATTTTCCAATGGCAGAATGGGAAATGAAAGCTGCGCTGTGATTGTTATGGGCAATTAAGACAGTGTTTCTTTCAGACCGATTCATCAATTCCCCCACAGTTTTTCTTTTTTAAACTGCATTCCATTTTATATATTAAAAGTGACAGTTTCTGGTTTGTTGAATGCAGCAGTTTGGAGAGTCTGAACCTTAATGGGGTTGTCTGAGATGTGTTTTTTTTTTTTCCCTTCAAAACCACATTCCCCATGCAACACATAGCAAAAAGTGATATACTCCCCTCTTCTTGCTCCTTACTATGTCCATGCCAGGCCTCCCCTGTGACATAATGTTCACAAGCAGCAGCAGCCTGTTTAGAGGACTTTACAGGCTGCTGCAGCCAGTGACAGAGTTCAGGGATCAATAGCTGAGGTCTGTCATTGGCTGCAGTGGCCTGTGACATCCCATAAATGGGCTGCTGTTGCTTGTAAACATTGTTATTGGGGAGGCCTGACGTGGCGATGCTGGACACAGTAGGGAGCAGGAAGAGGGGAGTAAATCGCTGTTTATGTTGTTGCATGGGGAATGTGCTTTAAAAGAAAACTGACAACCCCTTTAATTAAAATAAATTAAGATAGTCATTAAGGCTGGCTTCACATGGGATGGATTTGCTGTGGAATTTCCGTGCGGATAGTCTGCACAGAAATTCTGCTCGTGGCTCCTAATCCCGGGATTAGCCGGCAAAGTGGACGAGATTCTGCAAAAATCTTGTCCACGCACTGCGGCCAATCCGTTAGGGACGTATGGTGCGGAAACTGCCATGCGGCACGGAAATTAAGAATGCAGTATGTCGGTCCCCCCCCCCCCCCCCCTTCCCTTTTTTCTCCCGCCGTGGCCTCTCTCTCCTCTATGGGGAAGAGATGGCCGCAGCAGAAATGTAGGCGGCGAAGTAGCTCCAAAACCCGCAGCTGCGGTTTTCCAACGGAATTCTCGCGGATTTTCGGTGCGGCCAATCTGCGAGAATTCCGCTGGAAATCCATTTCATGTGAACCCAGCCTAAAGGTGATTGTGGATTCAGCACATGGTATATTTTATTTCGTATGCAAAGTATTGTTTTTGTGATATTCTTGCTGCTCTTGGTGTTTTGTGCATATTGTGTGTATATAAATATTGTGGTGTCTTTCATTCTAGTTGTTAGGGATTCTGGAAGTACTTCATGACTCGGCCTGCATATAGTCTAGCTGATAACACCCAACTTCTTAATGAGAAAATTACCATGGCAGGAAAGTATACCACTCCGCGAATCAATCTGACACTTGGCTTTTAGTGGCACAGCAATGTGAACTGCGATTTTAGTCAGTGAAAAACTGGCTGATTTCATTGCAAGTGCATCTAATGGGTATTTTACATCAGTCTGTGGTTTTAATGCACAAGTGTCATTCAAGTGCAATCCGGTTTTCAGGTCTGTGAAAAGAAAAAAGAACAAAATTGGTGGCTGAGTTGATGTAATTTAAAATTCCCATTGAAGTCAATGATTTTTTTTTTTGCCGCCACACCCATTGACTTGATTCTGGTCTGAGAATTGCACCAGAGCAGGACCATTTTAAAATCACAGAGGTGAGAGAAAAAACCGTTCAAAGACATAACTCACAGAAAGAGAAGCCAAACCTGCATCCCCTGATACGTTGCAGGATAGGCTCAATCACCATGTTCCCTGATAGCATGCAGAGAGACAGACCGCAATAAGAGGTAGCAATTGCTCAGTGCCGACTAAAATGCAGCCATACACCTCAAACCAAATTGGGGAAGGGGTGACTGCCGACAAAATAATTTGCACATGGGAACTGATACCAAAGATGTCAGCCACTTATCCCCCAATTTGGTTTTGTGGCGTGTGGCTGCGTTTTAGTCGGCACTGAACAATTGCTGCTTCTTATTGCTTTTCATTGACCTACTCACACTTGCGCTTTTTTTTTTTTGCGCATAATACGCGCCTAGAAAGGAATGCTGCATGCTCCATTTTACGGCGTATTACGCTCAATAAAGCCCTATTGTTCTCTATGGGTGCGTAATAAGTACTGTATATGTGCAATCATATTGCATATGTCCAGCATTTATACGCAATGTTGCTAAGCGTCAGAGCGGGGGGGGGAAAAGTCAGACTGCATGATAGCATGCGTGAGATACGCTGTAATGTGCAGTGTAAAATCGCTGCAGCTCACACAACGGTGAAACGTTTTCAGCATACGCTCGTGTGAGCCGGTCCTGATAGACGGCTGTAGAGCCCATCCTAAGGCTACCTTCAGACAGACATTCTGCCGCAGAATTTCTGTTGCTTTTCTGCAGACGGCCAGAGATAACTTTGTGGAATTTGCTGCAGTTTTTGTTGTAGATTTTGGATATGTACTGCATGTGCAGATTTTCTGCTGCAGAACATGTTGCTTTGTGCTCTGGTAGTTCACGCTGGCAAACTGTATTTTCAAACCTCAACAAATGCAGATCTCTATGCAGATTCAGTGCGTTTTTGCAGCGGAAACTCCTCAAAATCAGCAACAAAAGTGCATTAACAGATTTTGTTGCAAATTTTACGCTCGCCATCCATCTCTATGGCAAAACTTGCAGCATTTTCGCTCAGTTTCCATAACCTAGACATGCTACGGATTTGTAATCCACAGCAGTCTTCAAAATACCAGCGTTTTCACAACAGAAAGATCTGTGATTTGTGAAGGAGATTTGTACTGCAAATGCTGCAGAATGTTTGCAGCTATTCCGCCAGCGGATCCTGCATGTGTGAAGGCAGCCGAAGGCCGGGCTCACACGCCTGTATGCAGAATCTGCTTGCGTCCCTGCGTACGGCCGCGTAATGTACTGCGCATAACTGTCTACTTGCACAGGCGGCCATGTGCAGAACACCTTTTTTGTTTGTAATTCCCGCGCAGTCGCTTATTAATGGCGCAGGTACCCACAGCCCACACATAATGTTATTGCGTATGGGCTGCGGATATATCTGCCAATAGAGCTCAATGGGCTCTATTTCACGGAATCCGCGGTATTATAGAATATGCTGCGTTCTATTGTTCGTGAGGAGATTAAGAAATTCCAACCCGCTAATGTAAGCAGAATTGTGTAATCCAATGCATTTGATTGAACAGCGTATTGCCGCAGACCATGCGATTGTGGAATCAATGCAGGCTTGTGAGACCGGCCTAGGCTCCAGAAACGGCCTTCCATCTGCACTGGAGGTTCTGACACAGATGTGGACAGGACCTAAGCTGTATGTACTTATCTCATAGTGTGTTAGAATTGTACCTCGAGTATGGAGAGCTGCACTCGCCAAAGCAATCATACGATGATGGGTGAGCATCCTGCATGGGTCCTATTGTAATTTGGCTTTGTACTGTTGCTTCTGCATCATCCAAGGTGCGGTTGCATCTGTTCACGTACACCTTAATATGTAGAAGTAATGGTCGGTGTTGTGCTGATTTTCTGGCTGCACTTGTACTGGAGGTCAGCGCACGCTGTACACCTCGCTGCTCAGTACTGGGAGGCAAGTCACCAATTCTTAAGTAAACAGCACAGCTAAGTAAACAGTACTTGTCCTCACAAAGTAGAGGGAATGTTTATTTTTATTAAAGCCTTTTCTTCTCCTAGACACAAACTGCTCCAGATTTCTTTCCTTCTGTTTCCTCCAACTCTTCTCCCTAATATATACAATTTGTGTTGGTGTAAACTTTCTTTTTTCCCACAGTCTTCTCCTTTCTAGTTCTTGCAGAAATGTAAATCATTATTGGTTTTTTTTTTTGGTCTGTTTTAACATCTTTCACGACAATGGCCCACACTTATTAAGTCACAGTTACAAGGTTGCATCTAAATTTGCACTATAATTTGTGACATTTTAATTTCTTAAAAAACTTATCAGAAGTGGGTGTGGCCACGTGGTACACTAATTTTTAGACTTTTTAATCATTGAAAAATTAAAAATGGTGTAAATATACAGCTGTCCATAGCAGATGTAGAAAGAAATCAGTAAAGTTTTAGTGCACTAGATTTAGTGTTGGCCTTTTAATAAAATGAGGCGTACTTCTTGCCAGCGGCTCACTAACTTCATTGGTGCAAAAAAGGCCATCATTTAAAACAAACATTGGGCCAATGTGTTTGGCCCCCAATGCTGTCTTTTAATGTACATAATATTAACGCATACCAGAGTTTTCAAGATTTCCAAAGCAGCCAGGTCATCGTAGGCTACTTCATTTGCACCCAGTTTAAGCTCTTATCAGTTCAATTTTCCATGTAAATGTTACTATTTTTCTGCGGTCCTGCTGTTTGCAATCCATCGGTGGTGGTGGTTTTCTGTTGAAGAAATGCCTAGCAGGCCGCAGCTTTCCACTGCAGAATCGGATGTTTGCTGGGACCTCCTATTCTGAAAGGGATTGTCTTTGCTGATTTACCCGTTTAACTCCTTCCTGACACGTATGTGCATGTTGTCTGTCATTGACAAATGACACCCGCCCCCGCAACAGCCATGATCAGATTACATGAATGGCAATCTAAAAAGAGATTTTTGTGGAACACACAGGCTTCACTGGTGGACTTTGCGGGAATGGGAGAGCAAAGTGCTCATATGGCACAGCAGATTCCTTGAAGTCCGGGGAGATATTTCTTATACTTGGCTCCCCGATGCAGAGCCATCAACCCTGAAAGTCAGTCCAGACCGTCCAGCCAGACCCCCGTAGCCATCAATAATGTCTATGCTTAAGAAACGGCACGTCACTCTCTGTTTATGTGTTTCCTGCAGACAAACCAATTGTACCTTTCTACTATGCATCATTTGCAGGATCTTGGACTGTCTTTTCTGGTACATTGAATCCCCTCACATTGAAGGATACCATTATAAGGCACGCCATAGCTTTAGGAGGTTAGGTGTCACCTTGGTGGGTCTCACCCCTCTGTCTGGCCACAGGGCACACCAAATAAAGGAAGAGTCTGCAAGGATACAAAAATTTGTAATAAAATAATTTACAGCCAAAAGCACAACATGTACCCTACTGTTAAGGCAGCTAAAAAAATCAAGAATTCAACTTAGAGATCAGAGGGGTGTAATTCACCCATATCGGGCCTCATGCCTTTTGGGGAGACTAGGCAACTAAGCATGTAGAGAACAGAAGCACTCCCAATTTTTGGGAAAAATAAATGGAGGCATTTAATTTAATAATAAAAAAGCTTAATGCTTAAGGGGAAAAACTGGAGAAGAAAGGGAGTATTCCTCTGCCTATTGGGGGGGTCTAGTGTTCGGCCCCATAACCATATTGTAAACCAAGGTCTTCTAATGAGGTAGTGGGGGCTTAAGGTGAAAAGGCCAAGATAAAACCTGTCAAGTGAGGAAGAATGTCAGCAGAAAAAGCACTGAGACAACGGAGTACTAAGATGACCCGGCTGTTAATGTGGAGGCCTAAATCACGGAGTCACATGAAGACACAAAACATCGATGAAGAGTTATTTTGATGGCGGGTGAGCCGACAGTCTACCTGGAATACTGGGAGGCAGTCCTTCTTGTGAGCTTTGTAGAGACCGAGGAGTGAGATGGGATCCCCGAGAGGAAAGGGGAAATGCTGTATGCCAATCTGCCACATTCATTATCAGCAAGTCTAAGGGGTCAGAAACGCTCTTTTCTCCTTAGGGAGAGCAACTATATACGATAAACTAAGTGAGGAGACTCAAATGGCCACGCACGCTCCTCTGGGTAATATGCAAATAAGGGAGATGGAATAAATCCTCCACAGTGCCACCTATTGAAAGGCAGCATTCCTTCGAGTCAAAGTGGGACTTTTTATACAAGTCTTGTTACAATGACTGGGAATTCTTTTAGACAATTTTCATAAAACTGCTCCATTGACCATTCATGAATATTTTGTCTCATCTATTCAGAATTCGGTTTGGGTTTCAAAGTGGTTGTCCCACAAAAACAAGTTATCCCCTTTCCCCAGGATAGGGAATAACATGCCGATTGGACCCCCATGGATCCCGAGAACATGGGTGTGGAGTGTCCCGCAATTTAGTTACAGTTGCACCTGTGCTCCATTGACTGCTGGAGAGATCCAAGTTCTGAAATGTCTGACTGCTGTAGACCCCTGTTCTTGGGATTAGTGGGGGGATAACTTGTTTTTGAAGGGGTATTGCGGCAGTAATTTCTTTTTATTTTCTTCAGTTATGATCCATACACAGTGCTGTGCTATCTATCTGCACCATTGAAAGGATTGATCAGTTGTAACCCATTTAGTGGATGGCTGCAAACTGAAAAATCTGCCATTGGATTAGCCCTTTAAGGCTCTGTAGAATTTCTGTTGCCTGGTTTGTTCATGAACATGAGGCTTGTATGACTTGGCTCCTAATCCCAAAAAGTGTGATTCGGTCTCTTTAAAGAATGAAAAGAAAACCTTTCCCACAGGAAGCTGCTTCTTTCATTCTCATACTGATAGCCGTTTCCATGTTCGTAGCAAAAATACAACAAAAACTCCAGATTCAATGCACCTTAGATGTATATCTAAAAAGTTCAGCATTGGATCTGTTTAGTAGCTGTGAGCAAAGGCCTCCTGGTTTATTAGATCTTACAAGCTGTTCATTCATTTTAGAAGACCGTTAAAGGGGTTGCCTGGATCGATCCAATTTGGTTAATACGGTATAACAAAAACAGCAGTACTTGCCTGTGCTAATCTCCGATGATTCAGCGCTACAGCTCCTAGGGTCCTGCCAGGCTTAAATTAAGAGCGGCTACCACCTAACTGCTGCAGTGGTCAAGTGCTATTCTTCTGGCATCATGGCTCCCAGCATCTGAGCGGTGATGCCAGGAGAATGGCAGAATGGCACCTGACCACTGCAGCAATCAGTTGGTCGCTGTTCCTAAACCAAGACTGAGAGGACCATGGGAGCTGCAGCGCTAGATTGCCCAGGTAGATGATGGACAGGTAAGTAGTGCTGCTATTTTGGTTTCTAACATTTTAAGATCAATTTACAAAAACAATCCTATAAACCCCGGACTGCTCCTGTGGCAAGTTTTATGATCTGGACAGTGAATAATAAAGTGAGCTGTTCTACTTGTAGCTGCTGATCCGAATACTTTGCATCCATTCTTGCTGCAAGTGGCTGCAGAGATGTCTATAAGCCGGGTTGTTAATCCGCTCCGCCGTGATGAACCATAGAGTATACCGAGTGGCCTCATTCTTCCTGAGGAAGGGCAGCTGTACAGCAGTACTTACACTGAAGAAATGTCATTTTATGGTGTCCTGCGACAGAGGAAGACACAGCAGTGCATCGTATGGTACCGGTAGGAACAGGTTGTTTACCATAAACCTGCTGGAGAAAAGGGCCATTAGCAAGGGTTGGCATTCTTAATGTACTCATTAAAAGTGCTTGAACAGCCAGTCTTTTTTTCTGGCTGATTTTTAGAGTTCCTGTTCTGTCTTCTATTTTTATTTTTAATTGCAGACTTGAGAAAAACATCTAGTTGGAAGCTGTAACCACTCGGTTTTGTCTCTGCTTCAAGTAGTTCTCCTTTTGTTTTCCATTCACTTTTCCAGCAGTCAGTGATTAGGAGAGATTGGCCTTCTCAGCTCCCTTTCTTGCAGTAATTAAAATGCCTTTTGTTTTTACTTTTTTTTAGTGTTGTAATTTTTTTAAAAGTGGGATTGTGGGAAAACAAAGGCATCTCAAAGACAGGAGTGTATTATCCTCTAGTAAGTCTCTTGTACAATGTAACAACTTCCACTTGTGCCGCGCGATCATCCATCTCTCCGTCGTCTGTTTGAAAATGAATGCAGAGTCCATGTTTATATTACTGATTAAGCCCAGATGCTTACACTTTTTTTTCCCTAATCTGTTTTTATTTTCTGATGGTAAATATTTTTTTATTCTCTCTTCTCTACACGAGGCGATGTTCAAACAGGTCAGAGAAATTTTGGTCAGTGAAAAACTGACTGTTTCCTATGCTGTTTTCTTGCAATTTTCACACAAGTGAAAAACACACATTTTTAACTCCTTGTTTTTCTCTGCTTGGCCCTCTTGGTTCTTTTTTCATGTGGTCAAGTGAATGTTTGTTTTTTTTGTTTTTTTTCCCCCATGCAAGTTCTGTGAATCTTGGAATCGAACAAAACTCATATGGAAAAATCACTTGTGAATGCACCCTAGCTGCGTGGGCTGCCATCTTGCTTGAGCTGCAGTTTTAGCTTTCAGAGAGATGCTTCAGAGCTGAACTTGCAGGCGAGAGTTACCTATAGTTTGGAGATGACTTTTGAACTTCTAAGGCCAGCTTCACACGGGCGAATCCTTGACAGGATACGGGCGTTGTAAACCATATAAAACCACTTTTTCACTCACATTCACGGATACGATTTGCATATTCCGTGAGTGGAGGAAAAATTGCAGCATGCTCTATTTTGCAGCAGACTCCGCACAGACTGCCTCCATTGAAGAATGGAGGCCGTCTGACCCACAGCCCATACACAATTAACATTGTGTATAGGCCGCGGGGACCCAGGTTGTCGCTAAGCAATGATGCGGGCAATGTAAACCATGCAAAAAAGTACTGCGCATGGCCGACAGCGAGCTGCCGCAATCATACGCAATACAGAACATTCAGATGCACGGGGTTGCTGGCCGGCTTCACAGCCTGAATCCTGGCATATGGAATCGGATCCGGCCTAATGGAAAGTATTCTTGGCATGATCTGTGACATGTGGAGGTCCTTTGTGCCTGGAGGGGGAGAACGTTTGTTGTGACCATCGCCTTTTTTGAATGGTGGTGGATCCTGTGCGGTCTGTGAGTTGGTGTTACTTTTCATTGTATTGCTGGCTGTAGTGATAAGGAGAGGACTATGGAAAGTGTTTTTTTTGTTTGTTTTTTTTTCCCCTCTACAAGAGAGAGGCTTAATGACCATTGTGCAAACTGCAAGATTTTAGGTTTTTTTAAATTATTATTATTTGGTGACATGGAATTTAAAAAAAAAAAAAAAAGTTAAAAGCTTGTCTAAGGGCAAATACACAGGGGTGTTTTTGTACTGTGGGGTCCGGGGCTCCGGATCCCACAGGGTAAATACAGCTCCTAAGACATGCATTAAAAAATGCATTCCCATGAGCGTAAATCAACTGTGATATTCCGCTTGCGGGGTGGATATTGCAGCATGTCCTATTTCATTGCAAGCTCTGCACTGCGCATGCGTAGCTGTGCGCCAGCCGGCACATCCACAGTTCAGAGAAAAGACGCCGGACAGGTAAACGGGAGGTCACTACAGGGGCGGGCACAGGTCGTATCCCGCTGCGATAAATCTCGCAATCGGAATCCGACTCGGCCGTCTGCATTCGGCCTTAAAAATGGGAGATTTTCTGATGACTCGTTCCCTTTGAACAGATTCATTGTCTGATTCCTTTCTATTAGCCACTGCTAATAAGCACTCGTCCCCACCATTAGTAAATTATCGGTTTTAGTTCATATGTCTTAACGATTATTGGGCTTGAGCGTCAGCAATGCGCGAGCAGATACCATGACATTGCTGCTGATTTATTTTCCAAGCATTGTCTTGCAAGAAATTATGCATGAACTGTTGGTTGACTAGCCATCAAAAGAGATTTTGAAATGTCCTGGCATTGTTTATTGGAGGCGATTATGAATATATGTATATATTCCTATACAGTGGTCTTTTTCCTTGAGGGAAGTAGGAGCACAGAAGGGATTTCTGTAGTTCGAGTTATTTAAATTGTAAGGTTCAGGGCAATCTCTGTGAAATCTTACCCATAATCATGTTGTCTGAAGCCAATGCTGCATAATGATACCTGCTGGAATTTGTGCCACGGCTGCTGCATAACAATCCTTCAAGAAAATTGAGAATTGCTATTCTCCTGTGTCCTCTGCATTTGTCACCAAAATATAAAGTTATCACCTATCCACAGGGCAGAGGATAAGTTTACGATGGGTGGGGGTCCTACTGCAGGGACCCCAATTAATTTCGAGAATAGGGGTCCCGACGGTTCTCACACAAATTAAGTGGTAGTTGTACAAGTGTGCTGATGCTCCATTTATTTCAGTGCTAAGCGCTCGTACTAGGCAATACTGGGTGTACACGTGTAACTGCCGCTTCATTCATGTGGGTCCCACTAATTGGACCTCCCCACTGATTATAAAGTTATCACCTGTTCTGTGAATAACTTTATATTTTGGAACGACCCCTTTAAGTATTTCCTTCTAGATCTCTCCTCTTCAGAGCTGCAGATTTTATAGTGTCCAGAAGTTCAGTTAAATGGCTTAGATTTGTTCTTTGGGGAAGAGGGAGGCATTATGGTCGGTATTAGTGTATCTTGACGTCACCTGAAGCTAGGGGTTTGACAGGAGGAACACCCCTCTCACACCCTAGCTTCGGATTAGCTCAAGAGCTGAAGGTCCTAGTACTCTGGATTTGTGACAGAAGCCGGCGAGGCTCAGCGAAATAGGCTACGTCCTGTTTCTCTCTGCTTACTGATAATGACTCTGCCCATGTGTCCCAGTCTGCACAGCCAAGCTGACAAGTGAGCTATAGAAACAAAAAGCAAAAGGCTATTGTTACTGCTCTAGTAGTTAGTGTGAAAACAGAAATATTTTAAGATTTTTTATTTATTTTTTTTTCTTTTCTGTGTGAATATTCACATAAACACAAGATGCTGCTAAAGTAATTTTAAAAATGTTTACAATAAAAGCCCGGTTTTCAAATGAGGTAATTTTCTGATCTATTCCCTTTTAAAGTATACTTACCTTCTCAGTTGACTTTTCGAAATAAGCTGCCATGCGTGTTCATGAGAAATAACACAATTTCTGGTCATCATATGACTTGAATGCTGTATTTTTCACTCATCTCTCTTAGAACTGGTGGGAGGAGCCTGGTGGCTGTACTGTGTTCTATACACTGCACACAGAGGAAACTATAAATTCTGCTCTGTCTGGAACACACAGGCGTGACATCATGTATGACAGTTTACAAAAGTACAGAGCAGTATAGATGTGAATAAACAGAGCAAATGTCAAATTATTTAGGGCTAACATCACCTTAGTATTTTTGCTTTCATTCTTCCTCCTCCCCTCTGCCCCTCTAGACTCCAATGAGCAGAATCTCTTATCCTCCTCCTATACTTCATGTTCACTTGATAACAGGTAGTCTATAACAGGTTAGAAGGAAGAGAGACCTCTGGCTGCCAGCACTGTAGAAGAATTATTATTCAGCACCATTTTCTTTCACTTAAATGAATGTATTTTGAGCTGACAGTCATTGTTGCATTAGAGATTAATTAACAATTTTGCACCATTTGTCTTCCGCAGCTTCTACATATAAGGCCTCCTTCCCACGAACGGATTTCCGCCGCGTAATTCGCGGCGAAAATCCGCTGCGTTGCCCGCAGCTATTAGGTTCTATTGAACCTAATAGCACAATGCTCACGATGCGTAATTCCAGCGCGGAATTACGCACCGCGATTTCTCCCGTCCTCACCCGCAGCATGCTCTATTTTCTGCGGGTGAGGACGGGCTGTACGCACTGACGGCTTCCATTGCAGTCAATGGAAGCCGTCCGTTCACGCTATCTCCCGCTGTAACCAGCGGGAGATAGCGTGAAAAAACGCTTTCCCGCCCACCGCCGCGCGTCATCTGACGCCAAATGACGCGGCCGGCCGCGTCACGTGACACGGCCGGCCGCGTCACGTGACACGCTCGGTGACGCGGCGGTGGTGGGCGGTGACGGGCGGTGACGCGGCGGTGGTGGGCGGGGAAGCGATTTCACGCTATCTCCCGCAGGTAAGTATAGGGGCTCTGGGGGGCGCCGTGACGGGCTTCACTGCGTAATATTACGCGGCGGACCCCGTCACGCTCGTGGGAAGGAGGCCTAACTGTTTCTAAACACTGCAGTCTAAGTCTTCATAGGAGAGCCATCAGCCGGAAATACATGCATTTAAGTGAACAAACAAATTGCCTCTCAAAGGAATTTAAGGGCAATATATAATGTCTTGTGTAATATATAATGTCTTGTGTAATATATAATGGCTTGTGTAATATATAATGGCTTGTAAACACATGCTGTTAGAGGTAAATATATTTCAAAGAGAATGGGAACCTTTATCCTAGTGGCTCGCTGTGTTTGTGGTTCTTCTTGTTACTGTTAGGAAATACCCTTGGTAAACTTTTGCATATTCATAGTGAAGCTTTTGTATTTCGTTCTGTTACCTGGAAGGATGATGTCAGAGGGCTAAGTATTCAGCATACAGTATGAGAGTAAGACGCTAACATCAGCAGGCCCTATATGACGAATCAGAAATGACAACTTCATTAGCAAGCACATCTGAGACCTGATGAGCCATAGCAGGACTGCAAGTTTAGCGCAAACACCATATCTTTTCTGTTCAGATAAAATGTCTAATCTCTTCTGACAATATGTGGCGAGGCGACGTGATCCACAATCAGATGAACTGGTGGATTTTAAACTTGGTGGATCCTGTGTATGCTGATGTTGAATATACATTGGCTTAAACCAAGGACAGCGGTGAATCAGATTTTCCAGATAAATTCATTGTCACAGAATGTTAGAAAACAATATTGTTGATTCATTGTACCTATGAATTGCAGGTTACTTCCACACTGCACACGGCTTCTGTGCTTTATCTGTCGGAGACCGTTGGTGCATATGAAGATGTGTGACTAATGAGAGTGATTCTTTTTATCTGTGGCAAGATCTGGATAACCTGAGGCCAACCACACATGAGAAGTTAAGAGGAACAGCTTGGGGCTTTTGTCAGCCTCTTGCATCTGTTTGATGCTGGCTTGTGTTTGTGTAGTGACTAGAGTGCTACCGACTTGTACAGCATCCTCGCTATGTGATATCTTAGGATACCAAGATTGCCGTCCGGATGGCCAGAATGATTAGTTTTCTCTTGCTTATGGCAATGAACTAAATTTACAAGAAGCGGGGAGGTGATGTAATTATTATTCTGAAATCCCTCTAAATCTGTAAGGATTGTAGTGGCAGTCAGCAGGGCTTTTTCTGATAAAAGGTGACTGTTTTGAACAGTTGAACAATCAATTGCAGTTTTTCCCCTATGACGATGTGTGTGTACGTGTTGGTGGAGTGTGTGGGCTGTGCTGGAAAACCCCATTATGTATGTTGCACTGTTTCAAGATTTGGCATTGTTTTGAGATTCAATATGGTCTTTAAGACTGCACATTTACAGTAAGAGTATATGTGTGTATGAGCGAAAAATAGGCTGGCAACAGAAATATTATTACATTAATATGAATATAGTATTCCTATCTTACACATTTATGGCACATGCACCTCAAATACTTGATAGGTGAAATGCAGGCCACACATCTCCTCTAACAGGAGAATAAGGACCCAAACAACCACTGCAACCATGATTAGAATTAAAGGAGATGTCCCGAGGCAGCAAGTGGGGTTATACACTTCTGTATGGCCATAATAATGCACTTTGTAATGTACATTGTGCATTAATTATGAGCCATACAGAAGTTATAAAAAGTTTTATACTTACCTGCTCCGTTGCTAGCGTCCTCGTCTCCATGGTGCCGACTAATTTTCGGCCTCCGATGGCCAAATTAGCCGCGCTTGCGCAGTCCGGGTCTTCTGTAGTCTTCTATGGAGCCGCTCGTGCCAGAGAGCGGCTCCGTGTAGCTCCGCCCCGTCACGTGCCGATTCCAGCCAATCAGGAGGCTGGAATCGGCAGTGGACCGCACAGAAGAGCTGCGGTCCACGAAGGCAGAGGATCCCGGCGGCCATCTTCAGCAGGTGAGTATGAAGACGCCGGACCGCCGGGATTCAGGTAAGCGCTGTGCGGGTGGGTTTTTTAACCCCTGCATCGGGGTTGTCTCGCGCCGAACGGGGGGGGGGGGGGTTTAAAAAAAAAAAAACCCGTTTCGGCGCGGGACATCTCCTTTAAGGGGTAAGCTAATTTTTCACACTCAATGGAAAATTCACAAGAGATGTCCTAAATCTCTGATGGGTGAGACCCGTACCTATCGGTCAACCAGTGGTCATTTTCTGTTCTCTAAATCAGTCTGGTCACTTGACCCACTGACATCGGGTACGCAGCCGGCAGCTGCCTGGCTCTTTCTGTACATGCGGTTCTCCCAGTAGGATAGGTGCACATTCCTATCTGTTGTCCATGCACTAGAGAATTTAGATGCCTGTGTTGGCTAATTTAGAGAAGGATCAGGTATTTTGATAGTAATGTGCTTGACCTTTGTTCCCAGGGAAGATAAGTCATCGCCAGAGCTGTCTGGCAGTGGTTTATTCCCCTCTCCCTTGAATAACACATGTATTCGGCCAAGCATTTGGCCAACAGCAGTCTAAAGTATATGGCCAGCATGAGGATAAAGCCATAATTGTCGGATCCGCAGAAAATCTGCAGTAGTTAAAGCAGCACCAAATGGTGCAGCTTTTGGTGCATAAGTGCTACCGCATTGCAAAGGGTGAAATTTGCACAGGAAACCCGCAGCATAAATTGACTGCAGCTGATTGCATGCTTTTTTTTGTCTCCCCACACCATGTGGATAAGATTTGTTAAAATCTCACCCACGTGGCTTGTATTTAATTCCTTCCAGATATTCCACACAGAAAATCGGCAGCTTTTATGCTGTTCGAACATGTCCTTAGTAAGCAAAGTAATGTCTTTGTAGGATTAAGTCATGTTCAAAGAGGGAAAAAAATGCAGCATCCAAATGTTAGTGTACCTGGCCCTTCAGGTAACTTTTCAGATTGAGCTACCATATGAAAGTACATGAGGAATACCATCTTCCATTTTCCTCTCTGAAAAACATATACAGGCTGCAGTTTTCTTTAAGCTAATGGAAGTTATGCTGTATTCTATACACTGCACCCAGAGCAAAGTGCAGATTATGCTCCCAGTCTGTCGAACCAACAGGCGTGACACAATCAGGGAGGACATTCGAGAAGTACTGAGCAGTGGAGATGTGAATAAATAAAAGTAACTTGCGACTAGTTCTAACAGCATGTCTGTGTGAGTCGTCTTCTCTCTTCCTCCTTCCCACTATACACTTCTATGGGCAGGATAAGCCACCCCCTCCTTTACTCGCAGTTCTCAGTCTTGTTACTAGAGACAGTTGTAACTTAACAGGTAATGGGCGGCAAGTTAGAAGGAAGGGAGACTCCTAGTGGCCAGCACTTTAATTTTTCAGCACAAAAGTTTTTTTCTTTAAGTAAATGGCCAATGTGATAATGTGTAATGCTATCATATTAACACAAATTGCTTGAAAGGTCAGGCACCATTTAAATAATGTGAATGTGATTTTTGTATTACAAAAAGACTTTCTTGCATTCGGCAGTCCTATATTTTAGAGCTACAGTCACAGTGGTTCTCAGGGGGCATTTATACAAATGATTTCCCTGCGCAATTTGTGTGCTTTGGGAGATGCACAGGAAAAGAGCCCGTTGTTTTTGATGGTTGCATTTCCATGTGTGACTTATCTCTCTCAGCGCTGCGAGGAGAAGTGATGCGAGAGAGAAATTGCAGCTTGTCATATTTTTGGAGATTTTCTTGCTCATTCTTCCCTATGAGAGCAGAGAAAGTTACATAGTGCTCACATGGACATGCGAATTTAATGTGAGTGCGATGCGTCTTTTGTTCGCATAAGGAATAATGGTAATGGTCAATTTTCACATGTGTAAAAATCGCATTGCAGTGCAATTTATTATTTTTTAAATCTGCCCTCGCAAAATGCATTTCACTTGCGTAAAAATTGCCGGCTTGCAAGTCTGATATCAGCTCGAGTTTCTCAGGCGGAGGGCTCTTTCACACAGGCGCATATATGCCACCTTTTTTACGCCCAGCTGTATATACACTACCGATGTGAAGCATTGGTTTCCAATGCATCCGTTCACACGGGTAAATATACGGCGTGTAAAAACGTGGAACCGTGAAAAATGAAACCTATGTGCCGACGCATGTACGTTGGGCAAAAAGATAGTTCTGGAACTATCTTTTGGCCAATATGCACTGGCGGGTCCCATAGACTCCCATGGGAGCAGGAGAAAAAAGGGAGAGGGGGGGGGGGGGCATTTTTGCAGCAGCCACCACATTTCGAAAAGCTTATAGGTGTCTCTATGTAGGCATTAGAAGTCAATTCAGAGGCTTTAAGCCGATCAAGGGTTTTCCGGGGTGCAACGTATTTTTTTCGCTAAACACCACGGTCATATGAATGGGGGAGAAACCGCTAATTACCCTGGCGGAAAAAAGTCCCATCACGCGATTTTACAGCATCGTCAAGAAAACGTAAAATCTTATATGCCCGCGTGAAAGAGCCCTGATATTGCACTTGGCTGTGTAAACGCACCTTAATGAGGCGGCTGCACAGCATGAATCTTAGTATTCACCCTCCCTAAATGGAGCCGCTGCAGGAGTGTCTGACCTGTGCAGGAGCCGTATGTCTAACTGCTCCCTGAGGCTTTAATAACCTGCTACTAATGGCCTGAAAATAATATAGGGTAGAAAGCAAGCAGACGCTGATGTAGTTACCTTGGTGTAGATTAACCTAAGCCGTGGTGGATCTTGTTGCTGTGGTTTCGATCACTGCTGCATTGTACTTTGGTTCTTGACAGTACTCTAGTCTTCGTTTCCAACCTATATCCACAGAAAAGGATTTTATTTTAGATTGTCATTTTCATATGTTGATTTTTTAACTCTTTTTCTACTTGCAGCGCAGGAATGTTTTCTAAATTGTTCACCACTTGTAACAGGCGGCGCAGACACTTGTCAGGATGGCGCGCTGAAGGAGTCGCACAAGTGCAGCTAATGCTAACGTACGCATTCTCTGAGTAATGCATGGAATGTCTATTATCACATGGAACGCCCTAGACTTTGCTATGCCCTTCACAAATATATTATCCTGTGTTGTAATAATTGTTACGTCACTTCAGTCACAGCGAACAGCATGCTTTGAGCTAATGTAGATAAGATACACGTGTCAATAAATCTGCCAATTCAGCCCCAATTAGTAAGGATGGTAGACCTTCACATATTGGTTACCTTTTTATAATTATATAGACATTTCTTTCATTCCTCCAAAAAGTTGTATAGTGTTTTTTTCCTTTTTCCCTTATTTCCTTTTTAGCACTGGTTGCAGTCAAGTTTCCTGAAGGTGTTGTGTATATAGATAAGGCCACATTCACACAGGCAGGCGTGATATTGGCATGCAATGTGTTTCACTGTCCCATTGAAAGCAATTGGTGATACGTTCCAAGGGACACACAAAAATAGGCCTCTGTGAAGTCAGCACCCCATCTTTCAAAAAAGTTATTTTTTTTATGAGTTCTGGATGCACCCCAAAGAGTTCTAGAGTTCCCTATTAATTTTTAAAATAGTTCTAGCGAATTAGGCAAAAAAATCAACAAATGTATCTCTGCGGTGCTAACTTCCAAAAATGATATTAATAAATCAGCGAGAACTTTGTAAATATGGGTATTAGAGCTTCGAGCATTAAGAGTTTTCTTCAGAACTCTTGAGGTGCTACCCAGAACTCTTATAAAATCGCGGGATTTCCCCAAATTTTTTTTTTACACAACTGAAATTTTTTTGATCCGGCATTTGAAAATCAGCGAGAACTTTGTAAATATTGGTTCTAGAGCTTCAAGCATTAAGAGTTTTCTTCAGAACTCTTGAGGTGCTACCCAGAACTCTTATAAAATCACAGGATTTCCCAAAAAATTATTTACACATAATAACTGAAATTTTTGGATCCAGCATTTGAAAATCAGCGAGAACTTTGTAAATATTGGTTCTAGAGTTTCGAGCATTAAGAGTTTTCTTCAGAACTCTTGAGGTGCTACCCAGAACTCTTATAAAATTGCAGGATTTCCCCAAAAATTATTTACACATAACTGAAATTTTTGGATCCGGCATCTAAAAATCAGCGAGAACTTTGTAAATATTGGTTCTAGAGCTTTGAGCATTAAGAGTTTTCTTCAGAACTCTTGAGGTGCTACCCAGAACTCTTATAAAATTGCGGGATTTCCCCAAAAATTATTTACACATAACTGTAATATTTGGAGCCGGCATCTAAAAATCAGCGAGAACTTTGTAAATACTGGTTCTAGAGCTTCAAGCATTCAGAGTTTTCTTCAGAACTCTTGAGGTGCTACCCAGAACTCTTATAAAATCGTGGGATTTCCCCAAAAAATATTTACACATAATAACTGAATTTTTTTTTTGATCCGGCATCTGAAAATCAGCGAGAACCTTGTAAATATTGGTTCTAGAGCTTCGAGCATTAAGAGTTTTCTTTAGAACTCTGGAGGTGCTATCCAGAACTCTTATAAAATCGCAGGATTTCCCAAAAAATTATTTACACATAATAACTGAAATTTTTGGATCCGGCATCTAAAAATCAGCGAGAACTTTGTAAATATGGGTTCTAGAGCTTCGAGCATTAGGAGTTTTCTTCAGAACTGTTGAGGTGCTACCCAGAACTCTTATAAAATCGCGGCATTTGAACAACAAACAATATCGACTTTATATCAGATGTTGGTTGAGGAGGACACGCGCAATTGCGGGAAAAACATTGAAAGGAATTGTGAGCGAGAACTAGGTGGCGCCCCCAGAGGAGTCTTGGGAAAAAAATCATACATCCTGTCACATAAAATGTCGATTTCTAGCAAGGTGCAGGAGTTAAACTACAAAATACTAACAAGATGGTACCAGACCCCAGTGAAACTAGCCAGGATATTCCCCCAGTATCTGGATAAATGTTGGAGATGCCAATCGGAAAGAGGGTCATTTGTTCACCTCTGGTGGTCATGTCCTCTGATGCGCCCATTCTGGCAGGAGATCAACACTCTTTACTCCACGGTATGCAGAACTCAGGTCCAGTTTACGCCAGAAATAGTAGTACTGTCTATGTTCCCAGGATCAGTGGCACATTTGAAAAGCTCCCTACTCAGATTTTTTATACTGGCCATGCGACAGATAATCCCCAGAATATGGAAATCTACGACACCTCCCTCTAGAATAATGTGGTTGGAAGCTTTAGATCACCTGAAAGATATGGAAGAGCTCAGTGCCAGAGACGAACTAGGACATGAGAAATGTGCCTCTATCTGGATGATCTGGAACCAGTTTCGATTTTCTCCGGACCTAACCACATGGTTTCATTTCTTTCTTTTTTCCTTCTCTCTCATCTTATTTCACTTATATTCCCACTCCATGTTTGCTTGATATACCGTATATACCGGCGTATAAGGCGACGGGGCGTATAAGACGACCCCCCAACTGTCACCTTATACGCCGGTATACAGTGGAGAAAAAAAAATAAATTCATTACTCACCTCCCACGGCGTTCTGTCGCGCTCCGGCAGGATGTCGCTCGCTCCGGCAGGCTGTCGCTCGCTCCTCGTCCCCGGCGCAGCATAGCTTTCTGAATGCGGGGCTTGAAATCCCCGCTTCCAGAAAGCTAATACACACGCCGGCAGCCATGACATCATTGAATGGCTATGATTGGCTAAAGCACACGTGGCTTCAGCCAATCACACTATTCAATGACATCATTGAATAGGTGTGATTGCTAACACGTGCGCCTTCAGCCAATCACAGCCATTCAATGATGTCATGGCTGCCGGCGTGTGTATTAGCTTTCTGGAAGCGGGGATTTCAAGCCCCGCATTCAGAAAGCTATGCTGCGCCGGGGACGAGGAGCGAGCGACAGCCTGCCGGAGCGAGCGACATCCTGCCGGAGCGCGACAGAACGCCGTGGGAGGTGAGTAATGAATTTATTTTTTTTTCTCCACTGTATACCGGCGTATAAGGTGACAGTTGGGGGG
The DNA here is from genome assembly GCF_035609145.1 of Eleutherodactylus coqui. NCBI lineage: Eukaryota > Metazoa > Chordata > Amphibia > Anura > Eleutherodactylidae > Eleutherodactylus > Eleutherodactylus coqui. The sequence goes on from NC_089841.1 coordinate 155,657,673, forward strand.
TCGTCTTATACGCCCCGTCGCCTTATACGCCGGTATATACGGTATATCAAGCAAACATGGAGTGGGAATATAAGTGAAATAAGATGAGAGAGAAGGAAAAAAGAAAGAAATGAAACCACGTGGTTAGGTCCGGAGAAAATCGAAACTGGTTCCAGATCATCCAGATAGAGGCACATTTCTCATGTCCTAGTTCGTCTCTGGCACTGAGCTCTTCCATATCTTTCAGGTGATCTAAAGCTTCCAACCACATTATTCTAGAGGGAGGTGTCGTAGATTTCCATATTCTGGGGATTATCTGTCGCATGGCCAGTATAAAAAATCTGAGTAGGGAGCTTTTCAAATGTGCCACTGATCCTGGGAACATAGACAGTACTACTATTTCTGGCGTAAACTGGACCCGAGTTCTGCATACCGTGGAGTAAAGAGTGTTAATCTCCTGCCAGAATGGGCGCATCAGAGGACATGACCACCAGAGGTGAACAAATGACCCTCTTTCCGATTGGCATCTCCAACATTTATCCGGATACTGGGGGAATATCCTGGCTAGTTTCACTGGGGTCTGGTACCATCTTGTTAGTATTTTGTAGTTTAACTCCTGCACCTTGCTAGAAACCGACATTTTATGTGACAGGATGTATGATTTTTTTCCCAAGACTCCTCTGGGGGCGCCACCTAGTTCTCGCTCACAATTCCTTTCAATGTTTTTCCCGCAATTGCGCGTGTCCTCCTCAACCAACATCTGATATAAAGTCGATATTGTTTGTTGTTCAAATGCCGCGATTTTATAAGAGTTCTGGGTAGCACCTCAACAGTTCTGAAGAAAACTCCTAATGCTCGAAGCTCTAGAACCCATATTTACAAAGTTCTCGCTGATTTTTAGATGCCGGATCCAAAAATTTCAGTTATTATGTGTAAATAATTTTTTGGGAAATCCTGCGATTTTATAAGAGTTCTGGATAGCACCTCCAGAGTTCTAAAGAAAACTCTTAATGCTCGAAGCTCTAGAACCAATATTTACAAGGTTCTCGCTGATTTTCAGATGCCGGATCAAAAAAAAAATTCAGTTATTATGTGTAAATATTTTTTGGGGAAATCCCACGATTTTATAAGAGTTCTGGGTAGCACCTCAAGAGTTCTGAAGAAAACTCTGAATGCTTGAAGCTCTAGAACCAGTATTTACAAAGTTCTCGCTGATTTTTAGATGCCGGCTCCAAATATTACAGTTATGTGTAAATAATTTTTTGGGAAATCCCGCAATTTTATAAGAGTTCTGGGTAGCACCTCAAGAGTTCTGAAGAAAACTCTTAATGCTCAAAGCTCTAGAACCAATATTTACAAAGTTCTCGCTGATTTTTAGATGCCGGATCCAAAAATTTCAGTTATGTGTAAATAATTTTTGGGGAAATCCTGCAATTTTATAAGAGTTCTGGGTAGCACCTCAAGAGTTCTGAAGAAAACTCTGAATGCTCGAAGCTCTAGAACCAATATTTACAAAGTTCTCGCTGATTTTCAAATGCCGGATCAAAAAAATTTCAGTTATTATGTGTAAATATTTTTTGGGGAAATCCTGCGAATTTATAAGAGTTCTGGGTAGCACCTCAAGAGTTCTGAAGAAAACTCTTAATGCTCGAAACTCTAGAACCAATATTTACAAAGTTCTCGCTGATTTTCAAATGCTGGATCCAAAATTTTCAGTTATGTGTAAAAAAAATTTTTGGGAAATCCCGCGATTTTATAAGAGTTCTGGGTAGCACCTCAAGAGTTCTGAAGAAAACTCTTAATGCTCGAAACTCTAGAACCAATATTTACAAAGTTCTCGCTGATTTTCAAATGCCGGCTCCAAATATTACAGTTGTTATGTGTAAATAATTTTTTGGGAAATCCTGCGATTTTATAAGAGTTCTGGGTAGCACCTCAAGAGTTCTGAAGAAAACTCTTAATGCTCCAAACTCTAGAACCAATAGTTACAAAGTTATCGCTGATTTTCAAATGCTGGATCCAAAAATTTCAGTTATGTGTAAAAAATTATGGGGAAATCCCACTATTCTATAAGGGTTCTGGGTAGCACCTCAAGAGTTCTGAAGAAAACTCTGAATGCTTGAAGCTCTAGAACCAATATTTACAAAGTTCTCGCTGATTTTTAGATGCTGGCTCCAAATATTACAGTTATTATGTGTAAATAATTTTTTGGGAAATCCGGCGATTTTATAAGAGTTCTGGGTAGCACCTCAAGAGTTCTGAAGAAAACTCTTAATGCTCGAAGCTCTAGAACCAATATTTACAAAGTTCTCGCTGATTTTCAAATGCCAGATCAGAAAAATTTCAGTTATGGGTAAAAAAAATTTTGGGGAAATCCCGCGATTTTATAAGAGTTCTGGGTAGCACCTCAAGAGTTCTGAAGAAAACTCTTAATGCTTGAAGCTCTAGAACCAATACTTACAAAGTTATCGCTGATTTTCAAATGCTGGATCCAAAAATTTCAGTTATGTGTAAAAAATTATGGGGAAATCCCACTATTTTATAAGGGTTCTGGGTAGCACCTCAAGAGTTCTGAAGAAAACGCTGAATGCTCGAAGCTCTAGAACCAATATTTACAAAGTTCTCGCTGATTTTCAAATGCCGGATCAAAAAAATTTCAGTTATGTGTAAAAAAAAAAAATTTTGGGAAATCCCGCGATTTTATAAGAGTTCTGGGTAGCACCTCAAGAGTTCTGAAGAAAACTCTTAATGCTCGAAGCTGTAGAACCAATATTCACAAAGTTCTCGCTGATTTTCAAATGCCGACTCCAAATATTACAGTTATTATGTGTAAAAAAATTTTGGGAAATCCTGCGATTTTATAAGAGTTCTGGGTAGCACCTCAAGAGTTCTGAAGACAACTCTTAATGCTCGAAGCTCTAGAACCAATATTTACAAAGTTCTCGCTGATTTTCAAATGCCGGATCAGAAAAATTTCAGTTATGTGTAAAAAAAAATTTTTGGGAAATCCCGCGATTTTATAAGAGTTCTGGGTAGCACCTCAAGAGTTCTGAAGACAACTCTTAATGCTCGAAGCTCTAGAACCAATATTTATAAAGTTCTCGCTGATTTTTAGATGCCGGATCAAAAAAATTTCAGTTATTATGTGTAAAAAAATTTTTGGGGAAATCCCGCGATTTTATAAGAGTTCTGGGTAGCACCTCAAGAGTTCTGAAGAAAACTCTTAATGCTCGAAGCTCTAATACCCATATTTACAAAGTTCTCGCTGATTTATTAATATCATTTTTGGAAGTTAGCACCGCAGAGATACATTTGTTGATTTTTTTGCCTAATTCGCTAGAACTATTTTAAAAATTAATAGGGAACTCTAGAACTCTTTGGGGTGCATCCAGAACTCATAAAAAAAATAACTTTTTTGAAAGATGGGGTGCTGACTTCACAGAGGCCAAAAATAGGACCTGCAGCGATATCTTTTATCTCATGCGAATGACTGCTTTCAAAAGAATGGAGTTCATATTCGCAGGAGTTTCGTGCGCCTCGCACGTACAAAACTCGCGCTCGTGTGAATGTAGCCTAAGTTTTAATATGTTATACACAGTATGCTGTGTGTTCTCCAGTAAATTGTGGATTTTGGTAGCATTAGCCGCCTTTGTGGAGTGCGGTATAAAGTTTTAACAGGGTGTTTGACAAATATTGCATGCCTTATGTTTCATCCTCTTTGAGAATAGAGGCTCTTGTTGATCGTGGTTCGTTTGAACTTTGCACACCTTGATGTGTTATATTTATATTATCTTTGGGCTCATTCACACGGACATATGCATGAGTATCCTGCAGAGTTGTACGCATCGCCGCCATTTAGCTCTGCCGGCAGAGACCGTGTACGGGCTCTGATTGGCACTGCACATGCCCAGGTATGTGACGTCACGGACGTGCAGTGTGATGGTAGGCTTGTTTCCTACATTGTCAAGAAGTCTTTCTTTGCATGTAAAGCTGGGCTGGATTATGACATTTGGTTGCACATGAATCAATGTAAAATTGAGGCATTAACGTGACACAGAATTACTTCAATGTTCCCCCGTGGGGAAAAGGCTACTTGTCATTTTAGTGAATTATGTTTCCTTCTACAGACTCTTGTAAAATGCTCACACAGGGTGTGCTAAATACATACATAATGATTGGCCACTTGGACTCTTTTTCGTCTTGAAGCTTAATTTCTTTTTAGCCTCACACAAAACCTGCTTTGTTCTGAGCTGGCAAAGGAATAGTTTATGGGTATTGGAAGGTGTTGACGTGTAAGCGCTGCAGCAGCCATGTACAGGTAGAACCAGGGTTGTCTGGACATGCTACTACACCTTGGTGCTCACACCTATGTCAAAACTGCAGACTTAAGTCTATGTAGTTTTTTTTATGGAGTTAGAGAATGGGTCACCTCATTTTAAATTTCAATTTTTTTCCAGTATCAGATTTTACATGTTTTTATTTTGAGGGTAGATTTTTTTTTTTTATTATACATAATAATTAGCGATTTTATAGAAGGTGAACATTAGAGATGAGCGAGCATACTCGGAAAAGCACTACTCGCTCGAGTAATTTGCTTTATCCGAGTATCGCTGTGCTCGTCCCTGAAGATTCGGGTGCCACTGTGGCTGACAGGTGAGTCGCAGCGGGGAGCAGGGGAGAGCGGGCGGGAGAGAGGGAGAGAAAGATCTCCCCTGCAGCTCCCCGCTCCGTGCCGCCACCCGAATCTTCAGGGACGAGCACAGCGATACTCGGATAAAGCACATTACTCGAGCGAGTAGTGCTTTTCCGAGTACGCTCGCTCATCTCTAGTGAACATCTTCATTGACTACTATGGGAGAGGATTCTAGGCATGTTGATTGACTTGTGCAGGGAGGGAAGGAGGGCAGCTGTGACCATTAACTGCATGATGTAGCATGATGTAGCCTGAGTAATCTACATATAGGTGTTACCTTTCCTTGCAATCATACCTCTAATGATAATGAAATGACTACTGCGGAAAGGGAAGTGTCAACCTATTATGAAGCTCAGAAGTCAGGTTGAAAACGTCAAGATTTTAGTTTTTTGTTAAAAAAAAAAAAAAAAAAAAGATATAGATCTCTATCTCGTTGAAATTTTCACCAAAGCTTTTTAAGACCTATTGAAAATAAAACAAGCACAGCCCCTTTCAGAATGTGGGGCCAAGCTTGGGCCAAGAGCCAATTTGTCCCAGATCTCACTGTTGCAGAAAGTTGCTAGCAAGCATTTCATTACGAAATCTAGTATTACAGGATGGGCACTCGGATGATCGGTTATCCTGCAATGGCACAAGGTTTGCCAGAACGACAGTCTTGATATTACAGGTCTGATATCTGACCATATGAACGGCGTTGTTTCCTTGCCACAACCCCTTTAGGACGTTTTTACTGATGACTCGTTCCCTTTTAACTATGAAGGTGTATTTGAAAGCCACCCTCACACAATATACATTTTGCATGCAGGGCCTTCTTTGGACTCAGAGCCCCATATAGTTGTGGTCGGTAGAACTACAGCTTGTAAAAAAAAATAAAAAATAAATGTATTAGAACTATGTATAATTTAATTCAATGCAGAATCCGTTGCTTATCTTCTTTCATAGTTAGTAAAATTTTGTGTTCTGAAATTGTATCCCAATCAATATGTTTAACGTTGTATCTAAATAGCTTGATTATTTTATCTTAATGCTGATGAAACAGCCTGATGATAGCATTTTAGAACAGTAAATTTATCACTTAAGAGTCTTGGAAAATTGAGTCCAAGGGATGGCTTACCGATTCTTCAGCCCTGCTTGCATGTATTACAAGTCCACGGACAAGTTAATGCCTTAATGCTGCATGATGTATAGTTACGGCATGGAGGTTCGGGGTTTGTATGGAGGGGGATCGGAAGCCTAAACAGGCTGCACGAGAGCAAACGGGTTAGCGATGACGTCATTCGCTCGTGCGCTCTTTCAAAAAAGAATCTGATCGTGTAAAAGGGGCATTAGTTTTTGGGGAGGACATGGTAGCTGCTGAAGGGAGACAAACAGAGAGACTCGTGTAAAAACCTGCTGTAGCTTTTAGTAAGTGTTTTTATACTTGCACACCTTAGTAGTGCTGTATAACATCCTCCATGCTTCAGCTGCTCCTCTGTGTATGAGAGGTAGGGGACCAAAGTCTATTGGGCTTCCCTCACACATGAACGTGGCAAAGCGCCGCTATTTAAATCATTGCACTTTGATGCATTTTTACTTTTGAATTTGGCTGCAGCATCAATTGATTGAGGTGCACTAAATGCCAAAAAATTGAACAGATTTTTCAGTGCTGCGATCAAGCGGCCGTCTATGAGGCTCCATTAAAAAGAATGGGAGCCTCTCGCAGCGTTTAGCGCAGTGCTGGAAGTGCAGCGCTAAACTCTGAAAAAATTGTCTGTGTGAGGGAGGCCTAGTTCCGTGTCTGCAATGTATGGGATACATCATAATAATCATAATAGCGTGTCCCCACTCACCAACCAGGGAAAGCTGAAAATTATAAATGTAGACTGCTGTGGCAATGGTGCAAAGTGCTGAGTACAAGTCTTACAATGGGCAGAAATAGGTGCTGCTCCTGATCAACACAACAGCGCTGAAAAGTTTCTTGAGTCTGGGTGTGCTTCATTGTATTAATATGTAATATTTTTAGTTTGAAGCCGGACTTGAGAGTACAGATATTTCTACCAATTCCACTCAAAACTGACTCTGAATCCAGCTCAATAAAGCCACTGTTTCTGGCATTTTAAGTTGGAACGGTCGCTGTAAATAATCTTGTTACCCAAGGAGCCGCAGTACTACCCAGTTGTCACACCTGACCACCTATCCCGGCCATAGACACAGAAGAGCTCAACTTGTTACAGACAGTGCAAAAATGTGATGTAATAGTACCTAACATAATTAAGCAGCAGAGTCTGAGTGTTGCATCAAGCATGACCTAAAATGATTTACTGAAGCTCTTAAAGGGGTTGTCTCGCGGCAGCAAGTGGGGTTATACACTTCTGTATGGCCAAATTAATGCATTTTGTAATATACATCGTGCATTAAATATGAGCCATACAGAAGTTATTCACTTACCTGCTCCGTTGCTAGCGTCCCCTTCTCCATGGCTCCGTCTAATTTCGCTAGCTTCTGGCGTTTTTAGACGCGCTTGCGCTGTGCGGTCTTCTGCCTGGTGAATGGGGCCGCTCGTGCCGGAGAGCTGGTCACCGCGTCGTCATTGTAGCTCCGCCCCGTCACGTGTGCCGATTCCAGACAATCAGGAGGCTGGAATCGGCAATAGAACGCACAGAGCCCATGGTGCACCATGGGAGAAGACCCGCGGTGCACCATGGGAGAAAACCGCAGTGCATCCCTGGGAAAGGACCAGCGGCCATCTTAGGGGGAAGATTTTTTTAAACTCCTTATTTCGTCGGATCGGTGAGTAGCAAGCGGTTTAAAAACCGCTTAAGGCCGCCTCCACACGAGCGGAAATCCCGCCGCGGGATTTCCGCCGCTGAAAGTTTGCATAGGAGTGCATTAAAATACGCACTCCTATGCAGACGGCCGCGCGAAATCCAGCGCGGCAAACAAACCGCGGCATGTCCTAATTTTCTGCGGGGCACGCACTCACCTGGCCGCCGGCTCCGGTCTGCGCATGCGCCGGCTGCGCGGCAGCCGGCACATGAAAGAGCCGGGGCCGCCAGGCGCGGGTGAGTACGCGCTCGTCCCTGCAGGCGCTCGGGTCGGATCGCGCGGCGAGAATTCTCGCTGCCAGATCCGACCCGCTCGTCTGCAGGCGGCCTAAATTTGCTATTTTATGCCAGGGGGGTGACAGGGGGAATGGGGTAAGGTAAAATTTTGATGCTTGCCGCGAGACAACCCCTTTAAGTACTTCCATTCTTAAGACGTTGCAATGGAAATAACCCTGTCAGGCACACGGCCTCTTTTTTTTTTGCCAGGTTATATAAGTGCCTTGTGATTCAGACTCATGTCTCATTGTGCTGATCTATAGAAAACTGCATTTTATTTGACCAATGGTTGGTAAGTGGAATATTACCTAGCTGAAAACCAAACGTGAAAGGGTGCAAACAGCCCCGGAGCCAAGAAACCCCCCCCCCCCCTCCCCTCCCGTCCTACACCCATCTCTCCTGATGCTTCATAGACCCTTGTGCAACATGCGCATACAATTAGGCGCGGTCCACGACGGCCATCCTTCGCACCCCTGCCACCCCCCCCCCCCTATCGGGGGCCTAGGGGATGCCGAGGTAAGGCTGGGGGCCAGCCCCTACCCCATGTTCAAATAGTTCCCCCCTCCCATTACTAACACACCTTAGACCCCTCCTACCCCTTTTCCCTTCCATGATGTTACAAAGTTTTAGAATAAGACGATCATAATAGTTTACTAGAAGCAACTACAAGTGTAATTAGCAGGGGTGGGTGGGATGAAAACCTTTATTAAGTACAAGCAAGAAGCTTAATGAGCAAGAAAGCAATGGAGGCTGTTGAAATGTTTTTGGAAATGTTTTTGAAAATGATTGTACAACTGAGTATTGAAAATTAATAAAAACACTTTTAAATACAAAAAAAAAAAAAAAGAAAACTGCATTTTGTTGTGTGGTGCTGACCAGCTGCTGCCGCTGATCCGTTCAGTCGCATCCGACCGTCGGTCACTCTATGGATCAATGTTCTACACGCATTTCTGTCTTTCACGGCTTCTTTCAGTTCGGCGATTGACATGTTGGTGATGGCCCTTATAGTATCTAGCCATCTTGTTCTTTTTCGTCCTGATCTTCTCTTTCCACTGACTTTCCCAAGCATCAGTATTGTTTCCAGGGAGTTAGCGCGCATCACATGGCCAAAAAAAGAGCTGCTGTTTGACTTTGCCCTCTAGGAATATTTTTGGTTTGATGCGATCTAACACTACTTTGTTCATTGTCATGGCAGTCCAAGGTATCCGTAGCATTTCCCTCCAGCACCATAGTTCAATAGCATCAATTTTCCTTCTATTTTCCTGAGTGTCCAACTTCTGCAACCATACGTCGTTATGGGAAATACGATTGCATTGACCAGTCTGGTGTTTGTTGCAATGCTAATACCCTTGCTTTACCAGATCTTTTCCATTCCTTGCATTGCATTCCTACCAAGTGTAATCTGTCTCTTGATCTCAGGTCCAGATTGCCCGTTGCAATCGATTTTTGGATCCAAGGAAGATGAAATCTTGGACCGACTCGACTTCTTGTGGAGTCGTTAATTTTTATGTTCCCTGTACCGTTGCTCACTGTGGTCATGACTTTCGTTTTCTTGCTGTTGAGGTACAGTCCCATGCGTTCGCTTTCCTTTTGCACTCATTAGATAAGGTATTCCAGGTCCCTTTCACTTTCCACAAGCAGGGTGGTGTCATCTGCATATTGCAGGTTGTTGACATTTCTGCTACCTATTTTGACTTTGATTTCTGATTCGTCCAGATCACATCGCCTCATGATCGTTTCTGCGTACAGATTGAAAGGACTGGTGATAGAATGCAGCCTTGCCGTTCGCCTTTCTCGATTCCGAACCAATCCTTGTTTCCATAAGCTGTCCTGACTGATGCTTCTTGGTTGTTGTAAAACGACCTTATTAGCTGTTCAATATGTTCTGGGACGCCCATTTGCTTCAGACACTTCCAAAGCTTGTCATGTTCAACACAATCGAATGCCTTACTGTAGTCGATGAAACACGTGTACATGTCCTTATAATACTCTCTGGTCTTCTCCATGATCCAGTGCAGGTTCGCAATTTGGTCTCTGGTGCCACGTCCTTTACGGAAGCCAGCTGGAATGTTCGTCAGTTCCCTTCAGAAATTGTCGCGGTGCGTTTTTGTATGATCTTTAAAAGACTTTTGCACACGTGAGGTATGAAGGGTGATGGTGCGGTAATTGGAACATTCTTGAGCATCACCCTTTTTTGGGGAGAGGGGGGCGAAGACAGATCTTGTCCAGTCTTTGGGACATGATTTGGAGCTCCAGATCTTTTGACATAGGTCAGTTAGGGTCTTGACTGACACTGGTTTGAGCAGTTTGGCTGGTATGTGATCAACGCCTGGAGCTTTCCGGTTAGGAGGCAGTTTCAGGGCCTGTGACTTCTTCCTCTAGAATGCCCAGTCCTCCCATAATTGGTCAGGGTCTTTTTCCGATGGTGCTGAGCATTTCAAATCAGTTATTCATTTCGACTGCATATCATGAAGGGATGTTGTCTACATCGAAATGCTGGTGACCTTTTGTTGTTGCTGAATCTGAGCTTGATATTTGCATCTAGTATCTGATGTTCGGAGCCGCAGTCTGCAACCGGAAGGGTTCTCATGGCCAAAATAGAGCTTTTCTAATGCATTTGACATAGGAAGTAGTTGATTTGGTTTCGGTGCTCACCATTTGGGGCCGTCCATGTGTACAAATAGCGTTTTGGCTGCTCAAACTATGTGTTCATAATCGATAGGCAGTTTTCCGTGCAACATTGGACAATACAGTCGCCTGCATTATTCCCCTCACCCAATCCAAATGTGCCAACGACCGGTAGGGCTACTCCAGAGCTGATTTTTGCATTGAAATCCCCTGTTATAAAACGAATATCCTTGGCAGGGGTCTGATTGATTGCTTGCTAGAGATCAGCATAGAATTTTTCAATGTCCTCATCTGTTGCATTGGTTGTGGGTGCATAGACTTGTGGAATTGTGATTGAGCGAGGATTCCCATTGATGCGTATGGATACGATCCTGTTTATGGCATTGAAACAATGGACAGCTTTGGCGACTGCCTTCTTTGCGATGAATGCCTGATAGTGTCATTGCCCGAGTAGAAAGCGGTTTAATCATCGCTATAGAAAAAAAACGTTTCCTGTCCAGTGAAACTCTCCGATACCCAGCAGGTCAATGTTGAGCCGTTCCGTTTCAGTTTTTTAGGATTTCCAATTTGCCCGTGTTCATGCCACAGATGTTCCACGTGCCGATGTTGTGAATCTTTGAGAAACGCAAATGAAGCCTTTCACTAGCAGTGCTTTAGGATTAAACAATGCCTGCCTGCTATGCACAGTGTTCCGGCCTCAGACCTGCCTCCAGGCACTTACAGCATGGACTATTAAACAAGGGCTTTTGCGCCTATTCTTAATTCTGCCATTTCTTTTTAATCCTTGTTAGAGGGCTTTTCAGTTGCTCGGCCAGGAAAACTCTTGTTGTGATGGCAAATTTTGCAGATTTTTTTTTGACATTTGACTAGCGTTAATATAGCCTGTCACAGCCTGGGACATATGACGACACTAGAGACTTTCTTTGTAGAAGTCCTAGTCATAACATCCTGCTAGTTTTAAATCTCTGCATGCTGTGAGCAGCTGAAGAAACTGTGCTTGTTATTGCTGTGTGTGGTGTGAATACGTTCTAGTCAGGGTGCCAGTTCTGCAAATGGAAACACATGCGGGGCTCTCCTCCTATAAATGTTCACTAATACGTTCACAGAGGTCCTGTGCCAGATAAATGAATAGGCTCATTTGAGAAACCAATAAAAACAATAACATTTTTCCCTCTATACTACCAGTTTTTGGAGGTTGCTGACATGTGGAACGTGTGTTCTGATTCCTCGGGGACATATGTAGTAGAATTGGATAACTGTATTCCAACAGAGAGTGGCGGTTTATTACTCCTTTTCATTAACTGCTACAACATGGCAAGTATTTTCTCACTTCCATATTGATGTCTCTGTTTTGCCTAAAATATCCCATGTATGAAGTTAGGTTCTTTTCATCTCATTCACAGCTAATATGTAGCTCGTTGCTATGGCTGCTCAACGTCTTATCCAGCATAAGTGATATTTTCCACAATTTTTAGAGGCCCTATCCAGTGCGTACCAGTTGTTGGGGTCTCTTCACGTCCCAGTTTAGCCATCTGTTTAATAGAAAAAAATATATTAATATGCATTGCTCGACGTACCTGTAGACTGTAACTGGTCAAACAGTTCAAAAGTGCACACTGTTGAGTATGCTTGACCTCCCTTATATTTGTGAAGAACCAAGTGCAGTATGTCATACTTTTCCATCCCACAAAAAAACACGTCATGCATTCTTAATTTGTTTTTAAGATTGCAGTCAATGGCAACTGTGAGGAAGCGAGCAGCTGTACATCAGCTTATATTTAACGTATGCGTAAAGAAAGTAGTGATTACAAAACCTCATTTAAAAAGTCCACACAGTGAAGAACGTACTTCTTCAAAATGTAAAACGGAGCACAAATGCCTGGAAACTTATACTCTTGTATACATTTATCTGCAGTTCTTCCATGTATGTTTAGTGCATATGTGAAACGTACATTAACATCCTAATGAGAACAGCCCCTTGGATAGTTACTTTCTTTTTGTCGTCTGACGGAAATTACTGGGAGAATCTGTGATTGATGGTTATGATTTAAGATTAGTTTTTTTTCTTCCCTCACATTTCAAATGTTTTCCTTAGTGAACCTACACACGCGACGACTATCACATGTATAGCATGAAAGAGCGAATTCAAACTATGGTAGTTCAGTGTAAACATGGCCACCGACAGGGTGTTAGGCCGCTAGTCATTTTATTTCAGCTTGCTAAATAAAAGTGATTGGCCAAAAGCTGTCTGGTGTAAAGTCACTGTCCGTATTTGAATGACTTGCCACAAAATCTGCATGGACATCTCGTCCAAGCGATATGTCGGCAAACCGCTAATGAGCAATTATCGCTCTGTGTAAAAGCTGATGAACGACTGCCATTTGTACGCTTCAACGACTTTTCTGATTGACTATATGAACTCCGTGTAACAGTATTTTATCTGGATACGTGATGCATGCTGCTTTGTTCTGTTCATCAAAGAGAAATGGGAACCTAAGGCTGCCTGTCCACGGACGAGGTGGAATATCTCTAGCGATATTCCTCCGCGGGGAAGCAGGGGGAGAACCTACAGGTCTCCACAGTGAGCCTATCCGATAGAGCGGAGAATCACTATGATTCTCAGCTCGTGGACATTGGGCTGCGCTTTCCATAGTTAAGTCTGTGGAAAGCCTTCACTGCAATACCCACAGCCAGATCATCGTCGTGGATAACGCAGTGACATATCGCCCGTTAACAGGAGCCCTAAAGGAAAGGGAATACAAGGATGAAAAGAACTGAACACATCCCAGTCTTTAATCCTTATAAGCAAGGCCAGTCATGTCTCATAGTGACCCTAGATGTAGCAGCGAGGCCACATGTATGGTAACTATATGCAACGTTGCTGCTAATCTGTGCAAATTCATTATGCAAATTTTTTTTTTTTTTGACCTTGCATGTTTTTTCACTGCTACGTAACATGTTGTACATTTAGAAACCTAGCCGTAAATAGGGTGTATTGCAAAACCGCCCCAGTTCAGGGTAAAACTGCATATGGTTAACTGTAATTGCTGTTTGTATAAAGTATAGGACTTGAGATTCTCTTTGCTTGCATTCCTTGCTCCTGCAGTTACAGGAAAGTTCAAAAGACAAGGCAAGGCATTTTAAGTCAACAAGATTAAGAACAGAATGCTTAGTGCTGGTTGTTTCCATTCTTATCACAAGGACAAAGTATTTACTTCTCAATGAACCATACCAAGATTTGGTGGCATTCATAGGATGTAACCTATGGCCATGAATATCCTGGTGCCTTTTATCTGACCATGAAGAGTTCTATGTCATGTATCTTCACCTTGTATCTCAACCACCTCTGCATCAGTAAAGGAAGCATTTACCCTTTTCATTTACACAGGCCAATAATCTTGAATGAGCTGTTTACTAAAATGCTGTTTCACCTGATCATTGACCTGTGTAACTAAGGCTTCTTTCACACGAGCGCATATCGGCCAGCCGATATACGCTACGTTGTTAGTGAAAGATTTGGTGAACAGGCGCACAAATCAAACATTTGTGCGCCCGTTCATATGGCCTAATGAGTCCGGCACAAATGTGCCGAGCTCACCAGGCCATCTCCTCCCTCCCCATCGCAGACTTATCCTCTCTTCCTTGTTCTGTGCAATGTGAGGGGGCGGGATGGGGTGGAGCTAAGCATCGGTCCGCCCCGCTTCCTCCCATTGATGGCTGTGGACAAGGGGTGAGGAGAGAGCGGGCACTTAGCTCCTCCGTCCCGCCCCTTGTCCATAGCATCAACGGGCAGAGGCCCCCTCCCATTGCACAAAATGAGAGGGGAAAAAGACAGGTGAGCCTGCACGGGTGGGGGGGAGAACAGAGCGAGGAAGTTTAGCAGCCACGCTGTGTGAGTAAAGCCTGAGGCTGGCTGGCTTCATATGAGCATATATATGCAGCTATTTACCCCCATAAATATGCCGGCCATCAGAAACAATGCATTAGATTCAGTGCATTCATTTAGCTGGCCCGGCGTATTTACATAGGTAAATAGTTGGGTATTTACGCTCATGTGAATAAAGCCTAAAGGCTCATTTAAACACAGCGATTATCGCTCAAAAGATGTCTTTTGAGCGGTAATTGTTGTGTGCCTTTTACAGCGCAAGGTGATCGCTCAAACGTTGAGCGATCACCTTGCACTCTGAGCGGGGTATGCAGAAGACAAGTGGGGCCACTTGTCTTCTGCATCCAGCTGTTCTCTGCTCGGAGCGCCCGGCTGGTAGACAGCTGAGTGCTGCAAACAGGGTATGCAGAACACAGCTAGACCCCTGTGTTCTTCATACTCCGGCTGTTCACAGAGCGCTCAGCTAGCATACAGCTGAGCGCTCTGAGCGGGGTATACAGAACACAGCTGGACCACTGTGTTCTGCATACCCGCCTGTGTTCAGGGAGCGGGGTAAAGCTGAAACAATAGTATCAGCTGTATCCCGCTGTGAATCCCTGATAAGGCTCATCGTTGTCTTTCAGCACGCTAAAAAACAACGATCAGCGACTGCTTAACGAAAACTGTACGATGTCAGTGCAGTTACACACAACAATTATCGCTCAAAAGACAGCTTTTGAGCGATAATCGTTGTCTAAATGGGCCTTAAGGCCGTATTCACAAGAGCGTATTTGTTTGTGCAAGAGATCAGAATTTTTGCTGAACGTAGTTGCTTTTTTGTGCGTGCATTGGCGTATTTTACTTTATTTTTTACATGCGAAAGTTTTCAGCAATTATGCGTGCAAATGATATACACCAATTCTCAAATCCTAATTAGTCCAATGATGGACGATGAGCTGAACAATTAACATTCAGTGTAAATAGCAGCCGTTCAGTATTGAACGACCGCTATGTTAAGTCAGTGGAGAGTAAAGAGAGAAATCTCCTATAGCCTCCCCACTCCCCTGCTGGCCGCTCTGTGAGCGAGCCAGCGATACTGGCTCCTTGATTCTCTCTGTTTCCAGCCAAAACAAGTGAGATGCTACTTATTTCCATGTCAGATTGTTTTTTTTTTTCCTTCATTTTTTGCTGCATTACATATAATATTCTACAGAGATTCTCCATAGCATGTGAGGAGCGTTGTGGAAACCCCATTCGCATTAACGTCATTAGATTTGAAATCCAAGTCAAACCTGATGTACAAATGGAGGGTTTTTTTGTGGCAATTTTTGACATAATTAACATATTTACGGATTCTGTCTAGTATCACAAATTTTTTGTTTTCTGTTCATTTTGTTGTAAAAATGATGGCGTTTTGTGTTTCTGTATGAGGCATAGTCGTTGGCACTTTTTAACTTTGCCCTCTTTATAGACACACAGAAATCAAACAGAAAAACCTGAAAAAATACACAAGCATTACAAAATTGCTTGCACCGCTGGGACCCTCCCCGCTGTCAGGGTCCCGTGTCACCCCATTTGAATGGCGCTCTCCGGCTTCATTCACCTCTTTGGTAATAAGCTTGTACTTGGTTATCTCTGGCAGTCCTGCTGAAATGCATGAAGCAGCAGCGCACATGCCCCATCACCGCTCTCATGGTAGGTGGGGGTCACAGGATCAGATAGTGTAGTTATCCCCTATTACTGGAATGCCTCCTTAGGTCTGATGAACTTTACAAAGCTTCTGCCTTAAAAGCCTGAGATATTCTGTAGTGACGCTTAGGAAATCCAGCAAGAACAAGGTCTCACAGCAGCCACCAGACATGCAAAGTTTTCTAATAAGATCCCAGAGGACGCTGAACTGATCTCAGCATTATTATTGTTTTTCAGATAACTCATTTATCCAAACAACTTGTAACCTCTCAGCTGCGGCTGTGAACGTCTTCACCCTGCAGTCATGAGCGTAATTCACAGTTTGCAGGGTTATCACAAATATTTACAGTTCCTTCACTCTAAATTATGTGTGTGTCATTACCATCGCTGTATCCCCAGTGAAGAAGCTACTTGGCTTTCCTTTTATCGCAGGAGGCTGTAACACGAGGGCTGCTATGTTATTTTACTAAATGACTTTTACCCCTCAATGGAATTTACTTTGCCTGGGCAGCTAACTCCTAAGCGCTTATTTAGGCAGGCGCCTCTGATTTTGATTGGGGAAAAACAGGCTGATTTTAATTTGCATTGCATGTGTCCCTTTTTTCTTTTACTACTTGTATTGGAGATTCCGTGATCGGCGTCCGCGCAGACTTCCTGCGGAAAAACGCAGGCATTGAGAGGCATGTAGTTTTGATTTTTCTTTTACACTCGCGGGTACGAATTGCGTATTTCATGAGCTGAAGAAAAATTACAGCATGCTCTATTTTGGCGCAGAATGTAGGCGTCCGCGACGGCGTGGGAAATGCAAGCAAACTGAACAGAAACAAAACTGTATTGCTCATGACCTCCTGCGAGATTCCGCGGTACAGTTTAGTGAAGTACACTGGGTCACCGGCCAGGCTCAAATCCGGAATCCGCTGCGGGCCTCCCATATGCACAATCTAACCCGTTAGTGTTATCCATATTTCTTACACATAACAAAAATGAAAGGAAGCTCATACTTCTTTTTTTTTTCTTCTAGCATTGATTAGCAATGATTTATGAAAAATAGAGCACTCCGACTTATTATTTATGCACATCTACTGACTTGAATGGGTGACTGATGTCCAAGAAAGCAGACCAGCATGGGGTGTGTTGTGTTTTATATACATACATACATACATACATACATACATACATATTGATCCTCATAAGAGAGCGAGAACGTGACCTGTCTGCATAGCCCCAATGACTGTCATGGGTCAGCATGCTGTCCTTATGTAGTTTGCTGTAAACACGGATGTCATGAAAATAGTCTGGGTGAATAAGGCCTGATGTCCCGGTCTTACCAGTAAAACACTTCAGGTCTCCCCACAGCGTCTTACAGGTGTTTGTAAATATCATCTCTGCCGGCAGACACTGCATATGGGCAGTGAATATACTGCTCATGTATCGTGTATGGACAGCGTTTGCATACGCTGTGTGGTATGCAGAGAAATAGAGCATGCTGCACTCTATTTCTCTCATCTACATGCAGTGTCTAGATGCATATGTATCAATGAAAATCCATTGAATTCCGTTGACCGCATTCACCGCATATCATGAGAAAACATCTGTGGACATGAGTCCTCTAGCAAAGTGGCTCTTTTTTCAGAAAGTAATGCATACGTTGATGTACAGCTCATTAAAATGTTTAGACGTGTCTTAGTCAGCTTTTTCGAGTAACTATTGAGGGAAAACCACGGTCTTGGGGACTACACATGCAGGGTGCACCAAATTTGTGAAGTAGTCATTCAGGGCGACGACTTACTAGACCGGCTTCAGTGCCAAGGCTGGGTGCAAAGCAGTTTGAGTTTTTTGGGAGTTGGTGTAGACATGAAGAAAGTAACACACAAGGAGATGGATATTAAAGCTACCTGTTAGATTTCAGCTTTAATTGTCAAAAGATCCTTTGCTTCTTTCATTCTGAAATCTAGCTGCCCTGGCCAACTCCTCCACTTTCCTTTGCACCGCTTGTCAAGGAATCTCTCCCATAGAGTTTCAGTATTCATAATTTACAATAAAGTGGGCAAATTCACCAGTTTCTAAAGAATTATCAAGACATCTGTGTTTTCATGTGTCATGAACTCATTCTGCTTTAGCTGAAAATAACAGACAAGTTTACATAATACGGTTACTATATTGTATCTTCAAGATGTATAATTGATACATTTTTTGGCTTTAATAGAAACCCTTTGCACATAAAAATCAATTTTGGCCTCTTGTTTAACAAAATGCCAGAGAAGGCACGTAGGGGAAATTCAGAAATGACTTTACACCAGGATTCTAGCATTAAAAAAATCCTGCCTTTCCTGCATTTTTCTGCCACCCTCACCACTTTTGTAAAATAAAAAGTGGACCTGGCTTGGAAAGAGGGGTAGGGACTGCCCATGGCTTGCCATTCATTCACTACATTGTACACCAGAAACTGATGTAAATGATAGCACAGACCTACGATGGGCTTTACATCCTGTAGATTTCAGCATATGGCGAACGGCTGGCCGAAAATGCAACAAATGTACTGAGAGGCTTTTGCCTCTTATTATATTTAGTGTATCTTCTTCATCACAGATCTATGAAGATCAGTTATAAAACATTGGTCTTAGACAAATACCCCCATAGTGTTCACTCAGCATAACATATTTCCCCCCAATCATAGCAATGTAAAAGGTCATTTGAATCCACCCCTCCCCCCCCCAAATACATATAGCACTAGATACAAGTTCTGGTGTACCACACACTCCATTGTATTCTCCCTGTCCATATTTCTCATTTCACGGTCTTGTTTTCTAAACTGCTCATATGAAAGACTTGTGTCCTGTATCCATTGTGCAGAATAATCTTCTAGCTACTATTGAAGTGGAAGATCCATGCTTGCAGCTGTACCCCAACCGCTGTGGGCAGCTCAGGAAATCCGTGTGCACCAGCTCAGTCCTGCCCCACAGTCTTCCTTCTGCATGGCAGCACACGGCTCAGCAGCTGAGACAACTGGGACGTGTGCCCAGCACCGTATCCAGTGTGACGTATGTGGGGGAAGTGATCATGGCCGCTGTTGTGGAAAAACTCTGAGCAAGCTTTTTGTTTCACAGTCAATAGTGCGGCCTCATGTCCTTTTAATAGCTGCTTAATTCTCTCTCTTTGAGGAAAGGTGAATGCATTCTTATCAAATTCCGTATAATAGAGCTGCACTTGTAACAGGTGGCAAGTGATCTTCTCCCAGTGAAAACATATTGAACTGTCTTTACTGCTACTTAGCCCTCAATTAAGGTCATAGATTAAGGTTTAGTAGCCTTTATGCCTTGCAGTGTGAACTCACAGCTGTCTTGTCTGGAATAGGGGTTAATTTACACGGTCAGATGACCTAAAGGGTCCTCTTGATGTACAGCCCCAAAATGGTGACTGACAGCAAAATTAGATCTAGAGAAAACCGCTACAAAAGACTTATCAGCTCACACCTATGGCGCACTGCCTGTCGCCATACAGCCCTAGTGACAGGCTGGCAGCATATTAGCCAGATACTGAACCTGTATTATAACAGGGGTTATAGCTTCAAAATGAAAGAAAGAGAGCTATAGAAGAGATAGATGGTCGGCTGCCGGCCTCACATTCCAGATAGTTCTTGATTATTTTGTTTTGCGTGCCTTGATTTTTAATAATATTAATAAAAGTTACATTTTAGGAGTTTTATTTTTTCCTTTTGTTTTTGTCTGAGATTTAGTTTGTGTCCCCTTCTAAAGAGCTTGTGTGGTAGGGTCCATCCCACAAGAACTATGCTGCCAGAAAAAAAACTGACTAATTTGAGAACACATAAAGCCAAGTAAATCTCAACTAATCAGAATGAGATCACATGACCGCCACTTGAAGAGGGGGAGGCAAGGAGCTTCAAATGGAAAGATATAAGTAAACAAGGTATATACTGGGGGCTGATTATTAGAGATGAGCAAACGTGCTCGGCCCCGCCCCTTTTTCGCCCGAATACCGCGATTTCAGAGTACTTCCGTACTCGGGCGAAAAAATTCGGGGGGCGCCGTGGCGGCACGGGGGGTCGCAGTGGGGAGTGGGGGGGGGGAGAGGGAGAGAGAGAGGGCTCCCCCCTGTTCCCCGCTGCTACCCCCTGCACCGCCACGCCTCTCCCCGCCCCCCGGCGCCCCCCGAATCTTTTCACCCGAGTACTGAAGTACTCGAAAATGGCGGTACTCGGGTGCGTAAGTACTCGAAACGAGTACGTTCGCTCATCTCTACTGATTATATCATTAATACAGCAACAAAAAAAAATCACCGGAGTGGCGCTTTAAAGGTAATCCTTTCCAAGCCATTACACGGTCTTGCATTGATTTTCAGGCGAGGTTGCCAGGGTTGTCACTAGCATAACAAGGTTTGGTGTATTACAATAAACTCATCTGATATCACTTTGGCCATGGTGTGTTTTTTTTGCTTTTGTTCCTAACGCAGCTAATTGCTTTGCTGTTCCCTGCCAGGGATAAATGCGGCTCCCGCTGCACTTAAGTGGGGGCTGTGGAAGAAATGGATGCAATCAGAAAACTGAATAATGTGTCCTCTCCACCTTCGTAATTCACAGGCTTCTATAATTACAAGCACATATTCGATTCAGATATTATCCAAGCCCTGCAAGAATCAAACAGGTCGGTCAGAAGAGTGTAATCTATCTTGCTGTTACTAGCAGGACCTGTGTTGGATGAATCGCGTTGTAAATGAGATGCAGAGGTATAGTGTAAAAAATACTAGGATCTTCCCGATCTTCATTTGATATACACTCTTTGCCAAAAAAAAATCCAGCCCTAAGAAGTTGTGTTGCTGCAAAACTCGGCATGCAGTTACATCTCAGGCAGATATGTAAATGATTAGAGTTGTCGTGTGATTAGATGAACTGTCTTGCCACCTTGAACCGTAAAAGTAGTTCCACCCTTCGCTTGTAAAAAGGCTCTCAGAGGCTACTTGGGTGCCGTGACCTCTTTTTCCACTTGTGTAGAGCTTGTTCACTAGACGCCTCAATGATGCATTTGAAGAGATTTCGCCCAGTTACCAGAGTTTGAGAGGGGCACATTATTGGAATGTGAGAAGCTGGATGGTCGTATTGATGAATTGCCGCCACCTGGGCTGTTCTGACCAGACTGTCAGGAGGTGTTTACACCAGTGGATGCATGAGGACATGTATATAAGTGACTCCGTTGACAGACCACCAGTAAAGAGTACAAGCAGCTCCAAGTGTTTAGTTGTCTACCATCCAGAGACAGGTGGAACCATTGTTACAGGCCCTGTGTCTATTGAAAAAATCATTTCTAGACGCTTGACTGAAGGACCTTTTAGTTGCCTTCATTTGCAGCGGTGTCATGAACGATAAAACTGGACTGCTATGGAGCGGAACAGAGTTGTCTTTAGCAACGGATCCACTTGGTTTGGACACTGACGGCCGTGTTTGTAGACCTTAGGTTAAGAGCCTCAATCCTGCCTTTGCTGTGGAGCAGTACACTGCCCCCTGCTGGTGTGATGGTCTGGGGGGCCATCACATATGACAGCCGGTCACCCATAGTAGTGGTACGACGGACAATGACAGCTCAGCGATATGTTCAGGACATCCTGCAGCCACATGTGTTCTTATGGCGGCTTCCAAGAGGCATTTTCCAGCAGGATAATGCTCGGCCGCACATACAAGGGGGTCACAGGAATGCCTCCACAATATTGTCTCACTTCCGTGACCTGACTGGTCTCCAGATTTATCACCAGTAGAACATGTATGGACCATCTGGGATGCCAACTTTGACAGCCTACGAGTTTACACAATCTAGAAGTTCAATTACAGCAAATGTGAAGCAATTGCCATACAGAACCTGTATGCCTTCATGCCCGTCTGTATCACATCTAACATCCAAGCTAGAGGCGGTCCAACAAGGTACCAGTGCGTCCCTTCAGTGGGTCAGTTTTCTGCAATAAATTATCCTTTTAGTCTGATATTGTAATCCCTTACTTAAATCAGCGTTACATTTGCACATAGGAGGAGTTTATCTTTTTTTTTTTTGCTTTTCTCTGGAACAACGTTGAGGGGTAATAGGCGGAACTGGATGGACATGTCTCTTTTTTTTTTTTTTGGCCTTACATACCATGTTACTAAAGTTTCACTCCATTCTGACAACTCCTTCTAGGTGCCTGATTTTTTTTTTCTTCATTCATTTTATTTTTTTTTAACAATGAGTACAATCAGGTGCTGCTGACTTTCTGTGAGTTTTGTGGTTGATCATTAACCACGTTTTAAGATGTAGTTCAAAGACAGGAATACAAAAGTGAGTAACACTCTTTATGCTACTGATTATATATTGGTTGTGCCTTTTTACAGCATAGGAAAGTTGGCATAGTATCTGGGAAACCTTTAGATGCTGTTTGAGTGAGTGCTAACTCGTGCAACCTGTTTAGATAGGCGGATCATCGTTGAGAATGTGTTCACTTCTCGTTCAGTGTTTCACATGCCTATATCGGGAGGGCTTACCTCACTCCTTAGGGAGAGCACCAAGAAGGTGAGTGAGGACACCCATAAAGCCATCCATGCTCCTCTGGGTAATATGCAAATAAGGAAAATGGAACAATACCTCTGCAGCGCCACCTATTGGATCGTTTTTCAATTCCCAATCATTGCTCTACAGACCTGTATAAAGGGTCAAACAATAATTTGAAGAAATGGTGACATTCAATAGGTGGCGCTGCAGAGGTATTGTTCCATCCCCCTTATTTGCACATTCCTTTGTGAAACACTGAGTAGGAAGTATTTGCATGCAGTGACAAGTGAACGAGGCAACAATTATTTTTATGCTGGATGAAACTGAACAACGAGCGAAAAGCGAACTATTCTCATTCGTCGTTGGCGTTTAAACTGAACGATTATCTTTCACTTTCGCTCGTTTGAGCATTTTTTTTTTTTTTAAACGAAAATTGTTACATGTAACGCAGTATAAGTCTGTTTTATCCCTACAGCCATTGCAGACCTTGATGCTATATTGACTGCGGAGCTTCATGCTGTTGGTCTGTGCCACTTCTTCTCTAACCACAGGCAGCATGAACCCAGGACAGGGATGCCGTTGCCCATGTGTGCTTCTTATTCTAAAACGCTGTGGTGATTCAGAATGAATACACTTTAAAGTTTGACTCGAGTTGAGGTCTGAGTCACATGGCGGACCACGCCGCCTCTCCTCACCCACATCATGAGAACTGACCACTTTCTCTTTATGCACAAAAGGGGAAAAAAAGCTGCCTGTCTTCATGCATTGGGCAAGGAGAGGCCGGCGCGGCCCGGCATATGACTCGGACCTCCGCTCCCAGTCAAACTGCAAAGCATATTCTGAAATTCTGCAGAGTTTGAGAATATAACGCACACGGTCATCCCTGGTTGCTGTTGTCCGTGGTTCAGGCAACATGAAACATACAACTATTGTATGACTGCATTAAAGCAAAATCTAAAAAAAACACCTGTTATTGGCTATTAAACTGCAGTTCTTGCCATTTCATCTGTATATAATGCCCAGCCATGCCTGAGCTACGTTTCATCCAACAGTGAATGCCAGGGACATTTTGCATATTTCAGTATGTGGAGGGGTGCAACATTGTCTTTCAGTTGCTTCTTGATGAATACTGTATTACATATTTTCATATAAAGTACGGATAATATGTGTAACTTTCAAACACTGGGCATTTGTCTTTTCGTTTCAGTTTTCAATGAAACCCAGTTGTTTTAGAGTGGTTACAAAGGCGGCTGATTGATAATGTGTTTTTTCTGTAGCACTCCCCCCTCTTCTCTGCTTAAACATTGTCTGCTGTCAAAGCTGTTATTAAGCTGTGGCTCTGATTTTATCCCTCCCTGATCTGTGCAGCTGATTTTTCCTCTTCCCTATTATCATTGTACTGTAAGCCTTTCACTGAGTGGGCAGTAATGCCATAATCTTTCATGTCTACTGCAGAGATTTTCTATGATGTAACTGGTTGTTAACTGATTATGAACACATTAATTGTTCCTTTCTCCCCTTTCCATCCTCGGGTTTTCTATCAGGCAAAATACAAAAGTGATCAAAAGGCAAAATGTCAAAAAATGCCTCTGGTTCAATCGACTAACTTCAGCAGTTTAGAAACTTTCGGGTATAATTGTAATGTTTATAGCATGCATAGACAACATGATGGGAATTGTTCCTTCTTCTAAGTTCCTAAGAATGTCTATTTTCTTTGATGGTTTCTCAGAGGATTAAACCTGCGGTAGGGCTGGGACTTGTGACCTTACTGCAGTAACTGCAACGTAGGTTGCCTGTCCACAGGCGTTTTTGCATTGCGTTCTCCGCAGCGATAATCTGGCCGCGGGGAACACAGTGCATGCTTTCCATTGTGTTGCTATGGAAAGCACAGCGCCCATGTCCACGAGCAGATTTTCGGCTCGCAGCAGGCAAATCGCAGCATGCTACAAATTGCCGCAATTCTCCGTGGTGAGCCTATCTGTCAGATAGGCTCACAGCGGAGATCCGTCCTCTGGCTCCTGCTTCCCGGTGGAGATCCGCCGTGAGATACCGGAACGCCCAGTAGTGATCTATAGAATAGCTATAAATGCATTTCATACATTTCAAAATATATCAACCCAGAAGTTAAATGTTATTCGAATTTTCACTAAAGTGTGCTCTTTATGTAGTACAAATCTATCATTGTGGCCTAGAGCAGATGGAAAAAAAGTTTGTGCTCCCCAATTTGCTCTGTGAGTGTGTTCCAAGTGCCAAGGATATTTCAGATAGTTACTCAAGGCACATATGTAATGATGCCATTTGGACACCGCAGAACTTACCTTCACCTTTAACAATTGCTTTTATGGCTATTAACTGTGTCTCTCAGTAGTCATATAACCACAGGACGTACTGTAGAGCTAAATAGTGTAAAAACCAACCAACCTTTAACATCCTAGTTTTTATTTGTGTCTTGCAAGAATAGATATGAAGCACATAACAGAAAATGCAAAAACTAGGGACTTGCCATTAGAAACGGGGGCAGAAGGTGGTGGTAATTGGATGAAACTTTCAGTGGAAGCTGGTAACCAGGGAGATGCTAGCTCCCCTCATGTCTTTCTCTAATCTCTCCCCGACACTAACCCTAACTCCAGACACCAGTGTCCCTAAATAGTGATTTACCTTCAGAGTGTTACAATGTGGTAAAGACATACAGTATAACACTAATAATCATCACACCAAAAAGGTTTATGTAGCACAAAGTAAAGGTGGTTTTTGTAAGACTCCATGTCATTGGTACAACCAGGTGGCAGTTTGAACCACTACTGCCTGTGTGACGTAGTGCACATTCCTTCCTATATGAGCCCCGCTGTGTTTATTAAACTCACTAATGCCTTTTGGATATACCTGAAATCTCTGCAGCTAATCACTACTGAATTCAAAGGCTCAAGCCTTAAAGGGGTTGTCTCACGAAAGCAAGTGGGGTTAAGCACTTCTGTATGGCCATATTAATGCACTTTGTAATATACATCGTGCATTAAATATGAGCCATACAGAAGTTATTCACTTACCTGCTCCGTTGCTGGCGTCCCCGTCTCCATGGCTCCGTCTAACTTCAGCGTCTAATCGCCCGATTAGACGCGCTTGCGCAGAAGGGTCTTCTGCCTTCGGGTCTGTCCGGCAGCAGCTGGCTCCGCCCCCTTCAACGCGTCATCACGTAGCCCCGCCCTGTCACGTGTACCGATTCCAGCCAATCAGGAGATTGTGAAGACCTCCCTAGGTCACGCTGACGCATCACATGGTGGGATCTGTGGCAGATCCACATCAGATAAGTGTCCCATTTATTTGAATAGGAATATATGCTGCATAGATTTGAACTGTCTCTTCTTGGTGAGAAACCTTCATCTGCTTTTCTGCATGCAGATAAGTCCCAATGGATGAGGTAAATCTGCGGCTGCTGTATTGCAAATCCTCAGCAGAAATCTGCACTTAAATGTGCAGATTGCAATTGAACTCCATGTCAGATTTTGCTGACATACATTCCTATCGTTGGAAGACGGCCGTACACATTGCAGTCAACTGTCAGTAATAATTGTGTTCTGAAAGATAAACGCACGTATGGCCAGGCTCACACAAGTGTATTTCAATTGTGTATTATGCACACAGACTACTCAGTCCATGGAAGGAATTCAGATACATTGATTTTTGTTGTTACAATCACACTAGCATTTTTTCATTTATGTATAATATGCAAGTAAAAGAAGAACATTTTGGGCATGTACAAAACGCTGTACATATACCATTACATTGCATATGGGCAGCGTTTATACGCAACATCGGTAAGCAACAGAGCGGGAAATGAAAAAAATAAAACCAGGAAGCCTGTGCATGACGGCGTACGTGAGATCCTATGTCAGGCGCACGCAGGGTGGTATAAAGCTGCATTATATACGCAGCGCTTTACCACGCACTGCTGTGAGCCTGCCCCCAGTGGCGGGTTTGTTTTTAGCCTGATATTCTGCATAGCAGGAGCCCAGTTTCAGTGACTTTCTGCTGAACGTCTATATTCTACAATGTTGTCTTTCTCCATATATTATTACATTGCTTTTTAGCCGCATTTAACCCATTTATTTCTTTAGAATCCCTGGAGAAAGCTGTTAAGTAATGTAGTAGGTGTCTCCTGAGTAAGTGCAGGCATTGATGGAAGGCTTCATGTTGAACATGAAGTGCCACAAGGTCTCCAGGGCTAGCCTGAATGTTTGTAAAGCAAAAGGGAATCCTTTCTTTTTTTCAAACTCTCTTTAAAGCCATCTGAATCAGAGAGCAAAGGAAATCTTCTTACAAACACGCTGGAACAGAACGAGCTCAAAGGAGGCGAACATCAAGAAACCTGAAAGTAACAGCAGCGGCATAGAAAATTGCAGGAAGGATGCAATTACAGAGAGAAGCTGGGTGCCCACACCTGTAGAAGATGGGGGGTCACAGATGACCAGCTGCTTTATGGAAAGATGTTGGGTATATTGCCTGAGAACGCAGTCCAAGTTCTTTAAGTAAATTGTGTGCCCATTCTTTCTACTTGCAGCTATAATGAACCAGATGCTTAAAGAGTAACTGCACTATTTCAATGTACAGAATAGGCCTTTTGTATCAGAAATGTAGCAATGCAGAAGTGTCCCTACATATCCTTTAGGGCCAAAGCAGGCAACTGTTTGCAACCCTTTGTTCAGCAGAGGGTCTAATTATCTAAGTAGGATCTTGTCCATGGTCATTAACTTTGGAACTACAACTTGGCTCATCCCATAATTTGTGACAGCACTGGTCTAGTGGCCTTGTGATGCCAGAGTCACATTCCCCCTGGTAAATTTATATAGCCTTAAGGGGTTGTGTCATTTAAAAAACAAATATATATATTATATATATACACATACCGCATGCTGGCCAGCCTCTTATGAAGGCTGCATTCCTCACATTCCTTCCGGCTGGGTCAGTGAAGGTCACATCCCTGTGATGTAGCGTTCACTGCCTAAAAAGAAATTCTGATCTATTGCCGAGATAGCTCGTATGAGCAGCCTATGATGATCGGCACTCCCCCTGCCGGCCTGTGAACTGTGACGTAATGTACATTGGCTGGAAGGAAGAAGACTGTCGGCAATGTATGTAACCCCAAAGGATGGAGAGGAATCAGCCAGCTGGAGGTGACACCCCCCCCCCCCCCCCCCCCCCCCCCCCCGGACTGCAGGAGATAGGAGAAGATAGGGGAGGTGAAGATCTGGTAAACAGACCGACAGGGGAGGAATAGGCAAGTATATATAGAATTTTTATTTTTTTCTTTTATTTTTTTTAATGACAGAACCCCTTTAAGTTAAAAGGGCTTTCTGGGACTCAAAAAGAAAAAAGTATATTTTCCTTAATCACAAACCATGTAAAAGTAAAGCTGGCGTGGAAGAGCAATGGTAATTCTAAGTCCCTTTCTTTTTTTTAATTAAGATATGTGGTTATTTTTATAGCGTTAGTAAAAATCTCATTCTCTCCATAATATCTGTTGTATAAATGAGCTTTTCAAGTGCTTCTCCTACTAATTAGGCTAATTAAAAAAATTTAGAAAGTGGGTAGTTTTACAGGAGATGTAATATTTATCAAATAAAGCAGAAAAACATGTAAGCACAAATATATGTCTGCTCATAGCGAGCTTAAAAAGATTATCAGACCGTAATCACCAAAACCGAATCAGAAGATAGAAAAGTAACATCTTTATGAAAAAAAGTCAAGTAAAAACCTATACAAAAAAAGTAAAGTCCTAGTCCTATAAAAAGCCAAAAGGAGGGTAGTAAGTAATATTATATGAGGGATACCCATAAGAAACAGGAATCTTCTTCTGGTGAGGGCATTACTAGTTCAGGCTTCTGTTGCTAGGCGAATGGCTGCAGAACCCTTCTCAGGCGGTGTGCCAGCTGATGATGTTGGCGAAGGTTATGTTCGGCTCCAGTGATTTTTCTTTTTCAACAAGTTGTTCAGTTTTTCATCTATTTTGTGATGGCTGATTCATACAAGAAGTAAAGCTAAAGGTGAAAACAATGCTCATTTGTTTCTTTGACGTGAGCGGGATCGTGCACTCAGCATTTGTACCCCTGGGTCAAACAGTCGACCAAAGGTTTTATTTCAAAGTTTTGAAAAAGGTCTTGTCACGATGTACGGAGAAAATGTCCCGATTTCTGGCAAAAGGGTGACTGGTTCTTCCATTATAATAACGCACCTGCTCAGAGAGCCGAGCGTGAAGCAATTTTTGACGTAAAGTGGCATGACACCCGTACCTCACCCTCTGTATTCACCCGATCTCGCTCCGTGGGGCTTTTTTATTTATTTTTTTGGGGGGGTTAGAGACCTCAAAAGAAAACATTTTGCTGATGTTGAAGAGGTGAAAAAAGAAATGGCACAAGTAGTAAAATACATCAATGCCAAGTTTAAAAAATGCTATGAGCAGTGGAAAAATGTATTCCTTACATGGAGGGGACTCTGAAGGAGACTGAAGGTTCAAGATGTACAAATTAGATTATTTTTAATAAATTTGATTGTTTGTTTTTCTTTTGGGTACTTCCTCGTATAACTCAAATATAAGCCACCAAAAGTCTCTTAATGTTGTTAGGTCCCCATAGAAGTCAATGAGGGGTATGCAAATGCATGCGCAATGGACAAGGAAATGTGTGAGACACTTGTGTAATTAAGCAGAAAAAGAACACATCTGGAACTCATTAGACAACATTAGCTATTTTAATCAGAGTGTATTTGTGTCCCGTGTCCAAAAAAAAAAAAAATGCCTTGTGGGCAGAAAAAAGTACAGTAAAATATGCTGACATGCAAAAAAGTTGTACTAAGGCGTGCGCAATTGCCTATACTCTAGTGTGAAGCCGGCCTTACTCTAAGGACATTATAGACAATTCTATTGTAGCTACTCCGTGTGTCACAGTATGGGCCCATACATGTCTCTAGGCATTGTGTTACCAGGTCCATGATATGGCCTGAGGCAAAAGTGTGGACCAGTCTCCATAGTCTGTTTATTGGGGCTTCTACCCACTTGCGTCTCTTTTAACGCTGCTTTCTTTTAATGTGATTGTCAATAGGACTTTCTAATGTTAAAATCGCATCGCACAAAAATCGCAAAGCACAAACTTGCGATGCTTTTTTAACATTAGAAAGTCCCATTGACATTTGTGTTAAAAAAAACGCAAGTGGGTAGGAGCCCTCAATGTCATCGATTTTCAGTTTTTTTTCCAAGCATGTTGATATTCAAGCGGTTGGGTCCTAGTTTCCGTTTCTGAAAAATGTTTGGCAGCCATTGGGCAGTTTCCATAGATAATGTATGTCGGCAGGATCTAATATTCATGACCAGCTTTACTCAAGAGGTGCGTAGGCACACGAAACAGTTGGGCGATGTCCACACGGGGCGCAGGCTACTGCAGTGTCCGCAATGGCCATTCTTCAGCGCAAAATCCACATCAAAAGTCACACTTTGAGGTTGAAATCACCGCCCATTTGAAGAGGTGGCATTGGCACAGAATTTCCTCTGCTGTCATTAACATACCGCAGATTTAAAATCTGTGAATTTCCACTCAGGTTTTACGTGTGTTATTTTTCTGTGGCATGTGGATGAGATTTATAAAATCTCACCCCCTTTGCTGCTACTATAAATATTGCGGATTTTCCATTCAAGGGTGCCATATTGAAAATCCATGACAAACCCTCCCTGTCTGCATGTGGGCATGGGTGGGGAATTCTGCGGAAAATCCCATTGGTGCAGGTTGTAACGCAGACTTCACCCTCTCATTTGAAGAAGTGGAATCAAGCCTGAAAATATGTGGCATAAATTGACATGCTGCGGATTGGGGCCGCTCTCTCGCATGCATCAACGAAATGCTGCGTCCAGAGCCGTTGCGTCTTTACTGTGATTTTGCGATTTTTGAACGCATGTTACAGCGTTGGACATCGTTTTTAATGCACACCATCATTGTGATGGGTGATGAGGTCTGTTAAAAAAAGCGCTTAAACGCATGAAAATAGAGCAGATAGCACTCAAAAATCACAGCGCTAGTATCCCGCGTTCGAGCGCTAATCTGCAAAGCCCCATTAAAATCAATGGAGGTGTTGTACCGTGGTTAGTGCGGTGTTTGAAACACCGCAGTAAAAAGCGGGCTGTGTGAGGGCGGCCACGAAATCTCCACCTCATATTCATTCGGCTGTGGATTTTGTATGGAAGTTTTCAGCACAGGATTTCTTTTAACCTCATCCACGTCGCTTGTAATGTGAATTCTGCAGAAACTCTGTGGGAACATACCCGAATACGTCAGCTGACCTGTTCATAGTGTATCTTTCATATAATGCCAGTGATGCTGAAGTGTAAACTGTCCGCCATAAAGGGCTAATGAGAATATTTACAGATGCACTTGGAAGGACGTGGGATATTTCACAGTGTTTACATTAGCCGAATGATGATCTGTGCAAGACGTTGTGGTTTCCGCCAGTGGAAAGTTAATTCTAAGGACTATTACCTCACCCCCTTCACCACCAGACTGTTATTTCCCATCAGATAAGCGTCTGAAATATAATCCGCTACATAATAACCCAATGTTACATAATTGAGTAACAATTAGTGCTTCTTTATGTAGAATGCAGAAATGGTATTGATAGATAGTTTTATGGCTCTCCTGCATGGGGTGTTATTACTTTAGGCTCGGCTTGGATTTGTTACATTACTGATGAAAAGCGTTTCATGCCTGGTAACTGTATACTGTATATCTGACGGGCTATTATTGAAGTAATTTGTCTAGTGTTTACTTACAATTAGGATTTAATTAGCCTTTACCTGAAGGCTCCATTACTATGAAGACCTTGAACGGTGCTATCCTTTAACACGCTGCCAGGCGTACACAAAAATCTGTCAAGAGTCGTTCCCTGCAAAGGAAAATAAACAATGTTTTAGGCATTTCCAGGACAGAAGGACTTTCTAAGTGTCTGACTTCAGGTCTGGGAGCTCATTTTTCAGTTCTTGTTGTCTGGAGCCGTTCCCAGTCCCAGACTCGAGCTGACAACTGTAGACTTCTTTCACGGCTGCTAATGTAAGCGCCGCTAATGAGGCAAAATAAGCAGCGCGATTGTGAGGAGGGGAGAGTTTCCTAGCAACTCCCGAGGACGGAGCCCCAGACACACTCCTCTGTCCGCGATCGCTCAGGAGTGCGGTGCGTATTATGTCTTCATGTGTTGTACCTTTTAGTGTTATTTTATATACTATCATTTTTTTTGTTTCTACTAGTCCAGATCACCGCTAAACATGATTATGCTCGTTAGCCCCTCACCTTCCATCAGATGTCTTTATCTGCAGTACTTGCCACACGTACGGTTTTAATGAGTGTTGTAAAAAAGGGGCGCACAACCTTTCATGTCTGAGGGCCACAATGTCCTATTAAACCACTCCCAAAGTCTGTGCTATATTAACAAAGGGTATTGCCATCAGAGGCATTTATCACATAGCAAAAGTATTAAATCATAAATATCTGGTAATGAAGGTCCCACTTCCAAGACTCCCACCTATTGGGAGAATATGAGCCTCCTTCTCCCCCAATCCTCCCCCATTTAAGAACCATAACTTCGTTTTTTATTCTTCTGTTAACATTAACTGTACAAGGGCTTGTTTTTGTGTGATCAGGGCTCACCTTGAGAGCCATAGGTGGTTAACTGGTAAGCTAGGAACAGATTTAGACCGGAGGGGTGTGGGTATGGAGCTTCAACATTAAAGACTTTAAGTTCAAAGCCATTTGGGCTCAAAATACCATGGTAGCATAATTTTATGTCTTCCTGATCTCCTCCTTAAACTCTCTTGTGCTAGTTAAGAGCCGCAGCAGGAGTTTGGGCTGTAAAGAACAGATAACTGCACCCACTGCCAACCTTCACTTTACAGCCCCAGTCTGCAGGGGGTATGAGTGGTTAGCTCCGCTGATAGTCACTCATCTTGGACAATATGGCGTGAAGACTTGATTCCCATGGTAGCCACTGAGCCTTGTGTGGTTATTTGCACCACTATGTCATCTAGCCTGGCTTGGCCTCTGCCTGGCATACCAACGAGATCTCCAGGCAGTGCATCTAATACCAAGACAGTCAGGCAATTACAACAAGGGTGACTTACTTACATCTGTGACCTACCCTGCCATTGCAGCCTGAGCAAGGAAAAAGCCACATGCTTTATTCAGACTCTGCCATCATATTGCAGTTTATTACTGCAGAACCACATCAACATGCTGCTTCACAAGTCCATTCATTCCTCTCCCTGTCATTCATAGTAATGAAGCTATCTACAGTAATTGTAGATACCCCTCCCCCGGGGTCTGTAGTGATTGAGGCTGTTAGTGAATTGGTAGCATGGCGCAGGTTACTCATTTGTCAGTTGGCAGCAGCAAAGCGCTGACGTTATCCCTCGTAGCGGGTAGGAACTCTCAACACTCCAGTTAGTTGCAAATGGTGACCAGGTTGAAAAAGCTTGGCGCACTTGCGGAATCTTGGGCCATGTTGGATGCCATCTGGAGCTATGAACAGTAGTGCCGCTTCCGTGTCTTCTACTCTTGCTTCTTGTTGAATGTGGCTCAGTGTTGTAAGTGGCTGTCATAGTAGGAAGGGATGGAGACTGGTGATTTAAATGGTCTGTCCGTCTCCCCAAGCTCTTTGCTCCCAATGAGTAAATGTAAGCAGTCCGTGGCCAGCTTCCTTATGGCTATGGAAGTATACTACTTGTAGGTGATTTCCTCAAATACAACCTAAAACTAAATTCTAAAGATTTAAAGCAAGTAGTTTCATAGACATCTGGTTGATAGAACTATATTTTACCTTCTAGAGTACAGACGTACAGTGGGGTGGGGGCAGTTCTGCTGTTAGTGGGGCACCTCTAAGCTCCTCCTCTTTACTTAAACTACTTATTCTACATACACTAGCACTGGATACTGCCTAAGAATGGATGACTTCCTTTCCATTCTCTATTGGCCAGACATTAAAGTGGGTATCCCATAAAAAAGGATCATCTACCCATTGGATAGATGATACATATATGATCTCCAAGGATTGAGAGTGGTGCATTCCTCTTAGTGAATGGAGCGGCGGTGCGCATGCATGACCACCACACCATTCACGATCTATGGAGATAGCTGCGGACATATTACGCAGTCTCTTAGAAAGTAATGCATCGGCGGTCCCTTGCGCGCCACTGCCTTATTCGCTAGTGGGACTTGTGATCTTTGGACAGGTAATTTGGAAGATGGGGAAAAGGTTAGAAGGTGGGATTGCGGTTTTTGTCACGCATGGATAATCCACGGATGAAAAATCCACAATCTCCCGCAAGACAAAAAAATACAATTTAAAGATCACCCACAGTGCATCTGTTGCGGAAATCCGCATCAAATAGCCGCGTGGGCCATATTATACCCATGGACATGAGGCCTAAGGGCTCATGCCCACGGCCAGATCGGATTTCGCCTGGGAAATCTCGCAGCGGAATCGAACCCGGCGCGGTTTCCTTAGATACCTTCGCTGGGCCCAGAGTGTGGAGTATCGCGGGTCCAGATGGCTTCCATTGACTGCAATGGAAGCCGTCCGTGCGGTTTTCCGTACAAGTTAGAACATGTTGCGAATTCCCCCGCGAGCGGAAAATCACAGCTGATTTTCACTCCTGGGCACGGGAGAATCGTTTTACACAGCATGTCTATGGACGGACATTTCTGCAGAAATCGCGGAGGATGTCTGACCGTGATTTCCACAGCAATAATCCGCCTAGGCATTCGGTGTGGTGTGATGGTAGCAGTGTCTTTCTAATCTCATACAATCCTTTCTATTAGTTAAGGCTTTTGACCTTTTACATTGCTCAGCTACCCGCTTGGACATGAATACTAATCTGCATGTGGTATTGGGTATTGATATGACAGGTTTTGTTATATGGAACTACAGCAAGGACTATACAGAACATCGCTAACCCCATTTTTCTACTTTTTTAGATAATATCCAAAAATCACTGACAAGTCAGATTTCTTTCACGGACAGTGGGGAAAAAAAGTGCCCTATTTTGACGGACTGTCCACAGAGTATTGCGGACTGTTGGCAAACCTGATATATTAATAATCTCTGTATCTTTCTTAGCGTCACACTTGTGTTATCGCTGTTGTAGGCCCGGTTTCCGCCTTTTCTTTGACGACCCAGTTGTGTGCAGCCATCGGATAGATTTAGTCCGGCTAGCATTAGTTGGCTAAGTGCTGTAATTCTCCGGGTCCCAGAGGGGTTCACATTCTTTCATCATACCAAGTGCAACCTATCAGACTCTCAAAATATTCACAATCTTTCAATTAAACTTCTGTTTCTAATTTTATTTTGAGCTGTGCTCAGACCAACCCCTGAATTTGTGCCAAAGCTAATTTCCTATTTTCAATCAGGAAATTGCTTTGCCTTATTTTTCCTTTTGCTATGAAAGAAATCCTGAAAAAAAGTCAGACAGACTTCTGCGCATTTGAGAAGGTGAGAGGGGCTCTGCATACCAACGACGCTCACAAAGCCCGAGTCTGGCCGCCTTGGCTTTGTGGTTTATCTGTTCTGTGCGAGTATCCTTGGCCACTTCCACGCAGCAGTATTTTAGTCAGTATTTTGTATCACTAGTTTTGTCAGCCAAAACCAGGAGCAAGAATAAATAAATAGAAAGAAAGTAAGATGGAAAGATTTGCACCTGTGCCGTGTTTTAGAGCAACTCCAGGTTAGGGCTTACACTGCTGTGTGAAAGTGGCAAAAATCACGGTAAGGCCCCCTGTCCACAGGCGAGGCCTGGGGGAGCAGGAGGGAGAAATAACACGTCTCCGCGGTGAGCCTAT
Organism: Eleutherodactylus coqui; assembly: GCF_035609145.1. NCBI lineage: Eukaryota > Metazoa > Chordata > Amphibia > Anura > Eleutherodactylidae > Eleutherodactylus > Eleutherodactylus coqui. The sequence continues at coordinate 155,692,997 of NC_089841.1, forward strand.
CTAATAAGCCCACCGCAGAGAAACGCGGCAAATCGCAGCATGCCACGATTTGAATTCCGTGAGTGGAGAATCGCTATGACTTTCCGCTTGTGGACGTCGGGCTGTGCTTTCCATAGTTAAGTCTATGGAAAGTGTTTACTGGATTATCGCCACGTATTGACATATCGCCCGTGGACAGGAGATCTAAGGCCTCGTGTCCACTAGAAAAATACAATCCGCGCAGAATCTGCTGCAGATTTCCGCAGCAGATTCCACGCAGATTTGCTTTAAATGGTTTTTTTTTTTCATGCGGATATCCGCACCTATTGATAGCAATGTGGCCGATGCGCGCGAAATCTGCGGTAAAATGGAGCATGTCGCATTTTTTTCTCCCACACGTGAAAAACGCAAATCTATTAAAATGCCATCCGCGAGTGCAAAATTTAATTTAATTGACCGCGGATGGCCAATGATTCCCTATGGGCAAAATTGAATGCGGATTCCGCAGCGGGAATCCGCAATTCAATTTTGCTAGTGGACATGAGGCCTACGGGTACATTCACTCAGGGGAATCTAATGCCACAGTTTTAGCTATTGTGGATGGGCAAACTCCACATGTAGAGTTTCCAATGCGGATCCATGTTAAAGCGACCCTCCGAGCCTGAAGAAACAAAGATGGCCGCACCAGCTCTTCTGGCTGCCTGGTACACACTATACATTAGTATGCATCATTCCTCTAAGGGCCCTTTTACATTGGAGGACTTGCTGGGTGTAGATGGCCAAGAGGCTGTCCCAGTGATAATAGTTCCTGTACTTGAACATGGGAACAATTATTGCTCAGTGAATGGAGTTGGAGTAGAATGATTATCATTCCAGACTGTCCGCCTCCATTGACAATAAACAGGCAGGCGTTCATAAGTGAATGGCTGCCTGTTTACAGATGTCGATCCATCGTTCAGTTATCTGCATGGAGAAACAAATTCTCGTTGGTCGTTGAGTCGGTGCATGCATTCATACTAAACAATGATCGTTCAGGTTCTCCCTAGATGAGGGAAGCTGAACTATTTATTGGCCCCTGTAAAAGGGCCCTGAAACACTACACCCGCTTTGATGAACTAGTGCTGTTCGCTTGGCCGCTGTCATTGTGTACAGAGCTGGGAGCAGATGGCGCCATGCTCTTCGCATCGGCGCGGTTGGCGTTACAGGCATTGTTCCTGTTGAATAGGGGAAGCGCATGATTTCAATCTGCCTCAACTGTAGAAACTAAAAAGTGCATCAATTTATGGCATTTCACAGTAAAACAGTGTTTTGATGTGCAATAACCATGCGCATCAAAAGCGCTTAGAAAACCGTGTAAAAATACAAAAGAAAAGCCGTGGAACGGCCCAACGGGGTTATCATTAGAGATCTTTAAAGGGATTCTGCCATGAGGTTTGTGCTGCCCAAACCACGCAGAGCCTGAACCCAGGCAGGGATGCCCGTTACCCCCATGGGTGTTTCTATACTGAAACACTGCAATGTTTCAGAATAAATACTCTTTGAAGTTTGGCAATTAGGGCAAGTCTAAACTGGGTACTTCAGATGCTACTTGCAGGCTGGACGCTATGTGCACCTCCTCATCCACAATCTGCTTGTCTTCACACGGGACGACTCTTGTGCACATAAGCGCCCAGTAGCCGTCCCACGGACGTGTGGATGAGCACTTAATTCAATTTCTCTGCTTCAAAACTGGAACAAAGAGAGATGGGGAGCAGTAATGCAGATGTGAACGAGGGCTTACCTACTTTCCCTCCACGGTCAGCTGGAAGGACTAAATGTCTTTGTGACAAGAAAGGAGGGAACAGACATGAAATGCATTTCTATTTTAGTTAGCTTTAGATGTGATAATGGTTTGTGTGCCCTTTGTCTGGGCGGTAGGTGGGCGACTACCTCACCCCGGCCTGCACACAATGGCAGCACACATCGCTTGGTGAAGGGGTTTACTTTGTCACTATGCCTTCCCCTAAAATTTGTCTTTTATTGCTACTGTCGAACATGCCTGTAGGTGTTTACACATTGATGTAAGTAACAGGATTAAACAGCTTTTCTACTAATCCCTTCCAAATAGCAGAAATTTCCAGCCATATTGATGGCGTTTATGTAGAAGGGGAACAGTTTTCAACCGCAGGGGAGTTGAGCTGAATGCACAGGCAGCTCCAGAGAGGCAGACAATCGAATAATAGCAGTCAAAATATGCCTCTCAAAGCTGTTTAAATCATAATAATACACAATGCGAATTTATTACTAGTCCAGCCTCCTCAGGGGATCAGGAGCCAAGTAACGTATTAAACGATGGAACAATAAATATATCCTGCAGAGCCGCTGCGGAGTGCTGTGTGGAGTGTGACATCTCGGCACACTGTGTGCTTGACGCATTTCTCCAGAGACGCCGTCTCCTCGTGCGCCACAGTTGTAAATATATTGTGAAAGTACACCTTCATTGCCACATCCATTGTACTCGGGGCTCTCCTTCCGAATGCATTTATTTCTATTGTATCTACTAAATACACAAGTACTGGTCGTCATTTTCTAGAAGAGCTCTAATATTTTAGGGCTTAGTCACGCACGCATATTTTGCACATAATGGGCAGTGAGTAGAACCTATTAATTTCAATAGGTTCATTCATATTAGCATATTTTTTCATGTAATGTGTGATCGCGTGACAAAATGTGCATGAGATCATGTCGCGTATTTGCAATTGGTGTAAATGCGCATGACACAAACAGAAAACCTGTGTATTCGCTGTGCATATACACACAAAATCAATGTGGTTCAATTTGCGCACACATACACGTGGAAGCAGGTAAAAGCGCATTTCAGTCATGCAAACATATGGCGTATTTGCGCAGCCAAAATGCACTTACGCCTGTGTGAGCCCGGCCTTATATTGAAGTAGAAGCGATAGCCTGAGAGTTTTCAAAATTCTTTCAAAATGTTGTTCGTACTTTATTGCAGGTAGCATTAGTTTCTAGTATATTTGCCTTGCTGTTCTGTGCTTTTTGTAAACTAGATAAACGCAATCTGACTAAACTAAGGTGGATTTAGGACGAATGTCAGGCAAACGATGCCTGACACACATCCACGCATACACTCGCTCCCACGCTGTTGAACAGGAGCTAGTATCCCTGGCTCGCTCACAGAGCGACCAGCAGGGGGCGCGGGGAACTGCAGGAGATTTCACTCCTCTCGCTCCCCCGCCCCTCTCCAATGACATAACACAGCGTCCATTCAGTACTGAACGGCCGCTATTTACACTGAGCGATCAGGTCATCGTTCATTTATGCAGCATAAACGATGGACGATGAGCTGATTGTTCAGTGTAAATAGCAGCCACTTAGTAGGCTATGTTATGTCATTGGACAGGGGCGGGGGAGCGAGGAGTGAAATCTCCTGCAGCTTCCCCGCTGTGAACCAGCAATACTAGCTCCCGTGCAGCAGCATGGGAGCTAGTAGTGCGGGGATGAGTGTCGGGCATCGTTTGTCTGACATTCGTCTTGTTTAAATGGGCCTTAACAATGCAAACCGTTGCACTATTCATGTATTTTGCGTAAATGACCATAGTGCAGGGAGAAAAAGCAAGCCATTGAATTTAATAGCTTGTTGGTCTCCCTAAGCCGAAATCCCTTCTACACGAAACGTCTCTTGTAGTTGCAAATAAGGTTTACAGAATATTGAGAAGAAATTTTGGACCATTGCTCCCTGCAGATGTGTTTCCGTTCATCAATATTTCTGGGATGCCTTTTGTGCACAGCTCTCTTCAGGTCATGCCACATCTTGATGATGTGATGATAAGGGCTCAGACTTGGCCATCCCAAAACACTAATCCTCATCTTTTTAAACTGTTCGTTAGGGCTCACTCACAGAAGCATAATTAGCCTGCGTATTATGCCTGTACTTTTTGCACACGTAATATGCAATGCTGAAAGCCCATTGATTTACATGAAACAAGTAAAAGAAAAAAGTTTTGTTTGGCTCACCTTCTCAAGCGGGACCTCCCAGCTGCCTGATGCAGATCCTCCACGGAGCTCAGACTTAGGCCTCCAGCTTCAACAGGGCAAGCAATATGCAAACATTTTTAGTAAGAGTCGGCTGCACGTGAAGTAATCTTCTTTATTTACATTTCTTTAAAACAGAGACATGACAAGCTCCGTAGTGCCAGACATGTTTCGGCTGCAAACCAGCCTTTTTCATAGCTGTGAAAATTGTTTTTGCATATTGATTGACATGGGCCATTCAAACCTATGTTTTTCACAGCAGCATGTCCTATTTTGGTGCATATTACACATTATTATGGTGTGATGTATAAAATGCACTGTAAATATGCATGTCACGGTGGTTTCGCATCTGCGTCCGAACCTCCAGCTGGTGGGTCAGTCATAGATGTGGCTGAAAATAACAGTGCTTTTTCTTCCATCCAAAAGCTGGGCAGAAAGCGGGTAGACCCCATTATAGTAAATAGCTTCTGCCTGGGGCTGTTCGGTTCTGGCCAGAGACTGAACCATTGGGCTACGTAGATTCCCCTTTTTCGTATTACACAGACTAAATATGCTCGTCAGAGTTGATTTACTTGTGTGCTTTGGGTCATTATCATGTTCCATCCCCCAACATCTCTTCAGGTGGAGGGTATTTACAAGTCTTCCCTTAAGGCCCATTTAGACACAACGATTATCGCTCAAAATCGTCTTTTGAGCGATAATTGTGTGTAACTGCACTGACATTGTGCAGATTTTCGTTTCCCCCCGTCGTTCATCACCTTCTTTCAGTGTGCTGAAAGACGACTATGAGCCTTATCAGGAATTCATAGCCAGATACAGCTGATCCTATTGGTTCAGCTGTATCCCGTCCCTGATAACAGGCTGGATATGAAGAACAGAGTGGTCCAGCTCTGCTCTCCACACCCCGCTTGCCCTCTGCATCCTCCGCTCTGAGCGCCCGCTGTATAACAGCTGGGCGCTGGGAGAGGGGGAACAGCTGGATGCAGAAGACAAGCGAGGACACCCCGCTTGTCTTCTGCATCCTCCGCTGGCAGTGCAAGGTGATCGCTCATCTTGCGCTGTAAATGACACAACGATGATCGCTCAAAAGTCGCTTGAGTGACATCTTTTGAGCGATTATCGTTGTCTAAATGGGCCTTACATTCTCTTGTACAATGTTTGGCACCAGCTTTTAAAAGTGTTTTTTTAAGGTAACAAACGATATAGAAAAGTACTTCTAGGGGTGTGAATTGTGGGCAGGAGATGCCAGTGCAGCGCCGAATATATTTCATCTTACTCCGCTCTGTGCAGCTCATGTTTTATTGCCAGGGCTTGTGTGAGTGAGATTACCAATTAAATAGGACTACAGTTCCCATGATTCCTCTCTTCTCACGCGGTCATTGTCTCTATATACTGCTGCCTGCATGCTCCTCATCTATTTCAAGGCAGTGCTGTATTTGCTCCCAAGTCTTCCCAGATTCCCCCGCTCTACTCCATGATCTGCTGCCCAGCACGTAAAAATGGCTTCCAGAGGCGTTCCATCTACAGATAGTCCACTAGTAATACACTATACTGCACGGAAATAATTAGAACAACATTTTATGGACTATAAAACCCCTTTATGGCTAACTTCACATAATTTTTTTTTTTTTATAGAAAAATACAACTGCAAGTTTTGATGCAGTTTTTTGAGCCAAAACTAGGAGTGAAACCAGCAGGTCTTTGCTTATATTTCCATATTAACCCCTTGAGTGGCACGCCCGGAAATTTTCCGGGACGAGCTCCACTGCTCATAGCAACATAGCCCGGAAATCTTCCGGGCTATGTCTCACTATGGGAGCTGCAGAGCACAATGCCATAAGCTGTGACAGTGTGCTCTGCCTGCACAGTCCCACAGAGAACAAAGCAAGGGCTTTGAAAAACCAGCAGAAGATATTGCCGATATGCCGGCAATCTCCTGCACTGGTTTGTTTACAGGTTGCCATAGAGACCATCGGCTTGTCAGAAGCAAGCCGATGGTCTCTGTGGCAGGGAGAGCTGGTTGTTAGCTGTCAGAGGACAGCTAGGTACTAGCTCTTACAGCAGAGATCAGAGAAAACCTCTGATCTCTGCTGTGTTAACCCCTTACATGCTGCAGTCTATGTGACTGCAGCATGTAAAAGGGCTGTCACCATCGGACCCCCGGAATGTGATCAGGGGTCCTGATGGGTCCCTGTGGAAGTCCCCTAAAGGGACAAAAGAGAAAAAAAAAAAGTAAAAAAATTATAAAAAAAATAATAAAAACACTTGTCTCCCTTTACTTTGTAAAAAATCAAAAATACAATCACACATGTGGTATCCATGTGTCGTAATGACCCAGAGAAGAAAGTTAATACATTATTTAACCCCTTAATGACATGGCCCCTTTTTTTCTTTTTTCCCCATTTCTTTTTTTCCTCCCCCCTGTTTAAAAAATCACAACTTGTCCCGCAAAAAACAAGCCCTTATATGGCCGTGTCAATGGAAAAATGAAAAAGTTATGGCTCTTGAGACGCAACAGCAAAATTAGTTGAAATTCAATGATTAGACCATTTTAAAAAACCTGCCCTGGTGGGCACGACAGGGTGGTAGGAAACCCGCCACTCAAGGGGTTAATGCACAAATCCACTTTTGGCTTTGGTTGAAAAAAACTGCTGCTTGGGGGAAAAAAAAGCTGTGTGTGAAACCACGCTGATCATGTATGTCTGCCCAGGAAAGAGGACCACAAATGATCCCTAATAATAATTTGTGTGTTAAGCCCAGGACAGTCCTATTAGATCAACCGAACATCTAATTTTGGTAAAAAGTACATCCCACTAGTAGCCATGAGCCTGTTATGGATTAGGAGCTGTAAAGCCGGGAAGTCATAATGCAGTGTAAAAAAAATGGTGTAATTTCCGGCCACATTCCTATGCATTTTAGCTAAAATATGGGTCATTTACTTGGTGCAAGAATATTACATGTTCTGCAGGGAACTAGAAACGCTAATTTCACCTTTAAGCATGTGCTTGCACATTGTGGAAATGTTATGTATTTGCAGGATTTCCGCAATGCATTTGCAGCAAATCTTAGGTTAGATTACAGTACCGTTAGAGCAGAAAATCTGCAGTTTTTCCCTCTACATGTGGCCAGGATTGGCTTTAACATCCTTCACTTTGATAGTACACTTTTTGGCTGTGGGTTTTCTGCAGTGTGTGAACGCACCCTAATGGCTCGCTGTCCTTCCTTGCCTTGAACAATACAGACTGCATGAAGATCTTCTATTTCCTGCTATTTGCACAGAACGGTTTCCTGCCACTGTGGAAGAACATAGTAGCATATTAACCACTTAATGACATTTTCCCTGCTGTGCTTGTTTGTGGTACCTATAGGATGCCGCACTGTTTGGCGGTAGTAATGATAGTAGCGTTTTTCAGATTGGGCAATAAAAGTATCACCTCAATAATACTTCTGCCTCTTTGATGCCAGCGCATTTAACATCTCATAGATTTTTCCAGCTAGCACAGTAGTGCACGGTTTTTGTTGTACAAATTTAATGATTGATGCCTGGATACTCTGGAAAGTGGGCAGCCAATATGCCTGGTGTACAGGCACCCTTAGGGAGCTTTCACACGGGGTGGAATATTGCGTACCAGCGTTGCAGAATATGCCCTCTTGCAGAATATACAGAACCAGAATCCAGGCTGCTAATTGTGCAGATTTTGGTACAAAATTGAAAATGGCTGAACTCTGTCGTTAATTCCACATAAAAACCTTCATTTACATATGCAGGTTTTAATATGTAACTCTAGGACATTGTATTCTGCACCCATAGGGACCTTTCACACATGCAGAGTATTTCTCCAAGACACTCCTGAAGACGAAGAAAATTCTGCACTAAACCCTCATATAAACGCGGGGTATGTGGAAGAAACCTGCAGCAGGAGGTGAAGCGGTGTCTTAGGTGCGCCTTGTGAATATTCTGCATGTGTGAAAGGTCCCTTACAGTGTAATTAGCTGAGTGTAAGAATTTTTGGAAAGGTCTGAGCAAAGTGAAGTAGGTCTGTGCATGTATGTTGCAAAGGACGAGGTTACAGACAAAAGCTCCTATTGTTACGATTTTGATTGATTAAACTGACAAATTGGCACAGCATTTACTTTCCAGTGGGCCATATGTTTCTCTTTAATCATCCATAAAAGCCTTTGTGCTTCTCTGGGTAACCTAACAGGTGTGGAATTAAAAACTTAACCCCGCAGTTGTGGGTGACGCTGCTGGGTTTTCATCAACTTTAGTCTATTGCATTCTCGCACGTGCATCCTGCTTTCTAATGACTGCTTGCACAGTACACTTTTCCTATGTCCTTTTGTATAGAAATACATGACTCTTAAAGTTGTGGTTGAAGTTAAATTCTTGCCGCACGGCCAAGTTCGGTGCCGTAAAAAATGCATACTTTTTTCTTTTTTTCCACAAATTGCTGCGGTTTTGCAGTTTTAACGAGCTTCACCCTGTGCCATCTGCTGAACAGTGGTAAAACTGTAGCAAGAACTAGGCCTCAACTGAACTGTAGGCCCTAAAGCTCTTCTTCACCTACACCATAAAAAAAGCTTGTCTGACCGAGGCCTTGTTTTTTTTTTTGTTTTTTTTTAAAGCACATGTTTAGGCGGCTATAAGAACCAATGCTTTCCAATGAAAACAGTCACATGTCTGATTTTTACAAGCAAAAAATAATCGCACCTGTAAAGGATAGGACAGCGTTTATAAGCGCACATCGCATCGCACTGAAGGATTCCCCTGCCACAGCTGAGGCAGAAGAGTGCGATGCTATCCCATTGCTTTGTGACCAATCAGAGGCAGCGCTTTCAGGAGGCAGGGATTTTTCAATCCCCGCCCACAAGAAATAAAGAAGAGGAGTATCGGGGACCATAGAGTAGAGCCGGAGTGCCGGGGCAGCAGAGGTCCAACCTTCCTCTGGAAATCACGTTGCCACAAGAGCTACATTGTTTTGTAAACAATAGTTTTTTATTTTAATACAAATAAGGCAGTGAGTCGGGAGCCTATAAAGTTGGTCTCCATGGTCAATCAACTGTATATAGGCCTAAAATAATTGTATGCAATGGTGACTATTAAGGCTGTAGTGGTGTAAGGGTGCTTTTACACGTGACTAGTCGGGTGCAGATGTCCGACAGGCCGTCCCAGCGATGATCGCTCTGTGCCATTACACAAGAATGATCATTGCTGAGTGAGTGGAGGCAGAGCGGCCCGGGGATTGTTCCAGTCCACCCACCTCCATTCACAATAGAGCAGGCAGCCGCTCATAACTGAATGGCTGCCTGTTTACAGGGGCCGATCCATTGTTCAGTTTTCTGCTTGCAGAAACTGAAGGACGAACGATAACTGAATGAATTCTCGTTGGTCATTCAGCCGAATGTACACTGAACAATAACATTCAGATTCTCGCTGGATTGTGGGAATGATTTATCGGAGCGTGTAAAAGGGCCTGAAGGCACGCTGTCACTGGAGTCATGTAAATGTGTTTTCTGGGGCGAAAAATCACATTTTACTTTTTGGCAGTCTGATGGATGAATCTGAGTTGGGGCTTGTGTACACAGGTGATTCTCACGTCCTTGTGCTGCCCATATTTCCAACTGACTGCGCACGGATAGCGCTCTCCTCTATGACAGTCAATGGAGTAATGCAGACATGTTTTTGTTTTTCAAGGGCTAGTGGTCTGTGTTACAAAAAAACTAAACTGGTAGCATATCCTATTCTGGTGCAATGTTTCAGATATCGGTCAACCATTCAAGTCAATGAGGGCCCAAAAAATGTAGCGCACAGAGAGGTGAAAGAATCTGCAACACGGACATGTGCATGGATTAAAATCAGACATCCTCGTCTAAATAACGGGCGTATGCATAAAACGCTGCGTAAACATCACAGTATTTTTAAATGTGGTAAAAATACACCCATGTGAATGAGCCCTAAGATGAATATTCGAATAATGCTACTTACTGGAGTGCATGGTGCTTACTGTAAAACTTGGTGGAGTAGAGATAATGGTATGGGGGGCTGAGCTTGGACTAGACCTATTACTTCTAGTGAAGGGTAATGTTGATGTTACAACGTACAAAAAATTTTTGGACAATTGTATGTTTCCAGCTTTGTGTTGACAGTAAGAGGAATTCCCTTTCCTGTTCCAGCGTGACTGGTCGTCTTCTGGTGCCCTTTCCATCCCCATTCTACTGATGTAGCCAGTTGTGATTACTTGTATCGTTAGAGTAGGACACATTTGTAGATGCCTGTGCTGCCAATAAACCCCCAAATGTTTAACTCTTCCAACACCAGGGAAATTGGTGATCACGACAGGACTGGGCAGAGTTCACTTGAGGCCATTCATATGGCTCCTCTCCAAACTGTAATCCTACCGTACAGATCAGTGGCTTAACACCTCAAACGAGAAAAGTCAAACACAAAAGCTTACTTTGTGTCTAAAAATAATTAATGAAAGTAGAAGTTTTCCTCTTTTTGTCATCGTCGTCGCTTCTTACCTCTAAAAATGAGAGCGCGATATGGAATGTAGTAATACCTAAAGCATTATTAATCAAAGCACAGGGTGCAGCAAACAGAACATAAGCCTTTATTCACACCATTGTTTGGCCATCACATACTCTGTACTGAGCAGCACTTCTAATGAGAAAAACAATGCAAGTGATTTAAAAGTGAGACATTTAATAGCCGCTAACGGAACAACAAATGTAAGCTTTCAGGGCTCGCTGAACACCCAATCGCTCTTCTTTTATGAATTGTCTGGGGATTGTTCTGTAGCTGTTAAATGAAAAGCTTCATGTCCCCTTACTTGTATTGTAATAGCAGCAAGAAAACATATAGCATAACACAAGCCTTTATTTAGCCGTACACCACCTACATGTGCAGCCACTTCCAGAAAACTAGGGGACATAAATAGTCTTATTGAATAGCTGTTCAGGATCAAGCTTGTCCTTACAGGTAGGAAATACTGTGGATTCCCTGTGGATGAGTACCTTACACTTGTTTTCCTTATCGCACTATGGTGGAACAGTAGTTGTATACTGTCCACATAGATAATTTGGAACGCTGAGTTTTTAGGTGACTCTTCAGATAACCTTTCGTATGTGTGTGTATGTATTTATGTATGTACATGAGCAGTAAACTTCGGTTGGAGGTTTCACTGCAGATCCGGCTTAAAGTACCCCCAAGAGAAAGCGCTGCATGCAGCGTCTAAAGGCCGGACAGAGCCCATTCTAGTCATTGGTGTCCATTCGGTGCTGGTCGTTTCAATCCTGAGAGGGGACAAACGGAACAGGAAAGCGGAATGCTGGGCACAAATGTGAAACTACCCTTATATGACTTGTATCATGCATTTTTACCAGTTTTCACCTCTCCATGTTCCAGGTCTAATGTTCAGTTTTCCATGAACAGGTGAGTGTAGACTAGATGGGCTGGGCCAGGGGGCAGTAGGGCATTAGCCCCCTTGGATGGTCCCCCAGTGGATGTTTAGAGCCACCTGAGTTGTGCTGTGCTTTTTTCTGCTTTCCTCTGCTGTAATTCCCTGTGTGATGCTTGCAATAATTAAAGGGGTTGTCTCGCGAAAGCAAGCGGGGTTAAGCACTTCTGTATGGCCATATTAATGCACTTTGTAATATACATCGTGCATTAAATATGAGCCATACAGAAGTTATTCACTTACCTGCTCCGTTGCTGGCGTCCCCGTTGCCATGGCTCCGTCTAACTTCGGTGTCTTCTTGCTTTTTTAGACGCGCTTGCGCAGATCTATCTTCTCCATTCGGCTCGTCTCGGCATCACCGGCATTTTGGCTCCGCCCCCTTGTACGCGGCATCGCTAAGCCCCGCCCCCGTCACATGTGCCGATTCCAGCCAATCAGCGATGATGCGTACAAGGGGGCGGAGCCAAAATGCCGGTGATGCCGAGACGAGCCGAATGGAGAAGATAGATCTGCGCAAGCGCGTCTAAAAAAGCAAGAAGACACCGAAGTTAGACGGAGCCATGGCAACGGGGACGCCAGCAACGGAGCAGGTAAGTGAATAACTTCTGTATGGCTCATATTTAATGCACGATGTATATTACAAAGTGCATTAATATGGCCATACAGAAGTGCTTAACCCCACTTGCTTTCGCGAGACAACCCCTTTAAGTAATTACAAGCATCACACGGGCCAGCAGTACATGTCAGAAAGCCCTAGGTTATCAGATGTGCGACCTGGCTGTCACCTATGTAATCCCCTGCCCCTACCAGCACTGCAGTGGATGTGTCTCACTACCCGCCCCACCTTCCTGCTAGCGGTGACTTCGGGGCAATACACCCTGTCAGAGCAGAATACTGTAGCTGCCCTGTATCTTCCCCTATGCTCTCCTCCAAATCTTGCTGGAGCGGTCATCAGTGCAGCCAATTCATACTCTTCGCACATATGATTCTTTGTTGTGACAATGGATGAAGGAGCCACATACAGACACACAGATCAGCAGAAGGTGACGAGAGCTCAAGAAAGTGTCTGTTTTTGTGATTTTACACTTTCGTAGTGTGATGGGCACATGCTTCTTATGGCAGAGTTCAGATGTCACAAACCACAGTTTTGCTGTTATTTGCACAAACCTAGCAAAATAGCGTATTTTTGCTGTGATTTGCATGAATCATGGCAAAACTGTGTCATTTTACTGTGATTTTTCAAAAAGTTGTTGTAAATACAATGTAACTGTAATGTTCAACTCACCCAATGATTGGGTTCTCATATTGTGGCTTTGGTGCAATTTATGCCACGTTTTTCTAAAACCTGCCAGGAGCTTTGCATTTAGCTGTGATCTTAGAAGCATGGCTAAAGCTGTTTGGTGGTCACAACCTGAGTAACCCGACCGAAGGGTATATCCAGACATGTTCTGGGAATGACGTGGCTTATTACTATTACCAAAGTCACAGCAAATCTAATACACAGTCACAGCAATAGCCCCCCCCCCCCCCCCCCCAACACATCTTAGATGCCTTTCACCCCTGTGTTTGGGCTCCGTTAGGGCCTTCTGTTACCCTTTTGGAAGCAAGAAACTGAATTTAAACTGATGCCTTTTTTTTTTTAAACTGCAATCAATGATAGGAAAAAATGGAAATGTTTCCATTTGAATCCGTTGCGTTTGACTTCTGTTTCATCTGCAGGACCAATGGAGCTGCAGGCTGTGTTTTTGTTCAAGTTAAAAAAAATGAAGCTAAATGGAACTGAAGCAAACTAAAAGTAATCGACTTTTTTCCCCCATCGATTTCAATGGGTTTTCAAAAAAAAACTAAGTTTTTTTTTCCATTTTATATCAGTGTCTCTCCTCAAAAAAACTAAGCAGAGAGTCAGAGACCCTGAACTGAGCCCTAACACAGATGTGAAAGCAGCCTTACTTGCAGCAAACATGTGGCTAATAACCACATGGTAGAACCACAGAAAACTGCATTAAAACGCATTCAGCTCTTCTGCACGTTTTTTGGGGGTTTTTTTTAATCGTGCAGCACAGTACCTGTCCGTGCGAATAAGCCATTAGTGATCAAGGATTGCAGCATGTAATATCAATATGGGTAGCAGAAATCGAAGCAGTTCTTAAGTCATGCCCATGCCACTTTTTTGGAACAATTTTTGCAAAAAAGGCAAAAATGTGTGTTTTTACCACAAGTTTTTATAAAGGTCAGCAACAAAAACTTTCTCAGTCCCCCTTACTGTTCTGTACATGTCACCCACCACAAGTGTCAGCAGTTTATGTTCTTCCACACAATCGCACATGAGGCATCTAGAGATGTAGATGGCATGCTGAGTGGTATAGATGCCGAGCTGCCTTTTGTAAAGCACAATTAAGGCGCATCCAAATGGACGTAGTGGAAGAAATCTGTGATTGATTCACGACAAAATTGGTATATACTGTACCTGTGGGTTTTGTTCCATATTCTGCAGTGATAATTCACAACATCAATAGATACAGTATGCTGCGATTTACAACCCGCGCCACATATTATTTTCTGCAGGCTACGCTCATATTTTCTTAGCAGATTTGTTAATATCTCATCCACTTTGTAGCTGCTGTGAGCAGGGTGGGGGAACAAAATGCCTTGGGGGGCTTCTGCCTTTTATCTATTAAGATCTATCATAGTTAATGGTGTCTGCTGTGCAATCATGGTGTGCAGCATATGATGGATCCAACACTGCAGTTCATTTCCCTGTGTTTGTTAAACACTTGGTTCTGGTACCGTATTTATGGTCTGTGCTTGGTTGTGGGACTGTATTTATGTGAATACCGGTGGAGGTAAAGTTAAAGGTGTTTCCTAAATAACTAAATTATTTTTGGCCGGATAATTTTTCTTCTAAACTCTTATACGCGCCCGTCGCAGGTCCCCAGAGCTGCAGACGGACCACTGTGGTCTGTGGTTAGCTGCAGCATCCTGTGACGTTCTGTAAGCATTCTGACTGCAGCATGTATATAGAGTGCCAGCTGACAGAGATGTGATGTGGGGCTGTAGCTGTGGGGACCTGGACGGGGGAGTATAGGCTAGTTTTTTGCTTTTAGACATTTACTCAGAAAACCCCTAAGTCTGGGCAGCTACTTGTGGTGTTGCCTCCTTGGCTAAAATTTGCCATACAGCCCCTGGCTGAGTATTCCGGTAAGAGTTATTCCCTATCCACAGGAACTAGCTAATTGGAGGGGTCTGACTGCAGGGGCCCCACTGATAGCTAGAACGAGGGTCTCTTGTTTCCTTAAGGGACTGGCAAATGCATAGAGCAGCAGTGCGCATGCCTGAGCCCCGCTCCTATTGAAATGACCAGAGCGGTGACTGAGCATGCTCGCTGCCACTCAATACATTTGCTAGTCTCTCAGGGAGACACTGGTTTACCGTTCTGGCGATTTGATGGGGGTTTGAGCAGTCGGGGCCTCCACCGATCAGCTGGGTTATCCCCTATAACTTGAATACCCCTTAAATGATTCAATAAGTGAACAATTTTCTGCCCATGCTTGTACCCATCTCTATATAGTGACAGTGGAAATCAATTGGCTAAAAATTTTTTTAAGAAATGACAAAAAACTTCCAGCATAGATGACGTCTGCTGTCCGTTTTTACGTCATTGCAGACTGACCCAGTTACAAGCTGTCGTTGGCTAGGCCATGTTTCTGCATTGCTGTTCTCACGGCCGTGCCCTGTGTTTCCCGTGTCGTTAGTACATTAGAGAGCCTCCACCTCTGGAGCGCAGGCAGTTAGTACCACTGAGAGCCGCAGGGCCTCGCATGGCTAACGAGGATGGTTTTCACAGGCCTGTGGGCTCCGCGTTCTGCAGTGCGGTTATCGGGAATGAAATCAGAGCCGCGCTCCTCCTCACCTGGATTACATTACTCTCTACTCTGTCCCATTACACTCGGAATGTTCTTGCCTTTCTGCCTTCTGGAAAACAATAATGTTTTTCCATTGCACTCGTGTAAAGGACATGCTCTGTTTGTGATTAACATTACATTGCAATAGCTCTCATTTGGCACACGGGAAGCAACATCTGCAAGCAACGCTGAAGCAGACAAAGCCCACTGATGATATGCTGTTACCTGGCATCACATTGGCTCTGCACTTGCTGGTCTATACAAGTCTGTCTGCAGTGTCTGTAGCATCTGGTCACCGCGGTTTGGGGATTTTTTTAACATGTGAATGGCCAGAATATCACAGTATCACATAGTGTGAACACAGTCAGAACGTCACGTTGCATACACCAGATCCCGTTTGTAGAGTATTCAAAGTCATACAGTGCAGAAGCATCATTTCCTTCATTACATCCTACCCATTCAGCAGAAACTTGAGCTGTCAATGTAAGGGTCCTTTCATATGGTATTGAATTACACCTCATAACCTAGCCAAATCTGTGGAATTTCACATCAAAATTCGCAGGTCTAACTTGCAGGCAGGGTTTAAGCCATTTTCAATTCCCCATCAAAATCCGAAATTTACAGTGGCTTGCATTGGATCCCGTGGCGTAATTCCGTCTTGTGTGAAAGGTTCATAATTCTCCTCTTGTGGTAGCGGTGTCAGAAACTAAATTGACTTTGATTCACACTGGAACTTCCAGAATACTGCAATAGGAACCGCTGTGCACGTTGCCTTTCTCCTTCATTTCCTAAGGCTGGGTTCACGCGGGTTGGAGTTTCAGCACGGAAGTTCTGCATGGGTTCTGAAGCCCGAGACAAAGCAGCCGTGTGGACTAGCTGCGCGGAAACTGAAGCTGCCTTTCCACTACATACACCTCGTGGAATTTCCGTGCAGTCCCGCTGTGGACACTCCGTGGGATTTCCGTTCCGTGGCAACCGGCCTAATGGTTTTGACAGAATTTTTTGATAGTATCTTTGTAGTGTGAATATTCATTTTTTTTTTATTTATTTATTTTTTTTTTAAATCCTAAAAAAAAAATCACACCTTTCTTTTTAAAAATACAGATTTGTGGGTTAAAGAGGTTTGCATCTTGAGGTCTAATAAAGCTTTGTGAGCCAGTCAGCCAGCAATTATCTGCAGTAACCCGGATATAAAATGCATGGTAATAAAGGAACAGCTGTCTGTACGCTCTCTGCCTCCCGCGTGCAGCTGTTTTCTGTGGCGCAGCGCTCCCTTAGAGATGCACGGAGCCTTTACTGTCTCTCTATGCTTCCAAATTCAGACAGAGGTTTTGTCTGTCAAATTTCATGAGACTCTGACATAGAAATTGTGGCATACACCCGTGTCGTATCTTGGAAATTCTGTCCCCAGCAGCATTGCTTCTAGTACAGAATACAGTTATACCTCTACTTTCGTCGTCATCTTCTTTTGCTGGTTTCTAGTTTCACCGATTCTTCAGCGCAGAATTGTGCCTCTACTTGCGTTGCCTGTTTCTAGTTTCGCCGGTATCCGCTGACCCACGTGACCTTGCTGTCCAATGACAGCTATTCATGGATGAATGGCTGTGATTGGAGCATCTAGCGCTGGCTGTGATTGGCTGAGCAGGCTGTGACTCAGCCAATCAGAGCAATCTCTTGCTGGGAGGCGGGGAATTCAATTAGCAACAGATGCTTTGCCAGCTTCACAAGCAGCCGGCCAGAAACTCTGAAAGCAGCGGTGGGGACCCCGACAGCACCTGAAAGATGAGTATTGATTCCCCCCCACCCCGCCAGGTTGTGTAGCTAGGGTGTTTAGCGCTGCCAAAAAGGTGGTACCAAGTTGTCGTGTTTTCGGGAGCACTGAAACCGCTGCCCATTAATTTCAGTGGGGGACGCAGGGCCAAAATAGCTTGTATTGAAATGAATGGGAGCATTGTACAGCGTTTAGTGCAGCGCTTAAAAAGCAACACTAAACGCAGTACAAAAATGTGGTTAGGTGTGTTTTTGGAATGTCTAGAGCTAATTAATTAGATTTACATTGATTCCTATGGAAATAATTGCCTCGAATTTCATTGATTCTCAATTTTAGCCGATTGCTTTCGAACGGATTACCAACGAAACTAGAGGTTTGACTGTATCTCTACATGAAGACAGAGCGTACTACAGTAATATCTAGGATTAAGATGTATAAAGGCTGCTTTCAGACAAGCGTATTTTAACTCCGTATTTGGGTCGTGTTTTGCGGACCGTAATGCAGAACTAATTTAAATCTATGCATCCATTCGCATAACAGTATTCTTCATGGCAATTTTTTTTTTATTTTTTTTTATTTTTTTTAGCGTAGTATAATCCTATTTTTTTTCAGTTTTTGCCTCAATATTACTATTTTCTGTTGGGCAAATACGAATCCGTATTTGCGCAATAAAGAATAAAATACGGAGGTGAGTACTGATAAAATACTGATGACCTATAGTTGTAACATCTCTGTATTACAAAAGTTACAATGCACTCTTAAAATGGCCTAAAGCCCCATTTACATGCAAAGATGATCGTTTAAAATTTGCTCAAAACACAGTTTGACAGTTTTGAGCGATTATTTTGCATAGCTACTAATGGGCACTAATAATGCCTATTAGTAGCTTATTAGCTTCATTTTCATGTAAATGAAGCTCCCTTCACTGTATGCAGATAACAGCAGGTGGTCTGTTATCTGCATACAGCTCAATTGTTTTCCCTGCGGAACAGCAGCTGAAAACACCGGAGAATCACAGTGTGTGGTCCCTGCTATCTGCTGGCCATCCGAATGATGGTTTTTATACTGAACTAAAAATCATTGTTCGGCCGAAAATGCAACCGAGGCCAAGTAAGAGGAGTACAGTACATTTATTTTTTTGCTTTTGTATTGCTGAAACCATTACTTAAGGCCCATTTACATACAACGATTATCGCTCAAAAGACATTGTTTGGACAAAATATAAGCGATAATCGTTGTGTGTAAATGGGCCTTAAGTAATGGTTTCAGCAATACAAACGCAAGAAAATTAATGTACTGTACTCCTCTTACTTGGCCTCGGTTGCAGGTCATTCCTGATCACTAAGCAGCATTTCCACCCTCAAGTTTGTGTTCCTCATCTTCATGTAAATGATATTCCTTCTCTCTTCCCTTGTGTATGTTTCACTCCAGGCTTCCTTTCCTCTGCTCATTTTCATATCATTTATTGGCGGTTGCTACAAATCACTTGTGCTGGCATAAAGCATTACAAGAATCGCACCTCCACAAGGTATAGATTCCCCCTCAGCTGAGTCCTTTCACAACACACCGGGTACGAGCAGCCGCTCTGATGTGTTTTGGGTCCCTGGTGGATTTTGTCAGCTCTGCTGTTCAAATGAGTGCAGTGATTTATTACATAGGAACATCCTGTTACTGTCAGATTCCTAATAACACACAAAAATCTACATATGAATGTATTTGCATTTTGCTTTGTCTAGGCTGCGTGCTACAGAGATTGGGATAGAGGTTGATGTGAAGCATATTTGAAGTGCATGCATGTGCCCCTAAGTTTAATTTTTCCCCCCCAGTATTTACATGTACTGACTTTTTTTCCCTATAGAGAAATCTAGTGAAAAACATGTTACAAAGAGCATGCCATAAAAACAATGCCATGAACCAAAGAAGCCACCAAAAGTGAGGTAAAATACAGCAAAGAAAACTGTTTGCAGAGCACTTTCTATTGGCCTGTTGGCTCACAGTTTACATCTTACTGCAGCAAAAAGGGAACAAATACCAGGATACAATGCTGCAAAATATGCAGAAACTGCATCCATCATTGCCTGCAGAATCCCTGACCGTTAAATGGGCAGGATTGGAGTTCTATCCCATCATGGCTTCTGCAGTCACAGCTGACATCTGCTCCGGAGCCCCCTCCACACAATTACAACATGCATCGTTATGTCTACGGAAGATACCTGGAAGGGTTAATGTACACGGTAGTAGTTTGGTCACGATTTTGTATTTGTAAACCAAAAGTGGGTTTAAAACATAGAAGAAGTACAAATCTGTTATTTATTGTATTGCTTCTTTATGTATATTCCACTCCTGGTTTGACTTACAAATACTGATGCGAAACACAGACCCAAATACTGCCGTGTGAAGGAGGCCTAAACAGCATTCTGTATGCTGGGATGCAAAGCCATTTTTCAGAGGAATTGTGTTTTATTGAAGATATCTTTGCATGTATACCCCATTCAAAACTATTGTCTCAGCACTCCACAAATCACATCTGTAGTCAGCCTGAGGTTCAGTTCACCGGGAATGGCGGTGGGACAAAGCTGTACCACTTCCATACCAGAATAAAAAAAACCTAGAACTGTGGCAAAATATATCAATGCTGAGGAACGCAGCATGTTGGTATATAGGACTACCAAGTGCATAAACAGTCAAAGAAACAAGGGCATTTCCCAAATAGTGATGGTGTAAACATCTCTTTCTGTAGCAAGCTCAGATACAATTCCACCTGCAGGTAAGTGCTTTGCTACAATGTGTTCCTTTCAGCTACAATTCAATTTCTTGGAGATGTGTAATTCAGTGGTAGCCAACTCTCTAATACCCTCATTTGAGTTTTATTGAGTTGATTCCTCTTCTTCTTAACAGGACTCTCTCTCAACATAGCGATTAGAGCTTTTATGGTCCAAGTCATAAAAAATGTAAAAAAAATAAATAAACAACCTTTTGCGCACTTTCCCCTCTTTGTATAAAAAGTAAATAAAATTTTATTTTAACACACTATTCTGCAAGGCAAATAACATTTAAAAACACCTCTAAAAATGGAGGCTAAATACTTCCCTTGTTTCTGGTCCCAAAAACAGCAATAGAAGTGCTAAAAAGCCGTATGTACCCCAAAATTGTACCAATAAAAACTACAGCTTGTTACGCAAAGAACAAGCCCTCATAATTTTGGTATTATCATAATCGTATCAGGCCGCAGAAGAAAAAATATCATGTTATTAATGCTGCATGATTAACACTGTAAACAAATACGGCAGAATTGATGTTTTCTCTCCCTGCCCCCGAATAAAGATTAGTAAAAGTTTTACAATACACTATATGTACTGAAAAATGGTACCAATAAAAACTACAGTTCACCACGTAAAAATCAAGCCCTCATGGCCGTGTTGACGGAAAAATTATGGCTTTTGAAAAGTGGAGATTAAACTCCCCCCCAAAAATTGATGTGTCCTTATGGCCAAAATAGGCAGTGTCCTAAAGGGGTTAATATCCGTTTTAGGTTGATGCTGTACTTGTCACAAAATAACCCAGCTCACAGACAAGCCTTCTGCTTCTCACCACAATCCAATGTGTCATTGACATTTGTTCAAGAGGTTTCCTTTTATGTGTTTGTAAGCTGGGTTGAGCTTATCAAGACGCTACTTGGCATAAGTATCAGTGAATGAGTCAAAGCTGATTTCCTTCTTATGCATGGTGAGCAGCTCTGAAACTGCAGCTCTGCCCACAGCTTCACCCATCAGTAGCTCTTCAGAGCAGCTGTCACAACGCTGCTGCACTTTTCAAAAGACTCCTTTTGTTTTTTAATGAAATGATTTCAAAGTTGTCTGCTGCAGACCTGAGACATCTAGGTGTCTGAGCACAGACCGAGCCACGCCAACCAAAGTATCCAGACAACAGCCTTTCAATGTAAACTGCTAAGTGAAACAATGCAGGGGCTTGCTCACAAATAACTATCAGGGAGTTGACTGTCTGGATAGCTGCAACCCAATCGTCCCTTTCTAGGGTGATTTCAGAAATGGCAGATTTGGGGCAAAAATTTCTGCAAGTGAAAATAATTTCAATTCAGCTGAATAAGGTTGATTTGATGGATACCAAGGGAGAACTAAGCGAAGAGGGGTGCCCACAGGTAAAGCAAGTACGCAGACAGAATGTACAGCAAGGACAGTGACAACAGCGGGGAGGCGGGGGAAATTACCTGGGAGTCGCGGACCAATAGCCAGCTGTGTCCCATTTTACTCCAGCAACACAACCCCTTGTCTCCACCCACAGTTCTGATGGAGACAAGATACAACAGTACCCACATGAGCCACCTGAGGAGAACAACTCCAGGAATTTTCAGTTGGAAAAGAATAACTAAACAAGGTAATACTAGCTGACATATACATTGAGAATAGAGTTAAATAATGGATAAAACATAATATTTCACTGGCCCTTTAAGAGGAGTCTCATGGGAGTTACATGAAATACAATACTATCTTTAACATGTAGTCAGGCGTCCTAAATGTATTGTAAAGTCATGCAGTTGATTGCAATGGGTAAAGTGAGCATGTTGTTGACTTATTTCTTTGGCTATGGAGTCTGATGCCATTACTCTTCTGCAGTCTGTTGGGGTGCGTCCTGTGGCATTGTGCGCTGCAGGAAATCTGAGGCAAAATCTGCATGTTACATACAGATTTGTCATGGATTCTCATCCTCTCAGTCAAAAGGATGGAATCAGTCTTGATAAGCCGTACTATATAGTGATATGCTGCAGATTTAAAATCCGTACCACAGGTCAGTTCTGAAAAAGCTTTTCCGCATTACTTGTAATATTCTGCAGTTTCTTTGAAGCAACAGAATAGCACTTCCTATGAAGGAGTGTAAGGCCCATTTAGACACAATGATTATCACTTAAAATCCACTCAAAAGCCTTCTTTTGAGCGATAATCGTGCACTGTTCGTGTACTATTCGTTCATAGGTGATTTCTAGTTTTTCTCAGCAGGCGGCGGTGATAGTATTCTTTCAGCTTGTATCCCGCTGGCAGTTCTCGGAGGGACACCAGCTGAAAGCTCCGAGAACAATGCAGCTGTTTGCATATACAAAAGAGCTGCTTTGTTCTCTGCCTGCATTAACTCTTAAGTAGCTAATTAGCTACTTAGAGTTATGCAGATGATCGCTCAAAACTGTCAAACTGTCGTTTGAGCGAATTTTTGAGCGATTATCTTTTAGTGTAAATGGGCCTTTAAGCACCTACTACAGAATGTATTGGTGTTATGCAACACAGAGGAGATGCTAAATAAAGAAAAGTAATCCTATTGTGAGAAATTCTGCAGATCAATCGCCGATAAACCTGTATGTAACATGTGGATTTGTTACGGTTCTTGCCATTTATCCGTTGAGAATCCGCTGTGGACAATTTGCCCCGTATGCGCGTAACCTAAATTGACTTTTTTCAGCCACGATGGCTTAGTAAAATCTGTTTACAAACCGATTCTAGCAGATTCTGTTAGATCTCTTTGACTTATTATGGGTCTTGTGGGGTGTTTTGTTTACATTTTGCTATATCAAGAATAGTATTTCACACTCTGGTGGTATTGCCATCAGAAAGCAGCAGAAACGCATCGCCAGCATAATCGGCTTTATGAGCGATAGTGGGGAATTGAACCATATAGCTGAATGTTTACAATCTCTGTGGCAAAACATACTCTGTGGTCTTTCAAAAAAATAGTATACCAGCCAGAGAAGTGCCGGAGAACAAATGAACTGAGGTTTCTGCTTCCTATTCTGTATCCGTGGTATGCAATATAAGGGCCCATTCAGATGACCGTGTGCTGTCTATGTATTCCATGGACAGTAGGCGGCCTCATAATAGTCTGAGACTATTGACCTGGCCAGTTTTTCACAAGGATTGACAATCCAAGCAAAAAAAAATGGCCGCATGTCCTATTCTCGTCCATTTTTATGGGGGACAATAGTACATGCACTTTGCAGAGTTTGTGCGTATTGAATGGCATACAGATGCAAGTTGTGCCTGAGTTTTTTGGGCACCATTTACACGTGTCTGTCTGAACACAGATTTTCTTTGAGGTGGAGGAGTGCACCAGATTACAGGACAATGAAACCCTGCGGCTCCGAGGAGCACATCGAATAATGAATACATGTTAAATAGCACACTCTATAAGGTCTTGTTCACACATGTTTGGTAGGGGGGGATAGTGGTATGTACGGGTGTCAGGTTGTATTCTCATGATTTTTGTAAAGCGGCAAAAAAAAAAAAAGGGGGTTGCTTGAAAAATAAAAGTCGCTATACTATACGACCGTCTGTATGTCCGCTATTCTCTTGCACTGCTGGTACAAGAAGAGTCCTCTTTGGAATAAGTGACCTAATCTAAAATGGTTACATTCCAAGTTACACAGTTTCATGTTTCTGAAGTGTTTGATCTTTACACTGGAATTGTACAGATTTGTATGCTGCAGTCATAATCTAATATGCCACTGGCAATGAACTTGTGCGCTTCTATTGAAGGGGGTCAATTAATGAGCAATTAGTGTAAACTTTCACAGACTTGGAATGATAAATGAGCTCAGGTAATAGTTTTCTTTACAATCCTGATTATTGCTTGCATATATTCCCCTCTCCGTTCTTCCTCTTGAATCGCTCACCCAGTGCATTTAGAGCTATTGTGTAAAGCAGCAGTATTCGCTGTTTGAAGTAATCTGTCATTAATTCAGATAATAAATCACACTGCTAGAACAAGAGTCGAGCAAGATTAACATCTACAATCAATTAGGAGTTACAACATTGGCACTGTAACATCAGACAGCTGCTAGGGCACACAGTTTTTCCTGCTTGAATTGTAGTATTTTTTGTTTTTTTAAAATGTTCAGATTACTTTTTTTTCTTTCGTTCAAGTTTTTGGGTGGCAATAATATTGAATTCTGCGGCGCTATTCTTGCCATGAAAAATGCCAGAACCCTGGTTGAATCCTGACAGCCCACCGGGTCAGTCACTGGCTTCAGTATTCATGTAGATCATTAAGAGAGGTTTTTCACAATTTTAAGGGAACCTGTCAGGTGTAGTGACGTGTGATGGTTTCCACAGTCTGTCACTTATGGGAGTAATGTGCAGTGGTATTCAAGAACTTACAGCTTGTTCCTGCAGCTCCCAGCAACACATCAGTCCGGTGTATTCATAAGCTGCTGCTTGCCTTGACCATCCATTTAGAAACGCAGTTTGGCTATTACACTGCATACTGAGACTAGTGCCAATTACAGGGGGTGTGTGGGGCTAGCGGCGCCTCATGAATAAACTGGACTCTTCTCTTGGTGGGAGCTGCAGGAACAACCTGTAAGTTTTTAACCACTGCACATTACCCCATACACTGTTCAAAACTAAACCCTGACAAGGTTAGGGCTGTATGTTCATGTGAGCCAAGAGAATGGCATTGAATGAAGTAGAGAAAAAAACTACAATCACATAAGTCATATTGAGGATCTACATTGTCTGACAGTTCATTGCTGTAGGCTTGTAGGTGGCACATTCACACAGCTTTTTTTTTATTTTTCATTTTGCATCTTAACCCCTTCATCCAAAAAGATGCACGTGTACGTCCTTCGGGTGCAGGATTTGTATGGATCGGGATCATCAGCCTGTTGACTTTGACAACTGACAGCCACGATCAGGGCAACTGCTGTTAACCGTTTGAATGCCCTGAGATCAGATTGCGAGGTGCCATTGTCATAGCAGCCCATGGTCTCCTGAAGGCCCCCAGGGCTGCCATGAATGAATGACAGACTGACGATCAGAATACTGATATTGCATTATGCTGTATGACAGATTAAGCCTGGGGTCACACGGGTCGGATTTACCGCGGAATTTGCTGTGGCAGATCCGCCTGTGGCCGTTAATCCCAGTATTGGCCAGCCATGTGGACAAGATTTGTCAAAAATCTTGTCCGCACAGGGCGGCAAATCCGTCGCAGCAAAGCCGGTAGAAGCTGTTGCTGCGTCGTGGATTCCTGGGATGCAGCATGTCCATTCTTTTTTGTTTGTTTGTTTGCGGCGGCTGCGCTCTCCTGTATGGGAGAGCCATCTGCAACAGAAAAGCATGCAGGGAAGTCACTCCAAAACCCACAGCTAAGTGCTGCAGGTTTTGAAGCTGTGCTTTCCCGGCAAAAATCTTGCGTTTTTTGTGCTGCGGCAAAACAGTGAGATTTCCCCGAGAATGCGACCCATGTGACCCCAGTCTAAACACTTTGTTTAATTTGTGTAAAGGTTTGGGGGAAAAAAACACTTCCCATGTTTACAATAATAAAAGAAAATCTCAAAAACTTATTTGGTATTGCCACATCCATGAAAGTTCAATCCTTCAAAATAATGTACTACTTAGTCCCGGAATTTAGCTCCGCCCCTTCCCATTGCAAACAGTTGCAAGGGGCGGAGAGGGGGCGGGAGCTCAGTGCACTGCTTCTTCTAGCCTCCTTCCCCTGCAGAGAGGGAAACCGTATATAGGCCGATATATGGTCGTCTGAAGCCGCCCTAAGCAACCTGCATGAGATCTAACAAATATTATCCGCATGGTGTGGAAGTGTTTTGTGGTGGAATTGGCATGAGTTATAAATTTTATGCTGCGGGAATTCATGTCCCATATGGGTCCAGACGGAGCCTGAGGCCTTATTCACACGGGCGTATTGTTCCTCAGTATTTTGTGAGCAGAAATCAGGAGTGCGTCCAAAATATGGAAGACATGCAAATTTTCCCGTTATACTTTCTCTCCACTCCTGGTTTTGGCTCACAAAATACTGATGTAAAATCCACCCGTGTGAAGGAGCCCTAAGGCCGCCTGCAGGCGGCCAGGTCAGGTCCTGCTGCCAGAATTCTCGCTGCGGGACCTGACCCGCGCCCCTGCAGGGAACAGTGCGGCTCTCACCTTCTCCCGCCGCTCCGGCTCTCTGATGTACCTGCGCATGCGCAGAGCAGAGTCGGGGCCCGGTAGTGACATTTCTGTGCGGGCCTCTGCAAGACCCGCACACAAATAAACATGCCGCGATTTGTTTTCTGCGTGTGATTTCACACGGACAAATTGCGTCTGTCTGCAAAGGATTGCGTTTTCTAATGCAATCCTATGGCAGCGTCCACGGGCGGAAATTCCGCCCATGTGCAGGGGCCTAAAGGAGTGAAAATACTTGCCCAGGTCCCTTTTCCCTGCAGACTTTTCCACAGCATATCGACAAGGTTTCTTGAAATCTCTTCTACCCTGCTGGCACTATAAAATGTTGCGGCATTTTCACAAAGTGTGAATGTACCCACAGGGCGCCTTCACACTTGTGAGAAAATCATTCATTTTTTGAGCAATGTGAGAGTGAGTGAAAGCGCAGAATTATGAATCCCGTGCTTTTTCGATAGTTTCATTTGCATCTGCGATGTTTTTGCTCACGTGATGTTGCAAAAGAAAAAAAAAAACGCAAAAAGCAGAAAGATGGGACATATCACAATTTCTATCTTCCATGTTTCCCAATGGAGCCTCCTTTTTATTGTATTGCAAAGCATGAACTTGCGACTTTTGTGCAATGTGTTTTCAACATTAAAAAATCCTATTGACTTTTGCGCAAAAAAATTGCAGCAAAATCACACGGAAAAAAACGTGAGACATCGCCTGCGGCAGCAATGTTTTTGTGAGAAAAAGCAGTGCTGATGCTCAAAAATTGCAGGGAAAAAGTTGCGATTTTCCCACGAGTTTCTCAAAGCGATATTACGATCGCCAGTGTGAAGGAGCCCTCAAACTCATGCTTGTAGAACATAGAGAATTTTTTTTCCATTTTTTTTTTTTTAAATTTTGGAATGTCTTTTGTAAATGGTTTTTCTGCTGTTTTTTGAGTTTCTGGTAAGTTCAAATAACACCACTGAGCCCTGAAATACTACAAAAAAATAGAGCAAAAACAACTGTGTATGTAGACAGTTTCACATTGTAGACTTTAAAGGGCTACTTCCATAAGAAAGGGGTGTTTTTTAAACCTCAATATTTCATGGAAAGCAATTTTTGTCAATTTCAGGATTACTATGCAATTAAAGGTCCACTCCATTGAAAACACACTTTTTCATCACTGCACACCTTACTTATGTTGCTTCAGCACAGAATTATATGCTTAACTAGAGCCATTACCATCTCTGCCTGCAAGGATGACAACGTGATTTATCACTTCTCTGTATATTCACCTAAATAAGCTACAGACCATAAATATGAAGTCAGCAAAATTAGTGGTGATCTCCTTCATTATAACTGTGTGACAGGAGTTGTGCAATCCTCATCACACTCCCTCCCCCAATTATAAAACATTTAAAGCGCAGTGTTTGTTGTTCGCCTCATAACTTCGTATTAACCTACAGCAACCATTTGGCTGCTAATGGCAGGAAAACACTGCAAGAACAGCTCCTTGGAGATCGCACAGCGCATGGTGCTTCCAGCGTGTTCCTATTGTAGTTATAGCATTTCCGGGCTGCATGTTAATTGCACATCAAAAAATGCTTTCTCAAAACACAATCTTGCAATGTGGTTTTCAGCTTGGTGGCTTGTAGAGCGGAGGAGCGTTAATACAACGTGCTTCACCTGTAGAAACAGAATGGCTGAAAACTGCATCGAAAAACTGCAGCATGTTGTGGCAAAATGTATTTTTGATCAGCAATTAATATGCACATCCCAAACCCTGTAGGACTGTCGTAGAAATGCGCTTGCGGCGCCATGTAGGGACGCAGCCTGGTGGTAACCTCCTCTGATGACTGGCTCAGAGCAGTCATGTACGATGTGCAGGAAAAGTAACATAACTTGGGAGCAAAGTTGACCTTTTGGCTTTCAGTCCGTAGAGCTTGATTTTTGTTGGCAGAGCACGGTGTTGTTTCCCCTGGCTGTTGGCACTTGATGGGTAACAGGGCATGCATTGATATGCAGTGTGCAGAGCCTGTCGCTGCCGCCAGCACACTTGACATGGAGAGGCCTCTTTGTGCTTGTAACTCCCATGCGAGCAGCAGGTCAGGCAGTGAGCGGAGTGTGAATGAGCAGTCCTTGTGTCTCCCTCGCTGCGTCCCTCAACACACGGCAGCAGAAATGTCACCCGCGCAGAGGCCAGCAGAATACAAAGGGGAAGCTTACTAAAAGGCAGGCTTCCTCCATTGTCTTAATCTTATGCAAACCTTTTTATTAAGGACCCGGGAGTGTATATGGAGAAAAAATACTGTATGTATGCTGGCTATCAACTTCACCGTTTTATTGATGCATAAACTTGCAGTCTTGGTAGATTCCTAAATACATAAAACAACGTTATCTTCAGCTGGTTAGCTGGTAATATTTACCTTGGTTTGGCGTGACGGTTTCCGGGGGTCAGGCTGACCGCGAGTCAAACGGCTTGAATAGCAGCAACAAAAGGAGAAAAGCTGGCTCCTTAAAAAAAAGAATAAAAAGTGTTCTTAAGGAGCCGGCTTTTCTCTTTTAGTTGTTACAGTCTTGATACCTGAAGAACTCCGCACCCTTATCACTAGGACAACCCCTCCTCTATGGACACATTGACTGTTTGCATATATCCTGGTTTATGGCCATATTGGATATAGTGTAATGGGAACATGCTGCTTGTACACGGGATGATTACCGCCTCAATTCGCTGTTTCCAGCAAGGACTCAGATGACAATCGCCCCATGTAAAGTTACCTGAAGGCGTGCTATTCTTCATGAAGGATGTCGGCTCATAAACACAGTGATATGTGAATTAGGATATTGTACAATAATGTCGAGCGGTGTGGATCTTTATTTATGATCTCAGCAGCTTATAGAAGGAGTTTGTGAAACCTAAGCTGGTTGCACCAGTAGTGCCAAGACCGCTGTCCCCTGGATTAATGTGTAACCTTTGATCTGCTTCTCATTGCTGTTGACTGTGGCAGCCGCCCATTGTTTGAAAAGAATTAGGAAAGTGTGTCACAGCACTCGAAGCCAACTCTGGTTTCTGTAAATGACTCCTGCAAGTAGCGCGCTTTAACTATATGAATACTTCTGTTTTTCTTTTTTATTGGAAGACGCCTTACGTTTATACACCCTCCCGTTCTGTACATGTACTTACCATCCTTTGTAAAACGGTACTTTGAGTTGTATTACCTCAAAAATATTTTGCAGTTTTGTTTTTTTTTTCAATGTGTTTTAAAATGTAAAGATTGTGGATTTCTTTTTGTTTCCAAGTGGGATAATTGGGGTATGATATGATCATTTACAGCTAATGGAGTGAAGACTTTAGGCTGGGTCCGCATGGGGCTGATTTTTGGTGGAATGTCCGCAGAAGAGGTGGCGATAAAGTTGACATGCTGCAAAATTGAATCCCGCACTGCAAGTCAATTTCTGCACGTGTTTAGGCCTCATGTCCACGGGGAAAATAAGATCCGCTGCAGATTCTCCATGTAGAATCTGCAGCGGGTCCCTCCTGCCCCGCGGACATGAGCGCCGAAAATAAGAATTTAAAAGCATTTACCTATCCGGCGCGGGCGGGGAAGGTCAGCTGTTCCTCACGGCCGGATCTTCTTTTTCGGCCGGCGGATGAATTCCTGACGCCGCCGGCACGTCGCCGGCGTGCCGCGCGCATGCGCCGGGCACATCCGCCGAGCCGAAGCAAGGAAGATGCGGCCGTGAGGAAGAGGAGACCTTCCCGGTCCGCTACGGATGGTAAATACTTTAAATTCCTATTTTAGGTCTCCCGCGGATCCGGACGGCTTCCATAGGCTTCAATAGAAGCCAGCGGGAGCCGTCCCCGCAGGAGACCCGCACGAAAATGGAGCATGGTCCAGATTTTTCCATGCTCCATTTTTTTTAAAATCCCTTTTATTGACGATCCGCGGGTATTGATCTACCCGCGGGTGGTCAATGCATCCCTATGGGATGCGGATCCGCATGCGGGAGATCCGCTGCGGATCTTAAATCATATTTTGCCCGTGGACATGAGCCCTTAGTGCAGATTTATTTCTGCAGCTTGTGGACGAAAATAAACAAAAAATTAACCACTTTGCTGCTACATTAAATTCCACAGCAAATCCACCCCATGAGAACCACACCCTGTAGTGAATTATAGGTTAGGCTCTCTTCACAGTTGTTTTAGGCCTTCAATCAGGGATCCAGTATTTTTGCCATTAAAGATACACTGTTTCCCTTAAGATAAGACCTACCCTGAAAATAAGCACTAGCATGATTTAACAGGATTTTTAGGGATGCAAAATGATTTTTTAGGATTTTTGAGGATGCTTGAAATATAAGCCCTACTCCAAAATTAAGCCCTAGTTAGTTCATAATAAAGTCAACTTAAATAGTGTCCAGGCAGCTATACATGTAAAAAAGTGAAATCTTTTTGAGCAAAAATTAATGACACTGTGTTATTTTGGGGAAAAAGGGTACCATAACCAGAAAAGAAACCTGATTGACCCTATTATAGGTTGCAGATGGAATACACGACATTGTAGATAGTCTAATTAAGGAAACTTCTTGGATTAGTTGGTTGTGCAGGTTCATTTCTATAGTGATATGGGGACCTGCAGCTGCTTATTTTCTAGGGAACTAAAGCCAGGCTCACCTGGCTGTAATTAGCTGCACGCTAGCACACAGCAAGTATGGAATGACCTGCGAATTCATACCCTTGCACATTTATACATGTGGGATTTTATTTTATTCCCCCCCCCTGTTATTTCTCACCGCTCATTTGAGCGGCAACATGAGGGGAGTGTATGGGAGATTGGCACGGCGTATTGTGCGCACAAAAACTGCGCAGATGGTATACAATTAGCATGCAGTCATGTGAGCCTATCCTATGGATTGTTTCCAATTAAACGTACCAGATCCTGACAACTGACTGATCCCCATACACATTATGAGCTGGAATATGGTTTTCTCCAGCAGGTTTCGGGGTATTTTGTAGCTTCCAAATTGTATAGTGTGCACACATCATCGACCAGATCAGACACAAGTTATTAGTCTCATATCCAAAATGGCTATGGGCAGGAACGTCCAAACAGCCTCTTTTATTACAAGACATAACACCTGCCCTTTAATGGGCGTGCAACAGATTACATCAGTAACATATAGGATTCTTATTTGTCGGATCATATAGAATCCCCCGCCTCCCCCTCTCCCCACCTCTCTCAAGTAGGAGCCTTTGTCTTAACAACATGTGGCCAAAACTGAAAGTAAGTATCTCTTTGTTGAAGAAGATTCTGTGTGGGGGATGGGGAAGGACTGGGAAAACACAAGATGAACACAAGCAATAACATATAACACTGTGATTTAACTCTTTCCTTATGCAGCAGAGTTCCACATTAGGCTGAAGTCACAAAACACACATCTTTTCACCATGCCATTGTCCAGCAATTACTATAATGAAATTATGCAGTCATTAGCCTCTAAGAGTTAAAGTCACTACAGCTGCGTAATACATCTAGTTTAGTACAAATCAATAGACATTTTACACTGACTAATCATCATGTCTATCACAATTACTTGGTTATTGGATCTACTGACACTTGTGTATGCGTAATGATAAATCTCCCGTGTAATGCTGTGCTGTATCCATTGCTATCTCTACTGTAAGAGCAGACTCACTGCTCATGATTGCAGACCTGATGGAGGACAACTTGTATGGGATCTGGAAGGGCAGCTAAAATTTCTTAAGAGCACATTTCCAAAATTCTGAAAGGGTTTGCACAAAAGCAATCTAGATTTTTGTGAATGCCAAAGCTTATAAGGAACAAGAGGCATGTATAATTTATTTTTCTACATTGGGCAATGAGGTGCATTTGCACATAGAGCTGGTCCTTTGCCATCCTATGAAACCATTGTACCGGCTTAGTAATTGTATAAGTGCATTTTCTCTCTGATTGTTTTGTGGTTAAATTGCATTTAAAAATTCTGACCCTCTAAAAATCTATTTAGCGATCTGTGTATAATAGGCATTTTATTGTATATGGTGTATTTATATATTGTATTCAGGTTTAGGTAGATATAAACAATCTGCAGATTTATCTTTTTGTTACTTCTTCTTTCCCTTACATGTTACATATCACCTGACACAATGTAAAACCTTCTGTATGAAACGTGAATATTATCCTGGTAGAAAAAGAGCAGTGTTCATAGAACCATTAATTATAACTACAGTTCAGCACAAGAACCAGCAGACATGAGGCAGACAGCGGCCACAACCTTCATCTGGCTCGTCACTTACCATACAAGGTGTAAGATGAGGGGTCCGTAGAGGAGAACACAAGCGTCTCTGTCGTGCTGTGCAGTAACATTATGTAACCCGTCCGCCTCACACGTCCCTCAGGGCAAAACATGCTTACTTAACAAAGAGAAGGGTTTTGCACGAGGACTGTTTTCTGCTCCGCTGACCCTGCGTATTGTGCGCACATCTTGTATGCCGCCGAGTGATTTCTACTTGACAGTGCGGTTTCATGTACAATATGTACTGCTGGATTCTACATCCACCCCCACCGAATACCAAATGTAAATGGATTATATTTAGTTGTCACTTTCCACTATAGGTTTTATAGTGGTACGCTCTATTCCAGATGCAGCTAGAAGAGATTGTTGTCTTCTGTCTTATAATTGCTAGGCCCTCTTGCCAGTGGCATCTGTATTGTCTATGTGTAAATGATTGCAGTACTCTCTATAGCTTCAGAAAGTGGAATTAAAGAGGTCCGTTTGCAGCTATATGGTATTCTGTTGTATATAGGCTCAGAATTACATTACTGAAAAAAGCCCCATTAATACTGTATATTGTAGAAATCTCATAGCATGCAGTGCTGAATGTTCTTCTAATACATATATCTCATCTTAAAAATTTTTTTTTTTTGATACCCTACTTTTCTTCCATTATTAAGGTGGCTGACCAACTGATTTCAGTGGTCATGTAACAATACACGGAAGGCCGGGCTCACATGGCTGTATGCAGAATCTGCTGCGGGCGTTCTGCAGCAGATTCCAGCTGTGAGGCTGTGTTCGTCCACGTAATTGTGCTCACGCAGGCGGTCATTCGCAGTACACCTTGTTTTGTTTATATTTATCCCGCCGCCGCGTAGCAATGACGTGGATACCTGCAGCCCATACACAATGTAATTGCATATGGGCTGTGGGTATATCCACGACCACAGAGCACAATGGGTTCTATTTTACCACGGCTGCTTTCTATTTTCTGCGAGTGGATTATGCAATTGAGACCGGCCGAAGAGTTTGATCACAGTCTTATAGCAGTATTCTGCCTCAGTATTTGTAAAATAAAAGCAATAATGGGATCCACGGAGAGAAATTATAGTGTAAAGCTTTTTGCCGTCTCTGTTCTTTGACCCTCGACTGGTTTTGATACAAACTTCCCAAGGTTTCAGGAACCGAAGGTTGGACTAGGTAAGCGTTACATATAGAACTTTATGGGGTTATGTCACGCCTCTAATCATGCTCGGTTCCCACCCAGTTACATAAACCTGTGGATTATAGGGGTATTCTGGCAATTGAAAGTGAAAGTTCTCTGCTTCATAAGGTGATAACATGTAAGTTTGCAATATAATGTTATAACTTGTTTTATGAAGCTGCAGAGATATTGCTTTACCTCTTGTCTCACCCCGGCTTACTTCTCCATTGGTCTCCAATGGTTACGACCTGTACGCTCCTCTGTTTACTGGTCGGGCATGCTCAGTGGCTTCACATTCTGTAATGATGACACAGTTTGTACAGTTGTGAAGGTGCACTAGTCAGTAACTGGCAGTAGGGCATTGTGGGAGATGTAGTTTTTGCACTCCCCAGCGGCCGTTTTAAACAACAATGTGGAACTCTGAAGCTGGCTGGAAAGCTGCGGTGGTGCAGAACAGCAAAAGAAGGTACTGGAGTTCAGTTAAACTATTTACATGCTTGTTTGGAATAATGGCAATAAGTGGAAATGTTAGGGAAATTTCACCCAGTCTCCGGAAAACCTTTTTAACTGACCACAGCGTTTGCACTGAGCCCAATGAAAACGGAGAGCTGGCAGCCAGCCAATCAGCTCGCTACTGTTCATATTGGTACAAAGACTGCAAGTGATGGGAGAGAGAGACTGCCAGCTGGCTCACTGCACTACCCCAGGGGTCTGATCACATGGGGGACAGAGGATGGGGCAGGGGCTGAGAGAATGGGCTGTAAATAAAACATTCTGTACATCTCCGGCTACTGCCAGTACAGGAAACGGGCAGCACATCATGATCTCCCTAATCTCACTCCCATATACCCCAAAATATAGGCAGTCCAAACTTACATATACTTACTGATCTCTTCATGCCGCACCCTCAGCTCACTGGAAAACCCTTCTGCATCCTGGTCTTCCGGCTGCTCCTGCTACCCATGTTCCTAAATGACTGCAACCATTAGGCGATCAGAAGACACAAAGAAGTACTTCTGTATTTCAAAGTAACCTTATCTTTCATGTTAAATCAGTTGAGCTATAAATGTTAAAAGTTCAGAACACCATCTAACTGTTTTGGTAAAAAGGAGAATCTTTTGCCTTGAGGGCCGGGCAGAGAGTATTGCCCACATATACTAAAGGCCCACCTGTAAACACCAGCTCTGCATGCTTCCACTTTTTCTTTCCCTCTAGCAGTAACCTACTTTCTGTAGTCCATCTGTTCTCTACAATAATGATTATTATTATACATTTCCTGATTTCATCATGAGTTATATTTGGGCACTTTGTTTTCCTCTGCTGGCTGGATGGCATATCTATAAGTACTGTGGCATAGCATTTTATTTTTGCTTTTGCATTCATCACTAATCACACGTTATCGTTAACGTAATTGGCTGCCCATAAATACTTTGTAAATTATACTCCGAATCGAAGTTGAAACAAATAATCTCGTGTTCATTTTCTGCTTTGGCCCAGGTTCAAAATGTATAAATGTATTTTTTGTATAATATATATGTGTATAACTTTGTTTTATTATTACATAATGTGTTTTTATACCTTGGAAATAGTCCTTTATACAAGAAGGGAAAAACTAATGTCAAGGAAACCTTGGCGGGAATCTCCAGTTACCTTTCCAAGAAGTAGCTCTGCCTAATCACATTACAGCTTGCAGCATTTATGTTATCACTCATTATATGTGCTGCTGGCCAGTTTTGTATTTGCAAAATGAGATTACGGGATTTTATGATTTCCCTGGTCTTTGTAAAATCTCAGGATTTTTTTCAACTATATTCACACCTACATATCACTAAGAATACAGATATTTTGTGCTAACGTTTAACTGTTTTCATGTGGCTCTTCAGAATAAACTGTAATAAGCTGTTAGGTGGAGACTAGCTGCTGTGATGGCTGCCATACACAGCACACATGGGAGAGCAGGATATCTTCTCTGTAACGAACCTTCATAAACAATAAGACCTCCTGCACACGGGCGGATTTGCATTGCGAAATCCGAAGCAGGATTCCGCCTCCACATTCTGCAGCAAATCCAGCCCATAGCATGCTATGGCAAAACATGATTTTCTGCCCACAAGCGGAAATTGATTGCAGGAGAGAAATCGCAGCATGCTGTGATTTTGTGCTGGCTATGAACAGCTGTCTTCCATTGAAATCTCTGGAAGCCAACCGTCTCATGGCCATTCTGCAATTCTCATTGGAGAATGGTCACAGCAGACGCGTCATCGCCATAGTGACGGCACAGTATCCTCTGTAATGCGCATGTACGCCGGTGCGTTGGCTGGCACATCTGCAGCAGAAGAGAAGATGCCGGACAGGTAATCAGGGGCCACCGGCCGGGCATAGAGTTGAACTCCACTGCGGGGTCCAACCTGCCCGTGTGCAGGCGGCCTTATACAGCAGTACAGAGCAGTGTAGATGTCATTTAATTAGCTATGAGACTGTATACTACTTACAAGCTAGCATTTTTCTGTGTGTCTCTGTGCTTCTCTCCCTCCAGCTGCTCCTCCTTCATCTTTCCCTTTCCTTAGACTTCTATGTAACCTGTTATGTCTGTGAGCTGCTGACTTGTCTTAACTAAAGATGAATTAATTTTGTAAATTGAGATCAGGGAAGGGTGAGGGAGGTGGAGACAGGAGCCTGATATTTGGAGAAAGAGACTTTGTTCTGTAATAAGCTATATAACGGACTTTCTTATATTCGCCTATACTATTATTTTATGAAGAAAATTACATGTTCGTCTTTAAAATAGACTATGATGGGCTACATACCCTTACAGCCCTTTTGTTTTGAAACTTATACGTTTTGAGTTTTGCAAATTTTCCAGCAATTCCCAACTTGGGTATTACAATACAATAACAGAATAAACCCAAATTAAAAGAGAAAACTCTGTCACTGATGGACATAGCGGCAAAGAATATAAATTCTAAGAAGGGGCCTGGAAACAGCCCAGCAACAGTGGCACACAAGGAAAAACATGAAATGGCAAAAAAAAGTAGTCGCCCATTAGACTGCCATTATGCAAGTATGTAAAACTAAAAATTCAGACAGCCTAGCTAGCTTGTGACAAAGTGCAGAGATGGGGAAATAAAAAGGAAAGGTGACAGAAAAGCTGGAAGGAGCTGAGGGCAGCCTGCGCAGTACTACCCGATTGGGAAAAAAGCTAGCCGGACAGCCAACAAAAATCAAATCAAAAAGGGCAAATGGTGCCACCGCATAGAAGGTCCAACCAGAACTGGTGTAGTCAACCCAAAAAAGGATCCTCTCCATTTTATCTAGCAAGACGACCATAAGCTTCTCATTAATCATGTACCACGACACAAAATCTGCAGCGTCTGTCGATTCCACTACAGATTCTGCATGGCCTTTTTGCACACTGGATTTGTTAAACTGTCACCCACATGGCTTGTACTGTAACGCTGGGTTCACTCTTCTGCAGCAGAAAATACACAGTAAATTTTGGGTTAGAATTGTTATGCATTTGCTGCATTGAAATCCACACTGAAAATCCACAAGGCAAATCGACAGGCTGCAAATGTAAAATCCGCACCACAAGCCAACTTATGTGGGAGGTTGGTGCAGATTTTTTGAGAGCGAGGAGTGAAATCATCTGCAGCCGCCCCGCTGTGAGCCAATGATACTCGCTCCTGTGCAGCAGGTATCATTTGCCCAACACTCGTCCCGTGTAAATGGGGCTTAAGGGCTCATGTCCACGGGCAAAATGTGATTTAAAATCCGCAGCGGATCTCCCGCGCGCGGATCCGCACCCCATAGGGATGCATTGACCACCCGCGGGTAGATAAATACCCGCGGATCGTCAATAAAAGGCATTTTTAAAAAAATGGAGCATGAAAAAATCTGGACCATGCTCCATTTTCATGCGGGTCTCCCGCGGGGACGGCTCCCGCGGGCTTCTATTGAAGCCTATGGAAGCCGTCCGGATCCGCGGGAGACCTAAAATAGGAATTTAAAGCATTTACTCACCCGCAGCGGGCCGCGAAGCTCTGCTCTTCCTCACGGCCGCATCTCCCTTGCTTCGGCTCGGCGGATGTGCCCGGCGCATGCGCGCGGCACGTCGACGACGTGCCGGCGACGTGCCGCCGGCGTCAGGAATTCACCCGCCGGCCGAAAATGAAGATCCGGCCGTGAGGAACAGCTGACCTTCGCCGCCCGCTACGGATAGGTAAATGCTTTTAAATTTCTATTTTCAGCGCTCATGTCCGCGGGGCAGGAGGGACCCGCTGCAGATTCTACATGTAGAATCTGCAGCGGATCTGATTTTCCCCGTGGACATGAGGCCTAACAAAGCAAGCAGCTTCATTGCCAAACTCTGAATTAGACAGGTGTCGGTGTAACCATCATAGTTATCGGCACCCATGTTTTTACATGTCTCCCAGTGCTTTAGGCAGCAGGTTCTGCAAGCAAACACGTCTCTTTGCATGTGATTAACTGTCTGACTGTCAAAGGTTTCATTTGTAGTGAAAATACAATCTAGATGTAATGGCATCCAGGGAAGTACTAGGCTCATTTTCTTAATATTTTTTCACAGATAGTTGGGAGAGGTCCACATGACTGTCCTATCACGTACCCACGGCAGCATATACTAAGTAATCTATTTTTTATAATCCCCTGCTTCTGCGATCCAGAGCTGTCACCTGCTGAAGATCGTGGCGCACATGAAAATAGGACTACAATCAGGTTCTCTTGTACGGGAGAGCACGTACACAGAATGCTGACGAGAGATTTCTGTGCGTCACATGATCTTCAGCGGGTGACGACGCTGGATCGCAGGAGCTGGTGAGTATGAAAAATACATCACCTGACTCCCTGTCACGTCCCCTAACCGCGCCAGAACTTAGTGTCTGATGATGTGGGGACGTGAGAGGTCCCCGTAAAGACCACACTCAGATGTGCTGGAATCACTGTAGATCTGTTTTATACAGATTCAGCACTGAAAATCTGCAGTGATTTATGCTACAATACATGTGGATGCTTTTCCTCCCCCTCATCCACATATAGCGGGAAAAGCTACGTAGAAATCAAAGCTGATTTAAGTTTTGTAACACGATCATTCTGCCATGTAAACGCCGCAGATTCTCACCACAGATTTCTGCAATGCATGGTATAAAATACATGTCAGAATGTAATTCACGGAGGAGGAGTAGGACGTAGATGTGCCGTGTCTATGTATATCGTGCAGCACACATAGTGGTGTCCATGAGCTGTCCGATGCACGTTGTGCCCGAAACGCATGCTATTGCGATTTTTACCATTGAAATCTAGTAGAAGCACTTGTGATCTTTTCAGGTGCCTGAAAATAGTAAGTACATAGATACAAGGCAATGCTTTTTTTAAAGCAAAAATGCATTGCGCTCACGCTCAAATTCACAATTTTACAAGTGTGATATCTGTCTGAGTTTCTTAGGCCAATATTGCGCTCGCTTGTGTAATTGCAGCCTCAGGCTGCATCTGTACTGGCTACAAAATCTCGCTACTAAGCATCGCTCATGTACATCGCTCATGTAGTCGTCATGCACTGCGACGACTGTTGGTCATTTCTGCACCTGACAATCATCTTGTGTGAAAGGGCCCTAATTTAAGACTTGTTCTTAGGTGTTACAAAAAAAACAAGCCTGCGGTACAGACAATGGGTAGTCTAAGGCTGGACTGCGCCAACAGAACAAGGTGTAGGTCCGCAATCTCATATAATAGAAGTTAATGTGGGTGGTAAGTCCCTGTTCATTAATTACTGTGTGGCCTGCATTAGGGAGGTGGCTTCCTGCACATTTGTTTTTTGGGAAAAAATCAACTATATTTGGAGCTTTTTCCTAGTATTTTTTCCCATTTAAGCAAAAAAACAAGTCAAAAGGAATCAAATGTGCCACAGTGGGTTTTTTTAATGGCATTTCCTACCTTTTGGAGCATTTACTGGATGAGTGCTTTTTTCATAAGTTCTTCATTCTCCATAGGACTGGCAAAACACATTAATAAAAACTCATGTTAAGAGAGTCTGTGGAGGAAAAGCGTCACCAGAAAGTTCTTGTAAAACCCACCTGAAAGTTGTAGCCTTTTTTTTAAAAGTCTGAATAAAAATCTCACTTTGAGTGGTTTACCCCTATAAAGCATTTAACCTTTTCATATCCTATTTAAAATGGCAAGCATCAAGGGATATAGGATAGATAAAGGTTAAAAAGCTACGTTCACTGAAGGGAACTTGTGAGAGTTATTTGAGTGGTCAGGAGCTTCTGGCCCTCTACAGATGGGCAGATTTTCCTATCAATGACATTGCTACTATATATGATATGTAGCAAGGTTTCTGCATATACTGTAACAGATAGCTGCATAATGTGTTTCCAGTGTGTTTCACTGGTCATGGATCTTCTAGGCTTTACGGCTACTAAACCTATAAAGAAATTAGTACCCTTTAAAATTCCAGCATGTTATTACACCTCCATAGCTAAAAGGCACTGTGCCATGTTATGTGAGAATAAAAGGCCCCATTGTGAGGCATTCCTCCACTGTCCTGCTGCGGCTGCCCACTGTTTACTGTTCATGGTTTGTAATATTGGAGGACAGATCTTTAGAACAGATGGCAGATTTCTTAAAATGATGCTGAGCAAAATCAATGTAGTTTCGCAGAGATAGTAAGAACTAATCTCTGCCGCACTACGTCAATTTCCTTCTTACTTTCATTGCGGTAAGGTCTTCATGGAGGTCTTGGCACTCGACATGATAAGGCTGGGCTCATATAGTGGATTCCAGAGGAAGGGATGCAGGATTTCTGCTGCTTTAAACCCCCAGCAATTTGGGACAAGCCCTGCTTCAAATGGCTGTATGTCCGTTCTATCTGGGGTACCAACATGCTTTTGGTGTTGTTTTCGAAGCTCTCATTGTAGCCCTTACAGAAGCGGAGTTAGAGCCGTTTGAGGTGGAGTCCGGAATACTGGATTTCCAGCTGTCATTTGTCAGTGTGCAGGGGGAGAGCAGCCCGCAGCAGAGAAGATTTGTGATTCCCCTGTATATCTCTTTCCCAGCAGAGGGGTGACATGAATTCTTGTTCATCCTATACCACCCCATTAGGGCTCTCTCACTGAGGTTTTTCTTTACAGCATTTTACACTTGCGGGTTTTGTGCGTGGAATATGCGGTAACTAACTTTATATTACTTTCATTGTCGCCTCTCACACACAGTGCCCAAAATATGTGTGCAAAAAAAAAGAATGTGACATTCTCTCTTGGCGTGTATTATGCACACATACACGCCAAGATAGTGTGTGAGGATTTGTCGACATGCAAGATATGATACAGCCGGGCATGGAGACAGACAGGTTCTGTATGGTATCCTGCGACGTATCGCTTCACATTTGCTGTAACTGAGCCTCTAGATTGGCATCCCAGATGGTCTCATACATGTTCTATTGGTGATAAATCTGGTGAGCAGGCAGCCACATAAGTGTAGCAATGTTTTGGAGACATTCCTGTGACACCCCTGCTGTGGGCGGCCGAGCATTATCCTTCCGGGAAATACCTCTTAGAAGAAGCCTTGCCATGAAAGACAACAAATGTTACTGCTAGACCATATCATTCAGCTGCCATTGTTCCTCGTACCACTACTAGGGATGGATGTCAAAGGCTGTACACGTAATGGATGCTGTGAGTCCAAATGTCCTTCAGCCAAGCCCCCGGAAATGGTTCCAACAAACACAGGGCCTGTAACAATGGTGTCACCTGTCTCTGGCTAGCAGACCATGAAGCATTTGGAGCTGCTTATGCTTGTTAGATGATCAGATAATGATCTTTACTTGTGGTTTGTTGAGGGCGTTCTGAGTGCGTTCGCCTTGTAGGCATGCTCCCAAGCATCCACTGGTCCCAACACCACCTAATAGTGTGGTCAGAACGGCCCTGGTGGCGGCAATTCATCAATACGACCATCCAGCTTCTTGTACTCCAATAATATTCCCCTCTCAG
This sequence comes from Eleutherodactylus coqui, assembly GCF_035609145.1. Taxonomy (NCBI): domain Eukaryota; kingdom Metazoa; phylum Chordata; class Amphibia; order Anura; family Eleutherodactylidae; genus Eleutherodactylus; species Eleutherodactylus coqui. The sequence goes on from NC_089841.1 coordinate 155,734,575, forward strand.
ACTCTGGTAACGGGGTAAAATCTCTTTTCTTTGTCGAAGAGACGTCTAGCGGCCAACAAACTCAGCAGAAGAAGAGGTCACTACACACAAGGAGCCTTTCAGAGCCTTTTGTATTGGCCAAAGGTGAAACCACTTAGGTCCTCAGGTGGCAAGACGATTCATCTAATCATGTCACATCTCTAATCCTTTTCATTTCTGCCTGAGATGTAACTGCATGCCGAGTTTTGCAGCAACAAAACTCCTAGGGGCCACTTCTTTTTAATTGTATCCGCTGTATGACACATTGTACACAGCTTGTCAAAGAAAGGGAAAACAAATTTTATGACCACTGAAACACAAAAGGGTAAATGATTTTAATGGCTCTTAAGACTAAAATTAGTTACGTCACTAAGGGTTTAAAAATGCACTTAAGGTGACTAAATTTCTTTAACGGTTTAAAAAAATAAACTAATTACTGTATGTAATCCGTGGATTTTGACACAGATTTCACCACCTCATTTGAACAGGGGAAATCGGCAATGAAAATCTGCAGCATAATTTGACAGGCTGTGAATTTAATATCCACATAGCTTGTCAATTGTGCTGTAGATGTTTTTCTGTACCGTGGTGATAAGATTTGTTAGCTGGTCATCCACATAGCCTGTGCTGTATATTCTGCGTGGAAATACCACAGCATTGATGCTACTGGTTTATATACCGTAATATTTCCCCCAAAACATCATCCCTAAAAACTGCTTACATTTTTCATTAAAGGGAGTTTGTCATCTTCAGTCAGCACCATAAGATAAATGTATGGGGTTATAGGAGCTACAACACTGTATCTAGGTACAGGAGTCTTATAATTGTTCTTCTTGCTGTCCCCCGCCTTGCACTGTTGAAGCCTCCGCTGCTTGCACCTGGCGGGCTACATAGGCATACGCATGGAAGAAGGGGTTCACAGCTGCTCCTGGTTGACATCAAACACCCGACATGTATGTAGTAGGCTCGGATCCATACAACCCCACTTCTGGAGAAAGCACATGCATGCCCTTTTGCCTGCAGGGGTTAAGTATTACTGTTTCCAGCTGTTCTGCTCAGTTAATAGAGCCGAGGACATACTGCTATTCCATATAATAATTTTTGCTTCCTGAAATAGGCTGCAGCTCTTGTAGACATGCCAGAGGTTGCATAGAATCTGTCCCTTCTCATTATGGTGTTGGCCTTGACATAAAGCATTCTTTATCCCTCGCTGCATAGGCTTCCTGTTTTGATCTTTTCCTCTAATCTTTGATGTAATCCAGTTTTCTGCACTTGGTAAAATGATTCCATCTTCACAAAGTAAATATTGTTCTTTGTCAGCTGGTTGTCAGTTCAGCAGCACGGTGTCCCTTCAGCTGAGTAGTATATATGTGTATCTAATGGCTTGTTCACACATTGTTTCCAACTCGTGGTGCTCCCATATAATGCCATTCAGGTGTGCTTTCTCAAGGCTTTACTAATGCAGCACTAATATTTCTCATCAGAGGACTAGAAGGCATGCCTATGAAGACATTGCATATGAATTACATTTTTCTCAACATTTTAAGCTTTTTTTTTTTTCCTTTTCTCGCTGCGGGATGTGGACCCGTGCCGCTGCAGAGACCTGCTGCTCACCCGCTCCCGGCCTCTTCTGTTTTCTGCTATGTGCCGGCTGCCAGCCCGTCGGTGCATGCGCAGAGCAGAGCTGGCGCCTCACCAGTGACATTTCTGCGCGGGCCTCTGCGAGACCCGCACAGAAATAAAACATGCGGCGATTTGTTTTCGCGGCCGTCTACATAGGATTGCGTTTTGTAATGCAATCCTATGCAGGCGGGCACAGGCGGAAATTCTGCGGGAAATCCCACAGTAGAATTTCCACCCATTTGCAGGGGGCTTTAGGCCTCATGTCCACTGGGAAAATAAGAATTAAAATCCGCAGCGTTTTTCCCGCACGCGGATCCGCGCCCCATAAAAATGCTCTGACAACCTGCGGATAGATAAATACCCGCGGATGGTAATTTTAAAATTTCTGGAGCATGAAAAAAAATGGACATGCTCCATTTTAGTGTGGATCACGCGTGCGGGAGTCTCAGAGCACATAGCTCAATTGATCTCCCGCATGAAAACAAAAAAAGGAATTTAAGTTCATCCGCACTGCATCTGCAGCCCAAAACCGTGTTACAAATCCGCTGCGGATCTGATTTTCCCTGTGGACAGGAGGCCTTAGGCCTCCTGTCCACGAGGAAAATAATATTTAAAATCCGCAGCGGATCACCTGCGTGTGTGAACCGCATGTAAAATTTCCCATAGGAATGCATTGACCACCCGCAGTTATATAAATAGCTGCAGATGGTATTTTAAAGGGATTTAAAAATTCCATGTGTGTGAAAAAAACCGCGACATGCTCCATTTAAGTGCGGATCACGCATGCGGGAGCTCATGGCTCAATAGATCTCCCGCATGAAAAAAAAAAGGAATTAACATTAGAAAGTCCCATTGACAATCGCGTGAAAAAAACACAGCGATATTGCGTTTAAAAAACGTGCAAGAAAAGGGCAAGTTTGCAGGAGTACCGAGGGATGTTTTTTCCTAACCAGGTTATAAAAACAACACAAGTGGGAGTCAGACCTGGGTTCTCCACTGTTCACAAAATTTGGTTGGCTGTTTAGGACAGTACTTTTTACCCCCAAGAAAATTGGCTTCTCGCACATGGCAAACTTTCTGTCTGAAAACAAAGATTTGGGGCCCTTTGACCTCTGAGAACACCAAGGGTTACAGATAACTCCTATTTAGCAAATGTTTGTGGCTTATCAAGTACAGTGATGTTGGCAGTAAGCCAAGCTCTTTAAGGTATGTTTGATTATTTGAAAATTGCTATAATCTGGTGGGAATAAGAAACCAATCCTCTGCTCTTACTGCTCTTCAGTACTCCTGAGCACTTGGTGGCTTCGCTGATTCTTCTGCCAGCCATATGCCCCAAACATATATAACTGTATGCTGAAACAGTTACATAGGCCAGTGACTTCCACTAAGCAAAGAAATATATATTGTTTTGTACTGAAGTGTAGTCAAATATACATTTTAATACAGCTGAAAGAAAAGGTAAATCTGTGTATCCGAAAGATTTTTGGCATGAATTTGCTGAAGGGAACCTCTCGGGTCATCTTTGAGCCCTAAACTGCTGTTGTGGCTATATATATATATATATATATATATATATATATATATATATATATATATATATATATATATATATACAGACAACCCATGTATGGTAAATCTGATGCAGCCAAATCACAAAACATTTTTAAAAATGTTGTGTGTTTTACGCAAATTACCATTTAGGATGGTCTATGGGCTTATTTAATATATATCCTACAGCGTTTCACAAGTTCTAATAATATCATACAGTAGTAGAGTTGGAAGGGACCTCCAACCCCCTGCTCAGTGCTGGATTCACTAAATCATCTCTGCTTCTGTTTGAACACTTCCATTGAAGGAAAAACTGTTCCACTCATTGATCACCCTCACTGTCAGAAAGTTTTGTTTTTTTCTGGTATCTAATCTGTGTTTCCTCCCTTTTAGTTTCATCCCATTGCTTTTGGTCTTTCTTGCTAATACAGTGTGAACATACCGAGATGTTGAACTTTGAAGCCTCAATTTTAGTGATCATTTAAATGTTTGTTTTTACATTTCTTTTCTTTTTGTTATCTTTATAAACCGAATACAAACATAAAACATTACCTTATAGCTAGAGATGAGCGAGCACCAAAATGCTCGGGTGCTCATTACTCGGGACGAAATTTTCGAATAACAAACCCCATTGAAGTCAATAGGCGACCCGAGCATTTTTGTATATCGCCGATGCTCGCTAAGGTTTCCATTTGTGAAAATCTGGGCAATTCAAGAAAGTGATGGGAACGACACAGCAACGGATAGGGCAGGCGAGGGGCTACATGTTGGGCTGCATCTCAAGTTCCCAGGTCCCACTATTAAGCCACAATAGCGGCAAGAGTGGGCCCCCCCTCCCAACAATTTTTACTTCTGAAAAGCCCTCATTAGCAATGCATACCTTAGCTAAGCACCACACTACCTCCAACAAAGCACAATCACTGCCTGCATGACACTCCGCTGCCACTTCTCCTGGGTTACATGCTGCCCAACCCCCCCCCCTCCGCACGACCCAGTGTCCACAGCGCACACCAAAGTGTCCCTGCGCAGCCTTCAGCTGCCCTCATGCCACACCACCCTCATGTCTATTTATAAGTGCGTCTGCCATGAGGAGCAACCGCAGGCACACACTGCAGAGGGTTGGCACGGCTAGGCAGCGACCCTCTTTAAAAGGGGCGGGGTGATAGCCCACAATGCTATACAGAAGCAATGAGAAATATAATCCTGTGCCACCGCCATCAGGAGCTGCACACCTGGGCATAGCAATGGGGAACCTATGTGCCACACACTGTTCATTCTGTCAAGGTGTCTGCATGCCTCAGTCAGACCGCGTTTTTTTATAAATAGTCACAGGCAGGTACAACTCCGCAAGGGGAATTCCGTGTGCACCCACAGCATGGGTGGCTCCCTGGAACCCACCGGCTGTACATAAATGTATCCCATTGCAGTGCCCTGGACAGCAGAGCTAACGTCAGATTAAATGCAGGTGGGCTTCGGCCCACACTGCATGCCCCAACCTGACCGGGGTTTTAAATTCATAGACACAGGCGGTTACAACTCCCTATTGTGAAGTCCCTGTGGACCGACAGCATGGGTGGGTGCCAGGAAGCCACCGGCGGTACATAAATATATCCCATTGCATTGCCCATCACAGCTGAGGTAATGTCATGTTTAATGCAGGTGGGCTTCGGCCCACACTGCATGCCCCAGTCAGACTGGGGTTCTTTAGAAGTGGACACATGCAGTTACAACTCTGTGTGGACCGACAGCATGGGTGGCTCCCTGGAACCCACTGGCGGTACATAAATATATCCCATTGCAGTGCCCATCACAGCTGAGGTAATGTCATGTTTAATGCAGGTGGGCTTCGGCCCACACTGCATGCCCCCAGTCAGACTGGGGTTCTTTATAACTGGACACAACTCCGTGTGGACCGACAGCATGGGTGGGTGCCAGGAAGCCACCGGCGGTACATAAATATATCCCATTGCAGTGCCCAGCACAGCTGATGTAACGTCAGCTTTAACGCAGGTGGGCAAAAAATTTATTGGATTACACTGTAGGCAAGGGCCCCAAAAAATTGGTGTACTAATGTACGTCAGAAACATTGCCCATGCCCAACCAAGAGGGCAGGTGAAACCCATTAATCGCTTTGGTTAATGTGGCTTAATTTGTAACTAGGCTTGGAGGCAGCCCAGTTAAAATAAAAATTGGTTCAGGTGCAAGTTTCAACGCTTTAATGAGCATTGAAACGTATAAAAATTGTTTACAAAAATTATATGGCTGAGCCTTGTGGGCCTAAGAAAAATTGCCCGCTTGGCGTGATTACGTCAGGTTTCAGGAGGAGGAGCAGGAGGAGGAGGATGAATATTATACACAGATTGATGAAGCTAAAAGGTCCACGTTTTTGATGGTGATAGAGAACGATGCTTCCATCCGCGGGTGCAGCCTACGTATTGTTTAGGTATCGCTGCTGTCCGCTGGTGGAGAAGAGAAGTCTGGGGAAATCCAGGCTTTGTTCATCTTGATGAGTGTTAGCCTGTCGGCACTGTCGGTTGACAGGCGGGTACGCTTATCTGTGAGGATTCCCCCAGCCGCACTAAACACCCTCTCTGACAAGACGCTAGCCGCAGGACAAGCAAGCACCTCCAGGGCATACAGCGCGAGTTCAGGCCATGTGTCCAGCTTCGACACCCAGTAGTTGTAGGGGGCAGAGGCGTTACGTACTCCCTCACCATCCTTTTACAGTGCTCCCGCCGACTCAGCCTTGACTGGGGAGCGGTGATACAGTCTTGCTGGGGAGCCAGAAAGCTGTCAAAGGCCTTAGAGAGTGTTCCCCTGCCTCTGCTGTACATGCTGCCTGATCTCCGCGCCTCCCCTGCTACCTGGCCCTCGGAACTGCGCCTTTTGCCACTAGCGCTGTCGGATGGGAATTTTACCATCAGCTTGTCCGCCAGGGTCCTGTGGTATAGCATCACTCTTGAACCCCTTTCCTCTTCGGGTATGAGAGTGGAAAGGTTCTCCTTATACCGTGGGTCGAGCAGTGTGTACACCCAGTAATCCGTAGTGGCCAGAATAACGTGTAACGCGAGGGTCACGAGAAAGACATCCTAACATGAAGTCAGCCATGTGTGCCAGGGTACCTGTACGCAACACATGGCTGTCCTCACTAGGAAGATCACTTTCAGGATCCTCCTTCTCCTCCTCCTCCTCCTCAGGCCATACACGCTGAAAGGATGACAGGCAAGCAGCATGGGTACCCTCAGCAGTGGGCCAAGCTGTCTCTTCCCCCTCCTCCTCATCCTCATGCTCCTCCTCCTCTTCCTCCTCAACGCGCTGAGATATAGACAGGAGGGTGCTTTGACTATCCAGCGACATACTGTCTTCCCCCGCCTCTGTTTCCGAGCGCAAAGTGTCTGCCTTTATGCTTTGCAGGGAACTTCTCAAGAGGCATAGCAGAGGAATGGTGACGCTAATGATTGCAGCATCGCCGCTCACCATCTGGGTAGACTCCTCAAAGTTTCCAAGGACCTGACAGATGTCTGCCAACCAGGCCCACTCTTCTGTAAAGAATTGAGGAGGCTGACTCCCACTGCGCCGCCCATGTTGGAGTTGGTATTCCACTATAGCTCTACGCTGCTCATAGAGCCTGGCCAACATGTGGAGCGTAGAGTTCCACCGTGTGGGCACGTCGCACAGCAGTCGGTGCACTGGCAGATGAAACCGATGTTGCAGGGTGGCAGCGTCCGTGTGGGACTTGCGGAAATGTGCGCAGAGCCGGCGCACCTTTCCGAGCAGGTCTAACAAGCGTGGGTAGCTTTTCAGAAAGCGCTGAACCACCAAATTAAAGACGTGGGCCAGGCATGGCACGTGCGTGAGGCTGCCGAGCTGCAGAGCCGCCACCAGGTTACGGCCGTTGTCACACACGACCATGCCCGGTTGGAGGCTCAGCGGCGCAAGCCAGCGGTCGGTCTGCTCTGTCAGACCCTGCAGCAGTTCGTGGGCCGTGTGCCTCTTCTCTCCTAAGCTGAGTAGTTTCAGCTCGGCCTGCTGACGCTTGCCCGCCGCTGTGCTGCCGTGCCGCGCGACACCGACATCTGGCGACGTGCTGCTGCTGACACATCTTGATTGCAAGACAGAGGTTGCGTAGGAGGAGGAGGAGGGTGGTTTAGTGGAGGAAGCATACACCGCTGCAGATACCACCACCGAGCTGGGGCCCGCAATTCTGGGGGTGGGTAGGACGTGAGCGGTCCCAGGCTCTGACTCTGTCCCAGCCTCCACTAAATTCACCCAATGTGCCGTCAGGGAGATATAGTGGCCCTGCCCGCCTGTGCTTGTCCACGTGTCCGTTGTTAAGTGGACCTTGGCAGTAACCGCGTTGGTGAGGGCGCGTACAATGTTGCAGGAGACGTGGTCGTGCAGGGCTGGGACGGCACATCGGGAAAATTAGTGGCAAGTGGGAACTGAGTAGCGCGGGGCCGCCGCCGCCATCATACCTTTGAAAGCCTCCGTTTCCACAACCCTATACGGCAGCATCTCCAGGCTGATAAATTTGGCTATGTGCACGTTTAACGCTTGAGCGTGCGGGTGCGTGGCGGCGTACTTGCGCTTGCGCTCCATCACTTGCGCTAGCAACGGCTGGACGGTGCGCTGAGAGACATTGGTGGATGGGGCCGAGGACAGCGGAGGTGAGGGTGTGGGTGCAGGCCAGGAGACGGTAGTGCCTGTGTCCTGAGAGGGGGGTTGGATCTCAGTGGCAGGTTGGGGCACAGGGGGAGAAGCAGCGGTGCAAACCGGAGGCCGTGAACGGCCTTCGTCCCACCTTGTGGGGTGCTTGGCCATCATATGTCTGCGCATGCTGGTGGTGGTGGCTTCCCGGCTGATCTTGGCGCGACAAAGGTTGCACACCACTGTTCGTCAGTTATCTGCACTCTCAGTGAAAAACTGCCAGACCTTTGAGCACCTCGGCCTCTGCAGGGTGGAATGGCGCGAGGGGGCGCTTTGGGAAACAGTTGGTGGATTATTCGGTCTGGCCCTGCCTCTACCCCTGGCCACCGCACTGCCTCTTCCAACCTGCCCTGCTGCTGCACTTGCCTCCCCCTCTGAAGACCTGTCCTCAGTAGGCTTAGCAAACCAGGTGGGGTCAGTCACCTCATCGTCCTGCTGCTCTTCCTCCGAATCCTCTGTGCGCTCCTCCCTCGGACTTACTCCAATTACTACTACCTCAGTGATAGACAACTGTGTCTCATCGTCATCGTCCTCCTCACCCACTGAAAGCTCTTGAGACAGTTGCCGGAAGTCCCCAGCCTTATCCTTCGGACCCCAGGAACTTTCCAAAGGTTGGGCATCGGTCACGACAAACTCCTCCAGTGGGAGAGGATTCGGAACCATTGCTGCCCATTCTGGGCAGGGGCCCGAGAACAGTTCCTGGGAGTCTGCCTGCTCCTCAGAATGTGTCCTTGTAATGGAGTGAGGAGGCTGGGAGGAAGGAGGAGCAGCAGCCAGAGGATTCAGAGTTGCAGCAGTGGACGGCGCAGAACTCTGGGTGGTCGATAGATTGCTGGATGCACTTTCTGCTGGATGCACTTTCTGCCATCCACGACAGGACCTGCTCACACTGCTCATTTTCTAATAAAGGTCTACCGCGTGGACCCATTAATTGTGAGATGAATGTGGGGACGCCAGAAACGTGCCTCTCTCCTAATCCCGCAGCAGTCGGCTGCGATACACCTGGATCAGGAGCTCGGCCGGTGCCCACACCCTGACTTGGGCCTCCGCGTCCTCGCCCGCGTCCACGTCCTCTAAGCCTACCCCTACCCCTCAGCATGCTGTATTACCAGTAGTGCAGAAACAGAACGCTGTAATTAAATGTACCGCTTATTGGCCTGTGGTTGGAGGCTGACTTCGCTTACGGAACGCACAGCAGAGCCAGGAAAGAATTTTGCGCAAGCCTACTGTAACACTTAGCTGGCTGCGTATGAATTAGGACAACTACCCCCAGCAGAGACGCAGTACAGTCAGGACGGTCACAGGCAGCCCAAATAGATTTTTTTCCCCAAAATTTTTTTGGAAAAGCCCACTGCCTATATAGACTGTATATGTCTTTCACTGTCCCTGCCTCACCACCACTACTGGCCCTGGACTATGTAAAATTACTGCAGACTGTTTCACTCTGGACAGGATGACAGCGGTGATGTAAGAGGCAACGCGGAGCCAGGAAAGAATTTTGCGCAAGCCTGCTGTAACACTTAGCTGGCTGCGTATGAATTAGGAGAACTACCCCCAACAGAGACGCAGTACAGTCAGGACGGTCACAGGCAGCCCAAATAGATTTTTTTCCCCAAATTTTTTGGGAAAAGCCCACTGCCTATATAGACTGTATATGTCTTTCACTGTCCCTGCCTCACCACCACTACTGGCCCTGGACTATGTAAAATTACTGCAGGACGCAATGCTCTGCACGGCCGATATACAAAAAAAAAAAAAGTGCAACACTGCAAAAAGCAGCCTCAACAGTACTGCACATGGTCAGATGTGGCCCTAAGAAGGACTGTTGGGGTTCTTGAAGCCTAAAATCAATCCTAACACTCTCCCTATAGCAGCTCCGGCATTAGCAGCACTTTCCCTGATCTCTGTCAGAATGCATCTGTGGCGAGCCGCGGGAGGGGACGATTTATATACTCGGGTGACACCTGATCTCGCCAGCCACTCACTGCAGGGGGGTGGTATAGGGCTTGAACGTCGCAGGGGGAAGTTGTAATGCCTTCCCTGTCTTTCTATTGGCCAGAAAAGCGCGCTAACGTCTCAGAGATGAAAGTGAAAGTAACTTGAACATCGCGTGGTACTCGCCTCTAGTAACGAGCATCTCGAACACGCTAATACTCGAACAAGTATCAAGCTCGGACGAGTACGTTCGCTCATCTCTACTTGTAGCACAAGCTGATACAAACAGGCACCAGAGTGAACATATATTGATTGTTGGTTAGGCTTAATCATCATGCTCTTCAGATAAAGAAAAAAAATCATGACAGCAGGCATTTAGATTTTTTTTTATGAAGTTGCAAATTCTAAGTAAGAAGAAGCCTAGTAACAACTGTGGAAAAACCCATGGTGGTTATATCATTTCTCTCAAGTGAAGGCAGAACATGCTTGAGGTCAAACTATCCTCTGAGATCAAGCGCTTAATGGATTTGCATGTTTTAACATTTCTGAGGATTTTTCAGGTTGTACGCGTCAAGTTGTTAATGTCACGTTGTACAATGACCAGCTGTCTAGATTCAGATCGTAATTTCTGAAAACTCATTAAGTTCATAAATATGTCAGGCCGTGTTCATGCAGATAATCTTTCTGATAGGCTGTGGTAATCAATTTTTTGAATCCCCTTTAATCATTGTATTATTGACTGCTGCGATACGGAGCGTTCGTTTTTTTATTTTAGTTTTTTTTTTTTTACTGCAGTGTATTCTGCTGGTTTTTATATATAAACTCCCAACTATAAAAATGTTCACTTCTAGAACATTAATATATTTGGTAGTTTTGCATTAATGTTATGTTTAGTTGACTATTGGAGTCACACTTGTGTCTCTGTAGCCAACTTCCCATAGTAAATAATAACAGGGATGACCTTTTGATTACCCTCATTAAATATTTTATTGCTGTCATTGTTTTCAAAGCATTAACCTTGAATATGTCTAATGATGTCACTGTTTACACTTGTGTTGACAGCTGGGTGTGCCACCTTTGTTGGGGCATGTTCACACCACATTCAGGCCTCTGTTCTTGGGTTCTGTCACAAGTTTTCTTCTGGATTGCAAAAACTTACATCCAAACGGAAACTTAGAAGGAACCGTAGGCTTCCATTCTTCACATGGCGACCAGTAAGGTTTCCACGTCAGCAGTGTTTTGTTTGTTTCAGGAATTTGTGCTGGAGAAAATAGCGCATTCGCCTCTGTTGAGTAATGGAAGCCTATGATTCCATTTAGGAATCTATCCGGATGCCATACTTGGGGATGTAGACTGAAACCTGTGGAAGAATCTGAAGACTGAGGTGTGAACCATTGTGTGAACAGACTCTTCAAAGGGTTTTCTAGGCAGCGGTTTTTGCTGACCTAGCCACCTCAGGATTACCCCTGTGCCACATGGCTGTCACTGGTAAGTGCAGGCACCACTCTCAGTGATTTAAATGAGAGCTGCACCTGCAATTACCAGCACCAGCCCATACTCGGGTAAAATGATCTGCTTTTGCTCCATGCTTTGTCTTGTATGGTGCTTTCAGACGCCCAAACAGCTGATTGGTCGAAGTTACGAGCAGAGCAGTGGACAGTCAATCAGCTATTGATGATATACCCAATATCAATTGCCTGGTATGGTGCATACTGATATGTGCCACCAGCAGCCCAGAAGGGTGAGGTGCCTGCCTTGCCTGATATTAGTGTATCTTGATGCCACGAGGAATGCCTTGTGGAATCAAAATTGACAAGGGGTGCAGCCCCCTGATGCTGATTGGCATGGAGGTGTGTTGGCTGCAGGTCCTGCTAGGCCAGTAAAGTAAGGTTGTAGCAGCAATCTAGGGCGGCTTGCAGCACAGTAGTTTTGCGGCCCCCTCGCTGTAGAAGAAAGCCCCTTTCCCTCCGCCGGGCGTGAGCGCGGCCCCCCCGCTCTGTGTAGAAGCGCAGAGCGGGGTGGCCATGAGGGAACGGACAGTGCCATAACGCGGCTTTAGCGCTAAAGCCGTTGGCCGCATGCTGCAGCTGTGTCTCCCCTCCGCCGGCCGTGAACGCGGCACCACGCTCTATGTAGAAGGGCAGAGTGGGGGTGGCCATGAGGGAGCGAACCCTGCCGTAACGCGCCTTTGCTGCTGAAGCCGCATCCCGCAGCTGTGTCTGACATAGCGGTCGGCTGCAGGGAGGACAGAGCAACGCTGTTCCAGGATGGTGGAGACGGCGACAGCAGCACCAGAGCACTGAGCTCGACGTTCCAAGTTCGTTCCCCTCGCACACGGCGTAAGCAGCACTGAGAGCTGGAGGCAGCGGCCGCACCCAGTAGAATTAGGCCTCCCTCACACAGGGCATTTGCAGAAACGTAGCGTTTTTCAACGCTGCGTTACTGCAGATTCCGCCCGGTTTCAGCAGCGCTGGCATACTTTATGCCAGCGTTTTGGCTGCGTTTTCAGCTCGGCTGAAAACGCAGCGAAGAATACTGAAAAGAAAAAAAATAGTAATGCTCACCTAGCCGCTGCAGTCCGGGTCGCAGCCGCTGGTCTCTGCCTCTGATCCGGGCTTCCTCGGCACTCCCAAGTCTATTGCCGGAGGCCAGGTTTGAGAACCCCGCCTCCGGCAATAGAGTGCTGTGATTGGTTGTCGGTGCTTGCTCGATGCCGAATCACAGCCCTTCATTGACTGTCTCAGCCAATCAGAGCTTGCCGGCGCTGATTGGCTGAGACAGTCAATGAAGGGCTGTGATTGGTTATCGGCACGCTCGATGCCCAATCACAGCACTCTATTGCCGGAGGCGGGGTTCTCAAACCTGGCCTACGGCAATAGACTTGTGAATGCAGGGGAAGCCCGGATCAAAGGCAGAGACCAGCGGCCGCGACCCGGACTGCAGCGGCTAGGTGAGTATTAACTTTCTTTTTTTCTCTCTACCTAGCTGGGGCACATTTTCGGGGTAGGGCTTCTAATACAAGCCCTCACCCCGAAAATCGGCCAGCGGTTAACGCTGCCAAAAACGTGGCACCAAGTGTTGCCGCGTTTTCAGCAGTGCTAAAACCGCTGCCCATTCATTTCAATGGGCGACGCAGGGCTGAAAACGCCCCAAAATAGAACTTGCATCGCTGTCAAAGCGCAGCGTTGCAAGGCGCTGTGTTTTCAGCCCTGTGTGAGCAGCCCCATTGAAATGAATAGAAGCCTTGTACAGCGTTTAGCGCTGGGCTGAAAAGGCAGCGCTAAACGCTGTACAAAACACCCTGTGTGAGGAAGGCCTTACGGGGACATCCAGGGACCTTCACTAACAGCGCTGCGGTAGAGCGACATGGCGGGGGGCTATGACACATCTAGGCAGCAGCCCCAGACACCCGAACGAGGAGCACACCTGGGAGGGTGGGGGACAGGCGATGAGCTGCGGTAACAGCGGGGGAGCACACTGGTTAACATAGACGTACGCCTGCTCACTTACTACCTCCTATGCCGCTTCCCACATAAATCCACTTTTGGTTCTTCCAGGACCTTTGTGTCTTCACCCTATCGGGAACTGGGGGTGTGACTGGGGCGTTCCTCCTGTCAAACACCTAGCTTCTGGTGGCATCAAGATACACTTATACCGTCTTGTCCTAGGGGCATGGATTGCTACAGTTGAGTCTGGAAGTTTTTGGACAGTAACACAAGTTTCATTATTTAGGCTTAGGAGGGTATAGACACCCTTAGCATACCGCCACATGGGGCGAAATGTCTACAGAAGAAATTCCATTGCAGATTTTGCCACAAATTTACTGTAGAATCTACATGTCACACATACGAAGTTGACGTGGAATTCACCCCGTTTATTGAGAGGGGTTAATTCAGCAGTAAAAATCCACAGCACGCAATTGACATAGGGTGCATTTACACTGGCGCTTTTTATTCCCATGTGAGTTCTGTGCGTTGTGAGACACACAAAACTTGCATGGAAATAGAACCCATTATTTTCATTGGGTCTATTTACATAAGTGATGTTTTTTTTCTCTCGCAGCGATGCTACGAGAGAAAAACGTTCCAGCATGTTCTATTTTTAGGGCGAGATCAACCATTATTTTCAATGGACTTGCAGAAAATGGCATAGCAGATCATGTGATTTTTTTTATTTTTTTTTTAACATGAAAATTACAGGTTGCATCAATGCGATGGGTTTTTCTTGCAAAGTGTCTCGGAGCAATATCGCGTTCACCGGGGTAAAGGTGTAAATGCACCCATACTGTGGATCTCCCATTCCTATTGCAGGTTAATTCCACGCTGACTGATTCCACAGAATGTGGATGAGATCTGTTAAAATCTCAACCACTTTGCTGCTACTTTATGGCCTCGTTCACAGGGGCTACAAAATCATCACTGTTTTGTAGCCTGAAAGAACCCTTTGGAAACCACAGCCTTCACATACATGCGTTTTGTAGCCCGTGTGAACAAGGCCTCATGCTGCATGTCTTCCACATGTAGGTCCTTTGCAGCGTTTACCCGTTATAGAAATACCCTTAGGGCAGAGAGTCCCTAATCTTTTGTACCATGTCATCCACATCCACCCTTGAGGGATAGTCAGGAGTCAGATTAAATTCCCAAATGAAAGAGGGGCATTTTAAATGTGCAGATACAAGAAATCATGAATTCACAAACACTTGCTGCTCAGAATTTGTCACTAGTGTTATGCAATTCAGTATGTCCAATGGTTCGGACATGTCTAAGACCGGTTTCACACAAGTGTATTACGTGTGAGTGTCCTGGCCTGACCACTGCTGTTCTAACTCTGAGCATCAGGTCAGAATAGCTGTCAGGCGGGACAGCTGTCTGTATGATGGATGCACCTGTAACACGCTGATATGAAACAGACCTGATGTACAATAAATTGCCAGTGCATATGAGACCTCCACAGGCCACCGGTTACGGACCACTGCCTTAGGGTGTCCATACACGTTCTAGTATTCAGCAAACCATCCAGCAATGCTGCGCAGTCTTCTACCAGGTACCATACGTCAGTTTGCAGACTCTTATATTAGTATCTTCTTAAAAATCCAATTAGTTTCAAAAAGGCATTTCATTTGCCGATTAATGAAGCTTATTAAAAAATCTTAAGTAAAACAGGAGTTCAGAAGCCTGTGTTCTTGTAATGAAATTACCTGATGGATGTGTCAGAAGGGATGCCTGGTGTTACTTTATAATAAGAGCTAGTCACTCTGGAGAATCGCTGCCAGCTCATTCTGTGACAGCATTGTACATTTTCCTCTCAGCTTAATTGCTTCTCATTATTTTTCTTCAAAGTTCTGGACACTGTAAAATAATCTGCGGATATTTATAGGCATCTGCCTTTGTCTGTCGGTATCAAGAAATTCAGATCTGTGTTCCAGCGATGCATATAGAGTCTCCAAATAGTGCGGTCCGTGTCCCAAGACTTCTAGCTCTCCCCATACCTGCACTGAACAGGACTTCTTTGTCTTGTTAACGGCTGAGATTTTGTTTTCAGAGATGGACTCCCTTTTACTAGATTAGCTGTAGACTTCAACATAAATGACATTTCAAAACACAATTGGATGAATTTCCCAGGGGTGGATCGTGAATGACATGACCTGGCTGCTGCCATGCTGCTTTCTCTGCTCTCTTGTAATTAGTGCCAGTGCAGTTTTGTGCGGACGCCGTGAGTTGTTTGAGACGGTCCGGGCGCTGTGACTGCCGCCTTGCAAAGATCTAGTGATTTTAAATGTGGATGTTCAGTTGCAAGTGCCTAATAACTAGTCTGTGCAAAAGCCGTTTATCGCGATGTGTGGGCAGGAATGCAGGACTCTGAGGGTTTCCCTAGGAGTCCTCAAGGCATATAAACAAGTCTGTGCATAAAAATACCATATCGGAATACCATTGAAAACTGCTGCCCTCCGATAGGGAAGGATAGGAAACCTGACAGAGCCACTTCAAGCACAAGTGTCAAATCACTGTAGTATTGGTGGCCATACACATTTGACATCTGCTGAACTGTCGTTTTCAGCAGGACAAGCCACTCATCTAATGTGTATGGGAGTGTTCTGGCCCTCACCCGATGGCAGATATTGGGGAAACATTGTACACGCTTATTGGATTTGTTCTCAGAGGACATAAGCTGCCACCACAGGTTGTCTGGCGGCAGCTTCTCCCTACTGAAGAACACATGCCCCCTTGTCAAACTGATTGTGGGTGGTGGGGAGTTGGACGAAATAGCTTTAGAGAAACAAGCTCATTCAGCTGACTGTTATCTAGGCTGCTGTACAAGTGCAGTTTTTAATCAGGTTTTTTAAAATGACGTTTTTGAAGGCAAAACCAGGACTGGATTGAAAAAAATAGTAATTGTATTTGTTTATACTTTCTTTTTATTATTCACACCTGGTTTTTGGCTTCAAACGCTGCATCAAAAAACTTGAGCAAAGTTTGCACTTGTACTGGCACCCCTAGGCCGTATTTTACACGGCCGAAAGCGACTTGCGCGAGATACAACTCTCATTGCACAGCACAAGGACACCCCGTCTGTGTACTGTGCAATATTCTCATGTGAGACGAAAATAGGACGTGCTGTGATTTTTCAAAATCCGTATCAAAAATTGCGCGGGTACATGAACCCATTGAAATGGTTTCTAGTGTCAGATACTGATACTAGACATTAATACATGCATCAGAGCAGATAATGGCGCCAATATGTTATTTCATGAAACATTTTATCTTCTTACCACTTGTTACTTTTTTTAGTTATAGACGATGCTTTTCTGAATATGATACAAATTTACCAGCAAATATTGTAGCTCATATAGCACTATATAGTATTAATAAAAACAATGGGGATTTTCTGCCAGCCTCCCAAGTGAGTGGTTGTCACAAGCAGAGATGGCTGAGCAATGTTATCTAAGTGATACATGTTCTTAAGGGTTGGTTGCGATATTTCACTGAGACACACTGGATATATTGTCTGTAGACTCTGAGGGAAAATCTTTGTCTTCATGATTCTATTATATGGTTTTGGATGTGGAACAAGTGGCTATTGTTAAACAACTTGTAATAACTTTGATGTAAAAAAAAAAAGGGTAAATGGTCCAGTTTTATATAAGAACCATAAAAGGATTGTGTTGGCAGCTTTTGAAGCTTCAGAAGAGCAGTATGCTAGAGAATGCAATCTGCCAGGCCCTGGCATTGTTACCTCGTTTATTTCCTTTACTCACCGATCTTCTTTTCTTACCTTTGCAGAAAGACCTGGCCTTGAAACCACCTGAACGAAAAGAGAAATTGGAAGGACATCCGGCTAAGAAATCCAGAGAGTCAGGGAAATACATTTGTGCAGAGCCGAGTGAGAATGGACACAACCATGATGCGGGTAGCTCGGAGAGGGAGATGGAGAGAGGAAAGGAGCGTGACAAGAAGAAATTCCCCCTGAAGACATTCAATCAGGTACGGCTGTAAACTCACACGTGGTTTGGGAGTGACATGATTATTTTTATACTGCTCAAAAATTTGGCCGAAGTATTTTTTCCACTACAATTTGCGTCAGTATCATTTTTTCTTGAACGTTTTAATAGTTTGTCTGCATTGTTCCAGGTTTTCTTCTGAATGAGGCTGTGTGCGCCCAGCATGTGAGCCTTCTGTGGAGGTATATACTCCCAGCAGGTAGCTCTGATGTATGCCCTTGTGTAGGCCTACAGTCATATAACTTTCTTTTGCTGTAGATCTCTAGATAAAGTGCAGTTTTGTGTGATTTCCTAGACAGTTGAAAATAAGGTATGTAAACGCATACCGGACCAATGTAGGCTAAAAGGGGAAACCTGTTCTCCAACATGTGATTGGAGATAGATAAATAGATAGATTATGAATATATATAATATGAATATGCCTCCAATCACATGTTGGAGAACAGGTGTGTGTGTGTGTGTGTGTGTGTGTGTGTGTGTGTGTGTGTGTGTGTCGTAGGATAGACATTTCTCTGGACTATGCTGGACGATATACACTCATTGTAAAAAAAAAAATAAAAAAAATCCCCCCCTCCCCCCAGAAGGTGTTGTCAGAATCGAATAAAACTTAGATTTATAATGTTGACATAAGTGATTACAATATCAGAGCAACAGAATAATTTATTAAAGCCTGCTTTGCCCAATTCCTCCCATTCTGTATGTGCTTTTTTCATTTTTCTTTTTTTTTTCTTGCCCAGATGTAGGACTTTGCATTTCTCCTTGTTAAATACCATTCTGTTAGTCGTCACCCATTGCAAGTTTTTCTAGATCTTTTTAAATACTCTCTCTTCCCTAGTGTTAGCTATCCCTCCTAGCTTTGTGTCATCATCAAATTTGATCAGTTTCCCATCAATTCCCTCCTCCAGATCATTTATAAAAATGTTGAACAGCACTGGCATAGGACAGAGCCTTGTGGTGCTCCACTTGGTACATTCTTCCACTTGGATGTACAGCCATTTATGACCACTCTTTGAGTACGATCACCCAGCCATTTGTGAATCCACCTAACAGTTGCCTTGTCAATCCCATATTTGGTCATTTTTTTCAATAAGTATAGTATAGATACTTTGTCAAATGACTTTACTAAAGTCAAGATATACTATATCCACCACATTTCCCTGATCAACCCAGTCAGTAATTCTGTCAGAGAAGGAAATTAGATTTGTCTGGCATGACTTGTTTGTTACAAACCCATGCCGGCTCTGGTTAATTTTTCCATTTTTATCTAAGTACGTGCATACATACCGTATTTTTCGCTTTATAAGACGCACCTGATGATAAGACGCACCTAGGTTTTAGAGGAAAGTAGGAAAAAATATTTTGAACTAAAAAGTGGGCTTAAATATTTAATAAAATAACAGAATAATATGTAAACATGAACAGCAGTCATTCAACAGCCGCATTAAGAACTATTATTACTGTAATTAACAGATGAGCAGAGTTTTATTTTAGAACAATACACCTCTAGTCATCAGGAAACCCCAAAAACTCCTCACTGCTGTCCGAACTTCTCAAGCTCAGTGACTCACTATCACTGGTGTCAGCATCTTCATAAAGGATTCCATCCTCAGAACCGTCCAAGGCATTACTGATGCCACATTTTTTGAAGGATCCTACAACAATTTCCTCCTTCACAGCCAGCCACGATGTTTTCACCCACTCACAAACCTGAGTGATAGTGGGCCTTTTCATGCGTCCGGTGGGTGTCAGGTCATGATTCCCAGCAGCCATCCACTTGTTCCACTCCTCTCGCATGAACACTTTAAATGGCTTGTTAATAGAAACATCCAGAGGCTGCAACTGGCTGGTAAGGCCCCCAGGAATTACAGCTAGATGGGTCTTTGCTTCTTTAAATATTTTTTTTGTGTTTTCACTGATATGTGCCCTAAACTGGTCAAGTACTAGCAGGGCAGGTTTCTTCAGAAGCCCTCCAGGGCGTCTGGACCACACTTTTTCGATCCATATTTTCATTCCACCTTCATCCATCCTTTCTCATCAACATGGGCAATAACTCCTCGTGGGATTTCCTCTTTTGGCATGCTTTTTCTGTTGAAGATTAGCATTGGTGGAAATTGGGTGCAATCTGCACAGCAGGACAACACAACCGTGTAATGCGTTTTCTCATGACCTGAGGTTTTCACAGTTATGGATTTTGCACCTTTCAAATCAACAGTCCTGTTTGATGGAACATCAAAAGTTAAAGGGACTTCATCCATATTCCCAATCTGGCCTATTTCAAAGCCATTTTTCTTTCTTGCATCAATTACAAATTTATGAAAAGACACAATCTTGGCTTCATATTCTTTAGGCATTTTTTGCCAAATCCTAGTTTTGGTGCGCATAGCAAGGCCACATCTCCTCATGAACCTGTAGCACCACGATGCGGATCCAGTGAAGTCCTCAATGCCTTTCTCTGCAGCAAGACGCTTGGCTTCAAAGATGATCATTTTTGTAGAGACTGAAAATCCGTTGTTCCTGTGACGTATTATCCACTCTTTCATTTCCATGTCTAGCTGTGGCCATTTTGCAGTACGCCCACAAAAAGTGTGCTTACGTTTATTTGCTTTTTGCAGCTCCTCCTCCTGTTTCCTCCATTCACGTATCATTTTTTCTGTTTGAGGCGGCCCAAAATGTCTCTCAGCTGCTCTGTTCCCATGTTCTTTGGCGTATTTCACTACCTCCAGTTTAAAAGGGATTTTATATGCTAGTCGTTTCTGCTTTGACATCTTTCTAAAATTGGATGGATGCAGCAGGAGACTAAGGTAGCTTTGTCATGCAATAATGAAAGAACTGTAAGCACTTCCTCATAGGAGGAAGGGGTCAAGCTGGTTGGTGGAGGAAGGGGAGCAACAGTTGTTCCCGCCGGCGCTCACCACCAATCAGCGGGCGGCAGTGCAAAGGAGAGAGAACTGATTCTTTGGCCGAATGTTCGCATGATTGCGCGTTAAACTCGCGATCGCGCGAACAAGCGGCACATTCGCTCTATAAGATGCACTGACTTTTCTCCCCCACTTTGGGGGGAAGAAAAGTGCGTCTTATAAAGCGAAAAATACGGTACTGTTTAATAATTTGCTCAAAAATCTTTCCTGGTATAGAAGACAGGCTCACAGGCCTGTAGTTATGTTGATCCACCTTCTTCACTTTTTTGAAGAAGGGGAGAACATTTTCTCTCTTCCAATCTTCTGGGACTTCTCCTGTTCTCCAGGAATTTTCAGAGATTATGGTGAGTGGTTCAACAATTACCTCCACTGTTTCCTTTAGTATCCTAGGATGTAATTCATCTGGACCTTGAGACATGAATTCATTGAAGTTAGCTAAGTGTTCCCTCACCATCTCTCTGCTTACAGGTAGCCTGCCTTCTTTTATTCCCCCAATAGCACAGGGTAGATAAGTTGATGCTCAATCTACTTTCTGAGAGAAAACAGATACAAAATAGGAATTTAAATGTTCGACCTTCTCAACATCATTCTTAACCAATTCACCATTTTCCTCTTTTAAGCATCCAATAGCATCTTTGACTTTTCTTTTGCTTTTGACATACCCCCCAAATCCTTTTTTATTGCTTTTGGCCTCTGTTGCAAGCTTCAATTCATTATCAGCTTTAGCTTTTCTGACACTCGTCCCACAGTTTCTGCAGATCGCATTATATTCTTCTTTAGATATTCCCCCCATCTTGTGATAAACATGTTTCTCTTCATTTTTAACATGTGTGCAAGTTCTGTGTTAATCCATCCTGGTCTCTTTAAATACTTCCCATTCTTCCTTCTTTAAGAGATTGCAAATGATTGTGCTTTGAGAATCTAATTTCGCAATATTTCCCAACCTACTTGGACATTTCTGTCCTTTAGGCTGCCTGACCACGGACGTTGCAAAATCCTGCGCCGGAGAGCCACCGCCCGTGAGCAGGAGCCAGCAGATGGATCTTTGTGGTGAGCCAGATGGGCTCACCGCGGAAAATTGCGGCGATTCGCAGCATGCTGCGAACTGCCGTCCGCGAGTGGAGATTCGCTATGATTCTCCACTTGTACGCAGTGAGAATTCACCCGTGGACAGGACTCTTAAGAACATCCAGCCATTGGATTCTTTCTACCCTTTTTCTGAGTTCATTAAAATCTGCCTTTTTGAAATCCAGCCTTGAGGTCTGAAGTTTCTTAGGTCTTCCTCCTCTTTTTATCCAAAATTGAAGGATAGCATGATCACTGCCTCCTAAGGTCCCAGCCACCCTTACTTCCTCAACCATTTCCTCCCTGTTGGTAAGAAGTAGCTCCAAGATACCAGATCCCCTTGTTTTTTCTTCTATTTTTTGGAAAATAAAGTTGTCAGCAAGAGCGGATAAAAATTTGTTGGATCCATTACTTTTACCTGAGAGAGATTCCCAACAAATGTCTGGATAGTTAAAATCTCCCATTATCACTATGTCATGCTTTTTTGAGAGCTTGGCCAGCTGATGTAGAAAGAGTTCATCAATATCTTCTGCTTGTCCAGGTGGCCTATAGCAAATGCCTACAATAGTGTCCTTTCTGTTAGTCTCTCCTTGTATTCTTACCCAAATAGTTTCAGTAGTATTGTATCTTGTCCCCACGCTGCTAGAACCTTTTGAGGACCTTGCTGCACACAGCCAATCAGCAATGTGTGGGCGTGCACTGGGCGCATACAGGCCATCACTAGCTCTCCACCCATTCTGCTGGTGGTCACAAGACACAAGAATACTAACCGTTTCTACAGAACTACCAAGCTCTGAAGCTTGAATCTCTGTGGAGATGAATGATTTCCTAACATACAACACAATACCTGCTCTCCTTTTTTTTTAGGTCTGTTTCTTATAAATAAGTTGTATCCTTCAAGCCTTGTGTTCCAATCATTTGCATCATTCCACCAAGTTTCCGTGATGCCTATGACCTCTTATTTCTCTTCCTGTGTTTAGGAGCTCCAATTCTCCTTGTTTGTTTCCCATGCTCTGTGAATTTTTGTAGAAACCTTTTAGTTTGTGATCGGTGTCTCTTGCTCCTCTACTTTCCCTCTGAATTTTTTTGTCTTTGTTCTTTCTTTCCACTTCTAATAGCAAAATTCTCAACTGTATTAATTAGCTGTATATTTTTACCTGGCCTTTCACTTCCCTTCCCATATTGTTCTAGTTTAAAGCTCTCCTAATGAGTGAAGCAAGGCGCCCACCAAATATATGCTTACCTGTTTTTGTAAGGTTCAACCCATTTCTAGCAAGCAGTCCATGATACAGGTAATTCACTCTATGGAGGCTCTAGTACCTCTAGCTTGGATGCAAGATGTGATACGGGCAGGCATGGAAGCATACAGGTTCTGTATGGTATCCTGCGGCATATCAGTCCACATTTGCTGTAACTGAGCCTCTAGATTGTGAAAATTCCTAGATTGACGAAGTTGGCGTCCTAGCCGGTCCTATATATGTTCTATTGGCGATAAGTCTGGTGACCAGGCAACCACAAAAGTGTGACAATGTTGTGGAGGTATTCCTGTGACATCCTTGCTGTGTGTGGCTGAGCATTAGCCTGCTGGAAAATGTCTCTCATGGCGGCTTCTAAGAGTCAACACATGTGGCTGCAGGATGTCCTGAACATATCGCTGAGCTGTCATTGTCCCTCATACCACTACTAGGGGTGACCAACTGTTGTATGCGATGCTCCCAGACCAACACACCAGCAGTGGAGGCAGTGTGCCGCTCCACAGCAAAGGCAGGATTGAGGTGCTCAACCTTAGGACACGAACACGTCTGTCAGTGCCCAAACTACACCTGGATTCATTATTGAAAACGCTCTGTGGCAGTCCGGTTTCGTCACTAACCACACCACTACAAACTGAGGCGACTGTGGGTGTGTGTCAGAGGCAGTACATGTACTGATGGTGCCACCTGTCTATGGTTGGCGGACAACAAAACAGTTGAAGTTGCTCATGCTTGTTGGTGATCAGACGATCTTCTTTACTGATGGTCTATCAAGGACATCCTGAGCCCGGTCACCTTGTGTTCATGCCGTCAAGCATCCACTGGTCCCAACACCTAACAGTCTGGTCAGAACAGCCCAGGTGGCGGCAATTCATCAGTATGAGCCTCCAGCTTCTTGCACTCCAATAATGCGCCCCTCTCAGACTCTGGTAACGGGGCGAAATCTCTTCTCTGCGTTACACAGACATGTCTAGGGGTCAACAAGCTCTACACAAGTGGGAAAAGAGGTCACTACACACAAGTAGCCTCTGAGAGCCTTTTATAGGCCATGGGTGGAACCACCGTTAGTGCCTCAGGTGGTAAGACCTTCATCTAATCACCCCACAACTGTAATCATTTGCATATCTGCCTGAGATGTAACTGCATGCCGAGTTTTGTAGCAAAAAACGGCAACTCCTTCTAGGGGCTGGATTCTGTTGTCATACATTTCATGAACTTCAAGTAATACCAAAGAGCGTGCAAATCTATATCTAAGAATTTTATATTAATTATGTTTAGCACTGGCACTATTGGTATTAATGAGATATTTTTTAAACACTGCAACTAAAAAATTCTCCATACAATATCAATTGTAAGTGCATGTAAACTTAGAAGAAGCAATTAGGGAAGCATCTGTATTGTGGAGTGTTGCTCATCTTGGCGGTGCGTCACTGTGGATTTGAAGGTTAAAATCAATTAGGGATGTGGGGTTGTGGATTTTTTCTCCCGCGGATGATCCGTTGTGCATCTGCGTGGGACAAAAAAACCTCAATCTGTGATCTCCCGCAAGCAATAAAAAATCAATTTACTGATGACTCGCAGTGCATCCGCTGCGGAAATCCGCATGAATAATCTGTGCGTCCCGTGGAAGGAGGCCTTTGTGGATAGGTCTGTCATAGTGACAGGTTCGCTATAGTTCCGCATTGAACGCTGAAGCCTTTGCTGTATTTATGAGTGATTCCAGCAGCTCATTTACATGATGCAAAATCCCATTTTTATTGTCTCTTTAGAAGTTATTTGCTTGTGTTTGTGTGTAAACATGTCTGTTCTGCCCATTTGATCATAGTGTATAAAGCTTGTCATGGTGAAAGAATTCTGTTTACCACCATAGTGATTTTCTTGTATTTCTGGTTTTATCTTTTTCTTCATTTCAAAGCATTATATCATTGTCTGATGACAAACATATGGCTTCTACATTATTGATGAAAGAAAATGGGTTTTCCATAGAAACTGCGAGGGGTTTGTTTTGCATTCCTTGGTACAAGGGAGTAGTGTAAGCCAGTTGTCTGAGTGCAAACAAATGGACGAGGATTTTATGCCGCTAATGAGTAGATCTTGCAAAATTGAAACCAACACATTGTGGCCCAGTGCTGTCAAGACGGTGAATTATTTGTGTCAGTCCGATAATGGAGGGGGCCATTGTGGGGTTGCAGGGTCTGGAGGAAAGGAACAACGGCGCACTGTGAAGAGGGCACAGATGGCTGTCCCTTCTACTGCAACAATAATCTTTGACTGCATCAAATTCACAGCTGCTCACCCAATTCACGAGGGGATCCCCGGCTCGGATGTAGCGCAGGGAAGCTCGGGATACAGAGCTTGATTGAACTCATTTCCAGCCAGACCATGTAATATAGCGGCTCCTCCATCAGAACTTACTTTAATGATCTACAGTGCTGATGACAGATGGATTAAGCTAAAGCAGTGAAAGGGGGATATGCTTCTCTTATAACGGTACCTTAAAGGGAATGCATCACCTACTTTTAACTAAAACCAAATGCTGGCATGCAGCTTTTAGATTTATTTTTTTGTTTTTCAGTACATGATTATGAGGTAGCCATTTGCTGATGCTGCAACTCAAAGATTGGTTTGGCAGCAACCACATGGACAAAATAAACGGTCTGGAAATGACTCATTAACTTCTATAGGATAAAGTTCTAGGCATGCTTTGTGATCTGAGTAGAGGTCATTCTGCAGGGAGGGAGAGGAGGTGACCTGTGATCATCACCTATAGTCAATGGGGGATCCCATCCATACACATTATATAGCCATTGGCCAAATGTTTTGATTTGAACAGGACCAGTCAACCATCTAATGTTTACAGGGTATTACTATTGTACTTTGATGGCAGATGTTGGGGGTGGGGGGATCAGGCAGTTGGATTTCAACATGCCTGATCCTTTTGTTCTTAAGTATGTTGAGGAGAGAGGTAGCAGCAGCCTATTCCCCTCTATCAATTGAGAACACATGTACACTCAGAAGAGCCAAGTCTACGTGTGTAGGGAAGGGGAGGAATTAGATGGAATAGCTGTTAGAAGCATTTGGTACAGTATCTAATGAACATTACCAGTTTCTGTTGTCTACCTTCAGCTTTACAGTAAAGGTTTTGTCTTCCTTCCTGTGATAATGGGATGACTGCTGAAAATTTGTCTACAGAACAGGAAGTGTCAATCTATTAGGCTTAGTGGTCTGAGTGAAAACTGCAGGATTTCAGGAATTTTTTGAACTATAGTGACATGGAAAACTAAAAAAAAATTGTTTAAATGTTTAAAAAATATTTTTAACCTAAAAGCTTGAATGAAATAGTATGTCAATTTGTGACAAAGCATCCTGTCTACTAGGGTCACTCACCTTGTAGGGATAACCAGTGCAGTATAGAATTGTTCTTTGGAGACATTTAGAAGACTGCAGGATTGATGTCTCCATAACCGCACATTATAGAAGAGGATTTGAGTGGACCTAGCATGTGCCATAGCCACCTTAACCTTTAGTTTTTACTGTAAAGCTAAAATTTTGATATTTGTAATTGGTATAACATGTAGGTATGCCTTTTGTGTAGGTATATTTATCACCATGTCATAAAGTCCTGCTTTTGCATTGTTGACCTCCCATAGCCACACCTGATGTTAAACTCTACAGGTATGAAGGTATAAAGCCTTTTAGATATGGAATACAGGGTTTATATATCATTCTAGAAATAACTTCAGTGACATTATATTGCCTTATGCAATTGTTCAGCTTAGTCTACTCATGGGAGAAGCTGCTTTTGCAGTTCTTGTTATGAAGGGGTTGTCTGGTTGACAGCGCTTTCGATAGCGCTCACTGTAGTAAGATAACCAACTGAGCTGTACCTACCCCTCCTCTGCCGTGATCCTGCGCTGCAGCCCTTCCATTGTCCCGGAGTTGTTTGTGACAGCTGACGTCATCGGAAGTCAGATGGCTGCAGCGAATCGCTGCTCATTCTGCTGCTATCAGCACTCACATCCTGGCCGCCATGATGTTGTGAGATCCAGATGGTGGTGATGCAGTGGTGACGTCGGTGATTGTCACAACAAACACCGGAACCACAGCGGGGCTGCAGCACTGGATAACGACTGAGGAGAGGGGTAAGTACAGACCAGTACAGGGAGCACTAATAAAGGCATGTGGTCCTGTAACTGGACAACCCCTTTAAGAGGACACACTTTTTTAATTACAATATTAATGAAAGCATTTATTTAATCTAAGTAGTGCCAGTGCGGTACACAAGTTGTCCTAACTCACTTTAGCTCCAATTCTTGGAGGGGCTCATAGTAGAATATCCACGTCTCCGAACACAGAACCTGCTCCAGTTTCACATAAAGCCTATTATTATGCCTTTTTGGAGTGTGCGGGTATCCACAACTATGTGATGAAGATACAGTTGTGGCTCTGGTTGTATTAGTACTTATTGCTACTGATGTGATGAAATACAGAATGGAGAACGTTAAGCCTTATGTACAGTGGTTTCAGAAAGTTTTCAGACCCTTTCACGGTTTTTACATTGTGAAAATTACCAGAATTCAAGTTTTTCACGATCATTCTGCACTCACTACCCCATTATGACAATGTGAAAACAGAAAGGTAGAAAGCTTTGTACATTTAAGTCTGAAAAACTAAATGTTTTGCATTGACATAAGTATTCACACCTTATACTCTGTACTTAGTTGAAAGACCTTTGGCAGTGATTCCAGCCTCCAGTCGTCTTGGGCATGATGTCACAAGATTTGTACACCTGCATTTGGAGATTTTCTGCCGTTCGTTTTTCAGATCCTCTCAAGTTCTGCCAAGTTGGATGGGGACCATCTGTGGACCGTCATTGTCGGGGCTCTGGCTGAACCACTCGAGGACATTCACGGAGTTGTCCCTAAGCCACCCCTGTGTTGCCTTGCTGTGTGCTCAGGGTCTTTGTCTTGTTAGAAGTGAGCATTTTTCCATCCTGAGGTTCCTTGTGATCTGGATCAGGTTTTAATTAAGAACATCTCTGTACTTTGGTCAAGAATGATAGAAAGCTGAACGGAGCAGTCTGCCTTTCCCAAGCCACTGAAAGCACCCTCCCATCATGATGCGGAGACCACCATACGTTACTGTAATGCTGGTATTGGGCAGGTCATGAACCTCGTTTCTTACAGACCTAATGCTTGGAAATGGGGTCTAAACGTACAATCTTGGTTTCATCAGACCAGAGAATATCGTTTCTCACAGTATGAGCGTTCTTTAGGTGCTTCTGGGCTTTCATGTGCCTTTTACTGAGGAGCGTCTTCTTTCTGGCCACTCTGCCGTAAAGCTCGGATTGCTGGAGAGCTGCAGAGCTGTTTGACCTTCTGTAAGTTTCCCCCACCTGCACATAGGTTCTTTGGCACTCAACCAAAGTGACCATTGGGTTCTTAGTCATTTTCTAACCAAGGCCCTTTCCCTTTGATTCCTTAGTTTGGTGGGTTGAACTTTGGAGGCCGCTGTGTGCTTTGGAACTTTCAGTGCAGCATAAGTTTTTAGTAGTGTTCTCCCACACAATCCTACCTCTGAGCTCTACAGGCAGTTCTCTCCTCGGTATTATTGTATCTTGACGCCACCGGAAGCTAGGGGTTTGACAGGATGAACGCCCCTCTCACATCCATAGCTCCCGATAGGGTGAAGGCTGGAAGGTCCTAGCTGCACAGTGTACATTGGTTAGTGCCTGGCCTGAGCCAAGCCTGAGGGTTACTTGTCTTTGTAGGTGTACATTATTAGATGTGAATGTTGCCATGTTTGGCAGCATTAACATCTAAGAATGTAAGGCTATGCTGGAAATTAACCCTCAGGCTAAGGCTGCAGCCCAGGCACTATTACATACACACACCGCAGTGATTTGGCTGTCAGGTCCATGCCACGTGCCACCTCTGTGCTGCCTGACGCCCGTTCCACCGCTCTCTATTGTTGCCACAGGCCGTGCATTTGCCTCACCGTCTTGACAGCCACCTGGCTGGCCGCCGTCTCTGTGCCACGTGCCGGCATCCGGCTGTTGCCTCCGTACCACCCGCTGCCTTAGGGCTGCATATTGTTAGCTCCCCCACTCTCTCTGGTCCCAATTGTGCCTGCAGGCCGCGGTATAGCCGTCCAGCGTGTCTGTGCTGCATCCTGCCATCCATCCTGTCACCTCTGTGCTGGCCGCCGCCTCAGAGCTCCATTATGTCAGCTCCCCTAGCTGTGTGCTCCGTTGCTGGCAATCCTTTAGTGGCCTTCCAGGACCTTCAGGGCAAGCAGCTGTGCAGCCAATCACATTCAGGGGGCATCACCCCCTTGTCAATCTTGACTCCACCAGCAGTGCCTGGTGGCGTCAAGATACAATAATACCTCTCTCCTCCTTATGGCTTGGTTTTGGCTCTGATATGCATTGTGAGCTGTGAGACTTTATATACACATCGGTGTGTCTTTTAAGATTATGTCCACTCAACTGAATTGACCACAGGTGACTCCAATCAAGGTGTAGAAATTAAATCAAGAGTTAAATTTCAAGTCTTATATTAAAGGGTCTGAATACTTATGTCAATGCAAAATCTTCGTTTTTCATATTTTAAAAAATTACAAAGATTTCTAACATTCTGTTTTCACTTTGTCATTATGGGGTATTGAGTGCAGAATGATGGGAGAAACTTGATTTCTCCCCCCCCCCCCTCTTATTTTGCACATGACCACAACATAACAAAATGTAAAAACGAAGTGAAAGGGTCTGAGTTTCCGGATCCACTGTGTACTTGGCACTTATTTGCACATTGGCACGCGCTGTCCCTGTGGCACCAGAATCATAGGCAATCTGTGTACAGAAAAGGGTTAGGTAAACATTAGTACTGAACTGTAACCAGCCAGGGTGGCAAGCTTCTGTATTTGGTTGCTAGTTCTCAACATTTGTAATGAATCAGAAAAAAATGCAATCTGTGAGCTTTACACAAAAATATGTTTAGGGATCTTCCACTTACACTTTTAGAAGTTTTTTCCGGGCTGCTTAACCATAAGGCCTCCTGCAGACAGGCGGATTTGCACTGCGGAATCCCGCTCCGGATTTCGCAATGGGCTTAGGGCTCAGCATGCTATGAGAAAACGCAGTTTCCTGCCCACGAACGGAAATTGATTTGTGATTTTCTGCTCGCAAGGGAGAAATCGCAGCATACTGCAATTTTTGTGCGGGGTATGCACGGCCGGCTTCCATTTAAGTCAGTGGAAGTTGTCAGTCCTGCGGCCATTCTGCAATCATCATTGCAGAATGGCCACAGGAGCTGCATCATCGCCATAGCGTCCTCTCAAGTGCGCGTGTGCCGGCCAGTGCTCCGGCTAGCACATTCGCAGCTGAAGAGAAGACTCCAAACAGGTAAGCTGGCGTCACTGGCCGGGCACTGGGCCGTGTGCAGGCAGCCTGAGCCAAATGGTGCATCGCCAGCGGCATCAGTTGAAATGTATTGCAGAGCTCCAAAAGTAATAAAACCAAAAATTCCTCGTGTACCTGACCTCTCCATACTGCTGGTCTCCAGTCATATGCTCGTTCCGCTGCAGCCAACCACCAATCGCGGTAATGATGACACCAGTGATTGGTCGCAGCCGTCACGTGCTTGGACAGGCACATGGCTGTTTGTACCAATTAGGCAGCGGAGACTCAGAGATGAGGGGGGGGGACCCATTTTAATACCCTTACACTTATACATTAAGACCGCCTTGAGTATTTGGCCTCATGTCCACGGGTACGCACGGTTTCCAAGTGTGGATTTCCGCAGTGGTTTCAACCCGTGCCCATAGCCATGGCGGATCTCTGTCCACGGCCAGATCTCCTTTCTTCTGCACTGAACATGCGCTCAGCACTAACTCCTGCTTTACCGCGGATCCGTGGCACGTTCACAGTTTCAGTTCTATTGACTTCAATGGAAGCCATCCGTGCGGGAATCCGCAGAAAATGGAGCATGCTGCCATTTTCCTCCCATGTGTGTGATCTGCATGCTGGGGGGAAAAAATCACATCCGCATGCTTTAAATTGTTTTGCGGATGCTAATGCATCCCTATGGACAGCTTGATTTGTGGATCTCCTATGCGGATATCTGCCCGTGGACATTGGGCCTTTCAGCTTGTTTTTAGTGTATCAACAATATGTTGAGAATACACAGTAGAAAGGATAAACTGATTAAAAAGAGATTAGTGAGGGTATAGTTACATAAGATTGTTTTTAGCACATGTAGTATTGCAATTTCATGGCAGAAAAAGTAATAAAAACTGCAAAGAAAAAAAACAGTGCGCCCCAAAAATAAGACCCTGTCTTATATTAATTTTTGCCACAAAGACGTACTGGGTCTTATTTTTTGGGGATGTCTTATTATACTTGCCTAGCAGGCTGGGTCCTTGTCTCTCCTGCTGCTCTCCACAGCTCCGACACGCTTCCTGCAGTCCTCTGCTGCTCATGAGTGGTAATTGGTTTTTCGATCTCTGCTCAGCCAATCAATGCATTGCTGGATGAACCAATGCGATGGCTGTGATTGGTTTATCCAGCGCTGCATTGATTGGCTAAGCAGCGGTCAAAGTACCAGTCACAGCCATCGCTTCCTGGAAGTGGGATTTATGAATCCCATAACCAGGAAGTGATGTACGAGTGGCCGAGGCCTGCAGGAACCACACTGAACCTCTAAGAGAGCAGCAGGAGGGACATGTACCAAGCCGACTAGGTAGTGTATTTTTTTAATGTAGTGTAAATTAGGGCTTATTTTTTTGGGAAGGGTTTATATTTCAAGCCTCCCTGAAAATTAGGCATAGGCTTATTTTCGGGGTAGGTCTTATTTTCAGGGAAGCGGGGTATAGAATTCTTACTTTGATCACCATTATTGTTGCATGATGATGTGGGTTATTCTTTTCTTGCAGTTGTGTGTTTTGCCCCCACCTTTCCCCTCCATCAGCCGACATATCTATACCTCGCCCTTGTGCTTGCAGGGAGCAACTGAAACACACAACCAGAATGTATCAGTAATTAATTAAATCCTTGATAATGAGAAACCTCTTGAATATTGTTGGTATTGTATCCATGGATATGAGGATTCATCCACCTACTTATTGTGGAAAAGCAGCACGAAAACTATTTTAATAGGTAAATGTGTGTTATACGTATCTAAGGCTAGGAATGAGTGGCAGTGTGTAATCTATTGGGAAGCAGCTGTGTAGGTTTACTAGCCGATTGAGTGCATATTGTGCAGGTCAGTAGAATCCATGGGTTGTGCGGGCAGAAGAGGTGGCTGTCGGGACAGATGGCGCTATATGTCCTCCTTATGCATCTCCTTGCTGCCCCCTCTAATCTCTGCTCTCTGGATGTCATCCAGCATCATAGGAATATCACAGTAACTACAATTCAGGCTGATACGACCGTTATTACAACTGTCTCTGCGTGGCACACTGTATTTTTCAGTTACTATAGGTTATGGATGACGGGGACTTGGGGTTTGCTGGCAGAGAGCATTTGCCATCCCCTCCTATATTGCAACTCTCCTAGTGATTCCATCTTTTCAGGGTTGGACTGTTGGGAAATTTCCTGGCGTAGCATATAATGCAACTGTAGTCTTTGATGTGGGATGTTTCCTGTCTTGTGGTGATAATTGATATACCTTGTAGACATACTGTCAGGGACAGCAGGAAGGGGAACTCTTGTAGAGGTCAAAGGAAAATTGGTCTCAAAATGAGGAATTGTTGTAACGGGACATTGAGTGGTTTCCTTGTATCAAAGAAGTCAGTTTACACCATAGTCCGGTGTTGTCTGCCAAGTATCATGTATGTGCCCGTTCATACACAGCAGATATTTGAGACCATTCTGATTATATAATAATTTTTTTTTTTTAAATTGATCTCGGGAAGAGTTTTGAGTCGGCTTCTATCACAACTCTAATATGCGTTTATAATTTTAATTTTCCATTTAGAGAGTGATTGGTAGGATTTGTGAGTAGAATGTATTGTAGTCAGCTTCCAGTCCTAACAGCTCCTATCTCGATGATGCAATGGGTTTGTGGATGGCTCAAGGGGTTCTGTAGTTTTAAGTGAAAGCCAATGCCTTGGGGACATGCGCTATGTACTTGTGTTGTGTGATGATATCCGTATAGCACTGTATTTAGGCCTTCCGTATGTACTAAAGTCATGAAAACTAGTACAGATAGTGTTAAGGCCCATTTACACAGACCGATGATCGCTGAAATGACAGTTTGAGTGAGAGCTTTGAGCGATCATGTTGCATAAACTATTAAGTAGCTACTCGGCTACTTAATAGCGATTTAATAACCCGAGGGCTCTTATGTGCGCTCAGATCCTTTGTTCTCCACGGGGAAGCAATGCTGATAAGGCTAAAGGACGATTTTTAGGTTGGACTTAATTTAACAATCAGCTAGCAGTGCACAAAAGTGCACGATGGCCGCGCGTTTAGACGCAACGATTATCACTCAAACGATCGCTTTTTAGCGATTTTTAAACGATCATCGCTTTGTGTAAATGGGCCTTTAGTCCTGGCCGTGATAAGGACCAAAATAGGACTTATCATATGAACCTAATGGGCTAAATTGAAATACCCGGACCGCACATACAGGATATATGCCTTTCTGAATGGACCCTTAGTGTGGGCAATTTTAATCAAGCGGATCACTGATTGCAACTCCTAACCTGCTGAGGACAAATGAAAGCTGAAATCTTCTATGAAAGCGCCACTTAAAGGGGTTGTCCCGCGCCGAAACGTTTTTTTTTTTTTTTATAACCCCCCCCCCCCCCCCCCCGTTCGGCGTGAGACAACCCCGATGCAGGGGTTAAAAAAACAACCCGCACAGCGCTTACCTGAATCCCGGCGGTCCGGCGTCTTCATACTTACCTGCTGAAGATGGCCGCCGGGATCCTCTGTCTCCGTGGACCGCAGGGCTTCTGTGCGGTCCATTGCCGATTCCAGCCTCCTGATTGGCTGGAATCGGCACGTGATGGGGCGGAGCTACACGGAGCCGGCATTCTACACGAGCGGCCCCATAGAAGACTGCAGAAGACCCGGACTGCGCAAGCGCGGCTAATTTGGCCATCGGAGGGCGAAAATTAGTCGGCTCCATGGGAACGAGGACGCCAGCAACGGAGCAGGTAAGTATAAAACTTTTTATAACTTCTGTATGGCTCATAATTAATGCACAATGTACATTACAAAGTGCATTAATATGGCCATACAGAAGTGTATAGACCCACTTGCTGCCGCGGGACAACCCCTTTAAGGGCTCCTTCACACTGGCGATCATTTTGCCGCGAGAATATTGCAGTAAAATCGCATCTGTGTTCCCGCTGCCTTTGGTGGCAATGATGCTTTTTCCTGGGAACAATCCCGCATTGCATCGCTGCCACCCACGATTTTCTCAAGCGATAATATCGTGCGAAAGTCAATATGAGTTTCTAATGTTCAAAATTTATCACACAGAAATTGCATGTACGTGCGTTGCAATGCAATAAGAAGGAGGCTCCATAGGGAAACATGGGAGATAAAAAAAGAAACACAGAAAGATGGGACATGCTGCGATTTTTATTTTTATTTTTCTCACTCCACATCGCATGAGTGAAAACATCGCAAATGGGAATAAAACCATTGAAAATCATTGGTTTCATAATTCTGCGTTTGCACTCACTCTCACATCACGCAAAAGTAGCATGATTTTATTGCAAGTTTGAAGGCATTGCATCTGTACGTTATGTCACGCATCTGCAAAAAATCCAACCGTGTTGGACTGAGATCATTGTGAATCCTGATGGGTTTCCCACCTCCTTCTTAATGCAGTCCCGGTAAGTGTATTGTATGTAAAGCTCATGCCTTAGGCCACTCTCGCACAGT
Organism: Eleutherodactylus coqui; assembly: GCF_035609145.1. Lineage (NCBI taxonomy): Eukaryota > Metazoa > Chordata > Amphibia > Anura > Eleutherodactylidae > Eleutherodactylus > Eleutherodactylus coqui. The sequence continues at coordinate 155,769,033 of NC_089841.1, forward strand.
CGGGTTCCTACAGCGTTTTTAATGCCCGCTACGAACACTGCACTGAGCTTCCATTCATTTTAATGGGGCTTCTCAGACAAGCGCTTTAGCGCAGCGTTTCTACCACGTGCTAAAATAATGCCGTATGTTCTATTTTAGGGCGTTCAGCACATTTTTTGACGCCCTGCATCATTCGTTGAAATGAATGGGGTGCTTTAAAAACACTGTAAAATGGTAATGCTGCTTACTATGCCACCACTACGACATCAGCCGGCTTTGCCTACGTTGTTTCGGCAAAAAATATGTAGTAAAACGCAGGCAAACGTGCACAAAAATGCAGCTAAATGTTGCTCTTAACGCTGTAAAACGCTGTGTTTTTACAAACGCTTGGTGAGAGCGGCCTTAGTGAAGCTCTGGTATCTGCGAAATGACGTGTCCATGTATAATCTAGTAGAAGTAGTATATAAAAATCATCTGATTGTATATTCCCCCTCCACCTTGGCATGCCTTGCAGTTTGGCCTCATGCACACAGCAGATTTGGTCAGTATTTCGCATGTTAGAAGTAGAAATGAATCTGAGAGATAGAAGTAGTTTATTGGAAACATTTATACTGTTCTTTTTGCATCCATTCTGGCCTAATAAGTAACTAGTAGAGAGCTGCGAGGCCTTCCTGAGGAGTCGTGTGCAGGAACAGGTGCAGGAGCCTCGCTGCCCAGAACACACTGATCACTTCTCTGTCAGATGCTGTCTGGCAAGTGAGGTCACCGGAGAGAGCTTTGGCCTCGGGCGCAGCCGGCGGACATGCAGTAAAGACGTGCGGGCTGTTATTGTTTAGAGGAACACACTGCGAACATTCAGGATTTGCTCTTTGTTTTTATTTTACCCTTTCATCTCCTTATCCCGGAGAATCCTACTTTGATTTATATCTAGCGGCAGCCGTATTGATCAGCACACTTCTTGCCTTCTGCGTGCTATGAAGTATTCGAGTTCTTTAACGGTTTGGTGATGCTACATTGATTCTCAATAACCAGGTCATAAGTATTAGCAGCTAGATTGCATTACATTAACCTTGTTTCTGGCTACAAAGCCTACACCGAATTCATACATGCCATTGCTAGCATGCAGGTGCAAACCGGTAATGTTATATTATACATTCTGCACACAATATAAGGAAGTACCATCTAAAAACACTCTGCAAAATCTATGGACAACCCGAAGTCTAAGGCTGGCTGCACACGACTGGGTTTCAATTGCGGAATCTGTGATCGTCACCTGCGTGGATGAACCGCAGTATTACGCATCTGTTAAAAAAATAGACCATTCGCATGTCTGCTCAGATGAATGGATAGCGATTTGCAATTTCTGTGAGCGGATTTAAAATTGCAGCATGTTCTATTTTTGTGTAGAATCCTCACAGACGGCTTTTATTGAAGTCAATGGAAGCCTTCTGACCCGTAGGCTAGCTGTAAAGTTAGTTGTGGATTGGCTGGGGGTACCCGCATCATCACCTAGCAATGGCGCAGGAAATATAAGTATTAAAAAAAACCTGTACTGCGCATGACCGACAGCGAGCATACGCGGACATCCGCAATACAGAAAAGAGGAGGTACGCAGGGTCGCCGGCCGGGGTCAGAACCGGATTACACTGCGGGCTCGCCCGCTGGCTTCATGCATGCCGAAATCACTGCCACCATTCTACAAATGAATACCCACTGTAAATCTGCAATGGCCAAATCAATATAATTTAGGTGCAGACTTGGCTGCATTTTTAACTGCAAACCTGCTGCAGGATTTAACACTTTTATTCCGAAGGTTGAATTCTGTTGCATGAGTTCACAGAAAGGAAAGGCATGCTGTCCATTTAGAATCTGCAGCATTAAAAAAAAAAAAAAGGGTTGATACATTGCAGAAAAGTTTTGTATCATGTAAAGATTTTTGTTTTTTTAAATCCCCTCCACATAGCTTGTATTGTGAATGCCGCTGAATTTCCTGCCCATGTGAATCCAGCCTGGTCATCAGGTGACATCTGTAAGATTTCCAGCAGAACCTGCTCAAATCAACTGGTTGTCAACAAAAGCCCTTTAAACCCCTTGGAGTTGCAGCCTTTTTTTTTTTAATTTTTCCCTTTTTTTCCCCTTCATTTTACATCTCTGCCTTTTATAAGTTGTTTGTTTTTTCATCAACATAGCTTTGAGAGCTTATTCTTTGTCGGACGAGCTGTTTTTTTTTTTGTTTTTTTTTACTGGTAGAGTTTAAGGTACCATATAAGACCTCCTGCACACGGGCGGATTTGCATTGCGAAATCCGGAGCAGGATTCTGCAGCAAATCCAGCCCATAGCATGCTATGAGAAAACGCAATATCCTGCCCACGAGCGGAAATCAATTGTGCCAGCTGTAGCTCCGGCTGGCACATTCGCAGCAGAGGAGAAGACGTCAGACAGGGCAGCTGATCATGTTGTTGGCTTACCTTTTTTAAACATTTTGATAAAATTTGAATACTTTTGTGAGGCTATGTTCCCAGTTGATGTCTGAATCCTGGTTTTACCTCGTTTCTGTGGCCATTTCTAAATGTGCATGTTAATTGCATATGATATAATGAAAACAAAGATCTGGTACCGTGTTAGCCAGTAGAGCAAAATGTGATTGTTCTCAGCAAGAGAAACGACGTAATCTTGTAGATATGATACCTTTTAATGGCTAACAAAAATACATGATGTTATAATAGCGAGCTTTCGTACCAACGCAGGGTACTTCTTCCGGCTAAAATGGATTGGATCTGAAGAGGCATGCATATTTATACACACTTATAACATACATACTTATGACAAGGCACAGATATGGATGTGATTGGTTCGCACTTAAAAGGAGTTCTGCAAAACAGAAAACAAACTTTTTTTGTCTAGGCACTGATAGCGGAGTGAAAGTTTTATGATCCCTAAATTACTGTTGGAGGGGGGGAGGTCAGCAGGCTTGACTTTCTACAAGAGATACACAAACATTTTTAGCTAAATACTGATAAGGGAGTGAAAGTTAATGGCCCCTGAATTACTGCTGATGGGGGTCTTATCTGTGCAATCAAGTCTCACACTTCCCATTCACGCATAAATCCTGGGGAATAATTTAACCCAGTATTCAGCGTGTCAAAGGTTGTTATCAATTTATATTCCCAAATTCTTCTGTGGTTTTGTGACTTGAAACCACCCTTCAATATCAAAACTCTCATATCTCCTATGTCATGACCGTGGTTAGAGAAGTGTTCGGCCACAGGTAATTCTCTTCTTCTGTGTTCAATCGTGTGGCGATGAGATCTCATCCTGGCTTTGAGTTTCTGTCCTGTTTCTCCAACATAAAGACCCCCAACAGGACATTTACTGCACATGATTAGGTACACCACATTGGACGAGGAACATGTAAATGTCCCTGGGATCTTATAGTCCTGCTGTGTGTTGGGAATCCGTATCCTGTCCGCAGTCAGTATATGTGAGCAGGTCTTACAGCTCCTTACATTACAGGGATAAGTTCCTTTTTGTGTGTCAGAGGGTAATGCACTCCTGATTATAAAGTTCCTCAAGTTAGGGGGTTGCCTGTAACACAGAAGCGGAGGGTCCGGGAATATGGTTTTCAGACGGTCATCCTTGTGCAGGGTATGGTGGAGTTTTCTTGCGGTTTTCCTTAGTACCTCTAGTTGCGGATTGTAGGTCACTACTAGAGGCACACGATTGTTTCTTTCCTTCTCCTTGTATTGGAGTAGTTGACTTCTGGGTATCCTGGTGGCTCTGGTGATTTGGTCATCAATTGAGGTGGGATGGTAGCCCTGATTTATAAATGTTCTTTTAAGATGGTACAAGTGTTCCTCTCTGTCTGTTGGGTTGGAGCAGATCCGGTTGTATCTGATGGCCTGGCTGTAGACAATGGACTTTTTGATGTGTTTAGGATGGAAACTGTCCCATCTGAGGTATGTAGGCCGATCAATCGGTTTTTGGTACAGGGATGTCTGTATTGAGTTATTTGAAATCTTTATGGTGGTGTCCAAAAAGTTGATTTCTGTATGCGAGTAGTTTAATGTCAGGTTTATGGTGGGGTGGAATGCATTGAATCTTTCATGGAATTTTATTAATTCTTGTTCGGTGTTGGTCCAGATGATCATGATGTCATCAATGTAGCGGAAGTAGGCCAATGGTTTGCTGGGGCAAGAGGCCAGAAAGTCACTCTCCAGTTTTGCCATAAAAAGGTTGGCATATTGCGGTGCCATTTTACTGCCCATGGCAGTCCCTGTGAGTTGCAGGAATTTCTCTTTGCCAAAGGAGAAATAATTGTGTGTGAGAATGAATCTTGTGAGTTGTAGCACTGCATCAGAGGCAACCCCATTGGCCTCAAGGTGCGCCTGGCAGGCAGTCAGTCCATCCTCGTGTGGGATGTTGGAATACAAGGATTCCACATCCATAGTGGCCAGGATGGTGCCATTGGGGAGGGGACCTACAGTTGACAGTTTGTTCAGTAGGTCCGTGGTGTCTTGCAGGTACATAGTGGCCAGGACCACGGACCTACTGAACAAACTGTCAACTGTAGGTCCCCTCCCCAATGGCACCATCCTGGCCACTATGGATGTGGAATCCTTGTATTCCAACATCCCACACGAGGATGGACTGACTGCCTGCCAGGCGCACCTTGAGGCCAATGGGGTTGCCTCTGATGCAGTGCTACAACTCACAAGATTCATTCTCACACACAATTATTTCTCCTTTGGCAAAGAGAAATTCCTGCAACTCACAGGGACTGCCATGGGCAGTAAAATGGCACCGCAATATGCCAACCTTTTTATGGCAAAACTGGAGAGTGACTTTCTGGCCTCTTGCCCCAGCAAACCATTGGCCTACTTCCGCTACATTGATGACATCATGATCATCTGGACCAACACCGAACAAGAATTAATAAAATTCCATGAAAGATTCAATGCATTCCACCCCACCATAAACCTGACATTAAACTACTCGCATACAGAAATCAACTTTTTGGACACCACCATAAAGATTTCAAATAACTCAATACAGACATCCCTGTACCAAAAACCGATTGATCGGCCTACATACCTCAGATGGGACAGTTTCCATCCTAAACACATCAAAAAGTCCATTGTCTACAGCCAGGCCATCAGATACAACCGGATCTGCTCCAACCCAACAGACAGAGAGGAACACTTGTACCATCTTAAAAGAACATTTATAAATCAGGGCTACCATCCCACCTCAATTGATGACCAAATCACCAGAGCCACCAGGATACCCAGAAGTCAACTACTCCAATACAAGGAGAAGGAAAGAAACAATCGTGTGCCTCTAGTAGTGACCTACAATCCGCAACTAGAGGTACTAAGGAAAACCGCAAGAAAACTCCACCATACCCTGCACAAGGATGACCGTCTGAAAACCATATTCCCGGACCCTCCGCTTCTGTGTTACAGGCAACCCCCTAACTTGAGGAACTTTATAATCAGGAGTGCATTACCCTCTGACACACAAAAAGGAACTTATCCCTGTAATGTAAGGAGCTGTAAGACCTGCTCACATATACTGACTGCGGACAGGATACGGATTCCCAACACACAGCAGGACTATAAGATCCCAGGGACATTTACATGTTCCTCGTCCAATGTGGTGTACCTAATCATGTGCAGTAAATGTCCTGTTGGGGGTCTTTATGTTGGAGAAACAGGACAGAAACTCAAAGCCAGGATGAGATCTCATCGCCACACGATTGAACACAGAAGAAGAGAATTACCTGTGGCCGAACACTTCTCTAACCACGGTCATGACATAGGAGATATGAGAGTTTTGATATTGAAGGGTGGTTTCAAGTCACAAAACCACAGAAGAATTTGGGAATATAAATTGATAACAACCTTTGACACGCTGAATACTGGGTTAAATTATTCCCCAGGATTTATGCGTGAATGGGAAGTGTGAGACTTGATTGCACAGATAAGACCCCCATCAGCAGTAATTCAGGGGCCATTAACTTTCACTCCCTTATCAGTATTTAGCTAAAAATGTTTGTGTATCTCTTGTAGAAAGTCAAGCCTGCTGACCTCCCCCCCTCCAACAGTAATTTAGGGATCATAAAACTTTCACTCCGCTATCAGTGCCTAGACAAAAAAAGTTTGTTTTCTGTTTTGCAGAACTCCTTTTAAGTGCGAACCAATCACATCCATATCTGTGCCTTGTCATAAGTATGTATGTTATAAGTGTGTATAAATATGCATGCCTCTTCAGATCCAATCCATTTTAGCCGGAAGAAGTACCCTGCGTTGGTACGAAAGCTCGCTATTATAACATCATGTATTTTTGTTAGCCATTAAAAGGTATCATATCTACAAGATTACGTCGTTTGAATTGCATATGAAAAACACCAACCAAAAACCACAGGCATTTTACACACAAAAAAAAAACACCTTAGTTTTGTGATGCGGTTTTCTGATCAGCTTCTGCAAGTGTAGCACATTGAAATATCTAGAAGATATTGGTAGAAAACTGAATCAAAGTTAACATGCGCATCAAAAACTCTTAGAAAACCGGGATTCAGATGCCGTGTGGAAACGCAGCCTCGATTACTTGTGGATTTGTCATCCCAGCTGACATATTTCACTTGGTGCACTGCTGCACCTCAGTCTCCTGTCCACTCTAGTAAAACTGTTCAGGTGTTATGTGCTATAGCCCTGCCCTTAGGGCTCATGTCCACGGGCAAAATAAGAATTAAAATCCGCAGCAGATTTTAACTCCTCTTCTGCCCGTGGATCCGCACCCCATAGGGATGCATTGACCACCCGTGGGGTAGATAAATACCCGCGGATCGTCAATAAAAGGGATTTTTTTAAAAATGGAGCATGAAAAAATCTGGACCATGCTCCATTTTCGTGCGGGTCTCCCGCGGGCTTCTATTGAAGCCTATGGAAGCCGTCCGGATCCGCAGGAGACAAAAATCGGATTTTACTCACCCGCTCCGTTTCTTCTCTTCGCCGCGGCGCCATCTTCTCTCCGTCGCGGCCGGATCTTTTTTCTTCGGGCCGGCGCATGCGCGGGGCACCGACGTCATCCTGCGCATCCGCCGAGCTGAAGAAAGAAGATCCGGCCGCGACGCAGAGAAGATGACGCCGCGGCGAAGAGAAGAAACGGAGCGGGCGAGAGGTGAGTTTATTCTTATTTATTCTTCTTTTCAGCGCTCATGTCCGCGGGGCAGGAGGGACCTGCTGCAGATTCTCCATGGAGAATCCGGAGCGGGCCTGATTTTCCCCGTGGACATGAGGCCTAAGGGTTTATTCACCAGATGTGATCAGGTCACATTTTATGCAGCGATTTTTCTGAAATTGTAGCAAAATAATGTGATTTTAGCTTTTAAATTTGAAAAAATTGCAGCAAACAATGCAGCATGGCTGTGACCTGAATATACCGATACTATGTTCACATGGCTGAGTCCACATCAAATTTTTCTGTGCGGATTCCACTTCAAAATCCATGGCTGAGCCAAAGCTCTTAGCTTCAAACTAGCAGCTGATCTGCATGTGGATTTAGCACTTCTCATTGGACAAATTCTTATGTGAATGTGGCACAGAATTTGGGTCAAGAAGTATGTTATTCTCCCCCCCCCCCCCCCCCCACACACACACACTGCTTTCAAATCCGTGTGTCAAAAAAAATAAAAATCTGTGCATATATACTGCAGTGCAGATTCTGATTAGAAGCATTGGAAAACGGAAATGATGCGATTTCGAAATGGAATCTGCGCAGATTCCACAAAAAAATCATGGCACTATCCGCTGCATGAATACACCGCAAGTACTTGCTCATTGGATGAGCTTCGGTATTTTATTATTCAGGTATCTGGATCATAACACACCCAACTTTGGCTTCACTGCCCACTACTACATAGACTATTTCAGACAGTGACTGGCGTATCCCGTTCCACCATTAGATGCCCGAGGACGTTTAAAAAGTTGCACCTGAAAATCTGCACCATTCAATTAAAAGGATGAAATCTGCTGCGGATTTGTGTCAAAATCCGCAATAAATGGTGGGGGTTTTGACGTGGATTTTGGTGCGGATCTGTACCAAAATCAGCAGCGTAAAATCTACCGTGTGTGAATGAACCCTAACTGCAGGGTTTTTTCTGACTATATTATTGATGGTGTGGTAAAACGGGACTAAATATCACCTCTAGAGAGAAAGTTGGCACCTGACAAGGTTTGGTAAAAGGGAGATGATCCCACAGCAGTCAGGATGAGGATCCCGAGGAAGAGCGCAGTATCCCTTTATTGGTTACCAGGCACACGTCAATGGGTCTGAGCTGCTGTACCCGGTAACCCACTACCAAATATATGGAGCTGTGCTTGGTAAACAATAAGGGGCACACCACGCTCACTGCATTGCTGTAGTCCCTTCAGCTAGCTGATTGGTGGGGTGCCACGAGTTGGACCTCCACTGATATGGATGGCCTATACTAAGGATAGATCATCAATATTCTAGTTCTTGTAAGACCCATTAAACCTTGTAATTGTTTAAAGTAAGAGAAAAGAATGTTCCTAGTCATTTTACATGCACGTATTTATGCAGCAGCCAATAGGGAAAAGACACGTGTGAACAGACGTATTCATAAGTCCTGTGTGAATCCAGATGCATAGAAACTAAATAAAGTTTCATAACAAATATTTATTTTTATTCTAGATTTAAGGCATTCATTAACTTACATGTAAAGAAAAAATAAAATGTGATGTTAAAATCAAACCGTTTTTTCAGCATTCCCACCCACTGAGCACAATATATATTCATTTATGGGCACACTTACTATAGAATAGGATGTGTGATTTATTTAATTGGCAAACACCGGTAAGGAGCCTCGTGCCTGGCCTCTATGAAATGCAGTGTTATGGAAACATAAAACTGTGAATTGAACATACCTCTTGGGAAATCTTGGCAGACTGTTCTGAGGCCTGCTCTAGGTCATACTGCATGCAGCAGAGCTGTTGGACTGACGCATGAAGACATCCAGCAATGAGTGAAGCACTGAGGAATGGACATGGTCTTCATTCAGCCTAACATACTATGTAATGTGCTGCCCCACAATCTGCTGGGGAAGTGTTATTATTCCAGATCAGTGTAATGACTTCACACCACCTCCACTGTCACCTACAAAACAATCTGAGCTCCTCTGCTCTCTAGTCTTAAGAAGTAGGACCCGGTGGGGCAAACCTCCCTCCTGGCAGACATTTCTGTGATTCCCAAACCGGAAAGACTCATTAGATAAGCAGAACTACCGCTCTAGTTCCCTCATCAAAGTGGATATGAAACTTTTTACTAAGATCTTAGCATCTCACCTAAATGTTGCTCTTCCACTGATGGTAGGAAAAGAACAAGTTGGACTTGTCTCTGGCCATCAAGCCTCAGATAATTGCCAAATCACCCATCTCACTTACATCTGTCGCTCTTGGTATCCCTGCCTGTTACTCTCCCTGGATGTATAGAAAGCTTTTGATACTCTTAGTTGGTCAGATCTGTTCTCAGTGCTTGAACATAGGAAGTTTCCACAGAATTTCGTACCTGGTTGAGTGTGTTCTACACTTCCTCCCCCAAGGCATCTGTCTGTTACAAAGGCTCTGTTTGGATAACATTAGCTGAGGCACACGACAAGGTTGTTCCTTATTCCCCCTCCTTTTATATCTTCGCTATGGAACCCTTGACTATCAAAATTTGCCATAATCCAGACATCACAGGGGTTGAGATTGTTAATATCCTATTCCTAATTTGTTGACAGAACTGTTCAGGTCTGGGTTTCTGTCAGGCCTAATAATAATACAAAATCATGAGCCTTTAATCTTGCATTGTCTCAATATTTGGTTTCGCAACTCTAGTCGAACTTCCCCTTTCAATGGTCATTCGGGTCATTGGAATATCTGGGCGTTCACCTAATCAACTCATACGCATCATATGCTCAGAATTAGCCTCCCCTCCTCTGCAAACTCAGGTTGCTCCTGGAAAGTTGGAAGCGTTACCATAGTTCATAGATAGGAAAAGTTTACACATTAAAAATGACATTCCTTCCAGAACGCTTTTTTCGTTTTTTGAGATCCTCCTGTCCGTGTCTCGGGACACATTCTGAAAACATCCAACAAATGTCTCCGTTTTGTCTGGAAAGATTCTGTTCCATGGGTCTCGCAGTCTACTTTGTACGGGTACACGCTGAAATTAGGTCTAAGCCTTCCAATTTTTTTTTTTTTAACATTACAAAGCTAGCACTTCTCCAATCTAAATCTAACTGGCCTCTATAGAGACCATGATCTTGTGGACCCTACCAATACACAGACCCCCTATTTCATACCCTATTAGGAGACATTCTCTTAATGTCTGGGGCTCCATTAAGTATTGGGGTAATTTTATTTCCCTCACTTACCCCTTCTGCCTTTTCTACAGGACCCTATTTTCTACAGCCCTATTGACAGCTGTGAGGGCTGTCAGGGTTTCTACACCTGACAGTCGTTCCGTGTATAGGGCCCTTAAGCTGGCCACACACATTAGACACAAGTAGTTTGATGGTTGAATGACAGTTGAACCAACCATCGTCTGGTGAATGATCATTTTGCCAATGCAGCCATTCACATTTTTATTTAAATAATTAAAACTTGCCAAGTTCAATTATATAGGGCAATGGGCAAATGATCTTCTCGGAATGTTCTTTCAATATATAAAAGAGTTCAGGAGGGGCCTGGTTAGTGCAACAATATTGCATGTTATAGTCACTAAAGACTTCAGAAGGGTTGTTGAGCCAGGGAGTGATTTTCACTTCCAGATGGTAGTCTGTAAGAAATTTTATTTCCATAGAATGAGGAAAATTGGCCTCTAGCTCCATGGTTTGTTTTTTTTTTGCCTTCCTCTGGATCAACTTTGTAGAATAGGCTGAACTGGATGGACGTATGCCTTTTTTTGGCCATACATACTATGTTATGTATTCGTGTGCGATGAAGTCAGTGTGTTATTGGTCAGCTAAAACCCAATGGATGAAATCATCTGTTTTGGTCAGCTAAAACCCAATGGATGAAATCATCTGTTTTCATCAACTTTGATGTGTATGGGCACTTAAGGCAGCTAAATGTAAGGAATCTGACGTAGGAGCTCAGAATCCCAGATCCTGTTTTACTGCTAATAATACTGTGTGCTCTACAAGGTGTGGAATAATTGCCTTCATCATTTGTTTGCCTGCACTCCTGCTGTGCCACAATATTTCTGATTGTATTGAAAGCAGATTTTGTTTTATGACAATGACCATTGTTAGTGCAGTTATTAAAGGGGTATTCTGGGTACAGACTAACCTTTTAAAAACTAATGTATATCAGCACAGTAAACCAGCTCTACGCATGCCAGAAGCAGTAGGTAAGTCTGTCACTGTGTTTACTGTGGAAGTGATACATCTAAGCACAGCAGCAGATCGATGGCTGCACGTGACGAAGAGGAGGGTACAGAGTGCCAGATAAAGGTAAAGGTAGTGCTACTTAGCTGTACCTCCCAAAAAACCCTTTAGGTTAGCGAGCAGTGTCCTTTTTCTTTTTTTTTTTGTATTGAGGAACTGACTATAATATTGCTTGCATAATTTGTATAGTGCTGACAAAATACTGTTGTGGTGTACGAAAAATATAATTTAATGTATATTTGGATGCAGGTTAATTTTTTTCAATTCGTTACCGTGTCCAGATCCCGTAAATTACACTCTTAAGGGCTTATTCAGACGACCATATATCGGCCGGGTTTCCACGATAAAAACCCGGTCGATATACGGTCGTCTGAAGCCACCCTAAAGCCCAATTTCCACTAGCAAAATCGAATTAGTGAATCCACGCGGGTGTCCCACACACGTGATCCACGCCCATAGGGAATCATTGGACACCCGCAGGTAATTAAATACCTGTGGATGTAATTTTTCCCCTGCTGCGCGGATTGCACGTGCGAGAAACCACCCGCAGCATGCTCTATTTTCTGCAGGTTTACCGCACAGACAGCTCCCGCAGCTTCCATTGAAGCCTATGGAAGCGTCCGGCCCTGCGGCACACTCACAGCTGTCACTGCGTCCGTGCCGTGGGAAAGCTGGAATTAAAAAATAAAGTGTGCACGGCGCATGCACGCTGCCGGCGTGCCGAGCATATCCGCCTGGCAGAAAAATAGAAGATACGGCTGCAACGGACGGGAATCCGCACCATCAGGACAGGTAAGAATATTCTATTTTATGGCCTCATGACTGCGGGAAAGGAGGGACCCGCTGCGGGATTCTGCAGGAGGAATCCATGCGGGCTCAAATTTCCCTGTGGACAATGAGGCCTTAGGGCTTATTTACATGAGCATATATCAGCCGGTGTTTTTACAGCCAGCCAATATACGCTACCATGCGATGCACGGGCTCAGCGTATATGCCGTGCGGCAGGGCTCTGCTAAGCGGTCTTCCTTTTCCCTTCACCTCGCCTGCTCACCTCCTCTGACCTCCCCTCCAGCTGTTTGCAATGGGAGTGGTGGGATGGGGGTGGAGCTAACCTCCCACCCCTTCCTCTCCCCTTGTCCACAACTAGCAATGAGAGGGGGCGGAGCTTAGCTCTGCCCCATCTCACCCCTTACCATTGCAAATAGCGGCAAGGGGCAGAGAAGGGAGAGGGAGTTTAGCAGTCACGCTGCCAAACTCCGTCCCAGTTCCCTTCTCCGGCCGCTTTCATTGGCTCCCATAGGAGCCAATGGCAGCGGCTGTAGTCCGGCAAGGAAGCTGGGCGCTTTTACGCTATGGGAATACGCCTGTGTGATCTGATTCATTGGAATCCAGTGGATCAGATGGTAGTGTATATCAGCCAGCTGTAAAAACACCGGCCGATATACGCTTGTGTGAATTATCCCTAATGCTGTTTTGCGTGCTGTGCATCATATTTATAGTATTTTACACACACTTTGTTGTGTTGGAAAAAGGTGTGTGGCCTAGGCCGGCTTCATACGGCTGAGAAAATCGCGCAAGATTTGTGCATTGCGAGACGCACAAATCTCACACAAATATCGTGAAGGAGGCCTTTAGCTGTAGTGAGAGCGTGATCACAACACGCACCGCCAACAAGGCACCAAATATATTACTATACTGCCTACATTTTGACGCATCTTTTGCCAGCAGGCTGCAGATAAAGACCCGCAGCTGTCTGACTGGTTGCTAATGGGCGCTAATTTTATGCGCTAAACTGCTTACTTTAAAAAAAAAAAACAACCTTTTCCCTATTCACAAAATAAGTTTGAAAACTAAACTGATTTCCAGTAAACTGCCTTTTGAGGTGGTTTTCATCAGTATGATAGCTGCTACATGGGAGCTCCTCTCTCAGGCCACAGGTCTGTTGATCACCCATGAGATTATTTTACCTTCTTTCTATTTGTAAGCGCACAGCACCACCTGCGCCTCGCTGAACCGTGTGCTGCTTCACAGCAGTCAGAGATTGCTGTGTCTTCGGTGCCCTCTAGTGGAATAAAACGGAAACTATAGAGCCCTTTGAACTCCAGAAGTCACATGCTGTAGCTGAACGATTGCCAGAGATGTTCTCTTTACCTCATTACTTTGTCCTACTGTAAAGTGCACACAAATATCGTTAGGTCCCACATAAATGAGAATAGCTATGTGTCTCCTATCAGAATAGCTTGAAATGCACTTGTAAGACTTGGGAGGAAACTTAAGGGCTGGAACAGGATCTGTGCAATAGGCAAGCTGATCTTCTTGCGTTTAACCACAGCAACACATATCAAGTGCCCTGAAGCTAGTGAAACTTCATTGTGTTGAGTTGACTCCTGTTGATGCCAGTCACCCATCTCCAGCACATTCCAGAGTCATTTCACTGTCTGCAGAACATGATACAGGAGTCTAATCCAATAGACAGTAACTTCTGACCTTAGGGGAAATCCAATTTGATATGCAAAGATCAGTAAACCGTTCACATTACCTACCAAATGCAGCTGCTGATGGTGGAAGTATTATACCCATATAACCCATTGTCCTTTATGACTGTATATCATTTGTTTCTTCACACTTGATTTTAGCATTTACAAAACCCATAAAGGGACAGATCTCTATTAGTTGTGCTAATCCGTAGTCTTGTGATGTCCTGACTGATGAGTTCAATCTCCATTTGTTGAGGCAAAGACATTGAGTGATAGTAGTTAGCCCACAGATCTGTCGCTGCCTGCTACACAGTGACTGTCAGGAATTTATGTCCGTTCAGCACAGTTAACAATCCCCGACAGTCCATGAACTGTAAGGAAATGCTAATAAAGAAAGACAAGGGAATGGATTCACCCTCTGGACACAAAGATTTGGATTTAAGGAGGACTAAACTGCTGAAACAAAGTTCATTTTCACCCTGCATCTGACATTAGCCAGATGAGCAATACATTTAGGGCTCGTTCAGCCTGTATCCAGAAGCGGAACAGAGACGGAATTAAAATGTTCTGTATTTTTCCCCATTCATTTCAATGTTTTTTTTTTTCTTTTAAATAACTGATAGCTTTCAGTTTACTTTCATTCCATTAGGTTTCTATCAGTACAAATAGGACAGCCTGAAGCTGTAGTGTGCGAGAATGACTTAAAAGAAATTCCTTCCTCTTTACCTGCTCTCCCTCTCTGTGCGCTTGCCCGCGCTCTCCCTCTCTGTGCGCTTGCCCGCGCTCTCCCTCTCTGTGCGCTTGCCCGCGCTCTCCCTCTCTGTGCGCTTGCCCGCGCTCTCCCTCTCTGTGCGCTTGCCCGCGCTCTCCCTCTCTGTGCGCTTGCCCGCGCTCTCCCTCTCTGTGCGCTTGCCCGCGCTCTCCCTCTCTGTGCGCTTGCCCGCGCTCTCCCTCTCTGTGCGCTTGCCCGCGCTCTCCCTCTCTGTGCGCTTGCCCGCGCTCTCCCTCTCTGTGCGCTTGCCCGCGCTCCCCCTCTCTCCCCCTCTCTCCCTCCAACAGTTATGTAGTGAATGGGACTCCATGAATATTGAACAGTGCAAAATTAGGGGTCCATGTGCTGTCTGATGATTCTTGTGTTAGAAATTCTCAGACACCGCCCAGCCCAGGCCCGTGTTCATACAGCTGTAAAGGGAACCGGTCACCAGGTTCATTCTACCCGAACGACAGGCAGCATTAACCAGATACAGGTATGCGTCGTGTTTATTCTTAAATGCTGCAGCATTTTAAAATAAACACACTTTGAAGTTTGACTTGGAATGGTACTCGGGGTCAGAGGTAAGTCGCTCCGGACCCAAAACCCCCCAACTACTGCCGTGCGCATCATGCAGAGTGATAGTTCTCCCCTTTTGTGTATAGGTAGAGGGCGGTCGGTGTGCATGCTATGGTGGAACTCAATTCTGAGACGAACTTCAAAGTTTTTATTCTAAAACGCCGCAGCATTTCAGAGTCGCACCCACATGTGGAAAATGGGCATACTTATCCCGGGATCATGGTGGCCGTGGTCCAGACAGCTTAAACCCGATTACAGGTTCCCTTTAAGCCGTCCATACACATCCAGCAGCTGTCGGATGAATGGTTGTGTTGGTTTGACCGCTCTTTCCTCTGGCTGCACCATACACATTAACTTTTGGCTTGGTTGAATGTTCATGCGTTTAGGGAAGAAGTGCCTTAGCATGGCAGCTCTGGCAGAGGTGGCATATCTTCTGGGGATGAAAAGCATCGGGCGCTGAATTTCAGTGTGCCCGTGCCTTTTTTCCTCTGACATTTGTTGGAAAAGTTTAGTTGCCCCCCTACACATCAGAGAGTCATCTGACCCTGCCATTATCGGCAGGTTTGGCCAACTAAAGTCTGTGTATGGGTACAATCTACTACAGTTCTTGTGTTCTAGTAGTATGGCCGGCAGGGAGTACAAGCCTGAAGGCGCCTGCTGTCTTTACACAAGCACAGTCCATTATTGCTCCATTCCTAGATAGGAATGAACAAAGTTCTGTGCTCCTGACATTCTGTAATCAGACCCTTAGCTGGGAGAGATTACAAGGGGTTGGGCTCATGATTTGTCTGGTTAATGTTACACACGGAGAGATAAGATAGCAAGATAGAAATGTCCCTGAATTCTAGCGTCTTATCACTTGTGGCTCATTAATACTTAATTGTTCGATTTAATAACCTGGCATATTCTGAGATAAGTTTCTCCTCCTTGTGGAATAATCACCTGTGAGTTACCAGCTTCATTTGGGTTTACACCTTCTCTGCAAGCGGGCAATGTATAAGACAGGTAGGTAGTTGGTGTCAGTGGGAGTTGCACAATCCGGGCTGGTTATGTCTACAGGTCCCTGCTGGAATAGGCTTTCACATAAAAAACAAATCTGTTCCTAGTGCTTGTAGATGTGGAGCTTGTATCGCTCTAGTGAGATAGACATGGTCGTAGGAATGCTTTATATCTGTGTGAAGGTAATGTTTCCAAACATACTGTTTAAGATCTTCTTTGTCCTGCTGTAAAGCTTTGATATCTTTGTAAGAGGTTGTTTACCCCACAAAATGATGTAAAAGTTTACTGCATTCACAGATTGTAAAAGTGAAAGATTACAGGCAAAATCCGTTCTCAGATAATGTCCGGTATTGCTGGAGAATGTGTTGCTGCAGCTCATTGCTCTACCGCTCATGGCGGGCTCACACGCAATACCTAGACTTAATGTATAGCGGTATCTAGTTGATATTGATTAGAATCCCTGTTCTTGCCCCTAATTAACCCATTGTTATAGTTGATGGAAGCTGGCCTTCTAGAATGACTGCACAAACATGCAGAACGTTTCGAGATACATTTACATGGTGGGGTGAGGGGGGGGGGGGGTAGGATGCAGTAAAAGCCGCACGAGAAAAAGTGTCTGCACTTTTGTTTTGAAATGTTTTTCTTTTTCTGTTATTTAACCACAGATGCTGCAAAACGGTGTCAGAAATACAAGTGTTTCAGTCCTGTGTGGTTTGTGATGCAGTCTTTACTGCACATAGCCCTGTGTGAGTCTTAAGTCACTTGAACAAGAGTTCCTTAGCATAAAATTTGTGATAGTGTCCGGTTTGATTATAATTACCTGGTTGTTGTCATGATTGGATTTGTGCTGGCTAGATAGACCAAGACATGGAGTCTTAAGAAATGTTTGCATTTTACCTTTAACCCGTGCAGGGAGGTTTGGCTGCAAGGTTTCTAGGTTGCTTTTCCCAGAATGGTCTCCAGCAAGCAGCACCTTGCAAGATGCTGAATGCAGTGGTCATAGTCTGGGACTTAGCCAGGATATTGGAGCAAGATGTGCCAAGGGATGCTTGATGGACATGAACCAGAAGCTGTGGCTGGAGATGAATAGAGGTCAAAACTAACCAGGAAAAAGATTGAAAACCAATTGTCAGCTGCATATAGGAGATAAGCAAACTCTGTTTACTCCTATAAGCTCCGAAAGCTAAATTTAGGGGCTTATAAGAGCTGACATGCTGAGTCCGGGGATGTGAGTCTTAGGGCTCATTCACACGGGCGTATGCAGTTTTCGGTCCGTGAATACGCAGCGTTTTCACAAGTCGACACACTGTGTATTTTCTGCGTACTTGCCCCTGCTTGTGCTTTCTTGTACACATATTAACAGCGTTTCTCATGCGCGCAAAAGAAAATGCAAGCTGGTACATTGATTTTATGTGTAAATATATAATGAATATCGACAAAAATAGGACCTGGTTTTTGTTTTTTTTTGTCACGCGCTAAAATAACACAAGTCTGAAAACCCCAATAAAATCAATGGGAATTGAGCACTGTGTATTATGCATGCAAAAACCACATGTAACATGCAGCGTATTTACACTAGTGTGAATGAGCCTTCATACCTGCCTTACTAGCCTTCCTTTTTTAGTCAGGTCTAAACAGCTACACCACCTATACCATTCCCACAAATCTAGACAATGAGTGATGCAGCCAGGTGTAAATCATTTAGAATAGGTGTGTGAGGTTCCAGAGTAAAAAAAAGCCTAATTTTATATTTAAAAAGCGCAAATTCTTTCATAAATCTCCCCATCGTGTATAAAATAACCCGTCAGCTGGGATCAATTATAAACTCAGATAACATCGGGTGACGGTTCCCAAGGACTAGAGCCTGTGAGTGGCTGGCTAGAGCTGTGCAACAGGTATTTAAATAAAGGTCACCTGAAAAACCATTTACTAAAATTCCCTCTTGAATGTTTTTTGTGACCTCAACACAAGGAGGTATGGTCGGCCAACATGGATGTGTTGTGGGCGGTTCACTATACTTGCTGCTTTTGAGTCACCTGCAAGACCTATCTCTGACAAAGGTCATTGATTCCTTCTGGGTCTGTTCACACTGGTTAAAGCCACATCTGCTTCACTAACTAGTGATTCCTGTGAGAAGAAGCAACTTCTCTATTCTGCCCTAAGATAGAAAAGGGAAAAACACACAAGAAATTTCTCTATTCTATGTTGTTCACACTCCTAGGTAGTGAAAGAATCACATACTGTGTTTCCCTGAAAATAAGACCCTGCCTTATAGTATTTTTTTGCCACAAATGAGGTACTCTGTTTTACCTAGCAGACTCGTCCAGGTCCAACACGCTGGTCTCCGGCATTCTGGCACCCTTGCTTGTAGTCCTCGGCCGCTGACACAAGATTGCTTCCTGGTAACAGGGGTTGTAAACCTCTCCTCCTGGAAGCAATGGCCCTTATAGGTTCCTGAGCCCCGCGGCGCAACCAGTCAATGCAGCGCTCAAAGAACCAACCCCGGCATTGCATTGTTTCATCAAGCGCTGTATTGATTAGCTGAGCCGCGGCACTCGAGAACCAGTTGCAGCCATCACTTACTGGAGGCGGGGTTTACGAACCACATTACCAGGAAGCGATCTTATGTCGGCACCTGAGGACTGCAAACAAGTGTGCTGGAACTCTGGAGACCAGCAGGAGAGACCTTGACAAGCCTGCTAGGTAATGTATTTCTTTTTAAGCTAGGGCTTACATTTCAAGCCCCCACCCCTGAAAATAAGGGTAGGGCTTATTTTGGGGGGAAAGGGTAAAACCTATTTCTTAATTCTAACAAACCTTGCAGATTGGAATCACTGACCTCAACAAGCCAGCATTTTAGTGGGTTAACACCAGAAATAGAAATTCCTAAATATTCAGTCTTGTAAGATATGATTTTTGGTTTCAGCTAATGAAATATTCTCCAAGGCCACGTTGGTTGCCTATAAATACAGTGAGGACCTTTTAGCCGAGCAGTAAAAATAAGCATTCAGTGATCGCTGTCAGCCACACAGTGTCTGTTCCAAGACGGAATTGAATTTTGTGCAGTAAAAACCATTTGAGTAAAGAATAACAGATCTATCAGTAATGTACACGGCCAGGGCAGCAGTAAAGTCAGGCATTATTACTTTCTTATCATACAAGGATGTGTTTACAAGTTCACGGAGTTACAAGAGCATTGCATTAGAGCTCAGTGAGATAACGTATTTCATACAAAGGCCGCACAGTACCTCATGCTAATCTGGGGTTTGAGTGGCTGGAGAGAGGTGGCCTCTTGTATTAAGGGTTCGAGAAGGACGCTGAATGTGAAGTCCCAGTTTTTAGTAGTAGCCCCTGTATATAAGCATGAAGTTTTCTGTGATTGCAAATGGCCATAAAATTCTAGCTGCTGTTTTTATGAAGCACACCTTTTTAATGGGGTGATAGATGTTAACAGATCCAGATAATGTGTGCACCATCTAATAACTTTGGCCCAGCATAAACACTGGGTTAATGATCTAACCTAAATTTACCACATTTTCCAACAAATATGTAATTATAGCCC
This sequence comes from Eleutherodactylus coqui, assembly GCF_035609145.1. NCBI lineage: Eukaryota > Metazoa > Chordata > Amphibia > Anura > Eleutherodactylidae > Eleutherodactylus > Eleutherodactylus coqui. The sequence goes on from NC_089841.1 coordinate 155,788,833, forward strand.
TTGACTGTTCTTTTGTCCACTTTTTTATATATGGCAAGACGGTGTAAGCTAAATGGGTTGTTCACTCATAAACTATTGATGGCCTATCCTCGGGCTAAGTCCGCAATAGTAGATTGGCGCAAAGCTCCCTGCCCATGAGCTGTTTGCCAGGCCAGCATGCTTATACACTGAATTGATTTCTGCAAGAAGCAGACTGCTCCGTTGTTACTCTAGTGGCCAGGCTTGGTATTGCAGGCCAAGTTTACATTCATTTCAATGAGAACTTGGCCTGCAATACCAAGCCTGACCGCTAAAGTAAGAACAGAGCTGTCTGCTTCCTGCAGAAACCAATTCAGTGCATAAGCATACAAGTGCATCAGTCTGATGAACAGCTGATTGGCAAAGGGGCCAAGACAATGGACCCCCAACAATCTGCTACTGATGACCTATTCTGAGGATAGGCCATCAATAGTTTACAACCGGGCAAAAGTGCTTGGCTTGTTGTAAATGAAAAACACCTTACTGAATTGCTAATAAAACGTTCTCTTCAGAACCCTAACACTGATGGTAAAACTTAAGTACAAGTTTTTCCATTCTTATCTAGAACGCCAGCTCAAATGATTGTTAGCATGTTGCATGAGTGTTCTCAGATCTGCACAAACTCATCTGAGACCATGCACGATGTGATCACGATGTTGTGTCCTATAGATTATAATCACAAAACGCCGATCTACAACCCTCTAGATGTCAGTAAGATGGGTCTGTCGTACTAAAGGATGGGTTTGAGATGGACAGTGAGGCGTACGAGACGTTTGTAGCCATTTTGCATATTTTAAAGGGCAGCAGCCCAATACTGTGAAATATTTAGTATTCACCTCACTATTAGTAATTGTGTTGTCTTGAGGGTCAATTTTATTTCTATGGTATTTTCTCACAAGTTATAGCGCAATCCTTGAGAGCTTGTTGCTGGATGCCAAATTGATCCTTAAGGTCCAGAAACTGCCTTTCCTGCAAGTATAGAATACGGTATAGTATGTCAGAGACCTGCAAATCATTAACTAGTTTGTCTGTGGGATGTAACACTTCTGCAGCTTATTAATGGCGCTGATAGGCGCTCATAATCGTAAACCAGCGCTCCCTGGAATAGCGTTGTTCCAGACCTTTGACCAGTTGGTATTCTATTTGTAGCTGAATGTAGCGACTCAAATATGTTGGATGTTCGGCTAACTAATGACTAAGGTTTATGGCATACTTTAAAATGTTATTACTCTGACATTGTTTTTATGTTATGAGTTACCTGTAATGTTTATCTTTCCCTCAGCGTCTTCAGCTGCAAATCTTAACCACAAGCTAGCTGCGTGGCACGTATTAGGGGAATTATACTGGGCTGCATGAGACCCAATGTTTACGGGACCCTGTTAGCAGATTTACATCTCGGGTGCCTTAGGGCTCATTCACACCGGCATAAGCGCAATTTGGTTACATAAATATGACTTTCTGCGTATTTACGCACACTACTTGATTTCATTGGGCTTCTACAGTGCGTTATACGTACCAAGATCTGATATGCCGTGCATTTTTTCACACGATCACACATCATGTGACAAAGTATGCTCATGTGAACAAACCCATTGAAATCAGTGAATTTTATTCACTGCATATTACATGCACTACAAGTGGATGCATAATGTTGTTGCTGTTAGCAGTTTAGTTGTTCACGAGCCTAAAGACGAGCTCTCTCCATTTTTTAATAGCTTTGCACTGCTTCTTCCTGTTGTGTGATATCCATGCCAGTATCAGCTCTGACAGTATCAGCCATCGTGTCCTTTGGCGGCCATGTCGTCTTTTATCACTGATCTGTCCAAACATTCTAGATTTTTCTAGCAACTCTGCTCGCATTACATGGCCAAAATATGTGAGCCTGAGCCCGGTCATCTTACCCTCCAGTGATGTATAAAGCCTCGTGTGGCGCAGAGTGTAAGCTCTCGCCTACGACCTGAAGGTTGCAAGTTCGATCCCCACATGATTGAGGTAGCCGGCTCAAGGTTCACTCAGCCTTCCATCCTTCCGAGGTCGGTAAAATGAGAACCCAGCTTGGTGGGGGGCAATAAGTAATAATTACCCGAAAGCGCTGCGGAATAAGTTGGCTCTATACAAATACCAAGATTTATTCTAACATTCAGGACTTGTCTGTTTGTTACTCTTGCCATCAAGGGCATACGCAGCAGCTTTCACCAGCACCACAGCTCAAACGCATCAATCCTCCTCCTATCAGCTTTTTTCGCAGTCCAGCTTTCACATCCATGTGGGGAAAGCAATGGTTTGTAACCTTTTTTTACAATACTGATATCCCTACTTTTCCAGATTTTGTCCATGTTTAGCATTGCGCTTTGCCCCAATGCTATCCCACGTTTTATCTCTGGCATAGATTCTCCAGCCTGGTCAATCTTTGAATCAAGGAAGATGAAGTCTCGCACACATTCTATGGCGCCAGTGTCCATTTTTTACAGTTGTCATAATTTTAGTCTTCTTTAAATTCAGGTAGAGGCCAATTTTTCACTTTCAGTTTAAATCTTACATATCGGCTGCTTAAGACCTGCTTCTGTTTCTGCAAGCAGAGTTGTGTCATCCGCATAACTGAGATTGTTGATGTTTCTGCCACCTATTTTTTACCCCAGTTTCCAATTCGTCTAGGTTTCTCATGATCACTTCCGCATATAGGTTAAACAAAACGGGGGAGAGGATTCAGCCCTGTCGGACACCTTTGCCAATCCCAAACCAATCTGTGTGCCCATACTGTGTTCTCACAGTGGCTTCCTAATTGATATAAAGTGATTTTATCAGCTAGACTAGATGTGCCGATATGTCCAGCTCTTGTAGGGCGGCCCATGGTTGATGCATTCAAAAGGCCTGATGTAGTCGTTGGTCTTTTAGTATTCTCACGCTTTTTCCATTGTCCATCACAGGTGTGCAATATGGTCGCGGCTGCTGCGTCCTCCTCAGAATCCTGCCTGCGCATCAGGGAGCACCGCTTAAACTACTGATCTCAGTCTTTCTTGTATTATTTTGAAATGGATCTTGCTTCCATGCGGGATGAGGGCTATTGTTCGGTAGTTGGGGCAATTCTGGCAGCCACCTTTCTTTGGTAGAGGGATGAAGACAGATCTTTTCCAGTTCTGTGGACATTGTGTGGATGCCCATACTGCCTGGCGCAGAGCTACCGGCATGTTATCTATGCCTGGCATTTTATTTTTGGCTAGTTGTTTCATTCATAATGGAGGGTTCCAAGTCCACAGGCTCCACCTCATACAATAGTCCAGGTATGTGATTGCAGGCATATAGTTCCTCTGAGTATTCCCTCCACCTATACTTGATACTTTGTTGGTCATTTAGTTTGTTGCCATTTTTGCCTTTGATTGTGCTATTGCGTGCCATGAAAGGCTTGCAGGCTATCTTGACCTGTGAGAATAGGCCTTTCATGGCTTCTGCTTAGAGTTGTTTGCAATGCTCATTTCAGTCCATTTACTTGACTTTCCTTGCCACTCGGAAAAAATCGGCATTTTGTTGCTTACCTCATTGCTGCTGCTCTTTTATTGGCTATTCTGAGGGTTTGCACGGACAACTAGTTGCGTTGTTTTTCCTGCTTCTTATAGGTGAGATGCTTACTGGCTGTTTCCATAACTGTGGACTGTATTTGTGCCATAGTTCCACTGGATGCTTTTCTGATGTGTCAAGCAGTTCATATCTGTTTGTTACCTCAATAGTGTATGATTGAGGGATTTTAGAAGTTTCGAATTTTCTCAATGGATTACGTTTCTAAATGTGCATTTACACATAAAGATGATCGCTCAAAAGATGGCTTTTGAGCAATCATTTTGCATAAGCTACTACTTGATAGCATGTGAGCCCCCAGGATCTGTATTCGGAGAACAGACCACCTGATGTTCTCTGAATAAATTCCCTTTGTTCTGCCATGGTGCTGACAGCTGAGACAATGTAATCAGCGCTCTCCAGGCAGAACACAGCGTGCGGTCCTTCTTATCTGCTGTTCTGACGAATGATGGATTTCATACTGGACTGAAATTCATCATTCAGCAGAACAGTGAAAGATGGGCACATTTACATGCAATGATTCGCTCAAAAGCCATCTTTTGAGCGATAATCGTTGTGTCTAAATGGGGCTTTAATGCTCCTGTCTGACTTTCTGTTCCTATCACAGCACAGGTATGACAATAAATCTAGCAGGGCTGCGAATAGCAATCGACACATCTGGCTTTTAATAGTTGAATTACTACACTGTCACACTATTGTTTCTTTACTAGATATCAGGTTAATCCCCACAGTATGTTCAGACACAATTATGATTTTATCCATTATATTGCAGTGATATTGATATTCCGGTATTGGCATTCGAAAGTATCAAATTTAAAGATTTTTTTTTTCTGGGAAACACTATTCTTGCTTATCCTTAGGTTAGGTCTTTATAATTGATTGGCTTGGGTCTGTCGCTCGAGACCCCGGCTGATTAGCTGACCAGTTTCCGCTGTCGTTGCCACTACAGAAAGCTTGCGTAAACTAATCCAACTAAGTTCGTCCTCACACGACTGTGTTTGCGTGGGTATTTGCACGAGTAAAATCTGCGCATGCAAAACGCATAGAATAGAAACCATGGATTTGAATGGGTTCGTTCTCAAGTGCGTGTTTCACACGCATTTCACACACATGCAAATAAAAGTAGGTCCTGCTCTATCTTTCCATATTTTGCGCACCAAGGGCCTCCGTAGAAGTCTATGGGGTGTGCACAATCATGCAAGGGGGAAGCGTGAAGCACTGCGCAAAATGCGGAGAAAATAACATCTGGACCTCATTAGACTAAATAACCTTTTTGCCACGGAAAGGGTATGTCGCACGAGGGTGTGAACTGGTCCCATGTGCGCAAAGAATGCCTTCCTATGGGTAGACATACACACAAATCAACCTCATCCAACCTCATTCATGGCAAATACGTTTAGCTGCAGCAAGTGTTTTTGCACATACGGTCATCTGAATAAGCTCTAACCCAATGGTATAAAGCTGCACTAGATTTATTATCCAGCCTTAGCCAGTGTGTGATGAGCTGGCGCATTTTAGTCAACGTTTGCATGGTCTTAGGGCTCCCATATGCATTTAGCCTGCATATTACCCACAAGTTTTTTGCATTCGTTATGTATGGTTCTAAAAGCCCTTTGATTTAACCTGGCCCATTCACACCTGCATTTTTCACGCACGCGTATTATGCTTGTGACAAAAACTGCATGCCCTATTTTGGTGCATATTATGCACATAATGCACACCATTATCATAGTGTGGTACAGTAAATACACATGTTACGTGTATATTTGCTGTGTACTGTGTATTACATGCATTAAAAAATCCATGTGTAATACACAGGCTGAGTACGCTCGTCTGAGTGAGCTCTAACCATTTGACAGGATAGTAAATCTGCCCCATGTCATCATAGTAATTTATTGCAGTTTTCATACCTTGCTTGTTCTGTTAAACTTGAGCACTAATTGATTTTAAGGATTGGTAAATGAAAAGAGACAAAAGGGATAATCGGCTCTCTGAGTCAGCAGGTCGCATTATGGGTAGAAATACAAAAGGAGTGCTGCTGGCTCTTAAGTGTTTACCTCGCGCATTGCTGGATTTACAGCTGCACTGCTCAGTCCTGCTCTATGTCCTCTCCATGCTGCTGTGTATGGGAGACCTTACAGCTACTAGTCACCACCCACCAGCTATGTGAAAACTGGGAATTAGAGGGAGAGTTCACAATGGGGAAAACTGGTGCAAAATTCCATATACAGTATATATGTCATATAATGCTCAGAAACCTGTATAGACATGGCAGCCTATTGAAAAATTGATGCCTGAAACAATAGGTACACTTTAAAAAGACTAGAAATAAGCAGAAGTCAGTCAAGTCACGGACATGATATATCGTACATGATTTTATTAAAGCTGGATTTCATAACAACTGAAAAAAACAAAGAACATGATATGTAAGGGCCACTCAAGTACCACCATAGGGTATACGTCCCTATCAGCTGTTCCCAGTTTCAAAAGAGCTGTTATCTGCAGAACCTTATCAGGTTATTATCGCTCTCCAGTGCTTATCTAAACCAAACAATCACTGAAACAGCAGCAGATAAGCCGGCCTCAGAGTAGGTTCAGCAATTAAAGCTGAATAACAAATCCCAGCCCAGGAGAATAGTTTAAAGTCCTTTCTCCTCTTGATGCTTTTACACATACAGATATGTGACCAATTTATGTCCAGTCAGACTAGTATCAATCTAATGCTACCTTTAGACTGCACAATTTTCCTTCTGAAAATCGTTAAATAATAAAATAATAATCAATAATAAATAATAAAACCCAGCACAAACTTGTGCACTTATCGTGGAGCTCAAACACTGATCAGCGTTTCACGTAGGAATGTAAAAGCTGAACAATTAGTGCTAAAGAACTGCATGATTCGCATCGAGAATCGTACGGTATAAACGCTGCCTGAGCACGGACGATGGTGATGACATCACTTTACAGGGGACTGTCGGACACATTAGCATCTGACACATTAGCATCAGACAGCCCTTCCACGGACTACAGCCCGATTATTGCTGCTGTGCTTTACACAGGAGTGATAGTCCTTCAAGTGATTGGAGGTGGAGCGGCCAGGGATTGTTCCACGCGCCCGCCTGACTTCATAGTGAACAGAAGTCGCTCAAACATTCATATGGCCTGATAGTTACTTTGTTTTTAGTTCTGCTAAAAACCAAGCAACTCCAACAGGTGAGCAATTTCTCGCTCAGTGCCACATCGGTGGCAGCATGTATATGGCACAATTGTCGCCCAAATTTGCTGCTTCCGGTGAGAATTAGAGCGATATAATCGTCCTGTGTAAAGGTACGCCATTGTATCTTGAAAACAGCGGTCATTTTGTACGCGCAATAACTTTTTTATTTTTCCGTTGACGTAGTTGAGCAAGGGCTCATTTTTTGCGGGATGTCCTGTAGTTTCCGATAGTATCAATTTGGAATACATACGACTTTTTGATCGCTTTTTATTGCATTTTTTCTGGGAGACAGGGTAACTAAAAAAGTGCATTTCTGGCGTTCTTTTTTTATTTTTCGGACGATGTTCACCGTGCGGTAAAAAATAATGTGCTACTTTGATAGATCAGACTTTCACGGATGCGGCGATACCAAGTACATATTTTTATTTTATGATTTAGATTTTTTAATAATCGATCTGGCAAAAGGAGGGTGATTTAAAGTTTTATAACTTTTTTTTTTACAATTAAAAAAACCTGTTTGTTTTTTTTTTTGTTCGTTTTTTACTTTACTTTGAAGTCCCCCTGGGGGACTACAAGCAGCGGTGCTTTGATCGCTCCTGCAGTCTCTCAAGCCACCCCACAGGGATGGCTTAATAGGCAGTCTGGTAAGGCAGCCCTGGGGTCTTTCATTAGGCCCCCTGCTGCCATGACACCTGCACGGCTCCCCCGATCTCACCAATTTTCCATCCCTGGCCCCCTCATCTGATTGCCAGTCACACTCTGAAGGTCGCTTTGGTGTATATGCAGTTCAGCCTCCTGTCTTTTGCTTGCCAGGCACCATCATGATTGTGCTTTCTCTTTCACTATTGTGTACTATCAATCCCATGATGCATCAATTAGAGGCTGTACCATCTCCCTTGCTGGGAGGATAGATCAATTATCATTGCCTTCTATAGTCTTCTAGATAAGCTACAGACCATAAGTATAAAGCCAGGAGGATGAGCTGAGATCTCATTCATTATAACTATATGACAGAAGCTGTGTGACCATCAGCAGTAATTGTGATAGTCTTTGTCCAGGAATTATGCTCACTGCAAAACTGACTAGTTTGAGAACACACAACCCCAAGTAGATCTGAGCTGGTCAGAACTGGGATAACACGGACACCTGAGAATCAAGACGCTACGAGTTTTAGATGAAAATAAATAACTAACCAAGGTAACACTAGCCGACTCCTATATACTGGGGGGTTAGCTACATAATAAGAAAAGAAAATTCACCCGAGTTGCTCTTTAAGACAGAAGTCCAGAGAAAAGTATATGTTGTGAATACACAAGTCACAATCCATGTGATGATTATGCTTGGATCACTGGTGTATTTTCTTCAGCTGCAGACTTCGTTGGCAGAGAAGGGTTAAGACCCCCTGGGGTGAAGCAGCGCCTGTGACAGGACCCGCAGCTGGTGAATTCTAATCAGGGGCAGATGTGCAGCAGGATCCATCCCATCTCTGGCAACATTTATACAGAGATAAATAGGTCTTAATCATCTATAAATAACAGCGTGTCATGTCTAAGAATCACTAACCTTCTGTGCATCTCCCTCGGGACCCAGGGCAAGACTTAATTACTGTAGCCTAATGCAAAGGACCAAATAATCAGATGTTTGAAGAAAGAGTGGAGTCTCTTATCCTGGCTTGGCAATACAGATGATGAGGAGATCCCCATGTGGTTAACCCCTGCCTCACTGATGGGTGCCCCACATTCATGCCTTAGTGGATATGGGCTTATTTACAGGAAGTGAGAAGCAGCTCGGCGTCTGGGCTCTGCAGCGGGTCTTTCATCTCATTCATTTTTTTCTGCATGATGATGGTGGTCAGAAGCAAAATGTAGGATGCATATTTATGATCTGTATTTCATGGTGGTGCATTGGTGCCACACTGTGGGGAAAGTGTATAACAATCCTGTAGGTAATGGCTTTACACATAAATGACGCATGTAAGCTAGGGCCACATGATCTGAGAAATATCTGCTCGTTAATACTGCTGATTTGATTTTTAAAAAATGTACTTATTAGAAATGTTTTTCCCAAACACTTATGATGACTTGGCACAAGCCTCATACATAAGGCAGGGAAGGATTTCACATGTGGTTTACAATAGAAAGGTCTAACCGAGTCGGCTAAACATATATTGTGTGAGAAAAGGGATTAGACCTAGAATAAGTATGCGGCTAGTGGCTCAAATCATTAGAAATAACAGAATTATGTGCAAATGTAAGCTCATTTGTTTTTATTAGGAATTCAGGGCCTTTCTTTCATTCCCGCTGTCAGTATTGTCTTCTTCTTTTGTACTGAAGCTCCGTTTCACACTGAGTTAGAATTGTGATGGTATGGCAAGAGCCCAATAGCAATATGTGGGCTGTGTCTGGATGCCGGAGTCAAGAACAAGACATAAGGGCTTCCCTTGAGGGAGGTCAGGAATGTAACTGGTGTCTGGGGTGACATCAGACTTCCAATCCTTCTGTCTGTGTCTAAAGCCGGGCTCAGCATCAAGGAGATGTGATGTTCACGGCTTTACAAGAAGAGCCTGCAGACATCACAAGAATCTCGCATTCACATATGTAAGCTATTAAAGTTGGACATTTTGTCCCATAAGCTGTGCCTTTACACATTCACTTAGTGCGTTTTAACTTGAGGATAAAGCATTGGTCAGTACTGTATATTAGAAATCCTCAGTTATTTTGGAGAGAGCAAATTTTTTTCTTCTTGGGGGCTGAAGTTCAAGCACTGCAAATGTATCTGGAGCTTTAGTCCAAAGAAAGCTTTGTGACATAGTAGTTAACCATCAGCCGCTTGCATTCTTTAGGCTAACCACATTCTGCTATGTAACTCCCCTACGCATTGCCGTACAGCATGGACAGATTTAGCAGAACCCATCTGAACGCTCATCTGTTTCTTTGTGCACATTAATGGCCCACTAAGTTAAAGCGACCCTCTGGTCCTGGACAAAGCAGGATGGCCACACAACTTCTCTGACTACCTGATGAACACTGTGCATCAGTAGACTAAAGCAATACATGCTGCTCTGATTGGCGAGTACTGCTCAGGTCCGCAACAAAATGGTCAAACAGCACAACATTCAGTGTCTTAGACTATGTTAACATGGCAGAGTGCGATATCGGTCTGAGAAAATGGAACTGATATCGCATTTGTAAACCTGCACTTTTCCAGCGATTGCAATGCATCACAGCGTTTTACATGCGGTTTTTTTTTTTTTAAATTAATTTTTTTTTAACATGCATGAAAAAAAATTACATGTCTTTCCAGTGGTTAAAATGGGGAAAAAAACTAGTCCTGGGATACGTTGGAGAAATGGCCGTACCAGTGGTTCCACGACCAATTCAGTATAACGCTGAGCTGTTATTGTACCAGGGATAAAGATTAGAGGGTTCCGGCTACCCTACATTATGCCACCAGACACCAAAATCCTTGGAGTAGGACCGGTGTGACGTTCCCTTATGAAGGCCTTTTCATGGCTTTCTCACATGGTCTCCAAACCAATCTCCCACTATCATTGTGTTTGAGACAAAAGTGAGACCCGTCACCATCTTCTCCTGTACCGTGATAGCCTTTTGAGCGTTGTGGCATCCAAGTGCCTTCTGATGGTTTGTGTAGACACTGTTCGAGGCCCTTGGCTTGGGATGTGATGGGATCAATTTTAACTCTCAGTACAGAATGCATCGCTACGCGCCATTCTTCTAACCTGACAATCCGTCATGCAGAGGTTCACCGCTGCAGATTCTTGCTATCATTCGAGTTTGCCATTGTTCTCCAAACCACTGGGACACGCAAAGTAGAACAGGTCTCACACCTCGGCCTACCCGCATAGAGATCTGCCGGAGGGATAAACCAAGGTGTGTTCAAGGATTCTGTCCCTCTCAGTTGGCAACAAGTGGCCATAATTGGCACATCGATTAACAGGAGGCACCATACATTCATATCACAGGATTTATGTAATTTTTGAGGTTTCATCTGGCTGAAAAACCTTTCTTTCAATCTGGCTTTTATACCATTGAAGCCCCTCCCACATGCCACAGATTGCAGCTAGGTGCTTGAAAATTTGATCAGTTGTATATCTTAGTGACACCTTCTACTTCCTTCTTGGTTTTGCCATTTCTATAATCAATTTCTCCCAGATGACAAACATCAATTAACGACTCTATTAGGGGACAAACGTTCCCCATAGTGTTTCAGCAGCGCCTTGCCTGTTCCCATGGGGGGAGACGTGCAGCCGACTGATTTCTTTTGTGCCTCATCAAAGAATCAAACATTCAACAAATGAACATTTGCTCTTCCGTCAGCTGATTGTCTGCACCTTCTTATCACCCCATGTTCAGGTAAGCGATCATTCCTGGGAATGTTCTTGCCCGATCGATGGGCCATGTAAAAGGCCCTTAACAATGAGTTATGCCAGGTGACAAACCCATCTCTGCTACAACTAAATACATGAACCAGTAATGTTTATCTTCCAGCAGCGAACAGGTAAATAGAGTGTGACGCTCCCTGAAACCTTAGGTAAATGGTTCCATATGTATTACTGTAGCTGCACGCTACAGTCTGACAAATGTTTTTGTATGGCTTGTAAAATCATTTGTCTTCCCTTTTACTCCCTGATGCTTCCCGCACCTGGGACAACATGGATTTAATGGAATAAAGATGCTGTCACAAAAGACTGCATGCAGATCCTGACGGTAACTAATGGGGTCCTGAATCTCCATAACTAGATGTACTGTGCATGTTTAGAACCACCAGGCAGCTCACTATTTCCACCAGACTTTGGCTGCCATGCCATCCTATTCATCCTTTTTATTTCTTATCTATTGATTATAAAACTCACGCCAGTGACTGTTATTAAACTGAATTTTTGCATTGGATTTTAATATATTTAAATAAAGTATATTTTGATACCTCGACATATTAGTTATTTTATCTACTCTCAGCGCTTCATTTTATCTGAATTTATTTACTGCAATACCCTATGTCGTGTTATGCAAGCAATTCCCATTGCCTCCGGGTTCTGGTGGCTTACTTGCCGTTGTAGTACTTTACAGCAGTGACTAAAGATGTGCAGTGCTAAGGCCCGTTTACATGGAGCGATGATTGCTCAAAAATCGCTAAAAGGCGCTCGTTTGAGCAATAATTGTTGCGTCTAAACGCGGGGCCCTCGTGCACTCTTCGTTCGCTGCTGATCGTTAAATTTAGGTCATCCTACAAATCGTTGTGCGGTCTTATCAGGACCGCACGCTGAGTTCTCCACGGGTTGCGCTGAAAGTATTGTTTCAGCTATTTAACCCGTTGGAGAACAATGGAGCTGAATGGAGATAAGAGCCCTCCGACTATTAACTGCTTTCAGCTAAAGGCTTCATTTGCAAACTAAATAGCTATTAAGGAGCTGAGTAGCTACTTAATCATTTATGCAAAATGATCGCTCAAAGCTGTTACTCAAACGGTCGTTTGAGCGATCATCGCTCTGTGTAAATGGGCCTTGAGTGACTTTTACTTTAAACCAAAGTGTAGTCTAAGTACAGTTATTTTTGTGGTTGTTTTCTTATTGTTTTAACGAGGAAAATACACTGTAGAAAAGTGCACTTGAAGTAAAGGGACTTCACATGTTGTGGATTGAATGTGTATTTTCGGTTCATAAAAGTTCCACTAAAAAAGTTGAAGGGATTTCCTAGTTAAGGGAACCTCTGTCACGGGGTCCCCTACACTGTAAAATAACAATCCAGTGGTTACTTACCTCTCCCTGAGCCCGTCTGCAAACAAGCTGCAGCAGCCAATGACAGCGCTCAGCGATCGTGAGTGTTGTCATTGGCTGCTGCAGCAGATCTATGCAATGTCACAGCAGCCTGTAAATAAAGACAGCGGAGACCGCAGCGGGTGGGGAGGCGAGTAATCGCTGATTTATTATTTTAACCCATGGAGGACACAGTGAAAGTGGTTGGGGTTACCTGAACTTGGACAAAACCTGACACACTGTGAAAATGCTACCCAGTAATTTACACTGGCACCTTCATACAGTTTGGCATCAAGGCTTAATATTTTGTTAAATGATAAACGTCTGGCCCAAAGTCTGAGCTGCACAACCCACCTAAATACACTGTTCAAAAAACCTTAAAATAATGCAGTATGACCCCAAGTTACTTCAAGGTGGTGTCTGGGACTCTTTGATTTATTTATTTTTCCTTATGTTGATGACCTGTACTAAGGGGATTGTGGCATACAGCAATTGCGCATATTATTTCATGCATGCTCGCCAGCAAACACATTCATATGAGCCCAGCCTAAGTATGTTATATTCCTCATGAAATAACAATACAGAAGCACCTTTTAGATTCCCCTTATTCCTCCTAGAAATGTACAGAATGGAGAATCTGACAACTATATACTTTTATTCCCATTGTTAATGGAGCGTGTTGCTAAGCTCAGTGATCTTGTACAATCGTAGCATTGCCAATATTTGGCATTCACGTGACCTCTTGTTGTGCTTTCACACATGCTAAATATTGGCATCATTTTACTGTGTGGCAAAACGCCATTTGGGTTACCATGAGTTGCCGTGGTTTTGTCACATGGCTGCTACAGGTCAAACAAACTGAAAAATCTACTAGTTTCACCTGTAGGAACTATATGGGCAAAAACCACAATGCAAATCTGTGGTTACTGTTGAGATAACGCTGATACCGGCATTACAGCAAAGGGTAATATGCAGCAGACACCCACTACAGATGGTGTCACGGCTCTCCATGCTGCCTCATACGTGTCACAGCTCTCCATGCAGAATCCTACATGTCACGGCTCTCCATGCTGCATCATACATGCCACGGCTCTCCATGCTGCATCATACATGTCACGGCTCTCCATGCTGCATCCTACGTGTAACGGCTCTCCATGCTGCATCCTACGTGTAACGGCTCTCTATGCTGCATCCTACGTGTCACGGCTCTCTATGCTGCATCCTACGTGTCACGGCTCTCTATGCTGCATCCTACGTGTCACGGCTCTCTATGCTGCATCCTACGTGTCACGGCTCTCTATGCTGCATCCTACGTGTCACGGCTCTCTATGCTGCATCCTACGTGTCACGGCTCTCTATGCTGCATCCTACGTGTCACGGCTCTCTATGCTGCATCCTACGTGTCACGGCTCTCTATGCTGCATCCTACGTGTCACGGCTCTCTATGCTGCATCCTACGTGTCACGGCTCTCTATGCTGCATCCTACGTGTCACGGCTCTCTATGCTGCATCCTACGTGTCACGGCTCTCTATGCTGCATCCTACGTGTCACGGCTCTCCGTGCTAATCATACGTGTCACGGCTCTCCGTGCTAATCATACGTGTCACGGCTCTCCGTGCTAATCATACGTGTCACGGCTCTCCGTGCTAATCATACGTGTCACGGCTCTCCGTGCTAATCATACGTGTCACGGCTCTCCGTGCTAATCATACGTGTCACGGCTCTCCGTGCTAATCATACGTGTCACGGCTCTCCGTGCTAATCATACGTGTCACGGCTCTCCGTGCTAATCATACGTGTCACGGCTCTCCGTGCTAATCATACGTGTCACGGCTCTCCGTGCTAATCATACGTGTCACAGCTCTCCGTGCTAATCATACGTGTCACGGCTCTCCGAGCTACATCATACGTGTCACGGCTCTCCGTGCTACATCATACGTGTCACGGCTATCCGAGCTACATCATACGTGTCACGGCTCTCCATGCTGTATCATATTTGGCATGGCTCTCCATGCTGTATCATATTTGGCACGGCTCTCCATGCTGTATCATATTTGGCACGGCTCTCCATGCTGTATCATATTTGGCACGGCTCTCCATACTGTATCATATTTGGCACGGCTCTCCATGCTGTATCATATTTGGCACGGCTCTCCATGCTGTATCATATTTGGCACGGCTCTCCATGCTGTATCATATTTGGCACGGCTCTCCATGCTGTATCATATTTGGCACGGCTCTCCATGCTGTATCATATTTGGCACGGCTCTCCATGCTGTATCATATTTGGCACGGCTCTCCATGCTGTATCATATTTGGCACGGCTCTCCATGCTGTATCATATTTGGCACGGCTCTCCATGCTGTATCATATTTGGCACGGCTCTCCATGCTGTATCATACGTGCCAAGGTTCTCCATGCTGCGTCATAGGTCTCACGGCTGTCCATGCTGCGTCATAGGTCTCACGGCTGTCCATGCTGCGTCATAGGTCTCACGGCTGTCCATGCTGCGTCATAGGTCTCACGGCTGTCCATGCTGCGTCATAGGTCTCACGGCTGTCCATGCTGCGTCATAGGTCTCACGGCTGTCCATGCTGCGTCATAGGTCTCACGGCTGTCCATGCTGCGTCATAGGTCTCACGGCTGTCCATGCTGCGTCATAGGTCTCACGGCTGTCCATGCTGCGTCATAGGTCTCACGGCTGTCCATGCTGCGTCATAGGTCTCACGGCTGTCCATGCTGCGTCATAGGTCTCACGGCTGTCCATGCTGCGTCATAGGTCTCACGGCTGTCCATGCTGCGTCATAGGTCTCACGGCTGTCCATGCTGCGTCATAGGTCTCACGGCTGTCCATGCTGCGTCATAGGTCTCACGGCTGTCCATGCTGCGTCATAGGTCTCACGGCTGTCCATGCTGCGTCATAGGTCTCACGGCTCTCCATGCTGCGTCATAGGTCTCACGGCTCTCCATGCTGCGTCATAGGTCTCACGGCTCTCCATGCTGCGCCATACGTGCCACGGCTCTCCATGCTGCGCCATGCGTGTCACGGCTATCCATGCTAACTGCATAGTCCCAGCACTGTAAATGTATGACGTGTGGCACTAAGGGTTTAATAAAAGTATACTTATAAATAGCAGTGTATTTGCTCCTGGTGGTTTGTTCAGATAGATACTTTGATTTAGTGCAGATACAGTGTGCACTCTTCACCTTACTTGTTAACATCACATCTGTCCGCTGAGCAAAAGCATCTTTTCCAATCAAAGCAGCCTATAGAAGATGGTAGGGAAACAAAGCCGTGTATTTTTGTTGCTGCAGGCCCGTCTGCTGCCTTTTTTTTTAATCATCTATGTTGCAGCTCATTCCCAAACTACAATTAAAATGTTGACACCTGGCTCGACTGAGCCGATTAGGCTTTGATTCTCTGTAATTATACGTTATCGCTCACATCCAGTGGCAATATTACCTTCTGTACTGTACGATAACACTTATTAATTCAATAAAAGAAATCAATTCACAGGCAATTTTCGATGTAACACCTTGGAAACAGTGCATTAACCAATCTCAGTATGCATCAGAAGGCCTTTCTTGTCATTTAATCAGGACGGGCTGATTACAAAGCTGAGCCATGTCGGAAGCTAATTAAGAATAGCAGAATTCAAGCTTTGCTGCTGTTGCTGTGCTGGCTTTCTGAAGACCATTTATTTTAGGTATCTGCTGAAGAGAAGATGGGCTTTCTACCAGCTGACATAAAAGAAACTTGGAGGGTTTCTTAAAGGTTGACCAGTCACGTACACACAAGACACGGACTCACTTTGGCTCGGGTCACTAAATCTTTAAAATGTTGCACATTTCTGTTATTCTGCCATCTGCCTGATAAAAAGGCCTCTCTGCTCTGAAAGCTCACAAATACAGTATATTTTCTTTGGTATCACCTCTTGAATACTTGTATTATTTTACAGAGAAGTATTTAACCTTGCTTGTATCACTTATTAGACATGCAATAGTCTGCAGCTATTCCCACTGAGGCAGATTTGCCTGCATTGCTTGAAACTGAAGTTGTGTAATGATGGAAATTAGCAAACTCGGTCACACTTTAAAGATACAACAACGGAGTACAGATATTGAGTGCTATTGGCCACAAGACCACTTTTACTCCATGAATTGTGACACATTCGAGTTAACAGAGGTAGCATTGGGAACACAGTGCAAGTGCTAATCTCATCATCATCAATGAATGCAGAGTGAATACGAAATACCACATACAGTATGCGTTTCCTTTCTAGTTAATGTGGAAATAGTGAAGTATTGTTCTACACATCAAAGTAAAACGCCTCTTTGAAATTATTGCAATTTCTGTAAGCCACAAACCATTTTTTCCCAATATGTTTTAATGCTTTACACCTTCTTTTATTGTCAGCTTCAGCAAAGACTACATAAAGTACTACTGAAGCTTTTAAAACACAGATGGCGTCCAATAATCCCAAGTGTAAGAACAGACTTCTCTTTTCTAACTCGGATTGTGTTATTTTTTTTCCTTCCATCTTTTGGTTCATGGCAGGCTTTGACAGATCAGAAGAAATTTTCACAGCTTGATGCTGCTGGATTTTTCTCTTGCATGAAAGAGAAACATCTGGAGCAAAATCAGTGAATTTTACCAAAGGGCTCCAGTAAAGTGTTCTTGCATCTGTTGTAGTGACACTTGTCCCACTGCATACTCAGCCGGTTATGGCTTTGCTTTAAGACATTGCTTTTGGATCTCATAATTTCTTGCTTCTCTCATCATTAAACATTAAGGCAATGGAATTGTGCTTCATTGTTCTGAGAAGGAAGTGATGGGAGGAGAGTAGGACGCTGCCTTTAATAGCTATGAGGAGCACCAAAAATGATCATGTCGTTTGACCCCCTTTTTTCTCTATTATGCACATTTCTATAGGGTAACATGTTTCTGAAATTGTAAAAAGTAAAGTTGGCTTCAGCAACCTATAATATTCCACCACATGTTTTTCAGATTGCATAATCAATTAAAAAAAAAAAAAGATTAAAAGGATATGGGGATATTTTTTCTGACCTGCTATTATGTTGGAAGGTAATTTACTTCATATTGCAAACATTACATGCAGTTTTGCCCGTACATAAATTTAACAGACGCTGCCACCCCCAACTGAACGTTGCGTTCTATCCGGCAGCCGAGTGAACAGTTGTGTGACTCACCGGTCACAATAAATCCCAACAGAAGTTATTAGCAAGCTGAGTTACTAGAAGCCCACCGTTATAAATGGGAGCAGCCTCTCCCATGAAAACAAACCAGTAAACAACAGAGTTTGCTGGTCAACACCACAGCCAGCCAGATATTTACCCGCTCGCAATGCGGCTACGTTCTTTTTCATTATTTGTGATGCAGGTAGGACGATACCGCATCTTGCCGCACAAGAAATGGCTATACCAGCACAGGAATTGTCAGAGTACGTTCACCAAAATCTAGGACAGATGGTTACAAGCCACCACAACTACATGGCCCCTTCAGAATATGTTGTGTGACTTGCCTCCCAGTCCTCAACTGTGAGTCATCTCTGCTTACTAGGGTCTTGCTATAAAGTTATAACTATTTGCTTTCCCACCCTCAATTTCTAATAACCCCGTGCGAGATAACTGCCTGTGGACCTTTAATGTTGTTTTATGCAATTGTTTGTATATATAGAAGACTTTTGTTCATCAACATTTTGGGGTTTTTTGCTTTTTGAGTATGCTTACACAGTGCATTCAAATTTTAAGGTCTCCTATTTTTTTTCCTAAAAAACTTACACCAGACAGTATTGTCACTTCTCAACATGGTCGTCCTTTTGACGTACACATTTTTCACAACGTCTACGACATGATTCCATGGCCGCTGCAAGTGCTTCTTTAGGAGTCTGTTTGGCCCATTAAAAAAATTGTTAATGTAAAAACAACATGACTAGAAAATGTGTGATCACGGAGATCGTCCTTCCGAAAAACGGCATTCATTCATTATGACAGTTGATAGAATGAAGGCACCATTCATGTCATCACTTGTCAAGACCACCTGGCACATTGCTGCACGCAAC
Organism: Eleutherodactylus coqui; assembly: GCF_035609145.1. NCBI lineage: Eukaryota > Metazoa > Chordata > Amphibia > Anura > Eleutherodactylidae > Eleutherodactylus > Eleutherodactylus coqui. The sequence goes on from NC_089841.1 coordinate 155,807,498, forward strand.
CTTCTGTCCATCACTCAATATTTGCAGCACCCACCTGGAGGAAACGTTCCACATCTTCAGATCTTCACGCAAGATGGTGTGCACAGATCCTATGGAAATACTGACTTTGCAAGCAATCTCTTTCAATCGGTGGTCCTCCATAATCACTTGAGCCACTTGCGTAGTCATGTTGTTGGACCAGTTGACAGGCCGAAGTTCCCTTGGTTGGTTCTCACACAACGTTAGGCCTTCTGTAAACTGCCGCACCCACGAACGCACATTTTTTTTGTGTGTGTCCATGAAACCTTCACCACATGCGTCACTCAACTGACGATGAATGTTCTTGAATGTGAACGGCAATATTTTAAGTACTGAAAATGCTACTAACCCCAGCCGCTGTCAAGTGGGTTCTGGACACTGGATGATGCCGCCATTTGTCTCACTCATTGCCGAAGAATGCCTGCATCTTATAAAATGTGTCATATGTTTCTATCTGCTGCTATTCCCAAGAAAATACTTAGGGGACCTTAGAACGTGACTGTACCACGTACAAACCTCTTGGGTTTTGTTACGGGATGCATGTGTTATAATGTTACAGTATTTCCTTACACCCTGTAAAGCAAAGATACAAAACCACAGGTGCAGATACTTCTGTTCATATTGTGTCACCACTTCCTGATACTGTGCACTTTTTGTATGTTTTATATTCTTGCTAATTATAATTCTGTATCATTTACTCACACATACTGGCTCAGCTATAATAAAACTGGATTTTAAAAAATCTTGTGCATTAGAGTGATCCTTAGCCTTTAGTACTGCAATGGTACTTCATCATTGGCTCAAATTCCAAATCTGTCTGTTTGCGAATCTCCTAATCTTTGTCCATGCTCTGCATACTTTACTTGTAGGAAAACTGACTAAAAGCAAAAGTATATATATGCAGTTCTTAAAGCCTTCCATTAGCCTAAGTTTGTGTTATGGCCTCTGTTTAAAAAGGAAGCTCAAGCAATCTGTTTCATCTGTCACACAGCGGACACCACTGGTGCCCAATGGATCAGGAATTATTCTTCACATCAGAACTGTTTCTTGAAAGCGGGGGTTCTCTGTGCATTCCACATGACGCAATGAAATCTGACGTTCGCATGTCATGTGGTTACAGAGGATCTAGGGGAATAGGTGATGTCCAAAGTGCCCGTCTACAATCAGTCTGAAATACACAAGCAAGCTGGACAAGGTTCCCAAGTGATCTCATTAGATGCTAGGACAGTCCAGTGCCCCCAGGAATGCATTCCATTTCACACACTGAAAGGAGGAACTCAACGGAGCTAACCACTACAAATATACTGACTGTGTCTCTCAGGAAGACAACTAGGAATGAGTGAATAGGACAATGGAGTGTCAACTGCTCCATTACTGCATCAATAATTCCAAACTTACTGACTTTTTTCAGATAGCAACTATGGGATATTAATCATATCTTGCAATATGGTGTCAATGCGGCGCTTCAGGTTTGACATGACTGCATCATCTTCCTTTTAGATATGACCTTTATTTAGCTCATGCAGGTAATGGAAGTTTACACATATACTATTAGCAATACAATAGAGGAGATTATCGTGGACGCTTTGGTTAGTAGCACAAGGTCGTGCTGCTTATGTGCACAATGTGCTCACTTGGAATGATAGAAACACCCCGAAACAGCTATATGTGCATGGTTCTCTGGCTTACTATTCCCAATCATGGTTAAGACTTGTTGAAGAGTCACATTGATTTGAGGCAATGCTGCTATCCAATAGATGGCGCTGTAGAGGTATTTTTCCATCTTCTTTATTTGCATAAATTACCCAGAGGAGCTAGCATGGCCTTATAAGTCTCCTCACTCTCCTTCTAGGTGTCCCCACACCACTTTTGGGTGCTGTCCTTGGGGAGAGACTATACCAGCCCCCGACCCACTCACCCCCTAGGTGTCTCCACACACCTTTTGGGTGCTCTCCTTAAGGAGACACGACACCCTTCCTGACTCACTTGGAATGATTACACACTGTATAGACTGTAGATAATACTCCATAAAATACTAGATACAGTAATATTTCATATTAAAGGAGATGTCCCGAGGCAGCAAGTGGGTCTATACACTTCTGTATGGCCATAATAATGCACTTTGTAATGTACATTGTGCATTAATTATGAGCCATACAGAAGTTATAAAAAGTTTTATACTTACCTGCTCCGTTGCTGGCGTCCTCGTCTCCATGGTGCCGACTAATTTTCGCCCTCCGATGGCCAAATTAGCCGCGCTTGCGCAGTCCGGGTCTTCTCCTCTTCTCTATGGGGCTCCGTGTAGCTCCGCCCCGTCACGTGCCGATTCCAGCCAATCAGGAGGCTGGAATCGGCAATGGACCGCACAGAAGCCCTGCGGTCCATGAAGACAGAGGATCCCGGCGGCCATCTTCAGCAGGTGAGTATGAAGACGCCGGACCGCCGGGATTCAGGTAAGCGCTGTGCGGGTGGTTTTTTTAACCCCTGCATCGGGGTTGTCTCGCGCCGAACGGGGGGGGGGTTTAAAAAAAAAAAAACCCGTTTCGGCGCGGGACATCTCCTTTAAATTCATCTGTTTATAAGAAACATGGGATAGCATTCTATAAAAATACCTTACTTGCAAGTTTGCTTCAAATGATCTGAACATATCTAATATGTAAGTGTTGGAAGAATGTCTGTGCGTAATAGCACTTTTGTGTTTTCCATATATATATTTGCAAATAAATGTTCAGCTTGAATTTGGCAGTAAATTGCCTAAAAAGATTGCTGATGGCTACTGAAGGTAATTTAGTGAGTACTCAGTAAGATGCTCCCAGATACAGAGGTTGTGTCCTTGGTTTGCAGTTCACATAAAGGTAGATCGTTTCAAGGCAGGACCTTTTAGGTACTTGCTTATGGCAAGCTATTTCTAGTGCCTAACTCCAGCTGACTTCCACTTCTTTCCTCCAGGACTATAAAGATCTGTGTTCTTTTGATGTCTCCAATCAGTAATAATTTCAGTTACATATGTAATTACTTTGTCATGATTTTTTTGCGTCATCTTGTAAAATTTCTAAAGTCTGTTCTATTTGGCACACATTTTTTCATTGAAGCCTTTCTAGTTGGCATTCAGGATGCCCAGTGAGTAGATATTAGGGCCGCTAGCTATATCAAGCATATTACCGGTTTGTATATATAGAATTGTTGCTTTCCATTGTGTTTGTAGAAGGGTACAATGCTATATTCTGGAGAATATACAATACACTTGACTAGACAGCATAGAAAAGGGTTAACACAAAATATCAATAGTACAGTTTGTACCTTTAAGAGAGAGCAAAACCAGCCGCCTATATAAATAAATAAACGTTCAGCCTGTTTGCAGCAGCTGTAGCCGTGGTTCGTGCGGAAAATGAAGGCAGATGATTCAATTTGGCCTGTGCCCCGAGTACATTTCCAAATGCTTCTGTGTGTGCGCAAGATAATGAACAAATATATTGAGATGGCACAAGATCAGTGCGAGTTTACCGCTGTGAAAGCATCTCCCTCTCCCCCCAGTGGGGGCAAGCAAACTCTGCTGGGTTAATGGGGGTGAGGGTCCCTTCGCCCGCCACCTTTCAGAACAACTTAAGAAAAGAATTTGTCTCCTTTTGCCCCAGGCTCCCTGTTGTGCTCAAAGGGAGCTTTTGATAAATGGAAGTGTATTTATTAATAATGAGCTGGGGCTGGCTGTCTGTGATCTGAAAAGTGATGCTTATCAGACACTGTTTTCCTGTGGCATTCAAATGCTTTGAGCACTCTAAGGTATGGAGAATGTGCAGTGAGGTGAAAGCTCTCACCCAATTAACACCCTTTGATTTAGTTTTCCAGCTACAATTATATTGTATTTAGAATAAAAATTAACATTTTCACCACCAGTTTTCAGGATTCCTCAAGTTGACTCACTCAATAGACCCTTTAGAACATTACTCAACCTTCTATCTTGGGTTATGCTACTGGCTTGTTAGCTGTGTGGTCACTATGTATGGAACGCTAAAGGGATTGTCTCCCTTTCAGATTGTGGCTCTCCGCAAACAGCTGACTTTGCCAGGTAAAGCTGCGACCACTAAAGGTTAAATGTAGTATTACATGGCAGCTATTCAGATAAATATCAGTCCTTGAAATAATAAGATGGCTCGAAAAGGAACCGCTCATACAAAGGGGCTTTTATATATACAGTGTTTCACCCGAAAAGAACACCATGTCTTATTTCAATTTTTGCCCCAAAAGAGGCACTAGGTCTTTTATTTCGGGGAGGTCTCATTTTACTTCCCTTGCAGGCGCAGTCCGGGTCCATTACGCCGATTTCCGGAGGTCCGCTCTGTTCTTCAGTACTAGCCGCTCGTACATCATCACTTCCTAATGATGGGATTCATAAATCCCGCCTGCCGGAAGCGATGTCTGTAATTTGCTCTTGAGCGCCGCACTCATCCAATCAATGCATGGATAAGTCATCAGCAGGTGATGGATGGGGATCACCGCTCGGGGGACGCCGTTCCTCAGCTTACTGTCACTGGAGTGGCACCGGACGTTGTCATCAGTGAACAGGGAAGGAAATGGGAGCACCTGCTTAACTTTCATTGACATCTATGGGAGCACCGATCTTCTATTGCACTTCCTGCTCCTCATTACGAACAGGATAGTACGTCCGAACCCGCCTGTAACAGGGGCAGAAAGTGTAATAGAAGCGCGGCACTTCCATTAGTGACGCCAGTGCTTCCACTTCCTCTCCTGTCCCCTGATGACAACGATCAGCTCCACAGTGACAGCGGGACAGACGATCAGCAGATGGACGGAGATCCCAAGTACTAGATCCTTGTCCATCAGCTATTGATGACACTGTTGACCACAAACTCCTCCTCAGTATGCTACGCTCCATTGGCCTAAAGGACACTGCCCTCTCCTGGTTCTCCTCTTACCTATCTGACCGCTCTTTCAGTGTCTCCTTTGCTGGCTCTACCTCCCCTCCTCTCCCCCTTGCTGTTGGGGTCCCCCAGGGCTCGGTCCTTGGCCCCCTTCTCTTCTCTATCTACACAGCCCCTATTGGACAAACCATCAGGAGTTTTGGCCTCCAATACCACCTGTACGCTGATGACACCCAGCTATACACCTCTGCCCGTGACATCTCTGCACCCTTCCTCCAAAACATCACCGACTGTCTGTCCGCTGTCTCTAACACTATGTCCTCTCTCTACCTAAAACTAAACCTCTGTAAAACTGACTTACTGGTATTTCCGCCCTCCACTAGCCAACCTCCTCCTGACATCTCCATCTCAGTGTGTGGCACCACCATAACTCCTAGACAACACGCCCGCTGCCTTGGGGTCATATTTGACTCTGATCTCTCTTTTGCCCCCTACATCCAATCTCTGGCCCGAACATGTCAGCTGCACCTCAAGAACATCGCAAGAATCCGCTCTTTTCTCACTGTGGAGACGTTAAAAACGCTTATTGTCGCCCTCATCCACTCCCGGCTCGATTACTGCAACTCGTTGCTGATCGGCCTCCCCTGCACCAGACTCTACCCTCTCCAGTCCATCCTGAATGCGGCAGCCAGGCTCATCTTCCTGTCCAGCCGCTACTCGGACGCCTCTGTCCTGTGCCAGTCACTGCACTGGCTGCCCGTTAAATACAGAATTCAATTCAAACTCACTACCTTCATCCACAAAGCCCTCCATTGTGCAGCGCCCCCCTATATCGCCTCCCTTATCTCAATCCATCAACCAGCCCGGGCTCTCCGCTCTGCTAATGAAACCAGACTGAGTGCCCCTTTCATTCGAACTTCTCATTCCCGCCTCCAAGACTTCTCCAGAGCAGCACCTGTCCTCTGGAACGCACTACCAAAGGCTACCCGAGCAATCCAGGAATCGCAGAACTTCAGGCGTGCTCTAAAAACGCACCTCTTCAGGGAGGCATACCGCATTCCCTAAGAAAAAACCTCTCTGTACTCCGCCTGATAACATGCTCCCTGACCTACTGACTGCAATCCCTGCTAGCCATCATAAACCGCTCCTGCAGTCACACCGTTTCTGCCATCACACGGCTAAATGTCTGACCATTGTCTATGTGTATAACATCGCTCACACTTCGCCATACCGTGCACATCTCCAGCCCCTTTACCTTCTGTATCACCCCATTACTTGTAGTATGTAGGCTCGTTGGAGCAGGACCCTCACCCCTATTGTTTCCATCAACTGATTACTATATGTAACCGTGGTTCTGTAATGTTTGTATTTTGTCTTTCTGTATCCCCCCCTGTCTATATGTAAGCGCTGCGGAATATGTTGGCGCTATACAAATAAAGATTATTATTATTATTATTATTGATGATCTATCAAGAGGATAGGTCAGCAGTGCAAAGAAGATGCCTTTTAATAAGGCATATAGATAGGAGTTGTCTAGGTGATATAATAATACTAAATGTAGCCAGGAGAACTGGTAAAAAGTAAATGATATGAAAGAAGATAATCTTCAGTCTTGCATATTGCCCTTGTGCTTGTCTAATGTGCAGGGATCTAGGTCTGTTTTTGTGTCTCTTAAACAATTCTTTCACTAGACTTCTCATTGAAAGGTATAGATTTTAGCACTTGCTGACTTGATTCATTTTGAAGCTCAGCATCTGTGTTGATACCAATTGATGTAAATCTCTGTTATTTGTTACTTTGTGGTAATTAATACTTGTGTGAGCTGCTCAAGGACTTGCATTATTAGGGTATTTACTGATGAATTTAGGCAGGCGTCACCCCTAGTCATAAGCAGCAGGTGTAAATGAAGATGATCTGTCACAGCCACTGGCAGTGCTTCCTAATTCCCAGTAACAAATAGAGACCCAGAAGCCATGGTACATCTAAAAATTGATATTCACTCGGGCAGGTTAATAACGTCAGCCAGGCCTCTAATTTGATTTCCATTGCAGAGCGTCATTAAAACTGACAGATTCCCTTATAAAACTGGCCCACTGTTATACCATAACTAGTGACTTCTTAATCATATTTGGAAAAGAACAAAGGTATTAATAAAACTGATGACTAGATCAGCTCAAACCGTTTGTTGGTAGGTGATTCGATGTGCTCCAAATCAAATGGGTGTATAGGCAAACTGCACTAGTATGCGGATGAATATAGAAGGTGAACCAAGTATACCCAAGAGCTTGAATCAACTCCTCTGTAAGGCCCTAGTCACATCTGCGTTTGAGCTATGTTGGGGCTTTCTGATTCTCTGTTCTGTTTTTGAAACAGAAAAACTGAAGTTAATCTGAGTTTAAATGGATCAGTTTTTTTAAATTGAAATCCATGTTTAAAAAAGGGGGAATGTTTCTATTTGCATCTCTTCCGTTTTGAATTATTATTATTTTTACAGGACCTTTTTGCCTTTTTTGCTGTTGCATCACATTGTTGACTCTTGTTCAGTCTATGATCTATTAGTATACTCAAGTCTTTTTCACGTGTTGTTTCTTAGCCCAATTTCTCCCATTCTGTATGTGCTTTTTTCATTTTTCTTGCCCAGATGTAGGACCTTGCATTTCTCCTTGTTAAATACCATTCTCTTAGTCACTGCCCCCTGTTCAAGCTTGTCTAGATCTTTTGGAATCCTCTCTCCATCTTCTAGTGTTAGCTATCCCTCCTAGCTTTGTGTCGTCAGCAAACTTGATCAGCTTCCCCTCAATTCCCTCCTCTAGATCATTTTATAAAAAATGTTGAACAACACTGGGCCTAGGACAGAGCCTTGTGGTACCCCACTTGCCACATTCCTCCAATTGGATGTGCAGCCATTTATGACCACTCTTTGAGTATATCTTGGGGTATGTTGAATTGGTTGACTGAATCACGCTACAGTAAAGCCAGCTTCACACGACTGGGGCTGATTCCGAAAGCGAGATACCACACCGAAATCCGACCCATGACCCCACATACCTGCCTTTCTTGATCTTCTGTACTGCGGATGGTCTGGACAGCTCACCGTCAGACATGCGCAGTACTGACTTTCCCGTGCCATCGCTAGACAATAACACAGGTCCCGCAACCTTTCCGCAATGTTAATTCCTGCGTGCGGAGCCCGTACAAAAATAAAACATGCTGTGATTTTTCCTCCGCGAGCAAGAAATCGCAATTGATTTCTGCTCGTGTGCCAGCAAAGTCGCTTTTCAATAGCATATTATCGGTGGTGTTTGCTGTGGAACCCGGGGGTGGACACCTGCCCTGAAATTCTGCCGGCACTTGGTAGAAAATGTTGACATTAGAGATCCCCCTATCAAATCAAAACAGATTTATCCTCAAAATGAAAGATGTTTTTATTTTTTAAAGGACATGCGTACATCGCAAAATATTTATTTCAAAACTCCCTAGTGTTTAAAGGGAATGTATCGCCTATATGTTTTTATACTTATTAAAGCGAGATAGTGAAACATTTAAAAAATTTTTAATCTGTTTTGATTTTCTGATTTGTAGTTTTTTTCCGTTCTATCTATGTACATGAATGTAGGGGGGCCATCTTGTTTGAGTCGCAGTTAACCGCTTTTAGATATATGCTTTGCAACATTCTCATGGGGTCATTCACATAATGACAGAAGTTAACTCATTGACTTCTATTGGAGAGCATTGTGGGCATGCTCTGTGACATATCAGAGTTCATTGTGCAGGGAGGGGAGGAGATGAATTGTGAACACCTCCTATTTCGAATGATGGATCAAACCTAGCTGTGATGATAATGAAGTGACTACTGGAAATAAATCTCCACAGAACAGGAAATGTCAGCCTATTATTAGGCTTAGTCTGTTTTTTTCTTAAACCAAAAATAAATAAAAAAATCACAATCTTGATTTATATAATAGATCATCTATTTTAGCAACTTCTTTCTAAATGTGCTTCTCTTTATTTTTCAGGTCAAAGCACCCAGGAATAGAAATGGCAGAAGCAATGATGACAGCAGTATCAAAGAAGCCATGAGTTCTCAGCGCAGCAGCTCTCATGACTGTCTCAGTGATGTAGGTATTTCTGTATTGTAGGATTTTACTTGTGTGGTTTATTTGTGTACATCTTCACTACATTTCGCCCCCAAACCCTCATGAATAAATGTAGTCCAATGTTAAAGGCTGATAAAAGAAAAGGAAAATTCAGAAATGGTCCCAAAGTCTGTGCCCATTACAACAAATAGTATGCCAGGTGTAAACATGACCACAGTGGCTAGTTGGCAGGATGCTTAATGGTGTTATCCTATTAGGACAAACCGTATCCATAAGCCCTTTGTGCGCATATTAACGTCATCGTGCTCAGGCGCACCTCTATTTGACAGAGCAGAAAACTATTTCAAGAAGCAGTTTCTGTTCTGGAAGTTTCAATATAATTCTCTATTACATTTGGATTAGAACTGAGTTCAAAATATGGATACATTCTATCACTAGACGTTAGCAGATGTTTTCCATCTGCAAAACTAAGGACAGTAGGGCATCCTGCATTTTTAAATACTCTCATTCTATACACTCATGTGAACTTCAACATTAGATAACATTAGCTTTGTATTGCAGAACTAAAGACACTTGTGTGAAAGCATCCTAAAAGCTATTTGCATGCAGTACAGTTTGCTCTATCACATCCATAGATTTTTTTTTTGCACCAAACATTTTAATTAAAGGAGTGGCTCTGAGCACTTGGGATATTCCCCCCCAATGTTCATCAAGAGGAAGGCGGAAAACCCCCAATAAATTAGAAGGCAATTTTCCCCATTTAAGGCTGGCTGCACACGACCGGGTCAGATTCCGGACGCAGGAGCCCACACTGGTATCTGACTCCCGTGCCTGGCCGGTGACTCCGCATACCTGTGTTTTCTTCCGTTCTTCTGTACTGCGGATAGTCCGGCCAGCGAGCCATCGGACATGCGCAGAACAGATTTTCCCCGTTCCCTTGCTAGGCGATGGCACGGGTCCCTTGACCTTTCCGCAATATTAATTGCAGAAGGGCCACTGTTCGGATGACTTGCATTGACTTAAAAAAAAGAGCATGCTGTAATGTTTCCTCCTTGAGCGGAAAATCGCATTTGATTTCAGCCTGTGTGCGGTAAAAGCTTTTTTCCATTGCATTCTATGGAATGTATTTGCTGCGGAATCTGGAGGCAGACTTCCGCTCCGGATTCCACAATGCAAATAAGCTTGTGTGCAGCCCCGTCCTTAGGGAAAAAATTCCTTCACGACTCCAGTCTGGCAATCTAGAATAATACTTGGATCAACAACCCTTCTGAAGTAATTAGAGACTTTAACATGTAATATTGTATTGCTCAAGAAAGGTGTCAAGGTGCCTCTGTAACTCTTTTATAGAATTTGCCATCACCACATCCTCAGGCAGAGAGTGCCATAGTCTCACTGCTCTTACAGTAATGAACCCCCTTCTATGTTGGTGTAGAAACCTTCTTTCCTTTAGACGTAGAGGGCGCCCCTTGTTACAGTCACAGTCCTGGGTATAAATAGATAGTGGGAGAAATCTTTGTATTGTTCCCTGATATATATTCTAAACTCTCTCTGGGTACTGTAGTCCGCCCATTCCATTTATTACTTTATTTGCCCGCTTTTGAACCCGCTCAAGCTCTGATTTGTACTCCTTGAGTGCCAGTGCCTAAAACTGTACACAATATTTCATGTGTGGTCTAACCAGTGACTTATAAGGAGAAAGAACAAGATTCTCGTCATGTGCCCTTAGACCTCTTTTGATGCACCTCATGATACTATCTATTTGTCTTGGCAGCAGCAGCCTGACACTGGTTGCTTTAGTTAAGCTTACAGTTAACTAAAATCCCCAATTCCTTTTTCCATATCAGTGTTATCCAGTGGCTTCCATTTAGTGTGTAATGGTGACATGCATTTACCTGCCCGTGTGCATAACCTTACATTTATCCGTGTTATACCTCATTTGCCACTTTTCTACCCAAGTCTCTAACTTATCCAGGTTCTCTTACAGCTGCCTTGCGTCCTCTCTTGTGTTAATTTCTTTATTATAGTTTTGTATCATGTGCAAATATTGATATTTTACTGCACAATCCTTCTACCAGGTCATTAATAAATACATTAAAAAGAATAGGGACCAGTTACACACATTCTCATTTTATATACCAACCTTTTATGTGGCACAGTATCAAACACTTTGTAAAAGTCCAGATACACCAGATCCAATGACTCTCCCCGGTCCAGTCTAGAACTTACCTCCTCATAGAAGCTGATCAGATTGGGTTGACAGGAGGGATCTTTCATTAGCCCATGCTGATACGGAGTTATACAGCTATTTTCCTTGAGGTACTCCAGGGTGGCATCTCTTAGAAACCCTTTAAACATTTACCCGCAATAGAAGTAAGACTTACCGGCCTGTAGTTTCCAGGCTCCCTTTTTCACCCTCTGCTCCTCTACCAGACGCGCTACTACACTCTTGTAAGAGCATCACAGTGCCAGTCAATCACATGATTTGATGATAAATCAATACGAACAGGACAGTAAATCTGCTTTCAGTCACATGGGACTCTGTTGACTTATTGACAACTCTAAAGGAATTACTGTTTTTTTTGGGAACACATGCCCAGACAGCTAAAAAACAAGTTTATTCACTAATTGCTCTACATATTCTATGGGATCATTGGGAGATCATTTTAAGACTTTGGATAATTCTAATCAAGCAGTAATGGTGATAAGAAACTTTTTATATGCAGATCAGTTACTGATCTGAAATCTTTGTGCGAATGCAAACTAGGATACATCACCCAAATGTGTGCTTTAAGGAAACCTGTCACCAACTAGAAGCACCATAAATTATGTTGTGGTGCTTATAGCTTAGATGATGTGGAGTCTGGCGAGCTGTCCTTCATACTTACACGGTCCCCCACCCCTGCGGTGCCCCCCTACAAAATCGGCATGCACACAAACATCAAAGAAGAATCACATGACCATGAATACATTTTACAAAATGTTGAAAAGTCTGTGTGATCAGGAATGCTTGTGATAACCATAGAAGGGTCTAATTATCAGTTCAATTATTGATGAACTATTGCACCCTGTATGGCTGTCATTACTGTGCTTAGCATAGGGGAACATATACGCTAGTTGGCTCTACTTATATAGAGGTAAAGGAAAGAAGTCGAATTCCTCTAAATCTGTAATTAGCTCCCTTATTACGACACCTTTTATCCTAATGAATTAGAGTGGAAAGCCTTGCCTGATATTCTGCAGAGGTTTAGAGAAAGAAAACAGCTAGAGTTTCTGAAATATTGGATTTAACATTTCAATAGCTTTGCATGTAACCCCCTCCGTCTACCACCCTACACGTGGGACTCATGTTGAGTTCTATTAATGTAAAATATGCTTCATAAGTACAGCCTGTCACAAGGAAAGCTTTGTGCCAGCTAGATTCAATTGGACAGCTAATTTAGGTTTTAAATTGAAAACACTGCCTCTTTTTCAGAATGCAAAGCAGTAGGTGGAGAGGTGGAGGTCTCCGAGGTTTTCAAAACAATAACATTCGACATTAACCAGCTCCATGCCTACAGTGATGAGCTGAAGTGCTCTGCATGCAAATCTGAACCATACGTTTAGAGTATATACATTAAATGTATCCGTGGGGTTTCAGTCACTCAACAAACCTCTATCAGGGTGGTATGTGTCAGCATATCTTTTTTTATTAGCTGTGAAAAGCAGACTTCACTTTCATATCCATATCTGCATGCAACAATGAAAAAAGGAAAAAAATTGTCACATCCCTAAGGCCAAAATAGGCCACGTCCTTAAAGGCACTCCGTCATCCCCTTTGATCCTAATATTTAAATTATTGGGCTCATAGAAGATGTTGCCCTCACTTCGTGGATGTCTCACATATATATATACTTGCTTTCCTCGTGTTTTTTTGCTGTTTGCCCACAAAGCTGCCGCTCCATGCAACCCGCTAACTACCAAGGTGCGCGCTCATAATGAGAGAGCTTGTCCTACTCTTAAGTAATCCGCAAGATGTGTGGAGCAGCGCTCTGTGGGTGGTCAGTAGGGGAACATTGAGGAAAGTAATTATAGGAGAGGCATTCCCAGACTGAGGGCTGCATCTCTTATGAGCCCATTTGCTTATTGGGCTCATAGGACATAACTGATTCTCATTAAGGGGAAGGGATAATTCAGTGTGTTAGCCTTTTGTTTATCACTATTTCCAGGATATTTCTTGTAAACACTTTGCCTGTTTGTCTCTTAAAAAGGACAAGATCCTGATGAGGTTTGTCTGCACAGGAAAAAATAGTTCACTTCTATCAGTTACTAGGTTTTTCAGTCTTTTACCATACATCACTCATGCACTAAACACTCATTAGTAGAGATGAGCGAACGTACTCGGATAAGCACTACTCGTCCGAGTAATGTGCTTTATCCGAGTACCTCTCTGCTCGTCCTGAAAGATTCGGGACGCGCTGCGGAGCGGGGAGCTGCAGGGGAGAGCAGGGAGGAACGGAGGGGAGATCTTTCTCTCCTTCTCTCCCGCCCGCTCTGCCCCGCTCCCCGCTGCGACTCACCTGTCAGCAGCGGAGCACCCCGAATCTTTCAGGACGAGCGGAGAGATACTCGGATAAAGCACATTACTCGGACGAGTAGTGCTTATCCGAGTACGTTCGCTCATCTCTACTCATTAGCCATTATATTCACCTTATTATTTGTTAGTCCTCGCTCACACAGGTGCTTGGAGAATCGCAGCATTTTTCAACACTGCGTTTACTGCGGTTTCAGCAGCGATGGCATGCATTTTGCAAGTGGTTTGGCTGCGTTTTGAGCACAGCTGAAAAAGCAACCAAGGAAGCTGGAAAAAAAGCAAATACTTATCTAGCAGGCTCTGTCCGGGTCCCTCCTGCTGCTCTCTGGAGCTCTGGACACTTGTTAGCACCGACAGAGCGTCTTTTACTGGTAACGGGGTTTGAAGACCCCGCTTCCAGCAAAAGATTGCTCTGCTTGGCTGAGTCGGTGACAAAGCCAATCAGAGACAGCGCTGTATGCAGCAATCACAGATGTTCATTGATTAGCTGTGATTCGTTCATCGAGCGCTGACTCTAATTGGCTGAGCCAGAGCTCGAGGAACCAATCGGAGCAATCTCTTGCTCGAGGCTGGGTCATCAAGCCCGTTACTAGCAAAAGATGTTTTGTCTGCACTGACAAGTGCCTGGAAGCCTTCCTGGAGCTCCGGAGAGAAGCTGCAGGGACCCGGATGTTGCTCTGAAACCGCTGCCTATTCATTTCAATCAGCGACTCACAGCTGAAAACAGCCAGAGATAGAACATGCATCGCTGTCAAAGCGCAGCGTTGAAGACCCTGCGTTTTGATGCTTGTGTGAGCAGCCCCATTGAAATAAATGGGAGAGTTTACAGCATTTAGTGCAGCGCTGAAAAGGCAGCTCTAAATGCTGTACAAAAATGCCTGTGTGAGATAGGCCTAAGGCCCAATATCCACGGCACGCAGTGCACCCGCTGCAGATCTAAGCTTCAGATCCGCAGCAGGTGCACGGTGGATCGTGTTAAAAATGATTTTTTAATAATTGCGAGTGGTCGCGGATTCTGTGTTTTTTCCGCACTGGTTACACGGATTTGAATTGCGGATTCCGCGCGGAGAGTAATAAAAAACAAAGTGGCCGACATGATTCTGAGAAAACAGCATTTCCCCACCCACCAGGCTTCAAATCCGCGCTTGTGAGCCGCAAATGCATTTAAATGTATGCCGCAGATCCGCAGCTCCCATAGACTTCAATGGAGCAAGATCCGCGATGAAAATGGAGCATGCTGTAATTTTAGATCTGCGCAGATAGTAAATAAATACCATAAAACAAATCCACGGACCTAAAATCAATCGTGAAAGCTCCATTCATTTCTATGGGCGGCGAATCTGCGCGGATTTCGCAAATAAAATCCACCCATGGACATTGGGCTTTAGTCTTTGTAGACTTTATCCATGATTATTTGTGGTGTGTTACATTAATATTCATG
Source organism: Eleutherodactylus coqui (assembly GCF_035609145.1). NCBI lineage: Eukaryota > Metazoa > Chordata > Amphibia > Anura > Eleutherodactylidae > Eleutherodactylus > Eleutherodactylus coqui. The sequence continues at coordinate 155,822,504 of NC_089841.1, forward strand.
ACTTCTATAATGTATTAGCCTAGAATCTTGATCTACATATTTGGGTTATCCAGGTTAAAATGTTTGTTTTTACATCATTCCTAAAATAAAACTGCTAATACTCACCTCTTCTGGGTCCCCGCATGTGCTCTGCCAGCAGTGCCAGGTCTTCCCTGTGCTTGTAGTCTTTACAGACTGCAGCAGCCTGTGCACAGAACGTCACAGATGGTTGTAGCTAGCCACAGAACTCTGCCATCAAGCATTGGGCTCTGTGATTGGCTGTGCAGCCTGTGATATCCTGTGAACAGGGGAGACCAATGACTGCAGTGCAAGACATGCGGGGAGCCAGGAGAAGGGAGTATTAGCTGTTTTATTATGTTGGGGCATGAGAGAGATTTTTTTTTTTTAATTTAACTCTGACAACCCCTTTTAATTTCATTGCACCATCAGAATGAAAGCATAAAGGAGCACTCCATTTTTTTATTGTTTTTGGAGACTCCTCACAATATCATTGACTACTCCTGTGGAGAATTCAGTTCTGCAGCTCATGTCTTCCAGGCTGTGTATTCTGCACTTTACTGTCATCTTCCAGGTCACATCAGTCTGCCCCATTAGAAGCAGGGCATTGTCAAAAGTGCTGGTCATGTGACCTGGAGGCCAGAAGAGAAGTGCAGAATCCACAGTCTGGAGGGGACAAGCTACAGACCTGGATTCTTCACAGCAGAGGTCATTGATATTGTGAGGAATATGTCAGGAAAAAACGCAGAGTGGTTCTTTGAGGGTAGGGTTCACCCTGAAATAGTGAGCACAGTGCTAAAGATTTTGGAGTGTGCAGCTTGTATCGGTTTACACTGCAGCACGATCATTCACTGTATGGGAGAAGTTGATTCCCAAACAGTATTTTCTGCTTTTAGTCTCCCTGCCTTTATTCTGCAGGGAAGGAGAGGGAGTACGGGGGGAGGCGGGAAAGGAGATATCTGCAGCAAATGTGTTTAAGAGCTGAAAGTATTTATTAAAAATGTCAGGAGAAAAGTGCTCCTGGCAGATTAAAGCTGTATTTGAGTTGACAGCTTTGACAGGCGAAAGTGATGGGAGGGGAGGAAGAAAAAAAGGGGCGGGGGACTGTAGCTGCACATTTCCTCTAATGCGGATTCCTGGGATCAGGAGCAGAGTCGTTGTGATTCAGATACGGGATGTTAATTAAGAAGTATGACTTGGGGAGGCATGCAACGGTTCTTTGCAGGCAAAACAATCTCTGCCATCTTTTCCCGCTTATTCGCAGATATGTACTGGGGCCGAGATCGATGGTACGTGGAGTACACCAAATATGAAAGTTTATTCTTATTTAATATTAGAAGCAGCCCCCCCCCCTCCTTTCCTTCAGGAGGTGGAAGAATGAAACATAATAAAGAGCTGTGGAGGCCAGAAGTGTTACTATAGCAACAGCGGAACCTATCCTAGTTCTACGTAATGATGTGCTCAATGCAAGCTCGCCATGTGGGGCATTTTGATTGGTGGCAGTAATATATTATTAAGCATAGCGGCCAATGAGACTGTATCATTTTATCTGTGAGCAACGCAGCTAAGTGTTCATAGGACAAAATATGCTTATTACTTTCCCACTTCAGAGGCCAGTATCAACCTGTTTTATCTAGTATCGCAGATTTCAATCTAGTAATATGATATTTTTTTTCCTCCGGTGTATTTAAACAATTATGCTCTTTAGGCCCTTCGTTGCTCTGTACCTTGGCATGTAAATAAGTCTAACGTCCCTGTGTAATTGTTCTCTTAATCTTTTGAGATGTTGCGACCCGTGTTAAAATCTATGCATGGCCTCGCATAATGCCTGTAAGACAACGGGGAAAAAAAATTGTATTCCTTTTTTTTCTTTTTTTTTTTTTTATCTGTTCATGACCCAGCTTAAGAGCTGCCTGTGTTTTAATGGATTTTCTCCCTCGCTCAATTGAATGGATTGTCCCTCATTATCATTTAAATAGAAGCCTCAGTCCCTGTGAACATGGAAAATTTGAATGTGGTTGTAAAGCTGTGATAATGTGAAATATTCTGAAGGTGAAGGGAGGGTGTGAGGAGGCAGGGAGCGGAAAGGGAAAAGAGAAAAAAACCTAATGTAATTGTTGTAGATTTCTGATTTCCCTAGCACCACCCATTACATGATGCGAAAATAGACTAATAATTGTCTCCCTGGCCTTGCCAAACTGGCTGCCCTAGTTAGCTGAAGCTAACACTCTAATTGTCAAGTGCAAACTCCCCCAAGATGAATGAAGATGTATTCAGGGCACAGCAAGGGCTAAACATGAGTGATACCAAGAGGCAAAGATTAAATTGGCAATTATTGGCTTAGCAGAAAAGGTTGGCAGGTGCACTGTGCTCCTCTGACTCACCAGGGAAAAATAGGAAATGCAGCTGCATTATTCACCCGTATGCTGTGCTTAACTACTTCATCGCCATCCGCACGCGCATACATTTGTGGCTTTTAGGGAGGGATGTCTTCATTTACATAGTTACATATGAAATGTTGGAAGTGTAGTTTTGCAGAAATGTCACTTAGTTGATAGAAATATGTTGTGGAGACTCCATAATAATTTTTGGACCCTAAATTTTAAGTCATCTTTCACAATTTGAAAATCCTGTTTAGTCCTTTACTATATCTCTATCTCCTTTCTGCCGTTGAATGTTTACATTTACTCCCAGCAAATAGATGATACGAAACACAGAGATTGTAAGAAAGTTACTAAACCCACTGGAGATAATCATTTGCATGTCCATTTTTCAGTTTGAAGGTAAACTATTAACACTGACTATACGTTCTAATTATCAAGTCTCGGGGACAATCATATGCATATGGAGGCAGCCCTCACTGTCCCTGTAATGTCGAGGACTGAACCTGTTGCTGTCACTGAAGCAGTAAACATGCAGGGGTGATGGTTGCAGATTGTCTAAAGTTTATTGTATTTGTAACATACACAGCTTTTGCAATATTTCTACGTTTGTACAATTTTGAGATATATCTTCCATTTACCATTTGATGGTAGAGCATCTTGATATTACAGATCTTTTAACTATGTGTAAATAAAATGGGGAAGTACAGATTACCATGGCAAAGAATGTTGCAGATGTCCTTTTTATTCATTCAGCACCAGTATGTTTTCCTCATTTTGAGACTCTCGCCTATATTTACCCTCAGCTATGTCTGATGTGAAACTACTTGTGAAAACAGCTAAGAGAATTTTTATTTTGGCAGTTTTCAAAGTTCAGAAACTTGAGTTTGTCTTCGCTGACCTTGTTCTCCTTCCTTCACAGAGCTCAGCTCAGTCACTTTCTGGACGCGGCTACTCAGTAAGTGTTTTCTTTCCTTGTTATACTGTACCTGCTAGTGAGCAGATCGTTTGGTTTAAAGAGTAATAGTCCAATTGCTCTAGATGTCCAAGAAAAAAAATATTCCTCTTCTACTTGTGTAAATTCAAATCTTATCTCGAGTCGTGAACTTTGTATAAAGCTGATCACACACATTAGGTTTGAAGGGGCTGACAGATGAACGAACAAATGGTCGCTTGTACTTTTAGGTAATGGCAACACGAACTTTAGGAAAATCAAGAGATTCTTTAGGGGAAAAGGAATGTAGAGAATAAATATTTCCATGAAAGATCATGGCCGAGAATTAGAGGAAATAATTAAAAACATGCGCTGTGGCTGACACATATCCCGTGTGTGGACAGCTTCACTCTTTTCCACTGTAGTATTCCACTTTTTATTTTCCTGCGACATAACTAAGTTAGGGCTTGTTTTTTGTTGGGCGAGTTTTATTTTTCAGTAGTGCGTTTTAAGATACCATATAATATATTTCGGAAAACTTTTAAAAATTTCTGAGATGAAATGGAAAAAACACAATTTCATCATTTTTTTGTGTGGGTGTATGGGGGTTTACAGCATTCAAGGTGCGGTCAACTAGACATTATTTCTATTCTGCGGATGCCTTCAATACCAAATATCCATTATTTTTTTTATGGTGTACTAATTAAAACTAACATAACTTAGTGCTGTGTGAGGACTCAATTCTTGTGGGGAGACGTTTTGTTCTTTTGGTTCCATGTTGGGGTTTATAAGACTCTTGGAGTACCTTTTTATTCAATTTTTCATTTGAAAAATAATAATACACAATGCTTTTTTGGTTACCCCATTTCAATGTGTGGTATAAACAATATATTGGGACCTGAGTTATCTCTGATCCCAAAAGATCCGACTGGGTGTCAGCTGTCAAAGACAGCCTACACCTGCCAGGTATAGAGCAGTTTTAGTTTTTTAATTGCCATTATATTGTCATATAATGTGTCCTAACCAACAGTTATATGTTATGTTATTGGTTTGTTGGTATTATTGCTTTTGGGGATGTTTATAATTGAAGTGCACCTTTTAGATAACTCCAGTTATGATAATGCTTTTTATTATATGGCACTCCCCACAATGCTTGACTCTCTAGCCCTGATGTGTTTCACATTTTCTTTTGTGATTAAAACCGTTTCCCAACCAATGCTTTCTTACTCTTTTATCAATATGAGATTTTTCTTCCATCATGCAACAGCCATTATCATTGGCCTGCTTTTCACATGGCTGACAGCAAGCTCAACATCTAATAGGCTGTAGTATAAAAGAAAGACACCAAATCAGGAACTAATGAGGAGCTAAAACTCTGAGATACATCAAAATGTATGAACTAGAATAAAAGAGCCTTCCTTGGCAATTGTTCCTCTGCTTATATATGTGGCACAAAGTAAAAACCTGTATTGCTCACCCCTCATCAGTAATACAGGCTATCATGTAGCAGACCTTGAAGAGAGCGAGAGATTGGAAAGGATAAAAGCTGGAAATGGAAAATGAGCAGCTCAACATAACTCATCCCGCACGTCCTTCTTTAGCCAGTGCTTATTTTAATGGTTAGATTTCTACTTTTAGTTGTTAGAAAAACTAAATTAAGACGCCTTTTGTTGGAAACCTACTTTAATCTGTTTTAATTCCAGTAGTATATTTAATACCATATGTTAGAAATGCCAAATCCTATTACCCGGTTTTGAATGGTGTGTTATGCATCATTCGGTCAGCAACTATGTGCCCAGACTCCCTCATAAACTTTGACACTCAGATTATACATAATTGCCTACACAGGGAAAAGAAGAATATTAATAGCTGGATTTTTGTGTAGTTTTACCTAGAATGGGGGGAAGAAAATCACCAAAGTGCTACTTTAAACATTGCTTGTGGGTGCTACCACAGACACTAAATAGCCCCCAAAAATGCGTCCAGCTTAGGCCGTTCAAATGTACTCCCTGGATGCTGCTTTGGAGTACTAACTGCATGATCCCTCTCAGAAAGTGCCTTTTGGGTGGCATGTTCATTGGGTACACCTATTAGACATGTGCCCTTATGCATCCTCCAGGCCGGTTTCACACACCTAAGATTCTCGCGCAAGATTTGTGCATTGCGAGGCGCACAAATCTCACACATATATGAACGTCATTCTTTTGAATGGGATCATGCAAATGAGCAATTTTTTTTTCTCACATCGCACCTATTACAAAAACGTAGGGAAATCGAACGTTGTCGAGCGCAGTATTGGGCCACTATTCACGGCACTCGCCCCCTGTTAAATTGGCTTAAGGATGCAGTCGTTGTTTTCCCCAACATTTAAAAAAAAAAAAAAAAATCATAACTCTTATTTATCAATCAACGTAGCTGTCTGCAGGCTTGTTTTTTGTGGGATGAGTTGTGTTTTTCAGTGGTAATATTTACTGTACCATATAATGTACTGAAAAGCTTTTTTAAAATTCTAAGTGGAGTGAAGTGGAACCAAACAAAATTCCACTATCTTTGTGGGGACTTGTTTCAACAGTGTGCACTGCAGCAAAATGACATAACTTTATTCTATGGGTCAGTATGATTACTACGATACCAAATTTATTTAGGCTTGAGGCTTTTTTTCTTTTTTTTTTTTGCTGTAATAATTTTAAAATATCTTTGGGCAGAAATAGTTATTTTTTGCCGCATCTTCTGACAGCCATAACATTCTTTATTTTTCTGTTGCCCTAGTTTTGTGGGGCTCATTTTTTGAGGGACATCCTGTAGTTTCCACTGGTATTATTTTGGAGTACATGACTTTTTGTATCCCTTAATTACATTTTTTATTGGAGTTGGTGTGACCAAAAAACCCCCAAAATTCTGGCATTATTTATTTTATGGACGACGTTCACTATGTTGCTTTCACTATTTTTTATCGTTGATAAAACAATAGGGGACAAGAACTTGCTATGGTTGGATTGCTCCTGCAGTGTGATGTAATACCATAGTATTACATTACACCACGATCTAACAGGCAATCTATCAAGCCACTCCACAGGCATAGCTTGATAGGCAATCTGCAATGGCAGCCCTAGGGACTTTAAGAAGGCCCCTGGGTGCCATAGCAACTGCACGACACCCTGCAATTTCGTCACAGGGCGCAATTCGTGACCCTTAAATATCGATCGGGGCATTTAAATTCCACTGTAAAAATTGACAACATTTAAAGGAAAGGGAGCGGCGATCAGAGCTGTTGTGGGTGGGTGTCTACTGTAGGAAACAGCCAGCACCCACGTTGTATGGAGTGGGATCGACACCACCCCCACCCCCCGATGCCTCTTCAAACATACCCTGAACCTCCATGATGTAAATGTACATAATGAAGCGTTAAGGGGTTAAATGGAACCTGTCTTTGGACCAATCCTTCTAGGATAAAGGTGTAACGTTCAGCACCCATAACCATAACCATTGGGTCCATTACTTCAACAATGCCTGCTTTCTAGTATTAGTATAGTGTTGTTACATGACATGCTATACAACTCTCCTTCAGTAGGCTAAATGAGTGCTCACATTATATAGGTGGCTGCACGTTTTTCTCTTGCTTTTTTTCATGGTGAAAAGTAACTGCAAAACTATTTTGCATTTCAGGGAATCGGACATTTCACTATTTGGTTCCCAGTAAGCCGCTCACGCTTCCATGCAGTTTTTAGGACAGGCTTCCTTTCTGTAGCATTAGAAGATTGCATAAAAATTGTGACCGCTGCACCATGTTTTATTATCTATAGAAGCATTTCTAGGAACATTTCCCAGAACTACTAATATGGGGAAAACATATTTGGATTGCAGCCAAGCTTGCGTGTATTAATAATATGCCATTTTTCCTTGGCTTATAGAGGACATTATGAACCCACCCTGCCCATGTCAGATTCTTGAAATTCCCTCTGGCAAATTGGCAAAATAATGCATCAAGTGATATGTTGAGCCGACTATTCACGCCAATTGAAAGCATTGGCCATTCTAATTGCTGGATATTTTTTAACCCGTCTAAGTAATCTGGACATTTTGATCAGTGCAGCGTACATAAGTGTCTTACTACTGTAGCATGCCTTACTCCCCTTGTACTGTAAATTGTCCCAACTCCAAGATCCGCTGAAGTGACATGTGCGTCTTCTGTGATCAGCAACTAAACCCACAGTGAAAGTAATATCCAGTAGGATCCCATCTCCTTTGTGTGTTACAAATACCTTAAAGAATAAATGCTCTTTGCTGTCTCTTTGAAGCGCTGTCACATGGGATAAGCACGCTTACCGGATCTACACATTGTGGCGGTGGAGGAATAAACAGCCGTAAATAATCCGCCACTTGTCTACGGAGATGTGAAAATTGAGTACAGGGGGATTTGGCTTCTGTGCAGATGCTGGAAGGGGAGGGAGGAGAGGTTATGATCTGAGCTGGGATGCAGGCTGGAGCCATAACTGGATTTCACTTTGACACATTGATGTACGTGGCAGGATTTTCACTCTACATCAACTGTTGAAAATAAAAACTCCTGAGCAGTATGCACGAATTTATCTACATTCACTAAACTATTGTCAGGTAGATTGTACTGCAGCCCCAGCCTTTATAAAGAGGAAGTGAAAGAAATGGCAGTTTCAGAGCCTAAACTCTGATGCTACTTTCACACGAGCGTGAATCTCGCGCGTTGCAAAATGCACAAAACTCATGCAAATATGAACTCCATTCTTTTGAATGAACTGACTATGTGGACCCTTGACCGAAAAATATAAAAAAATATAGCTTTTATTAAAGAAATAACTAAAAGGAAGAACATACACACATAAATCTAGATCCAGGAAAACCCATGGAACCGATAAAAATATATTGATACCACTGTCCATAAACAGTAATAGACCGGTCAGTCTGAGTATCGTTATGACTCAGCCAATTAGTGTATTCGGTCTCTTTGCAGAATCTGACAGGATTATCAGAATCTATTGTATACACGTCAACCTAATCAGGAGATGAAAAAGTGACATAAGTCCGACAGTTGGATGTTACAGAACGTGACCCAAACTCCAGAGATCAGGTTCGGTGATGTATACGTCGTTCACATCGAGAAAATAAGCTATGCCGGACCACTAAAAATTGTAAGCGTAACCCAACGCGTTTCTCCCACAATGTGGGTTCATCAGGGGTTTCAATACGCAAAAAATGGTACTTTACTGGTTTAATGACTCCCAGTCAGAAATCGGATAGTGGTACAAAAATAAAAATTGATGAAGCCTCAAAATGTCCAGCACTGTCAAATAAATGACACACTGGATATAGAGGGATCAATCAGAGTAGAACTGTCATTTCCACTGGTGACGATTATATTACTAGATAGATTATTGTCGCCATATAAGATAAATGAACTGACAGGACTACTCCATGGAGAATCCGTAGCGGGCCTGATTTTCCCCGTGGACATGAGGCCTTAAGCATTTGAATACATGTTTTCTAAAATTAGAAAAGTATGGCTGCTTTCTTCCAGCACCACATCTGTCCATGGGTTGGGTGTGATATTGTAATTCTGATCCAATGAAGTGAATGGGATGAGCTGCAATACCAAATACAAAATGTAGGTAGGTGTAGTGCTGGTTTTGGAAGACAGCAGTCATGTTTAACTAATCATTGCTAACCCCTTTAAGGGTAGGATAATATTTTCCACGTTAGGTGAGGCCTCAGGTGGCGCCAACTCCTGCAAAGATGGGAGGCATGCATAATAAGCATGGAGTTACAGATATAAGGCTGGAGAAATAGCTGCTGCCACAATTATGCATCTAGCCCCTCCGTTTCTAAGTTTGGCCATAAGATATGCCAGAAATGGACTTTAGTGTATTTTGTTCAAAATACATAGTTATACAGACTCTGCAGCTTTATCCCCATTGACTATGCTTTTGTCGTTTGACATCTGATCGCTGACACAATCTTACCCGGCAATGTTTGGGTGAACGCATGTTCAGACGAACATTCATCCTTACTCATTGGACCCTCTATAAGGGCCTTAAGAATGGCCACTTTTTGTAGCAGCTTTTAAATCTACCTTATTATTAAGCGATTTATCACTCAGTATCCACGCTATTAGCCAAAACAAACCACTTCTTCTTGTGGACTTGGTGCAACCATGTATTATTTTCAATTCCTTAAATAGGCACCATGTCTAAATTTTCCCTGCAGTTCCTTGCCCAGGACTCCAGCAGACTCAACATAGTACAAGACAAACTCTGAGAAAGAAGTTCTTGTGAAAATATATTCTGCTAAGTGATAGTTGACAACCATGAAACCCATCAATGTATAACTAAGGCCCCCTTCACAGGGCCGAGAAAATGTGTGAGATTAGTGCGTTGTGAGGCGCACAAATCATGTACAAATATGAACCCCATTCTTTCGAATAAGGTCATATACATGAGCGATTTTTTTATTTTATTTTTTTTTTCTTATCACATCGGGGTCCTGGAAAAAAATCGTAGCATGTCTTTTCTGAGTGTTCCCTCGGAACGCCTTGCCCATTGTTTTCAGTGGGGCCAGAAAACACATCGCACAGCATGCAATGTGCACACAATGCAAGGTTTCCCATTGAAATGCTTGCCGATCACAACTACTCTGAACTGAGGCGAGGCGGTTTTAACACAAAAACACCTCATATCTGCAGGGAAATCGCACATTCCCAAGTGCGATATCGGACTGAGTTTCACGGCCCAATATCATGCTTGCCCATGTGAAATTAGCAGAACTATCTGTCTGTAATATCCGGCAGCGGTAGTAATTTTTTTTACTTATCCCATTAACACTTGGGTGGTTTCACTTAGTGACATGTAAACTATCAGCTAGGAGGAGGAAGAGGGGCACAGCGAAACTATGGCCTCCGGCTGCACAAGGGGTCTGACAATGTGTTTGTCAGAAGAGAAATGTGTTCATCAATATTCCTGAGGTGAGAGTCAATCATGAATGATGCTAATGCCGCTTCCGGGGAACTTGTTTTACTCCATTATGATAAGAGTCAGAGGAATGCATAGAAAGGCATCTTACCAGACCTTGCTGAGCACAGGATAACGGCACCTGAACCGGTTCTGGGAGATGAACAGCGGGAGCTTTTTTTTGCACCCCCTAGTTAACCATTGATGAGCATTTTATCCATTCTTCATATTTAAATCGCAGATTCTTTTGGCAGCAGCACTTTAAGACCAAGAAATGACTATATTATTAAAATGCATATTAACCAAAATATATCAGCTTGATGCCCCCCCATCCATTTTAAAAACTGTACTTCACACAGGAAAAGATAGCTGTCAAGAAGGCTAATGCTGTGTTATCATTGTGCCAGTTGTGGTCATAGTCCCATAGTCTGCGGCCAGCCAGCCTCAGCTTTTCTGCACAGTGAGTCACTTAGCCCTAAATACATTCTCCTTCCTGCTGAAGCTTAGGGTTGTGTGGGGAGGCGGAGGAGCCCTGGCTTTCTCGCTGTGGTTTCCCCCTTGCAGTGCAGCGGAAAAGCTTAGGCTGACTGAGACGGAAATCACTTGGTTAGCTGACGGCCACCATGCATTTAGATAAAATCGGCTTAGCAGGTTTTTTTTTTGTGTGTACGTCTCAGAAAATGAATGAAAAAAATATCTATTATATGTAACCTGCAGTAAAGACTTCACTGTCTACAGCGTCTCAAGAGTCTTTTTTTTTCCCTCCTGAAACATGAAGGATTTACCAGGAGAAATATCACTATCCTTTTTTTTTTTCCTTTCTTTTTAGAGAGTATACATGCGGGAAGCCTCTGGGTTTTTTTTCATCACTATCTCATTCATTCACAGTACCTTTATTCTTCTATTCACCATTTTCAAATGTGCTGCTAAGGTTATATAAGGCACATCATTGAAATCGGCCCTTCTGTCAAGACCTCACACGGAGAAATCTGAGGTGCCTATGTGTGAATGACTACATGAGATTATTACTCATTTCAACATCTTTCAGAGGTGTAAAGATAAGACAGACACGACAAAAAGCCCATGTAGTATCCAATGCCCGAAAGTAGCTATGCTTAAGCTGGTCATACACGTGATATTTATCTGCAGACCACCAGCAGATCCAGCCAAAGGTGGCCATACATATTCGATACAGATCAACCAAAACCACTGTTTCAGAGACTAGAGAAACGGCACCTTCTGGCCAAACAGATCTGTCTTATGATGGAACAGACCCCCTAGGGCCTAGGCTATAATGGGCTCCATTCGGTTTCTGCCAAGGCTTCCACCTTTTTAACAGGGAAAATAGCACAGCATGCTGGACATGGTGTCACTGTGACCTGAATGTCACATACAAACCCAAGTGGGGAATACGTCTTATGATGAATGGGTGTGGGGCAGTGAGAATTTGATGTCTCATTGAAAAACTACATTTAGCCGTGGATTTTAAAGACCACCTCTCTCCTGTCTCGTCTCATCTTATGTATAGAACACGGTGGACTGTAGTTATACTTTCATCAGTGGCCACTGTGTGTTCTATCTATCTATCTATCTATGTATATATATATATGTGTGTGTGTGTGTGTGTGTGTGTATATATATATATATATAATATATATATATATAAAATTATAGTGTCAGTCTCCCAATTAATTAAAGTTTAAAAGATGAATCTCCATTTTGCCAGTATTCCTCCTCCGGGGTCTGGGGCATATTAAATCCATGCTCTGCAATGAAGCATCCATTTTAATCCCTGAAATATTTATTCGTGCTGCACAGTAGCCATAATTCTCCTGCAGGCAGTGTCTGTTAATATGCATGTGTCTGGCAATTACATGTCTGCAAAAGATTTCTTGTCCTAGTAGTCTGAAGATAGAAAGAAAATAACTCATCCTAAGATTTCTCAATTTTTACCACATTATTTACATATTGCAATTATCATTGACGCCTGGGTTCTGTCAGGGTTTTGTTATTTCTACAAACTAAAACTAGCTAATATTTGAAAAAAAAAAAGTGGATTCTGTGTGTCTTATCAGCTCCACCCTCCAGTCAAAGTTTCACTTAGTTGTTCATCACTGGACCTGGAATGCAGATTGCTATTGGTTAAACCAATACATATACAACGCTTGGTTCTAGGCTTTAATCATGGTCCATAGTAAATATATGGGGCGGGATTAAAGATTCTTCTCCTCACAGGAGCATGAGGGTTCCTCGGGTGTCAGTGAGAGCTGAGGACCCTGAGGAGAAGGTAGAAGCATTTTTTAACCGCTTTTGCCTTCTCTTTTGTGGGCTACATAGCGCGCAGTGAGCGCTATGTAGTGAATATAGAAAGCGGAAGTTCTGTTTCCACTATTTGACCCGGCAATCATGTGATTGCTGGGGGTCCCCTGGCATATCAAAGTTGCAGGGTCTTATCAGACTCAGATCAGCTCTGCCAGTGACTATTGTCACTACAAAGGGATGTTTTCCCCTATAATTGGGGCTCCAAGGATGCCCCTGCTACAGTTGCAAAGTGTGAAATAGAAAAAGAAGAAATTGTGAATGTCCCTCAGAGGGTTGTGTAAGGTGTCATGGTGGACATAGATGTCTATAATAAAAAAAAAAAAGGAAAAAAGTATTATAGAATAATAAAATTTATATATATATATATATATATATATATATATATATATATATATATATATATATATATATATATATTGTGGCCAGCTGGGGTCACTCGCCTGCGGATTGCCGATTCTCGGTCTAGACTTGGGCAGCACACATGTAGAAACTGCTCCAGCCACTTGGATTTCAGTAAAACTCTGGCAGCTGCCAGCATTTATTTATCAACACAGCAACGTAAACAGCATATCATACAGTCCAGAATACACGAACGCACAGGGTCCCCGTCACTAACCCTGCCCGGGGTGTCTAGAGAGCGTCATCCTCTTTCTAGACTAGATTAACAGGCGCAGACTGCTCCGAACCGGACCTCAGGCTCCGAGTTTCTGACACGGCTCCTCACACCGCCTCTCACTCTGGCTGGCAGCCAGCATTACACCTGAGTATGGCAGGAACTGTTCTTTTTCTCTTACTTCCTTCCAACCCCCATCCCAGGTGTTCTCTCTGTCTTTTAGTACCAGAAGTCCTGTCTGCAGCCCTCTAAATGCCCTTCTATGTACTGCACTGCCACTAATATATATTTATACAAAATGTATAATAAGCAAACTACCCACCACCGACGCCAACTTATAAAATAAATTTAAATATGAAAAATAGCCCTTTATGTCACTGGGGGGGGGGGGGGGGGAGAGAATACAGCAAAAATGGTTTTGGTAGCTGAAGAATAAAAATAGCCTCAAAACCACCACATGGGTAAAATCCCTAAAAAGGGTCTGGTCACTTAGGACCGAAACACCGTGGTCCTGCACAGGTTAAATTAATATCACAGCGCAGGAAATATTCTTAAAGCAGCACATTTCATTGAAAATCCAACAAAGGAACCTAACAAAGGCTTTTTAGGAAAGAAGGGTAAAATGACTGAACCATCTCCAAACTCTGTGTATTGTGGCATGTTTATGTTTAGCATGCTATGTGTAATTGGATTGTGTGCTGGATTCTATCCAGGTTTACTGCCCTCATTCTCTGTCATAACGAGCCACCAAACCGAATGTAACATAAGTGGAGAGTAACTGAAAACAGGTCTGTCTCACCGGAAAGCCAGAGTAGATGGATCATGGCTTTGAGAGAATTTTGAGACCTTGGGATGGAGGCAGACAGACCGAGTATAATCAGTCTCAGGGAAATGAAGACGTATTCTCTCCATTATTTCATTTGCTGGCTACAAACATTTAAGGCTAAGCGCTAATAATAGTTGTGGAAAAAGAAATGCATTCTGAGAATCTGATAGTTTAGAAATTCTGATAATCCACAAGTCACATTTTCTGTAGGATGTGATTAAATTGGGAGAAGAGTCTGTGGTTTCACACACAGGTTGTTTCAAATAAAAATCCAGTTTTTGTTGCGATTTTCCATGGTTTTTTAAGGCAAAGTCATAAGTGGACCCGACAGGGAGGGGAAGTACAGTATAAGCTTATCCATTTATAGTTCTCATTCCTTTTGAATCCACTGCTGGCTTTGGCTAAAAAAACACCAAAAAACTGTGGCTTTAAAGGAAACCTGTCAGGTCCCCTAAGCGCAGAGTGTTACGGCAGCAGAAATGCAGTCCTAAGCTCTCACTCACGACCTGACTGTTGTGGGTTCAATCCCCGCATGGTTTAAGTAGCCGGCTCAGCTTCCATCCTGCCGAGGTCAGTAAAATGAGTACACAGCTTGCTGGGGGGTAAAAGATGACTGGGGAAGGCAATGACAAACCACCCCGCAAATACAGTCTACCAAGAAAACTTCACTTCAGTCATGATTCGGTGCTTGTACTAGGGGACTTTACCTTGACCTTCACTTATACCAATCAGTTTGGTGGTTTTGCAAACCTTACTTTTCAAACTTTGCAGGGCTGGACTGCTGGACATCCTCCAGATGCTCATTGTCAGGTACTTCTGTGTTAATGTGCACAGGAAAAAACCTGTCAATCAACATCTGTGGGGCAGGAGATTGTGCATATATGAATATGCATGAGCTTCATTAGATGCATCTTCCGGCTATGCACAGTTTCAAAAGAAAGATTTGCAAAACTACTAAACTGATGTGCATAAGTGACAGACTGCTGAAATCCTTGTGCCTGTCACTATCCTGTGCTTCCAGCAGCCTGGGCAGCTTACGGACCTGACAGGTTATCTTTAAGGCAGGGGTCACACAGGACCGATTTCCAACAGAATTCCCACAGAATGGCCGCACCAGAAAACCACGAATTCCGCTGGAAAAGCGCAGCTTCAAACAGTTCAGCGGTTTTGTAGCAGTTTCACCATCAGCATTCCGCTGCGGCTTTCTCAACTATAGAGAGGAGAGAGGCCACTGTGGAAAAGAGAAAAGAATTGACATGCCGCGGAATTGTATTCCACGCCACATGTCAGTTTTTATGCGGCTTGGACGAGATTTTTGCAAAATCTTGTCAATTTTGCTGGCTAATCCCGGAATAAGGAACCGTGGGTAGAATTGCTGTGCGGACGTTCCGCACGGAACTTCCGTGGCAATTCCGCCCCATGTGAACACATGGTTTTTTTTGTTTACTTGTACGAATAGTCAGAGTAAAAAAAAGAAATACAGCAAGTCCTGTTCTTGTCCGATTCTCGGGTGAGAAAAGCACATGTAAATGTGTGGGGTCAGACATCTGACTGTTGTCTGATCCGAGTTGCGCCCAAGAATATCAGACTCAACTTGTCCAGCATCGGCGTGCATGTGCCCTAAAAAAAAAACAACAAACCCCTGTTTGTGAAACCACCCTACAGCCGCACTTGATAATTGAAAACCTTCACTAAATTGAGTTTCTAGTAAAATTCTAGATGAGATTTTTGATATTCTGTAATACCACAATGTTTCTGAATAACACTTACATGGGGGCAATGGACATACCTATCCGGGGTCAGCACGAACCCTGTGACGAGTCCCTTTAAACAGTAGATGATAAATAGATTTTTTTCTATTGAAAATGTTGTGGCCAGATGTTACCATAAAGTCTAGAGCAAACTGTTGAAAAGTCTACATACACAACATGCCTCAGGTGTGAATTTTCTAGTGTTCTAGCCATAGTCTTCTCTCTAGGACTTGGAAAACCTGTAGGAAAGACACGTTTTGCTTATTAAATGCTTATAAAAAAATTATATATGAAAAACACACACACACTATATATATATATATATATATATATATATATATATATATATATATATATATATATATATATATATATACACACACAGAAAATAGTATATGCAAAGGAGTCTGATCTTTTAGAAAATCAGTTACAAAAAAATATTCTCTGCCAGGAACAATCCTTGCCCTGCAAATAGTGGACAATGCCGGCCTGGCCTCTCCTCAGGAAAATTAGCTTTTCCCATAATGCATTGCATATCCTCTTGCAGGTGTTCCCGCAGCTCAGCCTCTCACATCTACAGCAAATTAGTAACAGAAGCTAATGGCCCAGCAGGAGCCCATCAAACCACTGACAATTCCAGCCTTTCTAAAGGGCCTTTTATGTCAAAACCTCCATGTGAGACCTGTCCAGCTGTAAAGCCTATTTGTCTGTCCTGGTGTGGGGGCTGGCATTAGCAAGTAGACCTGCTGCTGGAGCCCACGCTGGGACCATGACTGTTGCCTCTAGCAACAGAGAAGAATCACTGTTAACCACTGCAGGGATGGCAACACATCAGTCATGTGCTTACAATAAAGGCACAGAGGTCTTCAGCCCGGCTTTAGTTGTCGCTAAATAATTTCCAGTGGTTGAACATACTATGGTGTAGGTTGGGTAATTTAGTCCACAAGACTTAATTTAACTGAGGTTCTTTGATGCCATCCCTTCCCCCATTCTCCTGCCAACTAGACTAAAGACTTTTATCCTCGCTTACTAGCCTGTTTGCCCCCTCCCACCCATAAATGAATAGGATTATATTGCAGAGAAACAAAGTGTGAAACCGTCTTATCCTTCAATGTGCTAGTCTTATTTGTAGTCGTTTGTGCACCACATATTGGAATTAACAGCAAAAAGCGATGCAGGGCCCTGATGGATGACACTTGTATAGATAGTATATGTGGCTGCTAGCAGTGGCGCAGGGGTCTGTGAAGTTACCAGGGCTCTAAACACTTCACACACTTGGAATATATAGGTGCTTCATAAACTCTTTAACTTGACATTTGAAATGGTATATGAGGTGTTAAATGTTAGCCTAAAGTGTGTTACTGCTGTACATGGTATGTAATGTGTCGAATGTAAAGTTAATATATATAATGTTGCAGCCTGTACATAAAATTGTACTAGAGAAATGGGGGAAGCATGCATACACCTGTAGAGAGCTCAACGAAATAATACTTATGGTTAGTAAGTAGTTTCTTCTTGTACAAATATTGTGCAATTACACTGCTTTGTACAGCCTATAATTATTTTTAAAAAGTTGTAGTTATACTTATTAAAAATGTTACTATCCCCAGATATTCCAGGACTAATGTTATAATAGTGCCACCTGCTGTTTCTGTTGTGTCCCCTCAGTAATTGTTCCAACCACTCCATCTTGCTTCTCTCTCTGCTTCATGGCAAAGAAGAAAGCCTGAGCATGTGTGACCACTTTAGAACATTCACTAAGGTGGACCATCCACAGAAAGGCTCTTCAATAGAAACAGCAGGTGGCGCTATTCCACATTATGCCTGGATTGTCTGGGAATAGAATTTTTTTTTTAAATAATTGTAAATGGAAAAATATAATTAGGCGCTATAAACAATAAATTTGGGTGACCATTTGGTATCTAATTTGGTTGCAAACTGCTTTTGGTCAAAACAAATATGTAGACTCCTTGGGTAACTATTACCTATCCAGCCAATTTAAGCAGGGTTTGGAAGCAGCCTTCACCTGTATGAGTTGCATCAGAAACACAAGACCAACTGATTTTGGTTGGAGCTTTTGTTTCAGCCTATTATTTTTCCTTGAGGGGGTTGTTGTGGACTTTTGTTTTCTATTGATTGAAGACAGGTCAGGAACGAATGATCAACAGGGTTTTACTGCTTGGGATCCCCGCCAATCAATTAAATGCTGGTGCCGATGTCACTGCGAAAAGCCAAAGAAGCAGATTGCTCTGACCATATCGCAGTGGTCCGGATTGGTATTGCAGGCGCAGCTGCCATTCAATAGCATAATCTGCTTCCTGCACTTTTAATAGTGACAGCAACGCCTGGCATCAGCTGATTGGTGTGCATCCCTAGCAATTTACCCATTCAGCTCACATACCTTCATGGGAAATAAACTTGTATAGTTGTGCCTTATGAACACGGATTCCCATACGGCTTCATATTATCAAGCCATTTCATTTGCCACCACACCATGCTCCATTGAGTGCTGTATGTATGGATGAATACTTCTATGAGAGGAAATCTGAGTATACAGCATCCTTTAGAGCGTGTCACAATTGTGTTTGTGATATTCACATCTGAGATACCGCAAGGCCCATGCACTCCTATTGTTACGACCCCTTACAAACTAGGACCATATTGTGGTTGTGTGCATGAGGCCGCCCGAGTACACCTCTTCCTTCAGGCTAAACCTTTTCTTGGGGTACAAAATGTCTACATCGTCATATATACGGATTAATTTACATAGTTATATTTTTAATCAGCAGCCAGAAAGTAATATTTCACATGAAGGCATATATTTAAGAGGTGAGCTATTGCCATAGTTTAAAACAAGAAGAAACCCCTGATAAAATGTCTGTTTCCATTCCAGCTGTTGAACACTTCTACCCTGCAGGGTCTCTGGGTACAATGAACATTAGATAACTTGCACTTGATTCCCTGCTGTTTCCTGTTCCCAAAATGTAATCCCTTCCTTGTCTTGCTCTATTGATTGGGATACACACAAGCTTGTATTGCTTGTGTAATGCCGTTGTAAAACCAATGATGATTGCTCAGTATGCGCTCACCCTGATAGGTAAATTAATTCTCTGTTGGCAGCAAGTCTTGCTTCAAGAACAGGTTAATACCCAGTTGGAGTACTGAATTTACTTAATGAGTAAAAAATGTACAGTGCATTCCTGAGCACATTTCTATTAATCATATTAATGCCAGCGGCTGGTAATCATAAAGCAATTTTTTACCTTTGACAAGGACACAATATCTATTTTTTTCCCCCTCCACAAAGTAGCTGAGTGCCAGAATAGGTCCCTCCTCAGGTACATAAACCTCCCCTTTGGCTGCAACAAAGAATAAAACAAGGAACCCAAAGGCATCGGCTCATCCTTTGAGCCCTCCTCATGACTTTATTTCATTAGACCTAAAGTATAAGGAGGAAAGTTAATGACATCATAAAAGCCAGGACTCCATAAAAGATGTTTCTGCTGATTTACAGCCCGTGTACGCACAGCGGGTCGTATAACTGCCCATTAAAGATGCTGGGTCCTGCTTTGCCTGCAGCTCTCCTTATCTGCAGTCTTTTATTTATGGCCAGAATATTGAGACTGGCTGTGCACTGTAAATCATAAAACCTATTTTATTGCCTGTGTAATTAACCCCTCAATTATCCGCCTCTGCAAGGGAGCTGGCGTCCTTCTCTAGGCCTTTATTAAAGGCTGCAAGCAGCTATTGTCTTTGTGAGAGGTGCAGCCCTTCTAGCCTATGTATTTACTGAGGTAGCAATAAAGTGGCAGCAGTAAGCGCCTCCTATATTGTTTCTAATGCTAGATTATATTGTCTTCAATGGACTATTGTTTTCTAAAACAGGAAGAGTTGAAGAATAACATCCTCCATCCTGTGATTCACTCTCATACACTGACTACCTCTTTATTTTGCATCTACATTGATATTACATATTGGTGTTCACAGTTCGATAGTATTTCTGTTGTACTACAGATAGCGGCGTAGTTTACTTGCATCAAGAAATACGACAACTCAATTATTATGGTCAAATACAGTATATTCTTTCTTCAATCGCAATCCAAGTATGTAATTTTCAACATGGTTGATATGATTAAGTAGCAAATGTTATATTTATGTGAACAGTAAATCCATGGAGCCATACGCCACTTCTCTGTACGTCTGTATTACCAGCATTCATCATCTCCACTGTAAAATAGTGCTCCTTGGTGCTCCCTTTATGTATATGTCCCCTCTCTCCCAGATTTATATGCATGGAATGATTAGGATGATTTGCCCGGTGATTCATGTACATATTTATGCTTTACACATATCCTACATGTTCTTATTCTTTCAGAGTAGCAATGATTTCCCCTTATTAATTAATGCTCATATATATGAAGTTAAAAGTTGAGAAGAGTTGTGTGAAAATGATGAACAATTATTATAACCACATCCTAAATTTTCTACCAGGGGCATTTACATAGCTGGCATAAACACCTAGTATTATTTTTTTTAAGTCCCTGACTTTCACAGCACTGACAAGTTGTTCTTGGAAGAGAAAACCAATGTAAATATCTTCCGTCTGCTAGTTGGGTAGGATCCGGTTCCCACAAGCAAGGAGACATTTGACTTTCAGCACTAATAAGGGAGAGTGTTTGATAAAAATATGTTAATGTAGTTCAGGGAAAAATTGATAACAAATATCTAGCTAGAAAATTATTAGGAAAATATGCCAGGCTGTATTTAACATATGTATTTAACATATTGCTCTCGTTAGAGAACACTCAGCATTTCCTCTGAAATAAATATAGGGGATAGTACATATCTTCCATACGATGCTACAGGGAACTGCTTTTCATTCTAGAAATCTCTCAGTAGAAAAGAACAATGTGGTCTATTTTCTGCTAATTTTGCTCGCAGGAGTCTTATGTTGGGAGTTGCCCAATTGTACAACCTCTTTTGCTCATTCAGAAGACAAAGTAACCATACTTTACATGTGAAAGATTTGGGGCTTCAGATCTCTCCCGTAAAGTATTTTAAAAAAATCAAAAGTTGTAATCCCCTATTATTCTTAAGTGTATAGTTTATCAATCTTTTACTACTGGGGCCTCAATAATCCGAAAACGCTGACTTCTGGGCCCCAACATTGGTCGTCGTCCATGCCGGAATTAATAAAAATCCCTGCAGTTTCTCTCCTGAAATCAGTAGAACATTAACATAACCCCAAAAAGGTAAGTGATCTTGCCTAAAGGGGTTTTCTGGACACAAAATAGCAATTCTAAAAATGCTGAAATCTGATACAGATAAAAGGGACAGGTTGCCACTACTTATCTGCTGCTCTGGACCCTCTTCTTCATCCCTTGCAGCTGCCAATCTGCTGCAGTTTACATGCATCACTTCTGCAGTAAACACAACAGACTGTTCCCTACAACTCCCAGCATGCATAGAGCTGGTTTACTGGCCACCACTGTAGCTCCGCCCACAGCACCAACCCCCCTCTCACTGGGTGCCAGAGAAAGCTCCTGAAGCAGACAGACCGGACCCACTGATACTCTGAACTGCACATACAGCACAGTGCCTCCGCCCCTGTCCTCCCATCATGCACTGCTCACAGGATGTTTGAGGCTGTACATGGGGGAGGAAGTAGCTAATGCAGACAAGATGTCAGAAAAAGTGGAGTTACTTTTCAGGCAGAGGGTCACGTGACCTAGATTAAAACTGAAAAAAGTAGCTAGACCGGGTACAGTGAACCTATTATAAAATGACTTTTTTTGGTGATGTACATTCACTTTTAAATGTTAGTTTGTGCTTTGAATATTCCTTTAAAGGGACACTGTCAGCAGGAATACCACCATAAACCGTTATGGCGCTGTTCCAAGTGGTGACGTGGTGGGGAGCTTTTTAAAACACTTGCTGCCTTTTCCCATGATGTTCCTCCATGAAGTCCACAGAGCCTGAAGATTTGACCCCCATAGGCTTGTATAGGAAAGCGTGCGCACATGTGGGC
The DNA here is from genome assembly GCF_035609145.1 of Eleutherodactylus coqui. Taxonomy (NCBI): domain Eukaryota; kingdom Metazoa; phylum Chordata; class Amphibia; order Anura; family Eleutherodactylidae; genus Eleutherodactylus; species Eleutherodactylus coqui. Next base: position 155,844,333 of record NC_089841.1, read on the forward strand.
ACCATGGTGGACTTCACAGGTGGGCACCATGGGAACCCAGTAGCGGGTGAGTATGAAAATTGCAGCGCCCAGCTCACTGTCACCTGTTACTTTTATGGTGCTTTAGCCAAGTGACAGGTTCCTTTTAATGGTACTCAGATACATACATTTGATATTAATGAAAACTGTAAAAAAATTTCATTAAGACTGTCCTTGTTGTTGCTCATAGCAACCAATCACAGCACAGGTTTTATTTCTCAAGCCGATGAGGTAAAAAGGAAACAGCTCTATGATTGGTTGCTATGAGCAACAAGGACAGTCGTAATGTTAGTTTCGCTAAATGAGGACCAAAACATGGTATTCTGCAGACTTCGTCACTGGGGGGGATATGAGACAAAATGTCTGCCAACAGAAGCTGGAGAGCGTTTTGTTCCTTGGTTTTCACGTCTCCCGGTCGGTCGTTAGTGCGCAACATCATTTTCGAACAAAGTTTGGTGAAGATTCACCCAGTGGCACACAATTCGTAAGTCGTACTCCAGTTTTAATGAAAAATATAGTATCTGTAAGTGAAACTCATCCGTCCGTCCACCAGTCGGCGTGGAGACAGTGGAGCGCGTCGGCGCAGGCCCCACAGAGTCTGCAAACTCTAATGGGAAGTGATGGCTTCATGGAATCTGTAGTGATGAAGCCGACATCCATCTTTTGGGAACAGTTAGCAAATGTAATGTCAGAATCTGGGGAGGGTAAACCCACCTGTCTACGTGCAGCGTATGCATGACTCCCCCACGGGGAATGTGTTTTACACTAGAGCCTGTAGGAAAGTGAATGGACCCTTTTTCAATGAAGATACAATCCCGGGGATTTCGTACCTGGATGCTACAGAGATGGCTTCTACCGCAGCTGGATAGGAAATCCCAGGTTTCATCTTCTAACCAGATGGGGCACCTCTCCATTTTCACAATTAAGTCAGACGTGAGCTCAATAGGCAACTACCAAGCAGATGAATTGGCCGTGCCGGTCATGACGATAGTGATCTTATTCCTTGGCCTCCATGTTCCCCAAACCTTACAACTTGTGTTATTTTTCTCTAGGAGACTGTTAAAGATAGTCTACAAGCCCCCATTACCATCCACTATGTATGATCTGCGAATACGCTTCACTGAAGCCATTGCGTTAGATAATCGTGACGCGCTACAGCGTGTATGGAAGGAACTTAACTACAGACTCAAGCGACAAAGGGGCTCACGTTGTTCACCTCTGATGTGGAGAACATGTTTGATGTTGTGCAACAAAACCTTCTGAGCTGAACAGTCCATTGGGCGGTCCTATCAGTAATTGACAGCTACCCCAGGAGTTTGGTAGTGGCTTCGGGCCCTTTTACATGGGCCAACCTGTCTGGTGCACATGCCCGACAGGTTGTCCTAGAGACGATCATTCCTGTGGCTTCGGGACCTTCCGTCGTTACGTTTGCGCATTTATTTACACTGAACAATACTCGTTCACATTCTCGCTGGATCACGGGAATTCGAACTATTATCGGCCCATGCAAAAGGGCCTTTACTCTGCCAGCCCATTCCAAGCACATATGGAGGGGTTAAGAGGAAGAACTTGTTCTGGCAACGGTCTAATGTGTATGGCCTGCTTAGTAGTGTCACACAGTCAGTCTGCAGCTATTATATTACAGGCCAGATAAAACAGTACAGCACTGATGAAGCAAGTTGAAGACTGTAATTCATTACACCTAAATCCATTGACTTTTAGTCGATGTCTAATTGTAGTCATTAACCATCTTTTACTTCTCCATCTGTTCCTGACCATTACAAAGGATTCCTCATGTTTGGACACTGCGTTAGCCGATTGAAATTCTGACTGTGGTTCCGTGTTAAGTTACCTGACCAAAGGCGTTTTTGGATTGCGTTCCCCACGGCGATAATCCGGCCATGGGAAACGCAATGCCCGCTTTACATAGCGTTGCTATAGAAAGCGCAGCCCCCCTGTCCACAAGCAGAGAATCATAGCGATTCTCTGCTTGTGGGATTCAAATCGCAGCATGCCGTGATTCTCCGCGGTGAGCCTATCTGTCAGATAGATAAGCTCGCCGTGGAGATCCGTCAGCTGGCTCCTGCTCCCCGGCAAAGGCTCCCGTGGCAGAGATCCATCGCAGGATATCGCAACGCCCGTGGACAGGCAGCCCTATTGTGGTTACAGGCACACTTCCTTCATAGACCTCCTTACTAGTGAAAATTGTGCCCTAGCCACAAAACACGTGTTTATACTCTCTCGGACTCTTTAATTTGGTTGCGTCGATCATGTCTATTTTTTTCTCCTCTGCACTTTATATCCATCTAAACACAGACAATGGGCCGTCCACTCTGATTGGGTTTTTAGATTGACATATTGCAGTATAATTTGATACTGACAAGGGGTGCCCGACCATATAAAAAGCTATGACCATCCCCTATCCTTTATTCCTATCATGCAGTGCAGTTCATGAGTAGAGCTCTATCCAACCCATCATCCCTTCTGAAGAACAGACGCAGCTGCAGTAACAAAGTCCGCCTGTGGTAGCTGTGGGGCTGTGATTTGTTGTCCGTTTGTAGGGGTGACGTGTGTGACTAACAAATTGTAATTATTTAAGAAGTAATGTTTAACTCTCCCAACACATTATTATTTCTGAGTTACATTTTATGTTCTCATCTATAATGTGCATACTGTCTGCCAAGACATAAGCTAAAAAAGGTGCTAGTGTCTGCTATTCCTGTTTTGGCAGTCTCTGTAACACTGATAAATTCACGTACTGATGTAGAGCAGTGGGAGCTTTTTATGTGATGGAAATCCATCATGGTTACTATAAAATTATGGTGTTCAGCTGCATCCTCCGGCAAACAGAATATCTGTCAACGTGCCTTCTTTCTGCAAAATCTCATCTACAGACCAGTAGCTGCTCCTCCGTGTCTCTGTTCGCAGTTCCTGCTGGGTGACATTACAGAGCTCCAGGCATCATTAGCTCAGACAAGTGGATTCCCAGCATCACTACTGCATCTTTTAAACCATTTAAATAGTCTAAATGTTGTCTTGATGTTGTAAGGGAAAGAGGGGAAAACATTTCTCTAATGTGTGTGTATATAGCCATTTTACTCAGTAGCTAATAAGGGATGTCAAGCAATGTGGCACCTTGCCAAGGATAATAGGTACTAAAATCACCTGTAAGACGTAGTAGATCTGTCTGCTGTACTGTCATAAAAGGGAATGTCTTAATATATACATTTTTTAAGAATTTTTGATTTTTCTTGTCCAAGTAACGGTTTATTTTTATAAAGGTAAAGTCCCCTTGTGCAAGCACCGAGTCATGGCCGACTCCTAGGGTGACATCAGATTGTGACGTTTTCTTGGCTTTTGCGGGGTGGTTTGCCATTGCCTTACCCAATTATCCTTTAACCTCCACCAAGCTGGGTACTCATTTTACCGACCTCGGAAGGATGGAAGGCTGAGTCAACCTTGAGCTGACTACCTGAACTACATGGGGCTTCAACCCGCAATGTTTAGGTCCTGAGCAAGAGTTTAGGACTGCATTTCTGCTGCTTTAACACTCTAAACACATGAGTCTCATGTTTTTATAAAACAGTCTTGGAATCTAGTAGTTCCTGTTCTGTAGAGTAAACTTTTCAGCAGTCCTCTCATCATCACAGGCAGGATTACAATGAAAGGTAATATGTGCGGACTTCCGAAAAGTCTTCCAACTTGATCACGGGTCTCCTGACCCAAATTCGAAGCATCATGTGCATGATGCTGCATGCTTGGGTCTGGAGACCAGTGGTCAGGCCGAGAAACACCTCAGAAGTCCATTGGTGAAACAGATGGAGCTAAAACCAGTGTGGTTAGCCCCTCACTAAGGGCATGTTATCACAGTTGATTTTAGCAATAGAATCTGTGTCGATTCTGCCGCACATCTGCATCCATTACATATGTGAATATGTGCTATTATCTATATAGAAAAGGGGACGTCACTTCTTGACGCAGATTACACACCATTTCAGTGTTGGCCATTCTGCATGCAAAAGGGTTAAATCCGCAGGTAGATCTGCAGGTATAAATGTGCATAGCTGCGGTTTTCTGATGCAGCTTTTAGAAGATCAATCTGTCCAGAAAGATCTATATGGGATTATGCTGTGTGAATATACTCTTTGGGTTGTGGCAATGAGACAGCTGGACATGGTGCACTTACTACTGGCATGGACTTAATACTTACCTGGCATGTACTGCAGCCAGGGAGGTGGTTATTGCTGCTATATGTACAGTATAAATTTGTCTTGATGTATTAATAGTTTATGATGTAAAGCTTTAGTTTCATAGATGAAAAAATTCACAGAGTAGATAAACTGGATCTTGTAAATCTAAGTGGAGACGGCACAAGGATTACATAAAATGTAGCATGCTGATATATTGCCATACCCAAGCTACTATGAAATTGGCTGTAGGTGGCAAGAAATGGCAACCATCAAATGCCTATTGCTGGCCTGAAATGTGAAAAATACTTACGTTGATTGTAGGTGCTTACGGTAGGATTTTCTGTAATTCCCTCATACATATGGTGGACGTTGCAAACGCCAACTTGTTCAATATACTAATGCCATGTTACGAATGTGTGTATCTGTGCATACATGTATGTATGCTGTATATGTCATTTCAGCTAATTGATATGAGTGTGTCTTTGAGGATGTATGCGAAACATCTGAAGGTTTGTTACAGTGTACACAGCGCTCTGATCTGCATGCAGCATTCTCATTAATGTCTCTTCTGTCCTGGACTCCAGACTGACAGGTCTGATACATTGTAAACAGTAGCGACTCTGCGGGCATGTATTTATGCCCATGTATTTTTTAACTCCAGTGTAACAGTGTTTGTGTACAGCACTGCCCACAAATACTACTCTGCGCCTCTCGGCATCTGGTGCCTGGCAATGAGTGGCACCCTGGAGGACGACCTTGCGCCCATCTCTGACAGTTATTATTTACAACCCATAGACATTGGATAGTTGCTGCTGAGATGAGACAATAAAAAAGGGCAGGCGCCTCATACTTGCTGTGGTGAGAAGGTCTGTTCTCCAGCGACAGCGCAGGCCTTACCCGTGTGGGCAGCTTCAGTGCACGTCCCTGGTGCACCTGGCCAATAAGAAGCTATTCTTGTGTGACTTGTAATAAAGCCCCGCCGTCCAGGTCCTGTTACGCTGCCACTGTTGTGTGGTGTATAATACAGCAGCTACAAAGTGCTGACTGCATTGAATTGTAACCAGCAGTGTTCTTTCTGCTTCACTAACAAAGTAAGAGACCACACAGACCCCGTAGGGCTAGGCCTACATAGTAAGCGACTTTCAGACAAGTTGTATGACTTGTGTGATTTGCTGCTGTTCTACTGTTTAAGAGATGTGATTTGGCTGTTGAGAAAAAAGACTGGCAAATTGCAGATCGGTCGTAGGCAAGTCGAAGTTGCAAGGGACTTGCATTGTAGTCTGGGATGGCAAATGAATTATATAGTCTAGTGCATTTTATATTTCCCCAGTACCTTGCAGCTAACATCTGGCCGCAGCATTTAGAAGACAAAAGAAGAAAAGAAATAGGAAAAAAGCTGCAAAGAGCATGGCTGTTTTATTAAAAATGCTTTGTGTGGAACCTCCCTGGGAGCTGATAATCTACTCTGCAGCATGCTGTCTGGGGCAGTTTTCAATGAATTTCACTTATTTAATAAACAGGTGAAATATACAGTAGTATATACAATACATGTAATTTTACTGATGTGTGTGACCCACCTTGGCTCCGTCACTCGAGGTCCTGCATAAGCCTGGGTACCACCTATATAAACACAACATAGGCTCCACCATTCACAATAAGTGGTTACAATTCACCTCCTCCCCTTCCCTGCGCAGGTCACAGAGCACGTCCATAACTTGAAACCTTCGTCTTTGAATTATAACCTATCTAAACAACTTGGTATGGGAATAACTTTAACCTCAAATCCAGACCAACTCTTTGAGCTTAATTACAAACCGGCGCTCTCCAAACTAGAGAAAGACTTACAATTGTGGAGGTCCTTAACAATGTCATGGTTCGGTCGGATTAATGTCTTAAAAATGGTCTCCCTACCTAGACTTTTATATCTATTTCAGACTCTTCCCATTAAGCTCCCTAGAGACTTTATGACTCGTGTCAGACGAATAACGACGAAATTTGTCTGGGGGAGATCCAGGCCACGACTAAAATTTAAAACACTCACTAGAACTAAGGAAGCGGGAGGAGTAGGCCTTCCAGACTTTGATTTATATTACAAGGCAGCAATATGCAAATGCATCCTGGATCTTCTACACAATAGAAGCACCAAACTTTGGGTGAATATGGAACAGGAAACAATACCAGGGGAAGCAAGGGGTTTGTTCTGGATACCCAGGGGTGAAAACAGGAAAGAACTGAGACTGCCTCCCCTCTTAACAAATATTTTAGAAATTTGGGACAGGTTTGGGAAAAGAAAAGGCTTGGTGTCGTGTCCTGGACAACTCACCCCACTTGTAGGAAACCCTGGGCTGCCAATTCCGACAGATGACGGATCGCTAGTAGCTAGGCTAGGGGTCACCACACCATGCATCAGAGATGTGATGGAAAATGGGCATCTCAAAACATTAAAAGACATTCTGGGATCCGGGGGTCCGGTAGCCGGAGCGTGGTTCCAGTACTTGCAGATTCAATGTTACGTTCGATCTCTGGGTACAGTGGCAACACTAAACAAACCATTGACGAGGTTTGAGGAGTTGTGTGTGGCGAAGGTACCACCAATGAAAGAGATCTCCCTCTCATATCGCATACTGCTAGCGGAGGAAACAAAAGACGAAGCAGTAGGGTTCAAGGCACAGTGGGAAAGGGAACTGGGGAGACCAGTTCCAGACGGAGATTGGTCAAAAGCTATGACTCTGACACATAAGATGTCAATCTCGGGTAAAATGCAGGAAATGAACTACAAGTTGCTTTCCCAGTGGTACAAAACACCATCCAAATTAGCCAGAATATATCCTCAGCTATCAAGTAGATGCTGGAGATGCGCAGTAGACGAAGGGAACTTCCTACACATATGGTGGTCGTGCCCTGGGATCAAGAAACTGTGGGAAGATGTTAACAGGCTATACAATGCCCTGACCCATGCCGGGATCACCTTCACTCCGGAAATGGCCCTGCTATCAATATTCCCAGGTTCCATATCAGGAGCAAAGAAGGGCCTACTCAGATTTTTTATCATGGCCTTGAGGCAGGTGATCCCTAGGCTATGGAAGTCGACAACAATCCCAAATAGAATTACCTGGCTGGAAAACTTAGATAGTATAAAACAACTAGAGGAAACCATCGCCAAGGATAACAACAGGCGCCAGAGGTTCTATGCGACGTGGGCGACATGGGTGGCATTCCGATCTTCCGACCGAATTAAGGAATGGCTCCTGAGAGGGGAAATATCTAGATAAAACACTACGGCTCCAGGAAAATATAAAGTATAAGTTGACGGGGGGGGCGCACCCACCGGGCGCGTGGGAGATCTTTTTTACCTATCCTTCTTAATCTATATCTCTTACTTTCAAGCTCTAATTTCTGAAGTTCTTTCTCTTCATACAATTATTTGGTTAAGAAAAACTAGTCATTTCTTTTCTATGCAAAGTAAGATATATGAACAAGGTTTTTATGTAACTGTTTACACAAGTTGAAAAAATGACTAAATAAAATCCGTTTGAACTTAAACAACTTGGTATGCAGGTTGTCAATTCGCAGTTCAACTTGCCAGCATTTCCTGTGAGCTTTCATAAGGAACGAAAGAAGCATTCCATTTCCTTGTTCATCACAGTTTCATTATTCACACCACTGGCTTCATTAAGTTAACGTGTCTGCAGTATTACAGCTGAAACAGTAATATGACTTGGGGGAGAAAAGTACATCTCCTTCACTTGCAATATCGTCTCGCTGCTTCTTGGTTCAATACATTCAGAGGCATATAATGTTGGATGACACATGGTTCCTGTTTAATGCCCATGCTTAGATGTAAGATTTTATATAGATCTCAAACTCTTGCAGAATGGTCAAAATCTCTGTGTTTAGGTAACATCCTAGTGTGTGAGTGTGTGTGTGTGTGTGTGTGTGGGGGCGGGGGGGGGAGATTATATAATAACCTGCAGAATTCTGGATAGAGCATATACATGTTGCGCTGTCTTATAGTGAAAAGGCATTGGGCAGGTTCCTTTATGTCTTATTAATCCAACTAAGGTACTTTTTAAGTCTATTTCACAAATTGTTCTCCAATGCATATGCGTAAAAAAAAACAACACTATTTATTTCTTAAACCCTTTTTATTTCTTCAAAACATAAATATTTGTAATAATATTCAGGTAGTATAAATACGGCAATATCCTGCAAGATAGTGTTGAGTGGGTCGTCTCCAAAAAGTGATTGACAGATAACCCCCAATAAATGCTCTATGAAGCTAGGGCTACACAAGGACATTGCTCATATGTTGAAGTATCCATGCAAGTTTGACACCACTTTCTTATGACTTTGTTTCTTGCCTGTTTTTCCCTAGTTTATTCTGTATGGTGTAGTATTGGTAAGTGGGACACGTCCCCCATTGAAATGAATGGGATGCACTGCTGTGCGACTGATTGCATCATACTGAATTTGTAGTAAGCTTTGGTGCAATCAGAAGTAGCAAAAAATAAAACACAAATTGTGATACTCAGTGCTTTTCCCTGAAAACTTTAAGGTATCTTTACATGATGGGACTCTCAGATATAGAAGTACTTTTACACAGGAGCAATAGTTTGACAAAGAATGGAGCGAGACAGATCTCTTCCGACCGCCTGCCTCTGTTCATTACAAACAGGTCGTCGCTCAGAGATCGAGCAACTCCCGTGCCTGTGTAAAGATACCTTTAATTACATGACTTGTAGTCCTACTCTTAGTGTCCTTCATTGACTGGCTGCCAGGATTAGCCGGACTCTGGACTCTCTTGGCTCGTCAGCATAACTTGTGCAATACTTGTGCAATACTTGAGACTATAAATAAAGACACATAGAAGTGAATGAACGTCAGCAGACATGAGAAAAACCAAACGTATGCTTTTTGTACAGTTATTCTGAAACCCAAGATTGTTATCATGGTTGTTTTTGTACTTTTAGCGTTAGTGGGAAATCAAGTGATATGGTAGCTTCTGTATGTCCACAGAAGATAGAGTGAAAAAGTTGTTGTCACGAACATGTCTTGGAAACCTCACACCTGATTTTTTTTCTTTACTGGAATTGACTGATAGCATCTAGTGAGGTTAGCCGCAGAAGTCACAAGTCAGAAAAAGTGCTGCGCATCAACAAAATATACTCACTCGAAGGCTTATTTGATCCTCTATGTGGGCTGACATTCACATCGCCAGATTTGGTTACAGAGTTTCACTGATCTCATAGAATGGTTTTCAAAAGATGCTGGCAAATAATGAACACAAATATGACCTGTTTCAGTAGAAAAGCCTCTGCTATGTTTAATAATCTGAGTGCCATTGTTCAGGAAAACCTTAATAATGTTGCTGTAGAAGGGATGGTGCCTTTGCGATTCATTGAAATACAGCCTTCACAACAGAGGACTCCTGGGTTTTCATACCTCTTTTATAATGTCCTGCGTATCAAAAGCTCGTTTTAATGAGTGTTTTCTTTAATGTTGTGTGTAGTGTATACGGCTCATGCAGGTGTGATGAAGCACTGTGGTATCCGTAAGATGTGTACATATTAAACACTGCTACAGTTTCCAAGCTTTCTTCTGCATTAGGCCGCCTGTCCACGTCTGCGACGGAATATCGCAAGTGATGTTCCGCCGCAGGGGAGCACTAAAGGTCACCGCGATGAGCCTATCTTAATGATAGGTTGATTGCGGATAATTGCAGCATGCTGCGATTTTTAGACGCGAGCGTAAAAATCACTATGGATTTCCCGCTTGTATACATCAGGCTGCGCTTTCCGTAGTTATCCTATGGAAAGTGCTTCAAAAGTGATCTGCGTGCGATTTATCGCCCCAGATCGTGCTATGTAATATCATCCGTGGACAATTTTATTGTGACGGACAGTGTATCCTTAAAATTACAGCTACGGAAACTGCATCAGGGGTGTAAGTTTGTGTACAAGAAAAGTAGAACATGAATCACATGAATTTACCGTCACGTTAAGTGGTTTGGTATATCATACTCTGCTGTTTCGCTGTAAGGCTCTAATATGTATACGGGCTTGCTGAATTTGTCTGCCAACATGAGTTGTTGGAACAACATCAGATATGTTGGATTTTGTCCTGTTTTATTTTACCTTGGCAGATAGGCACTGCTAAAGATGTCTGACAGGAGCTCCTCATCCTATAACTGTATGCAGCCTATCCAAATATTAATTTTACATGCAACCGCTGTCGTTTGGGAATAGTGAGTATGACCGTCATCTCCACCCATGCAGGGCCAAGTGAAGGGTAGGTAAAGCCGGCTGCAGTGGGGGGAGGAGCACAATTTATTACTTTAAATGAGTTCCTCGGTCAGCTGCTTAAATGTGCTGCAAACACTGTGTCCCCAGAACAGCTCTGTGCTTTAACACATTGAGTGCCCAGTGCTTTGCTTTTAGACTGTACCCCCGGTGGGGCCAAAATTATAGCGCGTCTCTCACGCTTCTCATCTTTACACTCAAACACTCCACTCCAAATGTCTACAAAGTTCTATTCACAGTATCTCCATTTTAGGGTAAGCTATTGACACAAAAATGTTACAAATGCAGTAGTAAGAAGTTAAGATCATATTCTAGGCTTAAAACATTTATTTTAACACCATCACAAAGTATAATTAAATAGGTGTTCATCTTTGGAACGGACAACCGTATAGAATCAGCCTACAACTGTTAAACGTAGTCCGAAGTACTGCAAGTGAAAGTGAGACAGAAGTCTCTGAAAAAGTTAGATAATTCAAATGATAACGAAGGAAAATAAATATCAGATTTGTCCAGTTCTGAAGAAAGTGACTCTAATTTAGCAAATGATGAACCAGAAAAAATTATAGAAGAACATGTGCACAGGAATGAAGAAAACATGCAGAAACATACTGGTCACCCACTTTTGGGTGACGTGGCACTCCTTGTTGAGTAGCTGCTCAATGCCATTTACTTGAATAGAACAAAGGTGTAGTAAAACTAATATCTGGCACAGTCTCTACTAAAATAATGGAGTTGTGCTTGGTAAACAATCAGGCACTTTTGGCCCTTCAAACAGCCGATCATTAGGGTAGCTTAGAGTCGGACCCTCACCGTTCTAATATCCGTATTATAGGCTATCAATTTTAAAGACCTGAATAATGTTTAAAATAATTTTGGGGATTTTAATTTCTTTATGCAACCAATACGTCCCAGTTGTATCTGAGCTGTTCTCCGTGGTCTAAGGGTCATGGTACAAGGAGTTCTTTCCTGTAGTAAGGAGCAGCTGAGTGAAAAGAAAAATTGTTGGGAGGCCTTATGTCATTGTGCAACTATGTATCTATATTATACAGGCAACCTCGGGCTACAAACAAGATGGGTTCTGTTGGCTTGTTATTAAAGGGGTTGTCCCGCGAAAGCAAGTGGGGGTATACACTTCTGTATGGCCATATTAATGCACTTTGTAATATACATCGTGCATTAAATATGAGCCATACAGAAGTTATTCACTTACCTGTTCCGTTGCTAGCGTCCTCGTTTCCATGGTGCCGTCTAATTTCAGCGTTTAATCTCCCGATTAGACGCGCTTGCGCAGTCCGGTCTTCTCCCTTCTGAATGGGGCCGCTCGTGCCGGAGAGCTGCTCCTCGTAGCTCCGCCCCATCACGTGTGCCGATTCCAGCCAATCGGGAGGCTGGAATCGGCAATGGAACGCACAGAGCCCACGGTGCACCATGGGAGAAGACCTGCGGTCCACCGTGGGTGAAGATCCCGGCGGCCATCTTCGCAAGGTAAATAAGAAGTCACCGGAGCGCGGGGATTCGGGTAAGTACTATCCGGGTTTTTTTTTTAAACCCCTGCATTGGGTTTGTCTCGCGCCGAACGGGGGGCTATTGAAAAAAAAAAACCCGTTTCGGCGCGGGACAACCCCTTTAAGTTGAATTTGTATGTAAGTTGGAACAAGTACATTTTTTAACTAACTCCAGCCAAAAAATCTTCATTTAGTTTTGGATAGCACAGGGAAGAGTTAGCACCCCTATATCATTTGTTTTGCTGTCTGGACAGGAGTGAATTTCCCTTCCTAGGCGCTATATCCTCTCACTTCCGGGTTTTCTCAGGACCGGAATGAGGATATAAACAGCAGTAAAAACTTCACAGTGACTCTAACCCCATACCATACTAACCAAGACTAAAAAAAATAAATTTGCATGGAGTTCTACTTTAAATGTAAGTTGGACAGATGTTGCTCTTAACATATTACATGTAAATGCTTAAACATTTTCAAATACTATACTACCTTATACAATCCTAGTAGAGGACGATGGACTTGTTGGGTAGGATGGGTCTAGTATTAGAGAGTCAGAGTCTGATTCTACTGCTGCAGTCTGTTTCTTGAAGTAGACATCAGGGGAGGTTTGCAGTGAGCTTTTCTTTTTGTCATCATAAATAGCCTTTTAGCATCTTAGGCCTTCAGTAACTGTATGGTGAACCTCTCTGTACTAGGATCTTTCTCCACTAACTTTGCCATTCCTGTTTCAAAGCATCCGCTAACTCTTTTGTTGAAAACTTTTTCAAGTTTGGAATTTTTAGGTCCGGAGTTTCCTCCCTAAAAGCGATCATCTGCTGCTCTAGTTTCATAAGGTCTACAATTGCATATTTCTTTACCAAGGGAGTTGTCTACATCTGTAATATCATTTTCATGGATGTCCAACTGCAGTTGATTACCAGTAGCAACCAAAGCTTGCCTGGTTTCAGCAATGTCTTTATCTGTTAAAGGAGATGTCCCGAGGCAGCAAGTGGGTCTATACACTTCTGTATGGCCATAATAATGCACTTTGTAATATACATTGTGCATTAATTATGAGCCATGCAGAAGTTATAAAAAGTTTTATACTTACCTGCTCCGTTGCTGGCGTCCTCGTCTCCATGGTGCCGACTAATTTTCGCCCTCCGATGGCCAAATTAGCCGCGCTTGCGCAGTCCGGGTCTTCTGCAGTCTTCTATGGGGCTCCGTGTAGCTCCGTGTAGCTCCGCCCCGTCACGTGCCGATTCCAGCCAATCAGGAGGCTGGAATCGGCAATGGACCGCACAGAAGAGCTGCGGTCCACGGAGGAAGAGGCCATCTTCAGCGGTGAGTAGAGAAGTCACCGGAGCGCGGGGATTAAGGTAAGCGCTCCGGTGAGCTTTCTTTACCTCCCTGCATCGGGGTTGTCTCGCGCCGAACGGGGGGGGGGTTGAAAAAAAAAAAAACCCGTTTCGGCGCGGGACAACCCCTTTAACCCCACACTTTTTGTGTAGATTGGGCATGCAGTTTGTTTCAAACTCCTCTCATATTTGGCTCTTTTACTTCATCCCAAGCATCAGCAATATTTTTGATGGCATTATGTTGTAATTCTTCCAGAACTTCCTTAAGTTCATGTCATCATTTTTGGTAGCTGTGACACCTTTTGAAAATGTCCTCTATAATAGGCCTTAAAGAAGGCTATGACTTCCCTATCCACTGGCTGAAGTAGTGATCCAGTGTTAGGGGTGAGTGGGGTTAGAAACACCACCTTTACATTGGGGCGCATGACATCTAAAGACTTTGGCCTAGAGGCATTGTCAAGGATAATTGTGAAAGGAATGTTTTTGCCCAAACAATAAAGTCAACCTATGCTTTGTTACCTTATGTCCTAGTGCACTATTTTTCCTATTTTGAAATGTAGATCCTCAGGGCTTTTTTTTTCTAAAGCAAGGCGATTTTGTCTACCTTAAAAATCTGGCCTGGCAAATATCCTCCATCTTCAATAATTTCTTCCAATATCTTGTGAAAATCACTTGCAAAACTTACATCTGCACTCGCTGCTTCACCTTGAACTTTATTATGCAAATTTGCTCTTTCTTTCAAGCAACTGAACCAACCTCTACTTGCAACAAATTTTTCATTGCAGTCGCCTTCACTTGCTGTACGAGCAGCTTTTAAATCCTTGACAAGGCTGTTCTTGCATTACAGAAAGACTGCCAGGCATGTTATACTGATTTTAGTCTTCTATCCAAATTGCACTTACACCTGTGTGAACAAGCCCTAAGATTTGTGGAATGGAGCCAAGAGAGTATCTACAGGAGCTGGTGGGTTCTACTAGATATGTGGTGGAGTAGCCAGCTGGCGCTGTATTGAGAAGTGCTCAAATAGGGAGGAACTGTACATGATGGAAAATTACTATGTACAAGTATATGGATGGCAGTAATTCAGAGGGCAATTAAATATGATTGCCAATTGACCGGTTTTCATGCAGATCTTTAGGTTCTGCAGGGTTGAGTGGGAGGCTCACTCTGGAACCCCTGTCTAGAGCACCATGAAAACCTGTTTCTAACCCTGTATGCATGTGAATATATCGCTATACAATTGCATTATGTCGCCCCTGCATACCACAGCTACAATGCCGCTGTTCTCTTATGTTATGGATGAGACGTTTTAGCCTGTGCCAGGAAAAATCTGTACTGCTGCTTAGTCTTTTGTGTCATTTTCCAGGCATGTGACACTTGTATTATTCAATACCACACATACATTGTCAAGTATCTACAGGGTAAAATTGTGCAGGTGTATTAAATAGTTCTATAAATTATAGAGAGTTGTGTAAATTATAATTTTAAAAATTATGGTTTGTAAGTAAAATGTGTTAGAGAGGAATTTCTACTTTTGACTTAAAATAATAATGCAGTGAACCATTAAATAGAGAACATGTTCAACATCTTGTGACCAGTTCAGTAGCTAGTCGTCTTTACAAACCTGTCATTATAGAAAATTCTTGACAATTTTCTGTTTTCTCATTTCATTGTATTATACTTTTTCAAGCTGATAATTTCACAAAGGACTCAACACTTGGGGCCCTTTTACACACAACGATTATCACTCAAAATTCGCTCAAAAGCCATCTTTTGAGTGATAATCGTTGTGTGTAAATGTGTGCCCATCCTGCATTTACCGTGCACTTTTCATCCATCATTAAGTTCATCTCAGCATGAAATCCATTGTTGCTGATTAGACGGACTGCACACTGTGTTCTCCGCAGCAGTTCTGATAACAGCTGATAACACTCTTTAACAGCTGTTAACAGCCACTGTCCCACTGGAGAGCAATAGCAAAGTATTTAGAGAACAGACGACCCGCTGTTCTCTAAATACATGCCCATGACGTACTAAAGGGCTGATTAGTCTATTAGTACCTATACAAAATGATTGCTCAAAACTGTCAGTTTTTTACCAACTTTGAGTGATCATCTGTGTGTACATGCACCTTTTATTTTTCGCTCAAGTCCTATTTAATTCAAAATTTCAAAACCTGTTATAAAATGTATTTTTATTTCCCTAATTTTTCTAAAATAGTCCATATATCCGTTATGTAAATCTTATCTATAAACCCCTTACAATGCAACGAAGTTGATTTATCAATGCAGTTATGGCATTTTTTTTTTTTTGCTAAAGAAAACCTGTAATCTGCCCAAAGCACCATAAACTAACTTATGGTGCTGTTAGGGCTGGTGACCGGGATCTGGGTGAGGTATTTTTCACACTTGCCCACTTTCTGGTTCCCATGATGCCCATCTATGAAGTCTATGCATTGGGCAAAATTCTGACTCTCTTCAGAGTCCCGTGTACACACTCTCCCATAGAATTATATGGAAGAATGCACAGGATATAGAAGAATCAGATTTTGTTTGGCACGCAGGCTTCACAGACGGGCACCCCGGGTACCAGGAAGCAGGTGAGCAAAATGCATCAAATGCTTTGACCATTGTGTTTGCATTACTGAGAGGTGCAATGATGCGGTGAGGAGGTTGGTAGAATTTGCTTGCTCAGCTCCTGCAAACCCAGTAGGGTAAGCATGGCCCTTTTTTATTTACTTCATCTGCATTTGCAGAATCTATTATGCAGGCTATTTAAGCACAAGTTTATGGTGTGGATATGCAAAATGATACTCAAAATGAACCTACTCTACGCAATGTTTTTCTAGCTGTAACTGAAAGCAATACTGTTTTGGCTTCCCTCTCTGCTCAGGTTGGTAGCCTAAAAGAGGAAGTTGGATTCATAAAACACAATTTGCAGACAGTTACTGAGAGATTGTCTAAAGCAGAGATATGTATTAATTAACTGGAAGAAAAAAATGTCCCTAAGCAAGGATACAACTAGTAAATGCGAGCAGTCTATCCGTATTTTGCAGTATAAAGTAGATAATCTGGAAAATAGATTAAGGGGAAATAATTTTCGCCTGGTGGGGGTTCAAGAATAGGTGGAAGGATTATATCCGAGAAAATTTGTTTGAGGGGTGGCTAAAATCAAGTGTTGTGGAAGATATTTTGTCAGCTTTCTTTGCTGTGGAAAGGACTTATAGAATTGCTGCTAACCCACCTTGTGCCACGCCGAGAACTGTTTTGATAAAACAGAAAGCGAGAGAAACTAAAGAGTTAATTATGGACAGTCAACCTATAGCCATCTTCCAGATTATTCAGTGCATATACAAAAAGTAATGGATGCTGTTTCATAATATTAAGAGAAGGTAGCAGGGTTTACAGCTGCCTTATGCCGTTTTGTATCCTATACAGCTGAGAGTTGTGATGCAGGGGCAGACCTTTTTCTTTGCTAACTCTAGGGATGCTCCTCCTGGATTGATAAACATGAACAGCACTTATATAACAGTAATAAGTAGTCCTTTTTATTAGTGGATTATGCATGGAGTATTTGACCACCTGAAATGACATTATTTGTTAGATAAATGGTGGGTTCCTGGGTACTTCTACTTAGTATTACTGACCTTGGGGCAGCCTCACATGACTGTTTGGAGATTGTGTATTACACGTGTGGGTTTTGGGCACGTAATATGCTGTACTAATATTGCATAGGCGGCCATGTTGCTCTATCTTGGCGCGTATTACACGCACCTTCATGCCAAGATAGTACATGTCGATGGCGGTCTACAGCCCATATCCAATGTCATTGCATGCAGGCTGTGTGCTGCCCACATATATCTTGCAGCCCGCACACTGTGAGATAAGCTTGTGTGAGTCCTGCCTTATTGTGATATTGTGTTTTTTTGTTTTTTTTTTTCTTTAACCATTGTCACTACACCTACGTGCTTAAAGACCTAGGGGATAATTGTATGGGTATGGGGTTGGGGTTGGGTGTGGCGGAATGTTTGTTTTTGAACATTGTCACTACACCTAGGTAATTAAAGCCCTGGGGGATAATTGTATGGGGTTGGGTGTGGCGGAGTGGTATTTATTTATTTTTTTTATCCACTTCTCTCTCTTCCCTCTCTTCCTACCATGCAATGCCTTGGTATTAGTGTATCTTGACGCCAAGGTAGAGGGACGCCCTGTCACAACCCTACCTCCACATTGGCAGTTAGTGAGCGTGTAGTGCCATGCCCCCGCAACAGTGTTACTCACCAGCCGGGCACCTCGTTGCTCTGTGGTTCAGCGCGGGTCCGTTGGGTGCTGCTTGTGGTGCGGCAAAGGACTTCAGTGAGGCCGTCCACTGCACGGCCGAAGGAGCGGGTGAGGCATAGCGGCAGTGGGGAGCAGCGCCGTGGACATAGCAATGGCGCAGCCTCCAGGGGAGACTGCAGGCGGCCCCACCTCAGACTCCAGAACCCAGTGGTGAGCGTGGAGCACAGCGGGCGACAAAGCGGAACACTGCACATGACGGGACCGGAGGCGCTAAGCTACTTCTGGAGTCGGCCGCAGCACGGATAACTGAAGGCAGAGGGGAGCTGAGGAACGCCTTGAAGTGCACCGCCAGAGGCTGCAGAGCAGCCGGTGATGAGGTGGTGAGCAGCTCGATCGGCCGATCACGGAGCTGAGACGGGCACATGAGCCTTTAAGAGCAGCGCTGTAGCCCGCAGTGCAGCTGGGGGAGGTGAACATCGCAGGCTGGGGACCAGGGAGCACAGAGGAAGGGTGGGAGGAACTGAAGCTAGGCTATCCTTCAGCTCTTGAGCCAATCGGAAGCTAGGGGTGTGAGAGGGGCGTTCCTCCTGTCAAACCCCTAGCTTCTGGGGGCGTCAAGATGCTCTAATACTCAATGCCTCCAGTGTTTTTAATAATATGTGTAAAACATAAATAATGAATATTATTTACCTTGGTTCATGAAGTTAAGATAATTTTGTGGAATGTGTGATTATGGGGGACAAAACTAAAAGATACGCAATTTTTTTCATCTATTCAACTATTTCAACCAGCTATTGTTTGTCTATTAGAAACACATTTAACAAGATACTATACGCTTTCTTCACCATTTTGTTTAGGTACATTCTTTTCATTCTGTGTACTTTAATAGATTCCATGGGGAGATTCGTTTGTCTTAAATGTACTATTGCACAAAAGAAATATTTTTTGATGGTAATATATATCCCCCCTGCAAATCTCTTTAGAAAGTGATTGAGTTTGTAGCTAGATTCCCTGCTGTTCCTACATTAACTGTGGATGATTTTAAAAAGTGGCTGGATCCCAGTTTGGATATATTTATTAAAGGTCCTATAGTGACTTCTCCTTTCCCAACTATGTTTTCATGTTTATTAATGCGATTAGGTTTATTTGATCTGTGGAGATTAAGAAATCCAGAAGTTCGACAATACTCTTGTTATTCAAGTTCATCTAATACATATCCAAGAATATATCTCCCAATAGGTATTTCATCCATCTATGTTTGTAGAGTGGAATATCTACGAACTGTGTCTGATCACTCTCCAGTCTACTTGTTGTTGATTATGAATGGTGGGAGACTTAGTTTGAATAGGGTTTGGGGGTTAAGTCACTTTTGGCTGATCTGCTTGATGATAATGCTAGAATGGAAGAGACTGTATTGGAATTTTTTCAGTCTAATATTGGCTCTTATTTAGTGTCTGTATTGTGAGATACTATAAAGGCATGTATACGTTATTATATACAGAAGATTAGCTTGTACAAGTCTAAATCTTGGAATGCCACTAAGGCCCTTTAGCGACGAGTTTTAGTTGCAGAGCAAGTGTATTTATATTCTCCCACTAATCAGGTGGAAATTAATTGGAAAGAGGCACAGTCTCAACTTGCGAATCATCTGAGAGGTGTTGTAAAAAATAAGCGCCTTTTTATGAAGTGGAAGATCTTTGAGCAAGGGAAAGCAGGGGGTCGTTTTTTGGCTTCTAAAATCAAGGTATGGGATTTACATGGCAGCATCGAGAAGTTTATAAAGGAGGATGCATTTTTGGAGACATTTTTTCTCATTATTTTAAAAATCTGTATGCTTCTACTTAAGATTGGATTGTGAAGATCTTTATGAATGTTTGCCTTTGGTGCAATTGCCAACTTGGCTGATCAAGGAGTGATGTTAGAGGCTCCTTTTGGTACTGAATGAGTTAAGGGATGCAGTAACAGCACTTTCTAATGAAAAGTCGCCTGGGTTGGATGGTCTTCCAAATTAATTTTTTAAGTGCTATCAGGATATGCCTCTTCCACATTTATTGCCGGTGTTTAATGAAACATTGCATGACTGCATACTTGCACCATCAATGAGATGCTATGATTGTTTTAATTCCTTAACTGGGAAAGGATTTGTCTATTTCTGGTTCCTGTCGCCCAATATCTCTTCACCACTGGTGTTAAAATCGTGGCGATGGTACTTGCAAATAGATTAATTTTAGTAATGACTCGTTTGATACATGAGGGTCAGTCCAACTTCGTGCCAAACAAGTCAACTGCTATTAATATCGGAATCTTCAGGGCTTTTTTTCACTCGACACTGCCAAAGTTTTTGACAATATCAAAAAGTATTTTTGGGCTGTTCTTCATATGATTGGTTTTGGTTAGAAATTTTTGGCATGGGTTAAACTGCTATATTCATTAACTGGGGCAAGAGTGAGAGCAAATAGCCGTATTTCTGGTCTGATGGCGTTAGAGAGGTGGAAAAGGCAGGGGTGTCCCCTCTTCTCTTTGCCTTGACAATCGAGCCCCTGGCTGGTTTGATAAGGCAATCACCCGATATGGTTGGATTGCGGAATGGAGAAATTGATGAATGTATCTCACTATATGCAGATGATCTGTTGTATACAGGGGATGTGAGTATATCAAGGAGTCCTATTTTATGTCCATTTTTATATATTTGGTAAGATGTAGGTCTCGCTCTTAAATGGGGGAAATCTTTGATTCTTCCTTTAGATCCCTTGTCCGTGGACTATTCATTGGAACATACACAGCTTCAAATAGTGAAGGAGTTCAAATATTTGGGAGTTGTGGTATTTTCTAAGCCTCAAGACTAGATTTCTGCCAATTTGCTTTCATTGGTACGAAAGTTCGAAGATGAGGTCCAGGTTTAGAATCGTAATAATTGGAGGAAAATCTTATTAAAATGGTTTTGATGCCACAGCACCTTTATATACTTCAAAACTCTCCTGTTACTTCTGGATATTTTTTAGACACCATACGATATTTAGGAGTTTATTATGGAATAAGACCTCTGCAAGAATTAAATTGGAGACCCTTTAAAGGGATGAACAGTCTGAAGGGTTGACGATTCCAAATGTTTGTATATTATTTCCCCCTGTGGGGGACCCTAAATTGACACAGTTTTTTTAAGTTGCAGAAAAGAGGGTACTCTTTTTGGAACAGAAAAAATTCTGGGGTACTTTTTTATAGTTTTGAACAATTTAGAGGGCTTTATGATGATCCCCTTAGTTATTTTTTCCAGTCCCTTCAGTTACAACATGCATTTGCTGCTCAGGCCCGTTCAGTTTCTGTGCTTACAGTTCAACACCCTTTGGTGAATTTTCTTAGATGTTCTGGAGCTACGAAAGGTATAATATCTTATTTATATATACTAGATGCTTTCTTACTATTTACAGCAATTCCGAATAAAGGTACAATAAAGATGGGAAGAAGATTTAGGTCATATTAGTGAAGATGAAAGCGCCGTAGTGTTGTCTATGATTCTAATGATATCTTTATCATTTAATGATGTGACAGTCAATGAGTATCACAATTGTATTTAGTCAGTAAAGTTTATCGTAATCCATTAAAGTTGTTTAACATGCCTATTCGATTAAACTCAGTGTCCGTAAAGTTAGATAGATGGTGCAGATTTAATGCATATGGTCTGGGATTGTGTGTATTTTGAATAGGGTATAAGAGATAACTACAAAAATATATTTCATTGATCTTGGTTTTAATCCTAGAACTTGTATATTTGGTATTGTTGATGGGCATACTCTTTTGGGAATTCAGAGAACATTGCATCAGGCACAAGGTGATTACTGTGCGTTGGATACTGCCTGCCCCCCAACAGAAGATTTTTTTGAATAAAAAAAAGTTACATCTTTGGAAAGATGATTGGGGGGGGGGGGATATATATATATAAACTGTTTGACTAAGGCTGGCTTCACACAAGGGTAAGTGCAGTTGTGTGTACCTCAGTGCAGCGTTTTTGTACACTGAACGAGGCTTTTTTTACACATGTATCAGCATATTTTACTGTCCTTTTTAATACCGCAGACTGTGTTCATTTGCAAACTAAAGCACTGATTGAAATAGCTAATTAGTTCTGAATGTGTTCTTTTTCCAGCGCAATTACACAGCGTTTCACGCTTTTCTTTACATATAGCGTGCACATTTGCGCATCACCTATTGACTTCTATGGGGGACCCTTTGGTGCACAAATATGCAACAAGATAAAGCATGTTCTATTTCTTTTTTTGCAAGGCTGAAATGAGCACGCAAAATACATACATGTAAATGAACCCATTGAAATCAATGTGTTCTATACACTGCGTATTGCACATGCAAATATGTCTATGTGATATATAAATTTGGGATTGTTGTAATCGTACTGACCCTTAGGGTGCCTACTCACTAACGTTTTTTTCTGCTGCGAATTCGCTGCGTTTTTTTTCCAATTGTCAATGGGACTTTCTAATGTTAAAAACGCAACGCACCAAAAATGTAAGTTGCGTTGCGTTTTTAACATTAGAAAGTCATATTGACAATTGGGGGGGAAAAACGCAGAGAATTTGCAGCGGAAAAAAACGCTAGTGGGTAGGCACCCTTAGATTATATTTATGGGATTTTCCCTGCAGTGTGCAGGCTATGAGAACAAGACCCCTCCACCGCGAGATGGCGGAATTGCGTGTTTTTTTTCCCCCATTTCACTCCAATTAGAAATTGTTTAAAAAAATTTTCAGTATATTATATGATACATTACGTAGTGCCATTGGAAAAAAAACAACTCACCCAGCAAAAAACAAGCCCTCAGGCAGCTGCATTGACAGAAAAATAAGTATTACAATTTTTTGAAAGTGGGGAGGAGAAACCAAAAATCTAACAAGTAAAAAGGACTGTGTCCAAAAAGGGGTTGACGTGTAACTAAGCTTTTAATGGACAATATATTCTTTGTGACTGCTGTGGCCTTTGTTTCCAGGGTTGATGATCATACTGCTGAAATTATTATTAGACCTTGGGGAAAGGCTCATGAAGAAAACTTATCTGGAGAGACTTAAAAGAACTGGCAGGGGTTGGCCACTTCATATAATCCAGCACCAACATTACAGGTTATACGCTTTATTCATTTCCAGTAAAAGGATATTGTTAAAGTCCACATCTGTGTGAGTCCACACGCTTACATACTTCAAACTGAAAGCCTTTATTGTTCTTGGTTGTGATCAAGATGTGTAAAGGCTAACTTCACACGGGCGAGTTTAATATCGGGACGTGAATCACATCCCAATATCGCACTCGCCCGCATGCGATTTCAGAAGAATGCGGTTCATAGTCATGCGAGATTTGTGCATTTTGCAACGCATAAATCTTGCACGATTTTCTCGGCCGTGTGAAAACGGCCTAAGTGCTTGGAGTAGTACTGATAGTACCCGTGTGGTTAGTACCAATGTGGACTTATAGAATATACTTTTACGGAAATTAATAAAGTATATCATTTGTAATTCTAGTGGCAGATTTAAGTACCGTGCCACAGGCCAGTGGCTATTCCTGACACAGAAGCTTCTGCGCTGAGTGCATGAGTCCATGGAAGCATGGCAGTGAGGATATTTAATATAACACTTTATTATATTATATTAGTAAGCTACCAACTAAGTGCTCATGCCCACGGGTGCGTTTGATTCTGCATTCAGGAGCCCGCAGCGGAATCACACCCTGCCCACGGCCAAGGGCCCTGCTTACGTGTTCGGGTCTTCTTTTTTTCTGTTCTGTGGATGTGTGCGAAAGCGCTGGACGGCGCACGTGTGCACTAGAGGGTTTTTATGGTCAAACTCCTGCTTTCCCGCGGAATCCGTGGCTCATCCGCGGATCAATGGAAGCTGTCCGTGTGGGAACCGCACTGAAATGGAGCATGCTGCGACTTTATTTCCTCACCCAAAGGTCCGCAAATCAAATCTGCATGCTTTAATTCAGTTGCGGACGCCCATGTTTCCCTATGGGCGGCTTGAACTGTGAATCATCCACACGGGTCCCGCAATTCAAATCCACCCTTGGGCCTTACAGTACACACCATCTACTGCCCTGCACTTATTAGATATGACCCGTTTAATTTGTATAGCCTGGAATAAAGAGGGGAAAGGGGGGACTTAGTCGGAGTGGTCTAAACCTTATGTTAAGGGTATAAATAAGGTTCAGGTGGGAAATGTTTTTATTAGTAAACTAAGCACTAGAACAAGACAAGCAGGCACAACCAGAGGTTAGTTGGGGGGAGATCAGAAGCAATAACAGAAAAGATTGTACTGAAAGAGTAGTAGATGCTTGGAACAAACTTTAGGAATAAACTTCCAATAGATATTTTTGGAAAATCTACAATAAATGGATTGAAGCATCCTGGGATAAGCATAGAGAGAAATCAAAAGGACATATAAGGGTAGGCTAGATGGACTGTTTGCTCTTTTTCTGTCATCAGTCTTCCATCTTGCTATTTGCCTTGCTGTAAAGAAACCTAGGATCACCCTAGTGAGCGTCCGAGATACCATCTTACTTGACTTGACCTGAAACGGTCAAATGTCAAGCAGTGGGGATGACCTATATGTGGCCCTATTTAGTGTGCAATTAAATATCAGATCAAAATCGTCTCCCACCCCCCTTCCTAGTTAATCCTCTGAGGCATTGGGTTTGTGGCCTCCTGACCTTGCTAATGAAATATCTAGCTCTGATGGAGTTTTCCTCAGCTGTCATTGAAAACGTATGTTGTACTTAGTATCTCAGGGGAGATGTAGCAATAATTTCTGAAATGTAAATGTAATCTTCTCTACCTGCGGTTTCAGGCAGGGACATGGATGTGGGGTGGGGAGGAGGCAAGCAATGTCTTCTTTATGCTAGCAC
This sequence comes from Eleutherodactylus coqui, assembly GCF_035609145.1. Lineage (NCBI taxonomy): Eukaryota > Metazoa > Chordata > Amphibia > Anura > Eleutherodactylidae > Eleutherodactylus > Eleutherodactylus coqui. The sequence goes on from NC_089841.1 coordinate 155,868,859, forward strand.
TGAATGGGGAGAGAACATCCTTGAAAGCAGAATAGAAGCTCATGATGGAGTATCTGCTGCTGCACTCCTCTAAATCCACAGAGGAATCTTAATCAGGGGCTGAGAGGATAAATGTATCATTATTACACATAGTCTGTCCCTGAGAGTAGAAAGAATTAAAAGCTGTATTCTGTGCTCAGAGTCAGTAATTATTCTCTTTGAAGTCTTCCTGCCAATGTTTTTTTTTTTCCTTCTGAATTAAATGAACTCTGGGTGTTTGTCATTTTGACCTGGTTTTATAGAGCACACTTACGAGCCGTTTAATTTTGTAAAGATTAATTCACTGTAAATTACCACATTTTTTCCCACTCTGCTGGTTCGGTCTGACATCTCTCTGCTTTGGCTGAACAAAAGGACATAGTTTATTCTTCCATGAACAGCCAGTATCAGACGCTCACCTGAGTAACTGTTGGGAGAGAAAACATGATTTCCACAAGAACCGTCACTAAATGTTGTTTTTTGTGAGAGGAGTTGTATTTTTCAATAGCACCATTGAAGTACATGTAACTTATTGATTATATTGTTTAACTTTTATTAACTCTCTTTTACACCTTTCACCATGTAGCATAATTTAATGTTACTTTTATTCTATGGATCAGTGCGCTTATGGCAATGCCACATATATATAGGTTGCCACATTCAGAGAGCCATACTTTTTTAATATTTTTTTTGTTAATGCATCTGTATGTGGACATGCTTTTTTTGGGATGAGTGATATTTTTTTATTAACAAACGATCACAGAAAAAGGCCATATACTTTGGTAGTCTGCTACCTGCATGTTGAGGGGATGCAGCTATCTGCATCCTAAGGAGGGCAGATTGCTGCATCCCCTCAACATGCAGGTAGCAGATTACCAAATGAGGGAGCTAGTTACACCTGTGAGGGACACCGATGAGACAGCCACTCACACTGCCTCTTAACATAGAGTGGGGTAGCTGCTTGGTGTATACTCCCACACAGAGTAGATACAAGGTGCCAGACCTTCTGATACATGCAGTGCACCATGCAGTCTAACAACCTATTATTGAAGCCATAATAGTTTGGCGGGCTGCTCTGTACCTCAAAAAGTGAACCACATTGGTACTGCCACCCTGGGCTCCCCGGGCATTTTAAAGCCGCACTGCATGTGAATAATAGATAATAAATGCAAGGTATTAGTTGGATTTTTTTTGTTAGAACTATTTTTGAGGTACATATAACTTATTGATTAACTTTTATTAACTTTTCTGGAAGAGAAAATGAAAAAAAAAATAACAGCAATTCCATCATTGTTTCTTGCACTTTAAATTTACACCATTCACTGTGCAGCATGACTACAGTATCGTGTTCCTTTTATTCTATGGCTCAGTATGATTATGCAGTACCAAATATGTGTACTTTTTATGTTTATCTACTTTTGCACAATAATTGCACGTCTCGTACAAAAATATAGTTTTTTTAATCATTGCATTTAGATTGGCTTAATAATAAACAAGTTATTTTAGTATGTTAGGCTGAAGGGAAACAATGTCCATCTAGTTCAGCCTGTTTCCACCCCCCATTGCTGATCCAGAGGAAGGTAAAAATAAAAAAAAGAGGCAGAAGCCAATTTAGCCTATTTGGGGGGAAACCTTTCTTCCCAACTCCATAATGGCAGTCAGAATAATCCCTGGATCAACGTTTGAAAGTTCTTACCTGATTCCAAGACCCGGATCAACAACCCCGCTGGTTATTTAATGTCTATATCTGTAATATCATAGTGCTCTAAAAAGACATCTAGTCGCCTCTTAAACTTCTCTATGGATTTCACCATTACCACGTCGTCAGTCAGAGAGTTCCACAGTCTCATTGCTCTTGCAGTAAATAACAACCTTCTATGTTGGTGATGAAACCTGCTTGCTTCTAGACGTAGCGGATGCCCTCTTGTTACCATCGCAGTCCTTGGTATAAACAGATCATTGGAGAGATCCTGGTATTGTCCCCTAATGTATTTATACATAGTTATTTCGTCCCACCATAACCGCCTTTTTTTCCAGGGTAAATAATCCCAATTTTGTTAGCCTCTCTGGGTATTCCAGTCCTCTCATTCTGTGTATTAATTTATTTGCCCTTCTTTGAACCCTCTCAAGTGCTGCAACATCTTTCCTGAGCACCGGTGTCCAGAACTGTACACAGGATTCCATGTGGGGCCTGACAAATGCCGTATATAGTGGATGAATAATGTCCTCATCCCTCGCCTCTATACCTCTTTTAATGCATCCCAAGACTTGATTTCTTTAACAATTTTTATTTAGTCCCACTAAGGGACATAAAAATATGACCATTTGATTGCTTTTATTAATGCTTGGTTATGTTCAGTATACGAAAGCATTATTCTCCTTTGCCTTTTAGTTTTACACTTAAATTATTAGATGTGGTGAAAGCACAACCTAATAGACACTCGGCCCCTGGTTGCCATGGCAAAGCATCAGCACCCCATTGCAATCATGTTGGCTGATGGAGAGAGAGGGAGTCCTGTCGCTGTTTTAAACCACATGGATGCCGCTGTCAGCATTGACCGAGGCATCTAGGGGGTTAAACTATGACAATCAATGTGACATAAATGTCTTTCATGGAGGCCTAATACAAACCTTTCCATGAAACACATTTACCTGCTGATGGGGAAAGGGAATTCTATGCATATGTAAGATGTATCTCTTCAGAGTCTCTTACATGAATGTCAAATGGCTTATTTAACTTCTTAACTGGCTGCATAGTGGTCCTGCGATCCCCCTGACATACCCTGTATTGATATGTGTGTGACTGACTGAAGCTCTTGGGCTCCCAAGCTGAAAGAAGAGGTTCTGTGTGGAATGCTACTGTCCTCAAAGCACGGCAGGGAAAGAGACACTCCGTGTGCATTGTTTGTGTAATGTTTTGAGGTGCTAAGAGAGTTGTAGAGAGGGTACAGTGAAACGTGTAGTAAGAGGCCAGACGGCCAGGACTTTGCTTTATGTGCCCATGCACTGTAGTGGTGTGGTGTTCTGAACTTGCTGTGAAGGCATACAATAAAGCTGGCTGAGGCCAGAGTTGATTAGAACCTTTATTGTGGACTGAGTTCCTGAGCATGTGCTAACTGTATTTCAAGAAAAGATGGCTGTCCCAAGATGGTGGCAAATCCCCTAATGTCACAACATACATTCAGGTTTCCTACATACACGGGTGTAATGCATCCTGCTAGACAGCCAAAAAAGTTACTAGTAATCGCAAATTTAATAAAGGCAAATAAGCCTAAATTGTTCATGCTAGATTAATTTACTGTTTATTTCTGGGGAGAGTTTAGAATGTGTTTTGCTTATCAGTAAATATAATGTATACACAGAATGATAACGTGTAATTGGTGTGTGAAAGCTTTGCTTTTCTCTGAGGTATGAACCGCCGTTTGGTTAATTTCCATGATGTAATCTGCCCTTCCAGGATATAATTACCTGATTTACTTGATTGCCTTGTGGGATTTTTTTCTTTCTATATTCACCTCCGCTCCCAAATTGACTTAAAATTGTTTATACCGTGGCAGTCTGATAATTTCATCAAGCTTTTGCCTGTTTATATGCTTGAAGTTATCTATGCACTCAGAGGAGGCTGGAGAAACAAGAACCTGATTAGTTCTCTCTGTTCCACTAGACTAGGGACGGTCATAGTGCTAAACAACCTGTAATGATATTATAAAGGCTGTGGTCCGAAGAGTTTGACCCTGCACAGTATGAAAATGGAAGTGCCTCCCCATATGCACCAACATATTTATAACCTTGAAATTCGCACGGCTTCCTATGTGCCCATCTGAAATCTGGTCCCAGCATCCTTTTTTTTTTTTTAACCTCAACCAGTGGCCATCAAGGTCATACTGATAGCTCAAATCACTGATTCTTGGGTTAGAGTAAAGTACTGTGCAAACGTCTTAGGCAGGCGTGGAATGATGCTGCAAAGTAAGAATTATTTAAAAAAATAGAAGTGTTTACTAGTTTTTTCATCAGTTAACAAAATGCAAAGTGAATGAATAAAAGATAAATTTAAATCAATATTTGTTGTGACCACCCTTTGCCTTCAAAACAGCATCAATTCTTCTAGATACACTTGCACACAGTTTTTGAAGTAACACGACATAGAGGTTGTTCCAAACATCTTGGAGAACTAATCACAGATCTTCTGTGAATGTGGTAGGCTTGCTCAAATCCTTCTGTCTCTTCATGTAATCCCAGACTGAAATAGTGATGTTGATAGCAGGGCTCTGTGAGGGCCATACTATCACTTCCAGAACCCCCTTTTCTTCTAAAAGCTGATGATGGGTGTTAATGACGTTGGCCTTATGTTTGCAGTTATTGTCCTGCGGCAGAAGAATTGTGGAGTCAACCAAATGTTTTCTATTTTTGAAAAAATTCTTACTTTGCTGCTTTGAAGGCCTGTTATCTTTAAAGGTATTGACTCATTTCTAGCTGTTTTCCTGCAGGAAGCAGACAGTTCTGTACATTGTGAAGTGGCCTGGGTTGGTACTGCAGACAGAGTTCAATAGGAATCACCCTGCATTACCAATCTGGGGCACAATGTACAGAGCTGCATGCTTCCTGCAGCAAAACTAGAAGTGGGGCACCCCCTTATTAAATAACAAAGACCAACACTAGCCAATATCTTGTGTGACCCCCTAAACTATCAAAGATAGAGACTCTGTGCTATAGGGTATAATTGCAAATATTGATAATGGTATAGTTAAATGTCACACCGTCAGCACACCACAAAATATGCTGTTTTTAAGTGTGTTTTTTCACAATTAGGTGGCTATTTTGAATATAATAAGTTGATTATCCATTGAAAACCGTTACTGTAATTGCAGCAAAACTGCAAGAGATTGTTTACCCTGAATTCTGCATTGCCCGTAATAGGTGATCTGGTGCATGATTACCACTGCTTTTAACTATACATTTTTTGTAGCTTATGAAGTGATCTTAAGGGCTTATTCAGACGACCGTATATCGGCCGGGTTATCACGCCCAGCCGATATACGGTGTCCCTCTCTGCAGGGGGGGGGAAGGGGCTGGAAGAGCTGGGAGCAGTGCTCTGAGCTCCCACCTCCTTTCGTAACTTAGCCCTGCCCCCTCCCCACCCTTCACCTTGGAAATAGTGGTGAGGAGTGAAGAGGGGGCAGGAGCTCAGTGCACTGCTCCCGGCTCTTATAGCCTCCTCCCCCTGCAGAGAGGGACACCGTATATCGGCCGGGCGTGAAAACTTGGTCGATATACGGTCGTCTGAATAATCCCTTAGACGTGGGCTATACTGGTAGTTATAGTCCAATTTCACAGGTGATGTATCAGTCTTTTATAGTCTTTTTTTTTTTTTTTTTTTTCTTGTAGAGATTTCCAAAAAAAGAGCACGTTATATTCAAAGTCTCTAAGCTGCTGTTAAATTTTCAAAGCAGTTTAGCGTGCACTTTTATCTGCTTTTTACATTTTGTTTCTAAATGTGTCTATTTTCAAAAATTGGAATTCTCTTTGGAGACTAAACTTGCAAATTTCTGCTTTACACTTCTGAATGCGTCCACAGCAGATGAAATGACACAAAATCAGGCTTTTTAATATAAATTTACAAATGCATATTTTGAAAACAACTTAAAAAAGCCCTACAGGATGGCAAGTACTCATTAGCATGTGCTATAATGCAAGCTCAAATGCAGTCTAGTGAACGCAAGTTCAAAGCCATGGTGGGCTAAAGGCTTCCAGCAGGCATGTTTCCAACTGTGGGGAGATCTGGCACAGAGAGATGAGAAATAATGTTTGTTTCCCTGCTTCCTTTTAGCACCTTTCTTTTCCTACATCAGACAGCTGTGAACGCATACAATTAAGGAAGAGATAACAAACCACAGCTACCCCTTTAATTTGTTTAGACTAAGTGAAGTTTCTATTCACATGCTACTTTATATACTCTGCTGCTTAGTAAGTTGGAAAGATGTACAATATTTTATAGAACCTGATCTGAGATAACGACGTGAAGGAATATGAATCACAGTTTCCACAGTGTAGAGATGTATGAAGGTGTGATAGAGCACCCGTAGAAGGCTTTGAGGCCATGCTATGCCTCCATATGCTTCTAATTTCATATGAAGGCATACATATGTATTCTTAGTTTATTAAATAAGGTAGGGAATTGTCATGCCCAATTGGATGACCTATTGCAGAGGATTGCTTATAGTCCAGGTCTAGTGACACGTTGTGTCTATAGCTCTGTAGTATTGTACCTTAGTAACCTCCTTCCTATGCATGATTCAAAAATATAGTTAACATACCTGGTGCCCGTCTTTTCAGTATTTCTGCCACAGTTCATCCAATTCCTAGTCCCCTTTTCATGAATGTAAAATGCTTACCAGATTCTGAGATTATACAATGCACAGTGCGCTTTGGTAGTCTTGACTAGCCAAGCCAGAAACCTACTACACACTGATGGAGAGCAAAACCCCTGAAACAGCTGACTGTGTATGGTATTCTGGCTTGGTTTTCAATTCCCAGTCATTGTTATAAGGCTTGTCTCATCCATGAGAGAGGGGAAAAAACATTTGGCCAGAGCATGCCATGGGTGGTATTTGCTGCTGAATCCAGAGGCAGGCGCCCGCTATGGATTCCGCAACACAAATCCTCCCGTGTGCAGCCAGCCTTAGGTGTAGTTTTATCATTTTCTTATCTTTCAGAAAATCGAAAGATTATGTTCAGTTCTGCTGAACTGCATCATTGCTTATCTCATCCATATATGACCCTAAGAAAAATCAGACTTTCTGGCCAGCATTGACATAGTGATGGGCAAAGTATATAAAAATCTGTACTATCGAGATTTATGGGGTGACAGTCACTAGAGTATAAGAGGTGCAAATAGCTATTCACTGTTCTACTTCTGGGGAAAGATTATTCCCATAAGGGCCCATTCACACCAGTGGTTTTTTCATCCATGTGCTGTCTGTGTTTTTAGTTGACAGCACACATTAAAGTAAATTGGGCTATTCACATGGCCATTTTTATTTTAATGCAGCCTAATGGTACATGTAAAAAGTACTGCAGCATGTCCTATTCTGATCCAGATTCATGGACCGGAATTGCCCATGAAAGTCTATGGGAGTGTGAAAAGAGAGGTGAACACGGATGTTTTTTTTTTTTTTTACAAGTGTTGCCAGGAGGCAGTGACAAAAAGAAGTTGCATCAACTTCATGCGCCTTCATGCCGTTTTCTAAAATCTTTTGAATGAAAAACGAATGGCACAAGGACATAAAAAAGCAACAAAAACACATGCAATGAGATCAGGTCCTTTTTTTCCCGGACCAAAATTGCATACGCCGCTGTGAATGAGCCCTAATTGGTTGAATAAATGTAATATTTTATCACAGCCTACTTGTTTGGTTTAGTTGCTAATTGTGTCGCATGTCCGTGCACTAATTGTGAAGTCTATCATGTGTAATCTTATACATCATATATAATTTTCCATTTTCCTAGTGGCATAGTAACACTCAATCTATCAGCCATGTCTTGAAAATACCTGCTTGAGAGGAAGGTCTGCAGAGCTCATCGCTGCACTCCTCCTAATGGTCTACAGCTGTGTTCCAAGGCATTTACATGTCATTGAGATTCAGTGTGGGCAGCGCCAAACAGTTTGAATTTTTATAGAGCAGAAAGGTAGTTTTGATATCAATTCAGAGATGGAATCCGTAAGGTGACCTCTGAAATGAGACTGGCAAATCTCCCGGTGTCTCATAAAGTTCTGTGGGGAGGCAGACACATGCACCGTAAGATGAAAATAATTGCTGGATCTTAGCAAGTGGAAATCTTTTCATATCAATCCATCATTTATCAAAACGACAACTGTTCCTTCAGTTCGTTGGCATTAATACTGCGGAAGAGCTGTAAAGCAGAATAAAACTTTGACTTTAAAATATCATAAGGTGAAAGTGTTCTTGGTGAGGGAATGTAGGTTAGCCTGACTTATAGCAGAAGATTCTACAAGAAATACAAGGAGAATGAAGAGCTTGTATTTCAGTAGCCATGTAAAGGCTGCTTCACGAAGCATGGCAGGCATTTTGTGTGCCAGTTGTCTTTTGGTATGAAACCATCTTGTGCTAGTTGGTAATATTAATATTATATTATTGCCTTTTCATGCTAAAGTATTTTTTTTGTATAAAATCAGTATAGCGATGTCCGCCACAGATTTTACATATGTACAGATTGTATCACCATTTATGATATAGTTCTGTCTGTATTAAATTGCCTGCTCAGATTATACCCTCAGAAATTGTGAGGGAATTTGGTTACACTGTTGATTCAGGGATATGCCATCTTTAAAAGGATTCCTAGAGGAAAAGAGAAAAAAAAAGTTACATGTTAAAATAAAAAAAAAACCTTTGTACTCTTATTAAATCCCCTCCAATGGTGGTTTACATCCTAAAAGAGTGATGACATGCTGTTCTAGCATATGACCCCTGTGGCTAGTACCCGGCCTCAGCAGTCATTTACTGTACTTTCCGCCATTGATGGGCTACACTGAAGACATTTTGTTACTTGTCTGTGGGATTCTAATTGAATTAAGCAGTTGTGCTCATGCATGACCATCATTCCATTCACTGCTCTGGGACAGTGGGAGATCCATGAACTTGGCTGTCTTCATCCATCATCCCATAGAAGTCAATGGAGTGGTGGTAACGCATACACACTGCCCTAATAGACCCATTCCAATAAGGTCCACCTTTCTCAGGATTCCTTGGGGACCGAGCGATGATGGATACATCCCCTATCTTGTGACTTGGGATAAATTTTTGTAGTGGGAAAACTTTTCAAATTTGTTTGCTACAATTTCTTCTTTACTCCCGGGCAATCCCCAGTTTTTACTTTCCACTTTCAAAAATCATAACTGTTTTATTTATCTTTTGACATACATGTCTGAGGGCTTGTATTTTTTCAGGATGAGTTGTATTTTTCAGTGATACTTTTTGGTACATGGTATACATACTATGCAAAAATGACATAACTTTATTCTGTGGCTCAACACAATTACGACGATATGAAATCTATATGAAATCTATATGACAAAATATCTTCAGAAAATTATTTTAAAAATGTCTGCTGCCATCTTCTGACCGCCATAACCTTTTTTTTCTGTCGACATACTTGTGTGAGTGTTTGTTTTTTGCAGGACATATAGTTTCTATTGGTACTATTTTGGAGTACATATGACTTTTTGATTGCTTTTTATTAAATTATTTCTTGGAGATGGGGTGACCAAAAAAGCGCAATTCTGGAGTTGTGTATTGGCCTGACCGGCAATCGGTCATGGCAGCACTGGGGGCCTTTAATAGGCCTCCAGGCTGCCATGGCAACTGAACATCACCTTGTGATCGCAGAGGGCTGTTCAGGATCACCGAACTACGATTAAAGGATTTAAATGCCGATGTCAGAACTGACAGTGACATTTAAAGGGTTAGCAGCCGTGATTATTAATCACACTGATCGCAGCCATTGCCAAAACGTGCCATGTATGCAGCGGGATCGGCTCTCGATCCCCCTTACATACAAAGCCAGAATGCACAGAACATAAATTTATGTCCCGTGTCGTTAAGGGGTTAAATTCAGCATTTTGCCTTTAAATCTATTAGTAAACTGTTATTTCCAACAACATGTAATTTGCAAAGGGACTAGAGGCTTTTGTAAAGCAATATAGTCTGCTGACAAGAGGAGAGCCGCCTTGTCCTATGTTCACATCTGTGTCGGAAGCTTTGTTCAGTGTCTCTAGTGCAGACGCAGCACAAAATCCCTGCCGAAATGACGCAGCATGCAGTGCTATTTTATTTTGGGAACTACCAGGTGACCTGCCAGAAACTGGATTATAGTCTGTCCAGTGCCCCTCAGATTAGTATATGTTGGCATTTCAAGCTTTTCTGTTGTTCTGCTTCTAGGACAGAGCCGAACAACAGCAAGACTTAGTACTGGTGTTTACAGACAAGGTTTAGAACATAATTACAGCTAAATATGTTAGCAAGACATTAACCCTTTCCAATCCAATTTGTATCCTGGTTTTCCTAGGGGTTTACTTTTTTCTGCTGTCTCACAATGCCCCTATATGCTGGCTAAAGCCAGTACTGCATGAGGTGACACATTAGATAGGCTCTGACAGAAGAGAGGCTGGCAATATACAGTAAGAGAACCCCGACGGATGTCTTCCAACATCGGAGCTGTACAGCCCTAAATCATAATGTCTTCAGAGGTCAGACAATGGATTGGAAAGGGTTAAAGGGTTTTACCAAGATATAGTGTTATTCCTATCCACAGAATAAGGCCGGCTGGACATGGCTGGGTCAGATTCTGCTTGTGGAATCCGTCCCTGGCGGCAGCGGTGTCAGTGCGTACCTGCTTTCTCTTTTCTTAATCCGTACTGCAGATGGTCTGCATGGCTCACTGTCGGACATGCACAGTACAGATTTTAATTTTTTTTTTTAACGCCTACTTTTCCTGCGTCATTGTGGAAGGGCCGTGGATCGAATGGCTTCCATTGACTTCAGTGAAAGCTGTCCACGTGGAATCTACGCAAAATTAGCACATGTTGCAATTTTTCCATGTTCACAATTGATTTCAACTCGTGTAGAGAAAAAAGCGTTTTCCATTAGCATGTTATGGGCGGTATTTGTTGCAGAACCCGGAGGCGGACACCCGCTTCAGATTCCGCAATGCAAATCTACCCGTGTGCAGTCGGCCTTAGGGATAACTTTGTGACTGGGGGGGTTCAACCGTTGGGTTCCCTACTGATGTGAAGATTGAAGCTCAACCAGTCCCCGCATGAGTGGAGTGGAGGACAGACATGAACTCGATTAATTTCAGTGACCACGCTGGACATTGCAGAGCAATTGCACTCACGGCAGCGCACATGCATGTCCTCCCTTTTCATTCATGCCAGGAACATAGGATCGGTGGGGATCCCAGCGGTCGGACGTCCGCCAATCAGTCATGCAGCCGCTTCAATGCAAGTATAATATAATTGTGTCTCTTAACCCTATAAATATAGCTTCCTAAAACTGGTAAAATCTGATAAAATTTGGACATATTATAGGTGTTAATTTAGTTGTTTTTTCGGCTGAACTCCTAAACTATGGCCAAGAAAATATGCGGATAAGGTGGTTAGATTCCTCTATTTTGGCACCCGCAGCATTATTTCCAGATCATGTAAATGGATTATGCTTGAACTATCATTAAAAAGCAGCATATGCTTGCTCTTCCTTTTTATGTCTTTATTCTTAAGAGGTTGTAGAAGTCAGAGCTCTGCTGATTGGGCCAGAAAGGGGTCACATATCATGAAATCAGCCTGCCACAGACATGAGCATGTGAAGTGCTTCAGCCATTGACCTTGGTCCACCTCAATATTTCCACTGAGGCTTCCTGACAGTTCACACACAGTACAGCCAACTGCACTGCCTAATAAGGTTGTATAATTTTGATATAACAGCCTAGCTCTGTTGTACTATTAAAGATTTAAAATATTAATGCTTATTAATGGTGTCATTCAGCCACTTTATATGATTAGTTTTAAGCCTCTCTTGGGCCAAAAAGAAGGGGAATTTTTAATGAAATGTTCCCTGCACATCTGACCTGCTATATTACTGCATGAATGCCATTTTTATGAGGCAGGTTTATAGCATTCATTACTCTGCTCTTTCAGCCACTTCATGGCTGCTGTAATTTTTAAAGAAGAGATAAAAATAAGTCAGTTCGTTCCTTGCAGTCAAGACACTCTGCGTTCTGGCATTGACCTTTAAGCTGTCATGCATGGATTAATCACATTTCTTGTGGAGATTGTCTTAGGCTTAATACAAGCTGCGTAGTGATTAGCTGACTCGCCTTGCCCGCCTTGTGTTAAGGAGGCTTGTCAGTGCCGACAGAAACCATGTTCTCTTCTGCCTCCTGCTTTCTGGCCTTTGACACCCTGTTATCTGCTGCTTGTGATGTGATTTGTGGAAACAAATCACCCATAACGTCACATATTGTATATGTGTTTTGATTAATTCAAGTGAAGGCACTGTTCACACAGCAAGAGAGGTTTCAGATATTGCAGAGTGTATAAAACACACCCAGTTTATCCTATTCTCATTTTCTTTGTTCTCACAATGTGTTCTTAAAAGAAACACATCCGGGTTGCAATATGGACACAAACTGCTGCATTAAAGGAGATGTCCCGCGCCGAAACGGGTTTTTTTTTTTTAAACCCCCCCCCCGTTCGGCGCGAGACAACCCCGATGCAGGGGTTAAAAAAACCACCCGCACAGCGCTTACCTGAATCCCGGCGGTCCGGCGTCTTCATACTCACCTGCTGAAGATGGCCGCCGGGATCCTCTGTCTTCATGGACCGCAGGGCTTCTGTGCGGTCCATTGCCGATTCCAGCCTCCTGATTGGCTGGAATCGGCACGTGACGGGGCGGAGCTACACGGAGCCCCATAGAGAAGAGGAGAAGACCCGGACTGCGCAAGCGCGGCTAATTTGGCCATCGGAGGGCGAAAATTAGTCGGCACCATGGAGACGAGGACGCCAGCAACGGAGCAGGTAAGTATAAAACTTTTTATAACTTCTGTATGGCTCATAATTAATGCACAATGTACATTACAAAGTGCATTATTATGGCCATACAGAAGTGTATAGACCCACTTGCTGCCTCGGGACATCTCCTTTAATAGTTTGTAGTATTAGAATTGCCACAGCCCTAGCCTGATTTTCAGGAAGGCTTGAAATACAAGTCCTACCCCGAATATTAGCCATAGTTATATTACATGGAAAAGAAATAAGAATACATTTACCTAGCAGGGTTGGTCCAGGTGTCTCCCGCTGCTCTTCAGAGCCCAAATGCAGCTCCCGTAGTCCTTAACCGCCCACACAAGATGGGCTCAAAAAACCAATCACAGCTGTCATGTCATGGAGGCGAGATTTATGACCTGGCTGAGCCTCGGATCAGTGAATTTATAGATCTAGTCTCCACGAAGCGTTTGCTGCGATTGTTTCATCAAACGCTGCATTGATTGGCTGAGCAGCGCTCAAAGAATCAATCACAGCCATCATGTTGGTTCGAGTGCTGCATTGATTGGCTGAGCAACGCTCAAAGAACCAATCGCAGCCATCGCATTTGTTCATGGAGCACGGTTTTCATTGGCTGAGCAGCACTTGAAGAATTAATTACAGGCATTGCGTCGTGGAGGCGGGGGGATTTATGGATTGGCTGAGCCGCAGCTCAGAGAGCATGAGAGGTTTGAGTTAAAGTTAGTAAGGGCTCTAACCCACTAGCGATATGTTTTCTTGCAATGCGAGAGCGAATGAAAATGCATGGTTATGAAACCAATGATTTTCAATGGTTTCATACTCGTTTGCGATGTTTTCACTGAAGCCTCGCAGCAATAAGAAAAATATGTGCTATCGCCCATTGTGACCAATGGGGCCGGCGGCAGTAGCGCCAGCTCCATTGAAAACATAGGGAGTACATTGCGCTCCCCTGACACAGCTGTGATAGCTATGGCAGGGGATTCCTTCAGTAAACCTATCGCTAGTGGATAGGAGCCCTTAATCTGATTTTGTTATTGGAGTGGAGGGCGCGGGCTGGGTGGTGGATTGAGATGAGGGATGCAATATAGGGGGGACGTGGTGCTGTTGGGAGCTTTGTGGATGAGGGTGGTGAGTTTAAAATGAATTCTTTATTTGACGGGCAGCCAGTGAAGTGACTGCTGGTCAGCAGGAACCCGAGCAGCGGGTCCCCATCAATCCTCTAGTTAATGACCTGTCGATCATCAATAGAAAAAGTTAAAGTCCTGGAATACTCCTTCAATTCCAGAGTTCTATTCACATTCACACACGGACACTGTGTTTCTTGAGAAATTACTATTTTTTTTACCTTCTGTATTCTTTGAAAAGAAAAAAGCGAGGCAACAAACTTGTTGTGCTGTTTAAGTGTAATTTGGATTTTAAAAAACTGATTAACCTCTTTTTCTTCTGCCGTCAAACACTATCATGTCATCAAATTCTCTTATGCTATACGGGCAGTACCTACGGTATATACCTTAGCACTGTATGTACACAAACCTCTTCCCATGTTCCTTATGGTGTGTATTGTCTATCTGCATGCACCAAGAAGTTCATCAGGTCAGAAGCAGAATGTTGAGCATCCTCTGAGGCCTGAAAACTTTTGACATTTCATGACTCAGTGATCAAAGAAAACAAGTAAAGTGGAAAAATAAGGAAATGCCAGCGTGGAGCCCCTAGCTATTGCTGCTTAAATGTTTTATGAACTTGGGGAATTCTTAACTGAAATTACATTATCATCATCAACATAAGTAGTATTTTTAAGATTATTATAACTTTAATTCAGTGTAATTGTACATGTTTTCCCAATTAATTTGTGAATTATAAATGTGGTTACCGATGGTTCACAGTGTTAAAATTGTTTTCCGACAATTTAGAAAATTGGGCAGATAGGTATGCAAAATAGAGGAAAAGAACATGATTCGCCTCTTAAATGTTCTGCTGCTTTGACATGGTCCTGGAAAGTCCTGAAACCATTCAGCTGCCCTTCATCATTCATGTGACCACTGCAGCCAATCACTGGCCACAAGGGTCATGTGCCATTCATGAACACATGAGCACTGAGGCCAGTGATTGGCTGCAGCAGTCACATGAAGGTTGAACAGCGTGCAACCCCTGCAGGCACTTCAGAGACCTGACCAGTTGCACTGAAGTGGTGGGACATTTAAATTGTGACTCCAGTTTTTTTTTTCTTCTTTTAAACACTTATTTGTGATCTGCCCGATTTTCAAAATTGGTGTAAAACCTCTTTAATGTGGAACTTTGCAACTTGACCTCAAACTTTGCTTATGAGGTTAGTAGAGATAAGGATGGGACCAGCCAAAGAAACTAGAATGTCATGGGAATGGAATCTCTGGTGGTTTGAGTTTGTGGCCCATAACATCATATTAGGTCTCATGCAAACACACGTGTAGATGCACATGATCCATATTTTTCTATATGGTGCCACCATGCATTATTTCCAGGGGGGAATACAACTGTATTATGACATGTGATGCAGTATACCTTTATTTAAAATCTGAAGTACTGTATGGGCCTATAGCAGTTAATGGGTGCTGAATTAGGGGCGCACACAACAGTTGTGTACATGAGGCTTTATAGCCTTGGTGACTTAAGGCCCTTTTACACTGAACAGCTATGGTTCAGATTCTCACTGGATCATGGGAATCTGAACGATAATCATACAGTGTAAATTATACTTGCAGGATCTGAATAACAAATAGTTTGTATGGTGCAGGCATAAAAATAAAATGATCAGCCTGTTCATCTGTGCACAACTGCCTGTTTACGGTGGGCTGAGGCGGACGCACTGGAGCGATTCCCAGTCAGCTCCTCCTCCATTCATTCCTGTGTAAAAGCATAGGAGCAACTATCACTAGAATGGCTGTTATGTTTCAGACACACTTTGTGCCTTACCGGTGGTGTGGTCTAGTGGGGACCAGGCATGGCTTCAAATGCTACAATGTGTCAAATTAGACAAAAGTGCAGTGAGCTACTGTGGTAAATTTGGCACTTTCATAGACTGCCTACAGTAGTGCCTAAATATTAGACAGAATTAGTAAATTTGTGCCACTTAATCAAGATTTCTTGTGATTCTTGTTTGGATGCAGAATCATTATTTAAGACCATCCAAGATGCTAAGGTGGGTGGAGATGATGCATCCCTGAGGATGTGAGGGAATTGATGTGGTGGTGGGGGGGATAAGATGCTAGAGAGGCATTGCTGAATATGGGATTTAGTTCTGATGAGCGAGGGCACCCTGCTGATAGTAGATTGCGCAGCGAGCACCCAGAGAATAATAAGACCTATTCAATGATTTTATATTTATTATATTTTACATTATTTTCAGTTTACGGCATATATGGCTTTGTTTGACCTTTTAGACCCCGTATGGCTGTTTATTCACACTGGTTTGGATATTTGCTTGTTGTATGGCTGTTATCTGCGCCCTGTATGAATTTTGTGGTCTGTTTCCTGTATGAATTTGCTGTCTGTATCCTGTATGTATGTGATTATCTGCATCCCATAACGCTCTGTTTGCATGCTGGCACTGTCCTATGCGCTGGCTTGTATTTGTGTTCAATGTGGTCGTGGTGTACATACCATTCTATTTGTTGCATACAAAGAAATAACCTTCTCAAGAGAGCATTAGAGACATTCTGAGCAGTGTAGATGTGAATAAATAGTAAATGACTTACTAGTAGCTTGAACAGCACATATGTATGTATTTCGGCTTCTCTCGGTCTACTCTAACCACTCCCCCCTCTATTGACTTTAATAAGCAATATTAGTCATCCCCCACCTTCACTTCCTGTTCCTCATTCTACTTTCTCTGTTACTAAATGGGTATCGGGTAGTGAACAGGAAACTATAAGGAAGGAAGACCCCTACTCGCTAGCACTTTAAACTGATTTTTCAGAACAAAAATGTTTTTTTAGGTAAATAAAGGGAATTGCTCTTTTGCTAGTTACCACATTGGCCATCCTGTAAGCAAAAGTTGTTTGAAAACTTAGTGACCATTTAAATTCCAAAGCTTATCCATATTTTTTTTTTTTTTTAAGTGTGGGAGAAAACCAGAGTATGTGGAAGAAACCCACACAAAGTTCATGTAGATCCCCATTTTTTTTAAGATTGTGTCTACTAGATAGAATAGTATAGCATCCTGTGTCTGGCTTGTTGTTGGACAACAACTAAAGCCTGAAACATTTGAGAGAAAAATAAAAATAAAGTGTCTTAGCATTAGAAATGTTGTGTTTCCTAATAGATGCTGTAATTAAAGGGGTTGCATTAGAGAAGCCATTCTTGTGATAAAGCTGGCCCAACAAGCAAACTGATCACTGCAAGTGGAGCTTCTAAACCTCCAAATGATCAGCCGCACCACCAGAGAGAAGTTGTGGCACTGTTTTCTATGGCAGCCATTTAAATCCACGTCTGTTCTTGTAATGTATGACTAGGCAGGGTCTGATGGAGCGTTAGTTGCTCATACTTGGCAACTATGCTCTAGCTGCATATGGTCTAATAGGAGATGTATTTAGCGGAGCCCGTCACGGCCGTGGGCATAAGGCTTAGTGTTAGGATGCATGTGTGTGTGTCTGCAAGCACGGCAAAGCCACATCAAAAACACATGCGTTTTTTCCAAAGTTGCTTTGGTGCAGCTTTTACAGCAAGCAAACCACCCCGTGTGAATGCACCATTCTTCAGATACCTCGCTGTATTTCCTATTCTGACACGTATCACAGATAAAGTAAGACATACAATGTACGCTGCCGCCACCACCCAGACAGCACACAGAGGTAAGTCCATGTGCTGTCCGATGCAAGTTATGCCCAAGAATCTCGGGTGAAACTTGCATATGCCCATCTGAATCCGGCTTAATTTGGGATTATAGCTTTGCTAATTCAACAACACCATGTTTCACAGTTTAACATTAGCTATTAGGACTGCTGTGGGTCTTAAAAATAAGCTACTTGTATATTATGATCAGTGCTGGTTATTCTTTGTATCTGCCAGATTATCCCCTTATGCAGAGGTTTAGGTTGGTACTCTGGGGTCTGGGGTGTATATGCATTTGTGCTGTTTTTAAGCAACTGTTTGAAGGCTGCTGACTACACGGACCTTGTCCTCCACGCTGCTGTTTTATCTCTACATTTTCCTTACCTTCTAGCCTTTCTCCGCTTCTTCACATTGCGGTCTTTGTCAGGGCTATAGTGCTTCCCTTTACCGACAGAAGGTTATAAAAACATGTCCTTCATTTCTATCTATTCTTAGATTTTGCTAAGACAAGGCAGTTAAACCAAGACCTACAGAATGGGGCACAGAGTGTACATTTAATGTGCTTATCTGTGTTCCACCCATGCAGGTCAATCAGAGATGTAGGCAGTCAGTCATATAACATGTTTAATCCTATATACTTCTCATTAAGCACCTAAGTGCGTCTGTATGTTTTCCATGGGTTGTGGAGTAGAAGTTGCCAACAATTAGTGGTGTGTTATTATTGCTTATATAACCCTTCTTTCCCAGCTAATATACTGTTGTTATTTTATTATCAAGTGATCAACCTTCTAACTTGAATGTTAATAAAGAGCTCCATTTGATTGTTCCCTTTTGGTGCCGTACTATGTTTGTGCGCCTTCCTGCTTTATTTATTGGGGTTATGGCCAGGTTAATTTGGCGCTGTCATGATTAAGTATTCACACGGCAGCAGCTGCTTTGAGCAGTAAATATTCAATTGATTTAATTGATCTAAATTTGAATTTAATTACGCAGCACTACCTCGGATAAAACATCCGGACTGCAAAAAGAAGCCGATGCTTAACCTTTTTTTTCATTAATAAATGTTTACATTGAAAAAGTTACTTTTCATAAAACATATTAGATATGTCATTTGTTTTATTTTTACTTTATTTCTTTAATATGGTGCTTAGATTTGGCTTAGTACATATGCAGTAAGGATCATAGAGAAGGGTCAAATGATATGTGGGATTCTTAAATGCAGCAACTTGACAATAAATGATATTGACAAATGGATATTTGCCCTTAAATTGGTTAACCCAAATGGTTTAAGGCTGGGTTCACACTGGGCGTATTCCCGTCGGAAATCTCGCGGTTTGGCCGCAGCAAAAACCGCAAGATTTCCGCCGGGAGAACCGCCGCGGAAAAAGCCGCGGCGGCTTTGAAGCGGCCCGGACGCTCGCTTTTCCGTTGCGGCCGGCGCTCCATAGAGGAGAGCGCGGCCGCGACGAAAGTAAACAAAAAAGAAAGGTAAATAGACATGCTGCATATTCTGAAGCGGCGGCCGCAACCGCGGTTTCAGCCGGACTTACCGCAGCGGATTAGCCGTCCCGTGTGGACGAGATTTCTGAGAAATCTCGTCCACATGGTTGGCTAATCCCGTGATTAGCGGCCGTGGGCGGATTTGCCGCGGCGAAATTCCGTGCGGCAAAACCGCAGCAAATCCGCCCTGTGTGAACCCAGCCTTAAGGTGGGCATGCATATTAAATAACTGAACCAAATGCTTGTTTGGCCTACAGCGATTCCTCCCAACTCTACCAATTATTCAGCCCACTGTGTACTAAATGTTTATTTCAGTGCGGACTGGTGAATACGCTGCCTCCAGACCCCTCCAGCAGCTCTTTCACAGGATCAGCACTTTGAAATCCAACATGACCCTTTTACACGGAACAATGATCGTTCAAAAAATTGCTTATACGGGCAAAAATGAGCGATAATCTTTTAGTATAAACACGGCCAATAATTGAACGATGAATGATAATTTGTTCACATATCGTTGGTTGTTCATTTCATTCAAGCATCAAAATCACCGTTGGCTCATTTGCTGATCGTTCAGTTTGAATACCCATCGTTTATTCGTTCTCATTCACTTATCCAGGAAATAACTGAACGATTTAGTGAGTGAACGAGTCACCGATGTGTCTGCCGGTATACACAGGCTGTACGAGCGAACTCTGACATCGGTCCTTCATTCGAACGATAAATCGTTAGCTGTAAAAGCGCACCCGGTCCTGCTTTCCCCCACATCTGCCATTGGTGGAGAGTCAGGAGACCCCCTTATAGTTTTTGTGCTCTTCCTTCCTCTTTTTGTCTCATAGTAGCTCCCACTTTTGTACTTGTAGGTGGGTGCCTTGCACAAGTTATATTAGCCTACATCTGTGAATTACTGCACTATTTGTCTTCTGCCCTCCTAAAGGGCTCACCTACCTATGCATACATACTCTAGGTTCTTCTTGTAACAGCTGGCAGTCATTGGGATTGTTATCGATATTATTCTTCAGCTTTTGACATCAAGCTTTGCAGAATTTGATATAAAGGCATTTAAAGCTAAAGATAATTGATGAAGTGAGCTTACCTGCAATTGCTATGTGAGCATTCATTGCATGGTGCTTGTACAATTTTGTTTTTCCTTCTCCTGAATGTGTGAGCATTCACACTTCTTGCCATCGCACTTGTTTAATTACAGCTCCAGGAACATAAAGCCTGTTATTATTTTAATGGAAGGAACTGAGAATGAAATAAAACTGAGCTGGGCCCATGTCTTCTCCTGGCAACTAGCAATTTCACGGATGAAAAAAACACCTGTTCAAAACTGAAAATCCTTATCATTATCGTTTTTATATTTGTCTATTAATTTATTTTTCAGTCCCTGAGGAGAGTGAAACAAGCAATCTTCCTATGTGGTTATCCTTCATAACATTTGGATTTAATAGGCAGTTATAGTACATGGTTGTTTCCTTTTTATGCAAATTAACTATTTTGTGTTGGTTTTTATGTTGGACCCACACATACTTTCTCTGTAGAGGTTAATATGAGCAGTTGACGACGAAAAAACAAATCATTCTATGCAGCTGCATTTCATTGCTACAAGGTTTAGAACTCCTCAAAATGATTGGCCACATGCAGTGGTCCCTCAAGCTACAGTGGCCTCTGGTTGCAGCCATTGAAATGAATGGGAATTTGGCCTGCAATACCAAATCTGGACACTGCAAAAAGAATGTAGCTGTCTGCTTCCTGCACAAATCAGCTCGGACCACAAGTGCTGATCTTAGCGTACTACTGTTCAGTTGGGGTCCTAGAAGACTGGGTCCCACTGATCTACTATTAATAACCTGTCCTAAGGATAGGGCATAAATAGTTTACAAGTGGACAACCCCTGTAACTAGTAAAGAACGCATATTACTGAAGTGTATGCACAGACTTGCTGTCTAGCAGCGCCTCTCTGTGATAAAGTACTACGTGTTCTGTACTGCTCTTTACCTTTGCTAAGATGAGCTCCCCATTTGGACACCAAGTGAGATGTTTAGTAATAGTATCATATGGAATACGTAACATGTGAAATAGTGGTTGAAGATTAGGACATCTATACACTGAACAATCACATTCAGATTCTCGCTGGATCATGTGATCTGAAAGATCATTCAGTGTAAATGCCGCCAGCGATTGGCCGATAATTCATTCACTTATCGTTTGTAGTTTAGTTTATGCAGGCATAAAAATCAAACTACCTGATTACTGTGAATGGAGGCGGGCGGCTGGAGGTGGTCTGCGGCCGCCCCGCTACATCCACTGAACGATGATCGCTCCTATGTGAGCGCAAGAGAACGATGATGGTTGGGATGTCTGTCGGTGCTAAAGTGCCCAACAGTTGTCCATGTGAAAGAACCCTTACAGAGATGTCTCGCCAACCATTGCTGGTTTTTCTCGTAATGTATTGTGTTCACATTACAATAATGTCACTTTTGTGTTATTGTTTTGAAAAAATATAAAATTTGGGGTGCTTTCTGATAGACGGGATGATTTCTCACATCACTGGAAGCCCATACACCTCTATTTATGGTTTGCATTGAGCAAACTGCAAACCATTTACTAATCTTCCCCTATCTGTATAAGGATGCCTGTCCACGGGCACTTTTGCATTGCGTTCCCCGCGGCGATAATCCGGCCGCGGGGAACGCAATGCACACTTTCTATGGCCTTCCTATGGAAAGCGCAGCCCCCCCTGTCCACGAGCGGAGAATCACAGCGATTCTCCGCTCGCGGGCGGCAAATCGCAGCATGCTGCGAATTGCCGTGATTCTCCGCAGTCGACCTATCTGTAAGATAGGCTGATTGTGGAGATCCATCTGAAGGCTCCTGCTCCAGGGCGGTGGCTCCTGCAGTGGAGATCCGCCGCGGGATACCGCAGCACCCGTGGTCCGGCAGCCATGTGTAAAATGAGCAGTAGAAAGGCCTCAGACATAGGATTAGAATGGGGCTCATATGGATAATTCTAAATTCTCATTTATGTATTACTGCAGACATATATTGCAGAGGTTGGCCACTTTATAGCTAATATTAACCCTTTCCAATCCACTGTCTGACGTCTGAAGACATTCTGATTTAAGGCTGTACAGCTCCGATGTTGGAAGACGTCCGTCGGGGTTCTCTTACTGTATATTGCCAGCCTCTCTGCTGTCAGAGCCTATCCAATGTGTCACCTAATGCAGTACTGGATTTAGCCAGCAGATAGCGCCGTTGTATAACGGCAGAAAAAGAGTAAGCCCCCTAGGAAAACCAGAATACGAATTGGATTGGAAAGGGTTAAGGCCTCCTTCACACGGGCGACAAAGTTGCGCGATTTTGTAGCATTGCTATGATGCTACAAATCGCATGTATGTGAAGCCCATGGTTTCCTATAGGTTACTTCACACATGAGATGTTTTGTAGCATGCTACAAAACGACACACAAACCTCGCAGGTCCGGCGATATGCCCGCGACACGCGAGGTTTTGTAGCCCATGTTTCTCTATGGAGCCTTCCTCTCTGTTGCATTGCATCGCACGAAAATGCGGTTTGCATGCGATGCAACTTTGACAGTAGCAGATGCTCCAAAGTCGCGTGATTTTGTAGCATCACATGCGACTTTGTATCGCTACAAAATCGTGGTATTGCTGAGAGAAAATCGCAGCGATGCGGTGTCGCCCGTGTGAAGGAGGCCTAATGTCTTAAGTTGACTGAGGCGGCACTGCAGGTGAAATGATCAGTTGCTGTCCCTCCCCCTCACAGAATATGGTGATCCCTGGAGGTCCCAGCAGGACTCCCTGAACCAGAACCCTTCTAACGAAAAGAGTTTGGTCATGTTGGGTTTTTGAAGTTCCTACTAGATAAAAACAAAAAGCTAGGGGTTTGGGATTTTGTAGCGACTATTCTTAGGCTGCACTTTTTTCGGTACAGCCTGGCTTAGGTCTGTAGCATGTGCCATGTTAGGAAATTCGGGACACTACTGGGCAGTGCGCCAATCTTTGTAAACCTACT
The DNA here is from genome assembly GCF_035609145.1 of Eleutherodactylus coqui. Classification (NCBI taxonomy): domain Eukaryota; kingdom Metazoa; phylum Chordata; class Amphibia; order Anura; family Eleutherodactylidae; genus Eleutherodactylus; species Eleutherodactylus coqui. Next base: position 155,891,795 of record NC_089841.1, read on the forward strand.
CTGGTATGCCTTGTTCTCTTTAATAAATAAAATTACACATGTAGACTTATATGTCCGTGAATTGGCACAAAAAAAAGGCTTTGATGAAAAGAAAACCCAATAAATATACTATTACGTTGTGTTTAATTAGCTTTTTATTTATTTTAATATTTAGAAAACACATCAACTCTTGGTGAACATATAAAATACTGCAGCTTTGCCAGCTGTAAAGCTTTGTGTCCTTTATTAGAAAAATCACAAGTGAAAACATCAGTCATACAAAAGGTGCCTTCCATCTTCCATGTTCTCTTGGATCAGAGTGCTCACGTCCCCTTGGTCTTCTAGTTTCAGTCTGCTGCATGGAAATCGACAAGCTTTTATCACAGTTTAAACAAATGTTTCCGTGGAGCACATGAAAGGATCACTGGACCAAGAAAGAGTTTAATGTTTTGATGATCGAGCCTCTAAGCTTTAGGGGGAAAAAGAAAGACGAGAAAGAAAATCAGGCTTGTCGAGATGCATGGCGCAGACAGATGCTTTGCATAGCTATTTATTTAGCTTGTAAACAAGCCACCAAAAACATTTCTCATAATGACAAGGAGACCGCAATTACATTGTTGTGGGGATTTAGAAAGGATTTGGCACACAGCTCTGTTTCACAAAGCAGAAATCTTTCATTCCCTGTGTGGATTGAGCAAGACGCTCCTTTTACCTTGGAAGTCTGAGGCCCGCGATTGAACACGTCAGATCTAAAAACGCAGAAGAATTTTGGCTTTCCTGTAACTTTATTCTTTCCATTATTGGAGTTAGTTCTTTTCCAATATGCTAGGTTTTTCATTTAAATATTGTGAATGCTATTTAAAGTGGAGATAAATATCCAAATATCTTGAACTGCAAGGAGCGAGGGGTAGCTTCCAAGGATCCAGCAAGTGTTAGGCATCTTGGTGTTTCAACACTGTACTCTTTGTTTAGGCTTTGGGTAAACCTACAAACCTTAAAGTCAGTCTCCGGTTGCAAATGAGAGTTTTTGTCAAGAAATTGGATTTCTGAATCTAAAAGCAGCCCTACTCAGGCTGTATACTTTAACCAAACCCCCTCCAGTCCTGCCCCATGCTCAGGCCTTTAGGAATGTTCTCACAGTGGATTTTTGCAGCAGATGTGACGTATATGAACATACTCTTACACTGGATTTATGGACTCCAAAGTTGAGATCAGAGTAAGGAGCTAAGTTAAGCTAAGACTACTGGTGAAATATCTGCTAATTGAGGGCACTAGAGGGAAAACTTAATAGTGGAAAGAGACCTTAAATGGAAAAATCCATTTTATTGTTGGGTAAATGAGTTATGGAGCACGTTCCATAGTTTATATGACCATGGTTAAGTGGTTCTACTTTGATGCACAGTTACTAATGTATACAATAACATGACCGCCGGCAGTGGTGTTCAGTGGCAGTTGCCGGTGTGCGCTGCGCTCTTGGTACAGCGGCGCACAGTATTGCGAGGTGAGAGGAGCGCAGCACAGGCTGAAATCAGCTGCAGATTCACAACTGATGTCAAATCCAACTCCACACCAAGGGATTTTGATGGGACTTTTGATGTGTAAATGCTGTGGATTTCGCCACAGAATTTTCCACTGCAGAAAATCTGCAGCATTTTCGCTACATGTGAATGTACCCTAAAGCAACTCTTCAGTCCTGCACAAACAAAGATGGCCACACCGCTTTTCTGACTACCTGACGTACACTGTGTATTAGTATGCATCATTAGTCTGAGACCCTACATGATGCTCTGACTGGCCAGCATTGCTCATCCGGACTTGCACTGGCCAATCACAACCGCATGTAGTGACGTAGACTACCGATACACACTAATAATGCACAGCATGCATCAGGTAGTCAGAGGAGCCATATGGCCATCCTTGTTTAGGACCTGAGGGTTGTTTTAGGTTCAGCACAAAATATATGTAGTAATTTACCTTTTCCATAATTAATGAGACATAGGGGACGTCTACCTGCTGAACTCTTCAGTTCATTTGTATTTTATATGTTCCTCCTTTCTCCTCTTTTCCTCTCAAAGATTTCTTCTGTGAAGCTTGGTTATGCGAAAATCCTCCCATTAGTTTCCTGGTTTTGTGTCAGTAAATATACAGAATAGTGTGTGGCGAAAACCATCAAGCACTGATATAGAAGAACAGAAAAAGATGGAACCAGCCAAATTAGGCTATAGATGGTGTAACTCTGATGGGGATCCTCAGTACACCCATGTGAATGAGGCCTAAAGATGGAGGAACAGAAAATAGGTTGTTGTTGGTGTTCTACAACCTCCTACTCCCCCAAATTGTATTGACACCTCTATATAGAATGCTGGGATAAGAGAAACCAGAAATCGGTTTTCTTAAATTGAGGGGCTCAGTGAAATAAGTGCACATTGCAACAGACTGTTTTTGAGAAATGTGCAGTAAAAACCTTTTTCAAGAAAGGAATTCATGTAGTGCTTATATCTGAAAGATGTTTTTTTGTTTTTTTTTATTCTTAACCCAATCCATGTGAAAATCTTGCTTGAGAATACATTCTTAGAGTGGCAGCCGATGAAATCTCACTTTTGGCCGGGGTTTGGGATATGCCGTTCTTGCTCTCGGCCCCTGAATTCTTACTCCTGTACTGCAATTTCATTCTTTTCTGGCTGAAACAATATCACATTTGTTTACGGTTTCCATCCGTGAGATCTAATGAAGAATCCAAAAATCCTATAACCTTGGGCTATTCGAGAGGGCTTTGATTCAATCTGCCAGCCTCATTCCACTGAGAGTCATTGCTCTGACTTTCTGAATTTGGACCAAGTCCGCTTTCCTGGGGCTCTCCTGGAACCTTTCTTACACTTGTCGGCTTGATGAAGAGAAGCAGTCAAACCCTTTACTCTTTCACCTCGTGCACCTTCCCCAAAGCGGTTTTAAAAGGTGTCCTGAGGTGGTTTATACAGAGCTCCCTTCTCCAGAACTGATTGAATCCAGATGACACAGACCCCAAAACACAGTTCCTTTGTTAGTGAAAACAAAGGCTCCGGTAATTGGATTCACATTTAGGGAGGCACTTAAAACAGTCCAGTAACAAGAACAGTCTGCGGGGTTATGTCATAACTGCCAGAGATGGTGTCGTGTTGTTTTAAAAGAGCATAACAGAGTGATTTTTACGAGCTTAGTCTGATGTATTGCAGAGGGAGATTAAATAATAATAATAAAACAAGATCCAGGCTTGCGGTGTACACGTTATGTGAATGCCAAGCAGGGGCATATTGGACATATTGCCTTTGAGGGATTTTTGCCTAATCCCTTTGTTATTTCGCAAGCAGTAACATGGATGCTGCTTGAATATATACAATTAGAAGCGGTGTAAAGCAGACTTGGCCCAGTGTTTTCTGACCTGAACGGGCGCTTGCTGCAGTGCTCGTTTGCATCCCGTATTATCGTTCTGATCCAACATGTATTTTGGCAGACATCTCTGATTTCCATCAGGCTGCCGTATCCCCCTGTAGCGCAAGCAAGTCTCTTTCCTCTATTCACTTCTTACCCAATGAGCAAGAGAGAATTAGGCAGAACATACTGGAAGTGGATTCATGGCAGTTAGCGGTTTAATTTCACTTGCCATGTCTTGTGATTTGTAATAGGGGAATTAAATCTTCTGCCGAGTCTGGTTGGCCTGAAAAGTCTGTCCCAACATATCACTCATTTTAAAACCTAATTTGCTTTGCTGCAGTGTAAACTTCTCAGCTTCCAGTTGGCTCTGCCACCAGTTTTCCATTTGTGCAGCCGTCCTGGACAAATCAGTTGGGGATCAGGTCGTTTCTGAGTGTGCTGGAGCCTCCTGTAAGTGCTTAACCTCTCTCCTGCCGGAGCAGCAACAGAGCTAAGGACAGCTAATAAATTCCAGTCTTGGCAGGAGATTTAAGTGAACAGATGGTCATTATGTGAAAGTGTTTCCAGCACTTGGAAAAAGTCTGCTTCATGGAATTTAGCACTAGAAGGTGGGGACATTTTTAAAGCCCCCCTGTGCCATGGTTATCTCAGGCTTTGCAGGGGTAACGTTTACCCTCTGATAATTTGCAGCCAGTGGATTTGTTCCCTAAACCTTATTTTGCAGACTTCACTAAGACCTTTTCATAGCTGTATTTAGTGGATTTGTGCATTGCTTTGCAGTTGGCAGCTGTGCAAATTTTTATTATATGTATTTGAAATATGTGCTCAGGGAGCCAGGAAAGGCACTGCCATTAGTTTTGAAACACTATAGTTTGATGCTTCTTAAGCCCCTTAAGCTGTTCACTTTTATCTTGACTATTCGTTCCAGTCTACTACTTAAAGGAGCAGTGCACATAGCATTTTGTTTTAAATTTGCTCTACATTATAAAACACAACTGTATGGCCTAAGAAGCAGCTCTTATGTAGTCCCTTAGCCCGGGCTCAGACGGCTGGAATTCACTGAGTGCCGCCCCTGAGAGACACATGCAGCAAGTACACAATGACTTTGCCACCCATCGCCATGCACTATCTTGGAGTATATGTGTGTGTACTATGTGCCGAGATAGAGCATGCTGCAATTTTTCTCGCATGCGTATTTTGCACAATCTGTATGATTGGCAACATGGTAGCCTATGGGGGACTGGTACAGCGTATTACTGAAGGAAATCATGCTGTGACCATACGCTCCTGTGAGCCCAGCCTTAAACTGCTTATATCCTCTACAGGGTAAAGAAGCTTAAATGTTTATTTATGCTCATCCTTAGAAGTGTGAGGTGACTACAGGGATCTATGTATATACTCTGGATATGTAAACCAGCAAAAGCAACCAAACAAATTTCTTCCACCTATTACTATCTATTAGCATCTGTTTTTCATTTACTATTGACTTATAATGCTTCCACTGAGAAAGCAACATGGGCCAGCATTTTCGAAGTAATTTCCATGCACACTTTGTGACTCATCTTGGCGTAACGCACTCGGTGTTATCAGCATTCCTTGAGCCAGTCTTTAATCTAGAGTTAATTGAATATTAGGGATATACATCAATTAGCCATAACCTTAAAAGCACTGACGGGTGAAGTAAATGGCATCAATTATATAGTTACAATGGCACCTGTGAGGGGGTGGGATATTTTGGGCAGCAAGTTAACAGTTAATCTATTTTAAAGGCTATTGGGGGCAATTTTGTTTTCTCTTAATGCATGTATTTTCGTCTGACAGTCTTCTTTGGAAAAGCCTTTGATTAAAAGAAAATTAGCACCATTTTGCCTTCTGCAGCTTCTGTTTATCACTGTACATGGTAAACTGCAAACTGAGTCTCTGTAGGAGATCCGTCAGTGTGCTGAACTGATTTAAGGCCCATTTACGTGGAGAAATTATTGTTCCAAAAAATCATTCAAATGAATGAAAATGAACAATAATCGTTGAGTATAAACGCCGCCAGCAATCAAACAACTAACAAATTGTTCATCGTGCGTTTTATGCAGGCACAAAATGTTCATTGGCTCATTCACAAGGTTTAAATACCAATTGCTCAGTTGTTCTCACTTATACAGTGAATGTGAACAACTGAACAATTTTTCGTTTGAACGAGCCGATGATGTATTTGCCTGTATAAACAGGCTGCCCGAGTGAACTCTGACATTGTTCGCTCATTGAAACGCTAGATCGGCAGGTGTAAATAGACCCGTAGTTTTAAGTCCTTAATAGCCCATTTACACGGGACGGTTATCATTCAAATTCCTGCAGTCCAACCGTAATATGAATGATAATAGTCCAGTGTAAATGCATGCAGCGACTGAACAAGAGTTGTTCAGTCGTTCAGTTCCTGTATGCAGAGAATTGAACGATGAGCCATTTGGTATAAACGGCAGTCGCTCACTCCTGAAGGGCTATCTGTTTACAGTGAACAGAGGTGGGCGGGGGGGAGAACGCTTCCCTGGTCTGCCCTGCTTCCATGCTCGTAGCGCTGTGAACGATGTCAGCGATACTCGCTCCTATGTAACAACACCGTAGCCAGCATCACGACGATTAAAGTTGATGTGTTGAAAGGAGGCACAATGGCAAGTGTAAGGGTCTCTGACGTGGTAAAAATTGTAATGGCTAAATAATGGGTCAGAGCATCCAAATCGCTGGTTTTGTGGAGTATGTCCCACTGTGCAGTGGTTACTACTTACCATAATTCCAAAAAAGACGAACGGAGAACTGGCAACCGGGTCATGAGCGCCCAAGACTAAACAATACATGTGGAGGTTGAATCCTGTCTGGGTCAATCCTACGGAAAAGATACTGTAGCACAAACTGGGCAAAGTTTCTATTGACTTTAATGTAAAGATATCAGAATACACAGTGCATTACAGCTTATTTCCTATCAGCCTTTGTAGCCACAGACTCTTCAGAGTGCCTAATCTACCTCTGTCCCACTCCAAAAGTACCAACAGTGGGCATGTGAGCAACAGAACTGGATCACAGAGTAAAGTAAGTGGGCTGCTTCAATGAATTATGTGGTTGGCTCGGTGCAATGACATCAACATATTTATAGGATGTATAGGAGGAAGGTAAACTGGCAGAAGCAGTGTGATGCTTTGGATGATTTTCTGCTGGGAAAGCTTGGATTCTGGTTTCTGTGGATGATACTTTGACATGTGCCACCTACCTTACAGAGAACTTGTTGGTATTTTATGCTGTGCCCACTGAGGGCAGCACACTCTAGTGACAGACCTGCTGATTCCAGTGGTGTGTCACTTACAGGGTAATGTGCAGGGATTTTGGAGAACTTGTAGCGTGTTTCTGCAGCTCCCCACAAGAGTTGAGTCCAGCTTATTCATGAGAACCTAGTAACCCCACCCACCCCGACTGACAGTCCTCTCGCTATTGCACTGAATTCTTAGGAAGCTACCAGTCATGGAGGTTGGATGGGGTTAGTAAGTCCTCATGAATAAGATAGAATCAACTCTTGCGGAGAGCTGTAGAAACATACAGAAACAAGCTAAGTTCTTTAAAATTCCTGCACTTTACGCTATAAATGACACACAACTGGAATCGGCATGACTGACACTACAAGGTGCTGTCCTCAGTGACCGCAGCATAAAGTAACTGAAAGGTTCATTTTAACATTGTTTCATGCAGAGTACAGCCCTTCATGGCAGTGAGATTTGCTAATGGCAAAGGCCTCTTTCAGTAGGATAATATGCCCTCCCATACTGCAGAAATTGTTCAGGAATGATTTGATGAGCATGACAAAGAGTTCAAGGTATTGACTTGGCTTCCAAATTCCCCAAATCTCAAACTAGTTGACTATCCGTTTCAGAAACAAGTCCAATCTATGGAAGCCCCACCTTGCAACTTACAGGCCTTAAAGTATCTATTGCTAATGTGTGCCACTACCAAACTCCCTCACCACCTTCCTCCAAAGGTCAAAGTACTCATGCATCTGACACTTGCAGCAGACACTGTGTTCTCTTCCATCACTGCTGCCTCAGGGGTCTGTGCCAGTCCGCCTCTTGAAGGGAGAGTTCCCACCCAGCTCTCCAGTTTCCAGCCAGTGCGAAAAGACTGATCTACTTAAGGTGACCTCCCTCACTATAGGGTGCCTAAGTGATTAGTTTATTAGTGTACAAAGGTGTCACAGTGTCTTCTGTTTTCCTCATTTTGAACCATTCCACTTGGCTTTTCTGACTTCTCCTTTTCTGACCTCAGCTAGTTGTTTAATCATGATTATTCTGTCTGCTGCTTGCCCTGACCTTTTAGCCTGATTCTTCATTCCAAAAGTACTCCACCTGCCCTGACCTCAGCTCCATTACATTAACACGCCTCTGTCTACACCATGCTCTGGTACCACGTTATTGAAAACTTGACCAATTTGCGTCGGCTGCCTCTTAACTGAGACTGCTGCATGGGTCTCCAGAATTTATTCCCAGAAGTAAAGACCATATCCTGATTGGGAGGTTAAAACCAGGGAACCCCAGGTACAGCCCCTGGATCAAGTCCTAAGCCGAATTAGAGGCACAGCGGATCTACTTCCACTGTCGTGGCATATTGTCTTCGTGGAATTACTGTTTTTATGGATCATTAACCTACACAATATTAGCCTTTTAATGGTTTTGTTCTTGTGGATGATCAATGTATATTCAGAAATGTAATATCTTCATTGTCCACTCCTATGACATGTAATATGAGAGGAAGCTACATGATGTGCTAACACACATTCTAGATGAGTTGTACAAGAGCAGCTACAGTAAGATGCTTGCTAAATATAGAGCATACTCCATGTCCAGTGACGGCTGGTGCCATACTAACATGTGGAGATTAAGTGGACATGTTGGGCATTAACTGCCTATCATTAACATGGTGGGTTATGATGTTGTTACTGTTTAGGAATCCCTGGACTTTCCTCATTGGATGCCTTTAAGGTCGGGTCCCATTTGGGAAATTTATCAAAAACGTTCAACTAAAAGTAAAATTAAAACAAGGGGGATAGAATCGATTAAGAACAGCATTTCAAACACATTAGTCCTAATATGATTCCTGGAGCCAATAGATGCGCCTGTTGTATGAGGAGGCGCACACCTCTCCATGCATTCGGCACATCTCAGGCTGTTCATGCGCCTAAAAGTAATAACGTCAGCTGAAGTAGCCTCCTTGTATAATTTCCGCCTGCTTATGTTATGTTATAAATGTTGGGGTGGTCACACTCCCTTTAGAAACAAAAAAAAGTGCCTTATGCTGGTGTGAATTAAAAAGGTCACCAATTTTTGTGCAAGCAGGGTTTACACCAAAATTTGTGGCTGTTGTACGCAAATTCTCCATTCATAAATCCCCACAACCACATATACAAGCTTTAAATGCCGGTCCTTCGTTTTTTTCCTATGAAGTTGTCCAATATTTTAATCAACATTCTGAGTGGTGGCAGCCATTACTATAGCTTTTAGAATATTGTCGCCTGCCTTTCCACACTCCTAAATAACAAATTTGCTTAGTTTTGCAGTGACATAAGCTGCGTGACAATCCCTCTAAGAGCTGTAATGAATGCTATTACTGGTGTATTAAGAAATGGCTGAATAGAATTTTTTTTTTGCAAAATACTACTTGGCATGGACTTGTATTCACTGGTTTAGGTGTAAGTGGCCTTCTTAGCATAGCTCCATATACTGTCTTCCTTATAGGAGGCAGGCTCCTGGACAGTAGTATTAAGATTATTGTAAAATGTCGTCTGAATTGTGATGTATTGGTTTTCTTCGCTCTGTGAACCCCAGTAGGATGGATGAAGTTTCAGGCTTCTATCAGCGAAGTCCCAGATATGTTCTGCATGGTAGGACCACTCCTGCTGGCAGACCTGTCTTGCTGCAGACTCTCTTAAAGCAGCACCACTGGCTTCCCTGATTACATGTCTAAAAGTAAAATTCAATTATGAAGCGCATGCAGGCTTTGCTGTGACACAGAGGGTTAGAAATTAATGTTAACACTGTTTCTGGTTAAGACTTTTTGTGTTTATAAATAATTCATGAGGCAGTTAGCTCTTTGAATCTTGACAACACAAGAATATATTAATACAGTAGACACTGTGAAAGGTCAGCGGCGTACAGTGAAGTATCAGAGGCATCTTTTATTCATTTTCTGACACAGACTCATTAATTATTAGCGCATTTGAAGGTCTACATGGGAAATGTGCTAATGAGGAAAAGAATATTGCATTCAAAATCTGACACTCGCTTCTATAATAGTTTAAACAAAAATGGGATTCTCATTATCTGGCAGATACTTTCTGAAATTCTTTTCTGATTAGGCCAGCCCCACACCTTCTCATGTGTGCCATATGGCAAAAAGCAGAAAGGATGTCAGGCTGCATTTGTTTTTGATCACTGTTTTGATTAGAATCATTCGACCACTGACAACAGGTGGATCATCCTGTGTGGTTAAGCCCAAACAAGGCATTGCCGATTATGGGTTATAGTGAAAAACAATTATGTAGGAATAGTATAAGTAGAGTCAGAAGTGTAACTATGGTAGGTTTTCCCACACCCACGTTTTTAGCCCTTCTCCCATAAAGTGAAACTGCGGTTGTTTTCTCTTCCTCCACACCCCTAAATAAATGTGAAATAACTTAATGGTGGTGTCTGAGTTTACAAAACATCTTGTCGGCAAAGTTCTCAAAAATAAAGCTGATTACAGGTTTGGTCTAATGGAGGATATTCTCGAGAAAAAGGGGGCCCTTTCTATTAACTCACTATGTCAAGAGTACTTAAAAATGGATTCTCTAAACCAGAGGATCCTTTGTACTTAAAGCCTATGTTCAATATGGGTGATACTCAGCGGGTATCACATCCTTATCAATCAGGTACGCCCGATGCATCAGAAAAGAAACCATGAGAAACACTCAAGTGATATTTCCAAGCTCTTCTGAAGCGTTTTATTTTTTACATAGTTTATATAGAGAAATGCAAAGCAGCAGTAAAAATTGCCTAACTATCATAAGTAACAAACATGCAGCATTTTTTCTCCAGGATTTTTTGCAAATCATAAACAAGGTCTTCTATGATGTTTGCATGCATTAGTTCATTTCACATGCTTCTTACAAACTGGTTCTAGCCATCCTGTTCTGCTTTTGACCATTTTCATGAGTCTCTTTTTCAGTGAACTATATTAACTTTGGGGAATAGTGCCTAGACGGTAAGTGAATTTTATTAACCTGGGGGATCATGTGCAGAAATAACTGCTAGGTTCCTCTTACATTTTCCTCTTTTGTTTCTACGCATTATTCCTGAATTGGGTATATCCCTTAATCCAAGGGGAGGGCTTTCATCCTTCCCCGAGCCAGGGATAGTCTCTGGCCTGGACTCGTCTTCACCTCGTTTCCCAGTTCAGTGACCCTTAGGGTTGAGGACAGCGCTCATAATTTTGTGGTACAGTGTTACAACTTGCCATTGGATAATCATAGTCATAAGGGTGTTGTCTAGGGTTTACCACCCTGGTAACTGTCTTAATTCCTTTCTTGCAAAAGATATGGTATGCAGCACATAAGCAATTTGAATACAACTTAGGCAGCCAAACGTGGTAGCAATATCTGAAATATAGCCTGCATTCTGATTTACCAGTTGCAAGACTGCAAATATGTGGTCATCTGAATAATCAGTGGCCACTACCAGCTTCTCCCACATTTGCATAAGCATGGGATATAAGAAAAAAAAATCTTATTAATTATTACTCATAAATACTACAAGGGGCTTACCATTGGGCCTTCAGACATTGTCTCCCGATCTCCTAAAAAGGGTGTATTTAGGGATACTCATGTAAGAGAGACCATTGTGTGAAAGTACAAAGGTGGCAGATGTAAGGTGAGCAAGGGTACATAACTCTGTCTTGTTCAACAGAAGCCCTCCATAGGCCTCAGGTTGGCATACAATTTAGATGCTTAGAGGGTGTGCTAGGATAGTATGGTTGAAGAAAACCACTAACCACCAAGCCAAAACGATATCTACTGTCTCTTAACTAACTGTCTTGTCTTATTGCAATGACTGCAAGACAGTTTAACTGATCTAAAGTAATTACAGGAGTAGACACTTTTAATTACGGTTCTCCTCCTGTGTGTAATGAGTTTCCTACACAAATTGTATGTGGCGCGTGTGGAAAGAGTGGATCTCCTGCACTGATACTTGTGATCTGGACACAAGAGCAATTTGACCCAGTGGGAAAGCATGCCGCTATGGTCGTTTTCTGAGGGCTGAAGTGAGAGAGCACATTTCTACCTTGCTTGGTTGACAATAACTGGTTAAGGATCAAAGCGTTTTCATAGCATATGGCTACTGGGAGCTTGTTGGAGCTCACTGGAGCGTATGGGGTGTTGGCCAGATCTTTTTATTCGAACCTGTTAAGGGGAATTGCTATATATGGCATAGTTTTTTTTTCCGTTGTATGACTATGTACATCTTCAGCAATTTTTACGTTTCTATGATTTATCAAAAGTCTAAACAATAAGCTCTTGATGCTTAACAACTCATTGTCCCAATTCTTTATTTAGTGCTTTATAGAGTTGTAGAATCCCTTTATACTGAGGACTGTCCATGACAGTAGAAACGGCCTTCTAAGCATTCCTGAGGTTCTGGAGCTAAAACATTTTTTCCCAATAACTAGCCTGTTATTACAGGGGTCCTAGCAAACAAACCTTCATATGGGGACAGCTTGGTGTTTCTATTAGGTATGGTTCTTACTGAGCAGAAGGCTAAAAATGTGTACCTATATTACTTTCTATGAAGTCTGATACACCATATGTACAATTACTTAATTCAACAATTTCTTGGCCTTAGCCTGCGCTCACATGACTGTATCATAAAATGCTGTATAAACATCGCAGCGTTTTACTTATGTAGGGAATCTTGTATCCCCACTTATTGTCGTGTCTTTGTTCGCTTATGCCTACGCATGTACAGCGTATTTTACGTATGCTGTCATGCACTGGCTTCATGGTTTCTATTATTTTAATTTTCTACGAATTTTCAATTTATAGCCTCGTGTGACACAGAGAGCTAAGCCAGCAGAAATGCAGTCCTGAAGGTTGCGAGGCGATCCCCGCATGGTTCAGGTAGCCGGGTCAAAGTTGACTCAGGCATCCTTCCGAGGTCGGTAAAATGAGTACTCAGCTTGGTGAGGGATAATAAATAAATTACTTGAAAGTGCTGCAGAATAAGTTGGTGCTATACAAATGGCAAGATTTATTTTTCTCATGTCTCCTGCAACATGCGTAAAAACGCCATACATTTGCAATGTAATTCTGTATGCGCTGCACTCTAAACGCACCCGTAGAAAACCATAGGGCTATAGACTCTGAGACCCAGTTTTGCAGAACTGTCTGTATGGCCTCTGAGTATTGCCCTTAGGAGTTAGCTGCTCTTTGCGGCAACACACGCCAGCAATATTGCTTGCCACAATGTGTGGAAGTGAATAAGAGTTGGGCACTCTTTCGGGGTACACTTAAAAAAGCGTTTGCAAGTTCCACCACTGTTAAGAAGCTGGAGCTGGACAGTACCTGTGATAACATATGCTGATTTGGCATCAATTTTGACAATATTTACTGCTGCTAAATCTTGGATCATGAAAGAGGTTTGAGGTTACCCTTGGCAACCTTTTTCTTTACTGGTAACAATGGAGTGTTATAAAGGGAATGACATAACTGTATGATCCCCTTTTCAAGGTAGTCGTAGAACTGCTTATGAATACAGGCTTCCTATGCAGTACTCAAAGGGTATTGCCTGTTGTTGGGTAGCTGTTGGCCAGGTTTGACTTTAACATCCACCAGAGTGATATGCAGTTGTCCAACATCCATTTTGTCTTTGGCCCACAGTGCCTCTGTTACCGATGCAAGAATTTGTTGCGTGTAAGGAGATCCTTTTTGGGGGAATCTGTAAAAGTAAACACAGTACTAATGGTAGTTAACTGTTAGTTAGGGGGATTAGTCACCTTAACACTACTTGGGGTATACTCAATTGTTGCTTGTATCGCTGTAAGCATGTTGGCCCCTAATAAGTTGACATGGCAGGTCTTTGACTAAAAATCTACCTACATTGAAAATGTAATATATTTTAAGTAAACTCTCATTATTGATTTGATTCTGTTTGTAATGTACTTATTGTGCTTTTCAAGTACACAATTATCTCATTACTGTTTTGGCAATATAATTCAATAGTATTCAAAGATGTAAAACCCAATATATATTGAATATACCATGTACTCGTGTTGTGCGCACATCAAGAAAATATACATATACACACAATCCATTCAAATGGAAATACGCATCTTTTTTGCTATGTTGGTCTGTGTTAAGGATTCTTCACTGGAGCAGAGAGCTTGAATTGGAACACCCTTCACAGACTAACTAAAATATATTTTATTAATTAAATAAGTGCTTAAAAAACATGTATCGGGTACCTAGACGAACACTTGCATATAAATGATACTAGCAAAATGTAAATATCCAAATAAACTGATGAGAAAAACCACTGTTGTTAAATTAGTGGTAATAACTATTCCTCATTATTGTCTCTATACCCAAACATAAATTCTGGGTTCTGATGTGATATAGGAGAAGAAAAAGGATTTTACCAGAGTATAAAGCACCTTTCCGGGTGCCAGATAATATAATACTACTAAACCTCTGGGATCGTGTAGTTCTTAGGGAGCTAACTACTCACGTAGTTCTCAACCCTAATATAACTAGTCCTGGTCTAACACGTTTCTCTAGAGGTCATAGAGCATCAGGGACCTCAATAGACCTCAGAGATAGTCTTCAAATATTGGTTGATAAGTGGGTTGGTATGTACAGTAACAAATTTGTACCCCCAGGTCGGGTATCCTTTCAAATATACATTCTTCCCAGAGAGAGGTCTAATTCACCTTGACAGCCCACCTGTTGGCTGGAGGGATATAATACAAGTTGAAGACGTGGCGAAACTTCAGACCTCAAGCAAGCTGATCCCTAGTCTTCAGCTGTATCCTACTGGAGAATTAATCCTAATTTAAACAGTCTTGATCTTTATCTGGTATTCTAAGGCAGCACTGTGCTATCTGTATCTAAATCAAGCTAATACGTAATGCTAATAGCCAGGCCCTAGCTAACTAAATGATGTTAGTGCATACTAGCTAGCTCGCTGCCCATACTGGATTGCTAGTCCCTAGATCTAGCTTGCTACAGCATGATAGTCTAAGCTAATATAGTTTAGAGGTTCTCTGAAAGCTAAATCAAAGAAAATAAATAATAAAATGGCCAGCAGTCCTGATGGTGGGCTGGTGTTAAGGAGGGTCAAAACTATTACATCTGAGAAATCTTACTCCTCTTTCCTCCCTCTCCTTACATCACCTAGTTCCGTCCCTTTGTGGTCTAGCTAACTGTTTGGACGTGTCTTTCTTGAAGGCCCTTCCCACAAAATCAGAAAAATAAGAAATCCATATATTTTTTTTTTTTATAAATTCTTTATTTATAATGTTTTTCTCTTTTTTTTTTATTCCTCCTTAAAACATCATAATTAACATTGTTAGGACATGTAAGGGTAATAACAAACCAAAACAAAAGTGGTAATGCACATTTCACATTGCTGATGTGTTACATAATACTACTAACCAAGCGGGCCCACCTAACTCTAGACCATGGAGCTACTCGGATGGTGAATAGA
The DNA here is from genome assembly GCF_035609145.1 of Eleutherodactylus coqui. Classification (NCBI taxonomy): domain Eukaryota; kingdom Metazoa; phylum Chordata; class Amphibia; order Anura; family Eleutherodactylidae; genus Eleutherodactylus; species Eleutherodactylus coqui. Next base: position 155,906,947 of record NC_089841.1, read on the forward strand.
GAATTGGTGGAAAAAAAACGGGGGGTGGGGGGGAGTGAGTATTTTGAACCCCGATTAGTGAATTTTGCTGGAGATAGAGGATTTATGTGTAAGTATTCGAGCATTAAATAATTTATCCTATTATAAGAGTTGTGAGGTGGCGAGAAAAATGTGTACTTTGTTAGATAAGTGCAAGCTTCGCCATACATCTACTAATTAGTGTTTGTGTAATGTTTTGCGGAATCTACGATTGCATGCTGGTAAACTACCTGACCCTCTAGATCAGTGGTCCCCAACTCCAGTCCTCAGGGACCGCCAACAGGTCATGTTTTCAGGATTTCCTCTATTGCACAGGTGATTGTAATTATTGTCAGTGCCTCAGGCATTGCCACAGGTGTTCTTACCATAGGATATCATGAAAACATGGCCGGTTAGTGGTCCCTGAGGACTGGAGTTGGGAACCCCTGCTCTAGATGAATCTAATACTGGCTCTAGAGAAATATTCTATTTCACATTCTCCCCTCCCCCCTACTTTACCCTCCAGTATTAGGGTGCCCTCTCTGAATTCATCCAAATCCTCCAGAGCCACCTCAAAGAAGGAAATCTGGCCGGAGTTGGGCTGGTACACAGCAACCAATGTGACCAACATTTTGGCAAGCTTACCCTTTATGAACAGGTATCCATCCGCACCATTTTGTCGCGTCTCAAGGTATTCCCAGGTGATTGAACTGGTGATTAGAATAGAGACACCCTTCGTTTTGGAGTCCTAGCATGGACTGTGGTAGCCATCTGGAAAACAAGCATCTGTGAGTCTAGGAATGGAGTCTCGGCGGAAATGTGTTTCTTGTATAAAGGCAACATGTGCCCTTTTCTGCTACAGGAGACGAAGGAGGGAGGACCACTTTTCAGGAAAGAAATCCACATTATTTATGATCAAATAAGATCAGATTTGACAAAAAAATTGCATCCTAATTCTCTTGTGTAGCAATATCACAGTCTACCAGCTCACACATCTCATGCATGCAATCCCCCTCCCTCCAGAATGCACTTGATCTCTTGTGCACCCCACACTGTGGAATGCACCTTCTCTGTCATAAAATATTTAACTCTTTTTCACAATTTGATGCAACCGAGAGAGGCACAACATGTAAATTTAAAACTGTGAAGGTGTTTCCAGATTCTGTAATCACTGTAGGGAAATATTGAACTGTTACACAAGAAGGATCAAATGATTCTTGTATATGTAACAAATGAACACTACAAACACTGTCACACAGTCTGGACATCGTTTATTCATTCACATAAAGTACACAGAAATAGAGGGCTTTACCTTTCTCAAGACAGCAGACAGGACTAACAAATAGGAAGAAGAGTCCTGCTCACCGCGGTTTTCTGTTTGTCCAGTGTCTACCGTCCGAAGACCTAAACAGTCCCTAGAACATTCCACTTGCCTGCAGTCTCTACCAAAATGTTAAAGTATACGTTCAATTTAGATTATACTCAATGGGTATTGTAGCCTTATCAATCAGGCATGCCTAATTATTCAATACATCAGAGAAGAAACGAGAAACACTTAAAGGGGTTGTCTCGCGAAAGCAAGTGGGGTTATACACTTCTGTATGGCCATATTAATGCACTTTGTAATATACATCGTGCATTAAATATGAGCCATACAGAAGTTATTAACTTACCTTCCCTGCGCTGGCGTCCCCGTCTCCATGGCTCCGTCTAACTTCAGCGTCTAATCGCCTGATTAGACGCGCTTGCACAGAAGGGTCTTCTGCCTTCGGGTCTGTCCGGCAGCAGCGGCGTTCTGGCTCCGCCCCCTTCTACGCATCATCACGTAGCTCCGCCCCGTCGCGTGTGCCGATTCTAGCCAATCAGGAGGCTGGAATCGGCAGACGTGATGGGGCGGAGCTACGCGATGACGCGTAGAAGGGGGCGGAGCCGGAACGCCGCTCGTGCCAGACCGAGCCAAAGGCAGAAGACCCTTCTGCGCAAGCGTGTCTAATCGGGCGATTAGACGCTGAAGTTAGACGGAGCCATGGAGACGGGGACGCCAGCGCAGGGAAGGTAAGTGAATAACTTCTGTATGGCTCATATTTAATGCATGATGTACATTACAAAGTGCATTAATATGGCCATACAGAAGTGCTTAACCCTACTTGCTTTCGCGAGACAACCCCTTTAATTGATGTTTCCAAGCTCTTCTGAGGTTTTATCATTTGCATATTAACCCTGGGGGATAATGTGCAGAAAGAACTGCTAGATTTCTTTACAAGTCCTATAAACTAGTTATCAACTCATAGGAGAGGGGGCAGCAAGTCCAGGTTTAGGGTATTTTTTATACTTGCCTGCCTCACATTTTACACGGCCTGATCCTCTACTGTTATGAGTGAGTGCTGATCGACATAATAACAGATTGGTAGATGCTGTTCTACTTTTTAAATTGTTCATCAATATATCGCTAATTCTCTGCCAATTGTCACTATATTCATTTGTCCCCATACACAGTTCATTCTTCGGCAGCACAGCCAACTGTTCACACAGGGAAATGTACTGCCAACAATGAGTTTTATGCCTGTATAAAAGATCAAATTATCTGACAAAAGAGCATTTTACTCATTCGGCAGCTGATCACCATCATATTAAGATGCGCTGATGATTGGGCAAGTGAATGTTAATGCACGATCATCTGCCTGTGTAAAAGGGTATTCTGATGAGATTAGGTAACCCCTATCTTCAGGTTAGGTGATTATCAGCTTTCTATTGGGGTCCAACCACTTTGACCCCCAACTGATTGCCAGAATGGTGGTTCCATATCTCTACAAGAGAATGACAAAATGAATGGAGCGGCAGTGTTTATGCTCTGTCACTGCCGCTCCAATGAGACCACCGGAAATTGATGGGCGCTTCAAATCTACTAAGTTCTGCGCACTCTCATTGAAATTAATGGAGCGGTGACTGAGCATGTGCGCTGCCTTTCCATTCATTTTGCCAGTTTCTTCCAGAATATGGGACTCCTGTTCTGACGATCAGTGGTAGTCCAAGCTGTCAGTCTCGGTACCTATCAGCTAGATATCCACTATCCTGCTGATAGAGGGTAACGTAATGTCTCTGGAATACTTCTTTAAAAGAAAGGAGGCAAGTGGAGCCTATGCAAGGAAGTTGGTGGGACATATATTTTTGAGACAGGACAAAGGCACATGTGTAGTTCCAATAGGGGGAGTAGCTCAGGAAGAAAAGGACTACTGTGTCTCCCTTTTTTCAAAGTAAAAGTGCCTTCTTGCATCCTCTTATCTTCATCTGCACTGAACGGCCAGGGTACATGCCTTGCCTGGCCATCAGCTTCGCCCCTGAGTAGAGCCTCCATGTTTTGGGACTTGCAGGTGAATAGTACAAGTTATGTAGTAATGCTGTGACATTAGCTTGGTTTTCTGGTGGCAGTTGGATGGTTGTGGCACAGTCATTGCCGACACAATCTGGACAAGCCTTGTGACAAGGAACAATTTCTACTACTTAGTAAATTAGAAGTAAATCTTTTAGACATTGAAAAGTCCAATCGAGTATTCTTCTATCCAGCATTAAGTATCTAAAAAAAAAAAGTTAATTATTGTCTTTATACACATGTTCTTAAAAATGGAAGCCATGTTATACTGAGCTGTTGAGGATTCACATACTCGCATATACTCATGTTATTGTATCTTTTTCACTCACTGTATGGGAAAATGTCATTCTGGTACCGTTACATAATTATTTCGATCAGCTCAATTTACACCACCAGGGCCTTTGTCGCATGTAAATTCCTGTAGCTTTCAGCACTGCTCCCAGTTGGGAAGTTCTGATATAAGCTCGCTTGTAGCCTGTAATGAAGGGTGTGGGGGTTTGCGTACATTATAATGTGACTAGTCTCAACTCCCCCAGTAAAGCAGGCTGTGAAGTGAAGAAAAAACCCTGAGCATAATGTAACATCTCTTGGTATGTCGTGCCTGCTACAGCTGTGTATAAATTTGTTTAATGGGTCTCTAACTCACCATCAAGCTCATAAAGGCAGCCACTGTACAGGCTATTAGGCTGCAGTAACTTAATTGCTCGTTAATTGGGTAATTAGTGCTTTGTTTTGCTTTAAAGCCTAAACACTCATAAAAAGTGAATTAGCTGAGTAAACAAGAATGGGATTTTCATGATATGCAGTCCCAGATACAGTGCATAATTAATCAACCTTTTATTATGAAGCTTCCCCAAACCCCCCACCCCTGCTCTCCTCACTTATTTGATTCGGGGTGAACATTGAAACAGAAGGAATCCCGGTACACAGATATGTTGTTCTGTCATCACAAGTTTTTCGGAACCCTGTAATTTTATCTGTGCCGCTTGCTTTAGTGACTTTGTTGATTAAACTTGGGGAAACATTGCTTGTGGCTGTTTATTTGTAATGTTGTGTGACTTGATTGTCTTGCATGTGGGAATACAACTATCCAACCATTTGAGTGGCTTTTACATTATGTAGTAATGAGAAGGCTTCATTTCTGGAATTGCTTTTCTTTACCTGCTTTCACTATCCAGTAACCTGGGGACTTGCTGGCTGCTCCAATGCCTCAAGTTGTTTTACCCTGATCTGCTTTTCTCATATGGAGGATAGCCCTTAAGAGACTTTAGACGTGGAAAGATTTTAGTGTTTTAGATTCTGCATTCACAGTTCTAAGGTAAAATGTATCTTAAACACTTAAATAGTAGCCATATGATAAGAGACTTCGAAGTTAAAGGCTCATGCACATATACTAATATTATATTTTATAGTAAATGCTTTAAAGGAGAACAAAGGCCTATACAGATCTTTACTAGGTATAATTTAAGTGTTCTGTGTATCACTGAATTATGTCTCCATTAAACAATATATTCTCCCCAAGAAGCAATATTCTATAATTTGGCAGACCCCTTATTGTAAGTCCGAGGCAGGTACAGTATGGAGTGATAGCTGCCGGTGATGCCAAATTACCGATCTGGAACAGAGACGTGCATGAACCCTACTTATTATTCTATTGCTACACAGCAACCTAAGAGTAAGGCTGCCTGTACATGGCAGAGCCCGATTCCGCATGCGGGAGCCCATAGCGGAATTTGACCCCGACAGCAGGCAGTGTCCGCATGTACCGGTCTCTTTTCGACTTCATCTGTACTGCAATTAGTCGCAGCAAGCCGCTGTTGGACATGCGCAGTGCAGATTTTTTTTCTTCGAATGTTTATTTTTCCCACGCCAATGCTATGCGAAGACGCGGAATCCGCGACCTGTCCGCAATCTCGCATGAGTTTTGTACGTAACGAGACGCATAAAACACACGTGCATGTACTCCATTCTTTTGAATGGAGTTATTCACATGAATTATTTTTTTTCCCTCACAGCGATGCTGCAAGGTTAAAAATCGCAGCACGTCCCATTTTCTGGTGCTCTCCTGGATCGCCTTGCCTATTGTTTTCAATGGGACCTTTAAAGACCTCGTATGCCATGCGATGTAATGTTTCTCATGGAAAACAATGGGCAACACTTGCAATCCTCTGATGCGTGTGAAACACGTGCCCGAGGATCAGAATTTCACAGAATTTATGCAAGCCGTTATTTAATGAAAAACACCTCACATCCGCGTGTGTAACGCACATTGGCAAGCGTGATATTGGGCCGAGTTTCTCGGCTCGATATGGCGTTTGCTCGTTTGAATGCAGCCTCAGGGTCCCATGTAACAGCAGCTGTATGTGACTGAGAATGACACCCATGTTTATTAGGTGGGGTGTTCAGATAGATTGCTAACTGGCCACACAATTTAGCTGGAGAATAGTAGTTTTACTTAAAACTGAGCGACCATTAATAGTTAATGAGCTATATGCTTAGTAAAAATAATGGGATTGGATCCTGTTCTTGGAGACCAGGAAAGCCTTTCCTAGAGGCTTTCCGATCTCCCAGGATGGGATCTGATCCTGTCCTTGCTACTATGTAGACGGTATCTGCATGGAGCTGTGGTACAACACTGTGCATTAGCCAAAAATCTGAACTCCTGGTCCTACATTTCAGTGGTCTCATGTATAATATCTCTTTATTCTGTATTAGAAGGCTGTCAGATAAAACTCCTTCCCTCTGTTTGAATAGATCTAATTTACAGGACTAAGGTAGGTGTAAAAAGATGAGAAATGACCTTTTCAACATGACTCCAGATATTAAAATGATCTTACAATCTTATTATCATGAGAACATTTCGCAAAGTATTAAGCTCAATAAATTACCTTTTCCCCAAGCTTCTAACCCACGATCCCCACGGGCTGGAAGAGGAGCTCCGCTGATTCATGGCCTCCTTATTTTAGCTGAATTGCTTAATTGGTATGTGTTCTACATCCTCAATTGAGTATTTGGAGCACAAATGAAGGTTAGAACCTTTGCACTAGTTATCGACTGAAAGAAAATTGATTCGAGCTGAAGAGTGCAGGAGAAGCATGAATGTCTCCTAGGAATGAAGGTTTTTTCTTCTGTTAGTTATTAATGTGCTGAATACAAAATATCTTCTATCTCGGTTACCTATGTTGGAGATGCAACATGTTTGTATTCATAGCACTGAATAATTTCTTGTTTATCCTCAGAGCTCAACATCTTAAGACATAAGGCAGCCTTTCATTATGGCCTTTCTATGAATGTGGCCCAATGTAGTTTCTAGTGATTTCGACTGGGAAGCAGTTTCTGCTCTCAGATGACCCCATACATCAGTTGTTCTTACTGTTCTGTTTTATAGCCTAATAATCCTCTCAATTTAGGAGAATTATTGACACCGTGAAATTACATGACCATTCATAGAACAGCACTACAGTATTGCTTCCCTTTTATTTAGGAATTACTTATGTATTCATTTCCCACTGTACCTTGCCTGAAGTTGGCATTACTCAATGTCCAGACAATACATACGTGGGGTATAGTTAATGTCAGAATATCTTTGATGTGAACGCGTATAAACTGTTAACTGTAATGCTTATTTTCATTCTTTTACACAATTGCCTCTGTATGCCATTCGTTTTCCGAATCCTGCATTAATATTGAGCTTAAGCCCACTTTTTCATTGCCGCCGAACAAGTTTTCTTCCAGGCTTAGTGCACAGATTAGTCAGAATTCTTCCTGGCACATAAAGCTTATCAGGTATGCCAACACTTACGCTAGAGTGCCAAGCTGGTCAAGTCGACTCTCTTTCCATAAGCAATTGACCGTAAAGAGAGAGCATCTCTTTGTACTTGTGTAAAGATGACTTGAAGTCATTGGCCTGGGACTTTACAACTACTGAATTAAAAAAGGCTAAATATTGGCTTTATCCCTGTCTTTTTAATAATTTTTCTCTCAATTCTCTTGACCTAGTACCATCTGTAACCTTAAAAGAAGCATTGCCAGGCCTTCTACATGGTCAAAGTTCAAAAGTTTTGCTCAGCAGTTAGAGTTGTATAGGATTAGAAAAACATGGCTGCTTTCTTCCAGACAGAACTCCACACCTGTCCATGGGTTATCTGGCATTGTAGCTCAGCACCACTGAAGTGAATGGAGCGGAGCTGTAATACCACATATAATCTGCGGACAGGTGAGCCACTGATTATGGAAGATAGTCACATTCTCTAATCCTGTACAAACCCTTTCACTATTATACCAGGTTATGATTAAAGCAACCCTCCAGGCCTGGAGAAACAAAGATGGCTGAGCCGCTTCTCTGACTGCCTGATGCACACTGTGTATTAGTATGCGTTGGTAGTCTAAGACTCTACATGCTGATCTAACTGTTCAGCACTGCAAAGGCGGTGTAGTGTCTTCGGGTGCTTTTACACAGGACAATCTATTGGGCAACAAATGCCCTACAGCCGACCCAGCAATAATCGTTCCTGCGCTTGGAGGTGGAGCGGGCCGGGATCATTCATAAGTGAATGACTGCCTGTTTGCACGGAATGATACGTTGTTCAGTTTTCTGCCTGCAGAGACTGAACGAGAAACGAACGACTTCTCTTTCGTTGCTCAATAAATTTACGCATTTACGCTGAACGATAATTGTTCAGATTCTCGCAGGATCCATGTAAAAGTGCCTTTAGACTAATGATGCATATTACTGCACTGTGTGCATCAGGTAGTAAGAGAAGCGTGCATCAGGTAGTAAGAGACGCATGCAGACACCTGTGTTTTCCAAGAGCGGGGAGTCTCTTTTGTAAATGGAGTCACATAATTTCAAAGAAATACAACGAATTACTATTGCCTGTGTTTATCAATAAATCCTTTAGCAGTAAACTCACTAACGGGACAACTAATGTATATGGTTTCTGCTTAGTATATCCTGCGCAGAGCAGCAGTTGGGCTGATAATATCAGAGTTTGGCACTTTACAGACATATATATGTAGTAAAGTTTAACTTGACTCTTAACGCTTTTACCCTTTTAATATCTTTTAATAGTGTTTTTTGTATTACAATAACAATAGCTTTTCACTGACTTAAAATAAGCAGTCGCAAAAAGTTGTGACAGTCGGGTTACATATACAGATGTAGCAAAGTTTAATGAACTAATGCAGTTTAGGGATTCTCAGCAAAAATTTGTTGAATCACTTAAAAATGGACCTACGTGTCATTCAAGAGCCTAAAGGGATGGAAATTATGCATATAAATGGCAATCGTCCAAGTTGATGAAGCAATTCTTTCACAGTTAGCGGGGAAGTGCAGATAATATCTCAAGTGTGTTTCTCTGGTAGGCCAGAAATAAGAGATCACTGCATCAGTCAGAAACAGAGATTTGGAGAAGGTCCATATATCGTATTTCTTATTCTATGCTACGGAGTGGCTTTACAGGTTCAGTTTGCCTAATAATAATTATTCAGTGATGCAGGCCGCTGTACATTGCTTGTGCCATATGCTTCCACAGAGGATTTGGCTACACTGGCTTCATAGTGTGGTTGTAGCAATGCGACTGATATGCAGGAGCCTAGCGGATACATGCATTAAACACTTTGCAGTCGGGTCATTCTGAAGTAACAAATTTAGCCCTGACTTTACAGACATATGGAAGATCACAAGTGGGTTTGTCACAATGGTTTTTAATGTATGAAATATTTATTTTAAATTGACAGCATATGGGGAAGGTTTTAATGACATTCAGATGGGCAGATGGAGATTTGCTTCTGTTTATAAAAAGAACACACAAGCTTTCCTAGTTATCCACTCTACCTTCTTTTGAGAATTTGCATGTTTCTTGATGTACTTGTATTATTCTGTATTGCATGTTTTTTTATTCTTTGCCATCTACCCTCCCCTTGCCCATTATCCGACTTTGCTTGGAAGACATGCTATGTCTATAGTAATCATCACTTTCATGAAACACTGTGGTAATAGAGAAATTCTCTTCTTTATTGACCTTTGTAGCACGCTGCTTATCCCGATCAATACAGAGGCGAGCAGTGGGAAGCACTGCAACATTAGCTGTTCAGGCAGTAAACAACCCGTAGAGCTTACACGCCTCGCGCTCTGCATGCTCCTGCTACAATCAGTTTGCCAACTCTCATCCTGCCTAACAAATAGCATTGTAACCCTTGCTCTACTAGAGGATTCACATCAGAGTTTGTGCCATAGACAGAGGGGGGCCTTTCTTCCAAAAATGGATAAATGTTAACATATAAAGACCAGGGTGATGGGCAATGTACTTGTTGCTTATGATAGCTTGAAAGGGATATTTCACAGAGTCGTCTTTATTACTTGTTCTTGCACTTTAGGCTCCATTGAGGTCTCATCACAAAAGTTCTCAGTCTAGACAATTCATGATGTGTTAACATGAATTTTTCATTCACCTGACTGGAATCCTCTAGAATTAACAGCATTTTTACCATAATTGTTGATCTGATTTGCTCATGGCTACCTGAGATTTTATCCATGAGGGATTTTATTTACAACAGTAGCAAATGAAGTATTTATATTTGGTTTTTGAATTGAAGTGAACATGGATGGTCAGCATGAACAACACTGATCATTGAAAGCTTGTATGAGGAGCTGCTTGATATGCCTACAGCTTTGACTACAAAATATTGACGTAGAACAACTACATTTCACAGTTCTACCTAGTCCCCTCAGATATGAATCCATCCAGAATCGCTTGTGTTGGGTTGCAAACGAGGCGTCGGCCTCTGTAATTATGTTGGGGGCAAGGTTGGGTTCCCTTGAGGCTTTTCTTAAAATTAGAAAAAAGATGATAGTTCGAGGGTGCCAGATTAGGTAAGTATGGAGGATGATGATCCAGCACCTCGTAGCCCAGCTTGTTTGCTCTGGGTGATGGTTGCTGCGCATGGGACGATATGTTGTCATGCAAGAACACAACACTTTGGATCAAATGTCAGCACATTTTTTACTTCAATGCCGCCTTCAGTTTATCCAGAAGTGTTATGTAATGTACATCCATGATAGTGGACCACTTTGGAAGGCAGTTCACAAGCATTATCCTATGTTTATCCCAGGAGACAGACACCTTGGATGATGACTTTTGCTATGGTGTCGGGTGCATATGGCGGTTACAATATTTTTGTTGCTCAGCTTTGAGGATTGACCCAAACACCAGAAATCTTAACAGAGGCAGGGTGCAGGTCTGCGTGAGACCTAAGAAACATATTGTATATGTAGGACATATCTTTCAGGTCTGTGTCACACGGGGGGGAATGTGCGCAATCTGCAGTGAATAGGACCCATTGTTTTTAAGGACCCATTGCTTTCACATAAGCCTATATTTGCCTCGGATTTCTTTGCGCAAAATAAGCAGCAGTGTGCTGTATTTTTCTGCGCATTTGCGCACGGAAATAGCACGTTGGACTAATTAACCTAATTGCGTATTTAAATAAATGGGAGGATGGTCTCGTGTTTTTTTGCTCATGCAATATTTGCACACGATTTACGTGTATAAAAAGTATAGTAAAACATTCAAATGTGTGCGCAAATGTGCTCGCCTGCATGTGACACTGGCCAAGTTGACATTTTTCCTTTTGTTCGATGTGACTTCACATCAACTTTTGTATTTCATAGTGACCCTTTCTCTGCTTTCCTGCCCCAAAAATTAATCTTGAGTGCACTAGTAGGTGCAAGACATCAAAGAGCGGACGCTTTAGTGGGATCTCGCTGTCCGTATGAGAAGCATGCTGTGAGAGGACAGGAAGGATGATATAGGGAGCATGAGTCCTCCATACACATTAGAGTTTAGTCATCCAAACACACCCATAATGTGTATGGGGGGGCGGCTAAACTAAACTCTCCTAATAGTTGATGCTGGCAAAAAGAATAATAAGAGGTCTTGAATTTCAGCACCTTATCCTTTTGTTTCCAGGAGATAATTCGGCACCAGAACTGTGTGGTTGCAGCTTACCTCCCTAAATACACCAACATTCGGCTGAACCAAAGATTCATGTGTATGGGACAGCAAGGGAAAATAGCTGTCTGATGAACCAATGTTTGACACTTGTTGAAGGTATATGGGCACCTTTAGGGGATGTTCAGAAGTGCTGGAGTGAAACCTGCAGTGAATTCACATCAAAATCTGCACCAATTGCGACAAATTCTTCAGATTTTTCCACTGCAGGAAAATCCACAGCAAACCCACCACATGTGAACATACCCTTAGTGTGTCAGTCTTTGTGTGAGCCTGCATGGATGGAGAATAGCGGTAGGAGCAGCAGGCAGATATACCGTAGGCTCAGGGAATACAACTTGGCTCGGACATCTCTCCAGGACCAGCTCACCCACTCATGGAGAGGGAAAATGAACAGAAATGAATCTTCCGTGTTATATCATTAACAAAAGAGATGTGAAACATACGTTGTGTTTCTAATCTCAGTTCCTGATGAGTCAATACAACTGTTTCATAAAGCTGCAGTAGGAACATAGACGTTAAAAGGGTATTCCCACTTTAGACATTTATAGCACATAGAGAGGACCATATATAATAGATGCAGGTTCCTCCTGTGGGATCCACACCTATCTCCAGAAAGGTGGGAATACTTATTTTAAAGCGGCTGCCTTTTTTTCCTCCACTGTGCTTTAATGGCCCGTAGGGAGAGTCGAATTCCTGCTGTTGCATCCACAAGCTGCTGCTGAATATGTATCACTTCAACAGTAAAGGTTATAAGCGATGGAACCATGCTGAAGACACAACCAGACACCATCAAAACAATCTGAAATGCTTTGTAGGACTAATTTTCCTACAATAGACATTCTTATCACTCTTCTTGATAGTATCTGGTGAAGATGTCATTATTTCATCTCAGAGATGGATATCTTATGTAAATTAGACCTCATAGCTGATGGCAGGCATGCACAAGTTTTACTGAGGTCATAGTGCTGACTTTGTGGAAGTACACTTAAGTAAAATAGCTTTAAGGCCACTCTCACACAGGATCTTTAAAAAGCGCTTTGTTTTTTGACGCAGCTTTTACTGCGTTTTCAGCTGTTTGGACATGGTTTTTTTTTATACAGCATTTGACTGCATTTTCAGCACAGTTATAAACGCAGCCAAGCAAGCTGAAATGCCAGAATTGAAAAAACGCAATAAAAAAGCACCGTAACCCCATTTTACTGCATTTTCAGCAGCCCTCAAAACGCACCCCATTAATTTCAATGGGCAAAGTATGCTGCGTTTTAATGCTTGTCTGAGAAGCCCCATTGAAGGCAGTGGTAGTGATTGACAGCATTTAGAGCTGCATCAAACACAGAAAAAAAACGCCTGTGTGAGAGTGGCCTAAATGAGGTTTCTTATTACACAACCCATTTCCATATGTCAAATTAGATCACATATAGTGGATATGATAGAGAAGATCAGGCATTCAGTTTGATTGGCTAACTCTTTAAATTGCATTAACATTTTATAAAGCAAAACATGTTGTATTTCACTGTAGATACTGTACTTTGAGACACAGTGCTTGCCCTGACTTTTATTTACTGGCTGATGTTTGGCTGAATAGTGAAATGCAATTAATCTAAGATTAACCCCTTCAGTGGCAGGTTTATTATTACCATGTCAATCCTCACAGGGCAGGTTTTTTAAATCAACAATGCAATTTAACCACTTAAGTGATGCATTTTTTAGTTATTTACGATTTACAAAATGTCATTTTTTATTAGCAGTTGAAATTCTATGATTTTTTTTCTGAACTTGGGAGTGTAATGTTTTTAAAAATATTTAGTATAGTTAAGGAGATATGATGCTACAGCAGTCGGCCCCATTGAAAGCAATAGGATGCAGGCAACCCCAGCAGTGATTTTTGGGCAAGGGTTTGAAATATAAGCCCCTGAAATAATATCCCTGAAAATCATCCCTAGCTTGTGTTAAAAAAAAAATGTAAAAAAAAAATGTAAAAAAAAAATAAAAAAATATATACCGTATATACCGGCGTATAAGACGACTTTTGAACCCCGAAAAATCTGCTCTGCAGTCGGGGGTCGTCTTATGCGCCGGTAATACAAAAAAAAAAAAAAGTGTAAAAAAAAAAATTTATTACTCACCTCCCACGGCGTTCTGTCGCGCTCCGGCAGGATGTCGCTCGCTCCGGCAGGCTGTCGCTCGCTCCTCGTCCCCGCCGCAGCATAGCTTTCTGAATGCGGGGCTTGAAATCCCCGCTTCCAGAAAGCTAGTACACACGCCGGCAGCCATGACAGCATTGAATGGCTGTGATTGGCTGAAGGCGCACGTGTTAGCAATCACACCCATTCAATGATGTCATTGAATAGTGTGATTGGCTGAAGCCACGTGCGCTTTAGCCAATCACAGCCATTCAATGATGTCATGGCTGCCGGCGTGTGTACTAGCTTTCTGGAAGCGGGGATTTCAAGCCCCGCATTCAGAAAGCTATGCTGCGGCGGGGACGAGGAGCGAGCGACAGCCTGCCGGAGCGCGACAGAACGCCGTGGGAGGTGAGTAATAAATTTTTTTTTTTTTCTCCACTGTATACCGGCGTATAAGGTGACAGTTGGGGGGTCGTCTTATACGCCCCGTCGCCTTATACGCCGGTATATACGGTATATATATATATATATTCATTCGCCTCTCCAAATGGTATCCTAAAAATCTTCCATAGCCTTTGTAAAAAATATATATACTAACCTCTCCGTCGCTGTATGGGTCCGGCGGGTCTTGCCGCTTGTCTCCCTGCACTGCTCTGAAGATCTTTCAGCCGGGGGGGGTTTAAAATCCCTGCCTGCTGAAAGTGCTTTGTCTGATTGGCTGAGCGCTCAGCTAATCACAGGCAGCGCTCAGCAATTCATTGGCAGAGAGGAGAGTGTATATATATTTTTTACACACGTTTGGAATGATTTTTGGGGAAGAGCTTATATTTCCAGACCCCCACCCCTTCCCCTTGAAAATCATCGCAACGGGGAGTCCCCTCATCACTAAACACTGTGACAGCACTGTCACAGTGTTCAGCGATGAGAGGACTCCCTGCGGGGGTGAAGGAATCCTCTGCCACTGCTGTTACAGCAGTGGCAGCGGATTACGATCATCGCCTATTGATTTCAATGGGGCCCGAGCCGCTCTCACGCATCACATGGCATGTGTTGGAGACCAATTTAAATTTTTTTCTCCCTAACGCATGCCTGATGACGGAGTCAGGCAAGTGGTTAATCTTGCAAGTATTCAAAAGTACTGGACTACTTTGACAGTTGATATTATGGCAGGGAAATCTCCAGGGCTTGCCCCAGGAGATTTCCGATGACAGCGCAGTGCTCTGCACATTTCAACTGTATAGTCAGTGCAGCAAGCCCCAGAGATTTTCCGGGCGTGGCACTAAAGGGGTATTTTGAAAGTTAGGATAGGTTGTCAATATGAGATCAAGGGGGGGGGGGGGGGGGGAGTCTGACGCTTAGCTTTTTTCAAAGGGCCATGGTGCTCTGGCAAGTACTGTAACTTCTTCGTTGCATATTAGGCATAGTGCCTTACAAGGTGTATGGGCAGTGCCTAGTATCGCAGCTCAGTTTAATTCACTTGAGTGTTAGCAAGCTGCAGAAAGGAAATGTGACTGATGTATTGTCATAGGTCGAAAAAGAGGCTTTGGCCCACCCCTGAGCTATGGATGGGACAGCAATATTCAAGTTCTGGATAACTCCTTTAACACTAAATTTCATTGAAATAATGTACTATTTTGCTAAGCCACAATTTTAGTTTGAAATTTGCTGTTACTGAGATGCTAAGCATGTACTATATGTTTTATGTATACAGGAGACTCCCAGAAACAAGCTATTGTAGGATCATTTTGTCCTCTGCAGAACAAATATTTCCCATTATTAAATCTAGTTTAGCTTAGAGCCATTTGGCTGACAGTTTTTCCTTAGTGAGCATTTGAAATGTCCTCTCTTAAGTCTGCTTTCACTTCCCGTTTCACCTTGTCTGTACAGTTCCCTTAGGCCCTTTATGGATAATCATAAATTCCGACGAGAACTTTTCAATTCTTTTTATCCTTGCTTAATATCCTGCTCTGTTACCGTTCTCCAGGGAACTTCTCTGGAGACCTATTTCAGGCTGATTACAAGGTACTGCATACTACGAGGAACTGCATAGCAGGAAATACCATTAAATCAGCACACCTGTAAATCATATTAAAGCCATAGCATGAATGAAATCTGAAGTTAGCATATTGTTGTGGACAATGCAGAGATCAGATGAGGACACCATTGAGTTTTGCATTTTTTGGAAGCTTTATTCCATTCGCTAATACCGATTAAATGCCACACAAAAGGCTGAATGTCCTCTGGTGCCATGCTTTCCTTTGTGTGATATAATTCATGTGTTTGTCACACTCACTCAGTAAATGATAGCCTGCTCTATATGTACAGTCATACACACATGGCTGCCAATCACTGATAGCTCCGCCCATTGGACTGTTCAGCTCAGAATATACTGAGGTTTAAATGAATAAAATCCAAGTTATACTGAATCTTTCCCCATAAATCTATATATCATTCTGCTCAGCTCCTCCTGCTCTATAACATGTTGTCTTTAATTTGGAGCGCATGTTCAAGCTGACAGACTCGCTTCAAGTGCCCAACAGTCATCCCAGCGATAATGGCTCCTGTGCTTTTACACAGGAGTGATGATCTCTCAGTGAATGGAGGCGGAGCGGACTGAAGATTTTCTTACATGGACCCACTACCTGTTTACACAGGTCAATCATCATTTGCTTTTTATGTCTGAAGAAACCGAACAATGAATGAAAAGCCATCACATTATCGTTCATCTTTCAGTTTCTGATAGCGTTGACTCTGCACAACCCAGCCAGAATGTGAACAATAATCGCTGCGTGTAAAAGGGCTCTAGCTCATTGACATTGGTTGTGGAATACCTAGCAATGCTTCTAATTCATTCCTTTTCATTTCAAGTCCTTTATGTTTTTTCTATTTGCTGTTTTGGCTGTAGCTGTCATAATTCAAACACAATGTAGTAAAACTATGCAAAATACAATATCACGCTCCAAGAGAGTGTATGTACTTCAATGTTATACTGGCTAGTGAGAGGTATAGATACTGATTTATGTAGCTTCTGTATCATTAACCCCTTAATAACATGGCCTATTTTGGCGTTGAGGACCAAGCGATTTATTTTTTGGGTATTTTTCCATCTCCATTTTTCAAAAGCCATAACTTTTTAATTTTTCCGTGGACGCCGTATAAGGGCTTGTTTTTTGCGTGGCGAACTGTAGTTTTTATCAGTGCCACTGCGGGCCGGTACAGTAACAATGATACCAAAATTGTTATATTTTTTTTTAGGTTTTTACACTTTTTTGCAATAAAACCCCTTTTTTTTGGAAATCTTTTTTTTCCTCTATAGCTGCATTCAAAGTCCTGTAACTTTTTAATTTTTTTATGTACGGAGCTCTATGAGGGCTTATTTTTTGCGAGACGAGCTGTAGTTATTGGTACCATTTTGGAAAATGTACGGCTTTTTTGATCACTTTTATTGCGTTTTTTGGGAGGCAAAATGCTAAAAATTAGCATTTTGCCTCTGTTTTTTAGCTTTTTTTTAACGCTGTTTGCCGTACAAAATAGAAAGTGTGTTCAACTTTTTGTACACGTCGCTATGGCCGTGTCAATACGAAATATGTGGGGTTTTAATTTTTTTTACCTTTTTTTTATGCTAATGTTAAAGAAGCACAAAAAAAGGTTATTTTTTTACATCTTTTTTTACATTTTTCTTCTTTTTTTTTTTACATTTTTTTACCTTTTTTACCTTTTTTAACTTTTTTTACACTATTTGAGTCCCTCTGAGGGACCTATGATCGCTGTGATAAGGCATGGCAGAGCTACTGCTCTGCCATGCCTTATCGCTTATACAGCGATCATAGGCATTGGCAATACAGAACGCCAGTGTCTGGCGTCTAGTTGCCATGGCGACAGGCCAAGCTCTCGCGATAACATCGCGAGAGCCGGCCGGAGACACAGAGGGAGCGCGCTCCCTCTGTGAACTCTTTCCCTGCCGCGATCTAGATCGCGGCAGGGAAGGGGTTAACAGCGGGGGGCACATCTCCGATGGTCCCCCCCCCTCCCCGCGCGCGCTGTTGCAGCGGGACGCCGGCTGTGACTGACAGCCGGCTCCCGCTGCGGGATAGCGTGAGGTCAGTCATGATCTCGCGCTATCCCGATGACGTACCAGAACGTCCTGTTGCGGGAAGTACCAGGCTCCCAGGACGTACTGGTACGTCCTGGGGAGGGAAGGGGTTAAAGGAGATGTCCCGAGGCAGCAAGTGGGGTTATACACTTCTGTATGGCCATAATAATGCACTTTGTAATATACATTGTGCATTAATTATGAGCCATACAGAAGTTATAAAAAGTTTTTTACTTACCTGCTCCGTTGCTAGCGTCCTCGTCTCCATGGTGCCGACTAATTTTTGGCCTCCGATGGCCAAATTAGCCGCGCTTGCGCAGTCCGGGTCTTCTGCTGTTCTCTATGGGGCTCCGTGTAGCTCCGTGTAGCTCCGCCCCGTCACGTGCCGATTCCAGCCAATCAGGAGGCTGGAATCGGCAGTGGACCGCACAGAAGAGCTGCGGTCCACGAAGATAGAGGATCCCGGCGGCCATCTTCAGCGGTAAGTATTGAAGTCACCGGACCGCCGGGATTCAGGTAAGCGCTGTGCGGGTGGTTTTTTTAACCCCTGCATCGGGGTTGTCTCGCGCCGAACGGGGGGGGGGTTTAAAAAAAAAAAAACCCGTTTCGGCGCGGGACATCTCCTTTAATGCAGCACAATCTGAGCCAACTCGTGATTTACTTTTAGACTGGGTTCACACCATGGTCCACCAGTGGGAAGGGTAATGCAATTAAGGTTTTTGAAGCTAAACTTAAAAGATTGGTCTCATACAGTGTTGGTTTAGGGTGGCTTTACACGAGGCAACTGTCAGGGACTAGTCTTTCCAAGACCATCGCTCCTGTGCTCTCACACCGGAGCGATGGTCATTCAGTGAATGGAGGTGGAGTGCACTGGAGATCTCTTCCCGCCGCTTGCTTCGCTTCCATTCACTGTGAACAGGCAGTCCTTGAAAGATGTTTACATTGAGCAAGAACTCGTTCACTAGTTGCTTTGTTTCAGTGAGCTGGCACAAAGTAACTATTGACTACTGAGCGATTTCTCACTCTGTACCCTGTCAGATCTTATTATTTACATGGGACAACTATCCCTGAAAGTCACTAGTTTGAGAAACTTTTCCACATGATAATTGTCCCGTATAAATCCGCCCTTACAGCTGTCTTTTTTTTCTTCTTACAAATACGCAGATTTGCATGTGGAAAACAGCATATCTGTCCTGGCCACAAGTATGTTATTCCAGGAAGGTTAGGTATATTGATTGTAGAAATGAATGGAGAATAAGGATTCCTTCATCCCAGCCTTGGAGACTTACAACAGTTCAGTACAGACATAAACTTGTGATCTCATGAGAGCGTAGCAGATACTTGCTTTATTTGTTTTAGTCCCCAAAGTCTTCATGTAACGGCTAAAAGCTAAATCACAAGGAAGGGAATGACAAGAGATTAGTGTTCACATGTGCAGGAGGGTGATCTGAACATTTTGATATTTGCACCTGTGCAGCACCACCGAGAGTTACAGACAGCGACTTGTTTCCCCCTATCGGTATTCGCTAAACAACCACAGCATCGGTACTTTTAAATGGCATTTCATTATACTGTATAAGTCCAGTCAAAACCTGGCTAGTGATTTTCTGATTTCAGTTCAGTCCTAGTCACAGTCACACTGGCTATAACCACACCTTCGCTAGGATGTACATGGCCAGTGTGAGCAGTAATGCTGGACAACTTTGAACATGATTAGTCAAACCCATACTTTGGGGGGGGGGGAGGGGGGAGGTATGCTTGTCTGGTTCTCTAATTGATCTGATCTGTGAAAGAAAACCTGGATTTGATGATGCACTTTTTGCTGGACCCTAGATTAAACCACGCCTATAGTTTTTGGCTTCTGTCAGTCCAGAATCTGCCTTGTTGTTCTGCATTTCCTGATAACCTCTTCATCAGATATTCTGAAAGTGTGCAAAGGGTTTTTTATATTTGTGGCATTGAGGTGAGTTGTTGGTGAATGAGTAAGAATATCTGTTCTCTGTCAACCATATGAGATGCATTGATCTTCCTCATTTTACCAAGAAATGGTTAATATGAACCTGGTCACAGCAAAACCGCATATTAGTCAGACTGAAAGTGATTGAAGAGGGCAGAAATGATTCAGTTTATGAGGAAGTCTGTGAAATGATAATGGTACAAAGTGAAGACCTCAAGCTTACACAGTGCATTCTTGTCAATATGTTGTGCCAGTTTGGACACTGATTATATTATAATCCACACTTTGGATATTTTAAAAGCCTCCTGTTGAGTGATGCCAGTGCACCGCATGGGTGAGGTAAGTCAGTGGCAGCGCGTCACCAGCATAGTACAATTATGCTGTTAACTTAGTGGTATATGACAGATTTTCTCTCATTTTTCCATGTCTAAATTGCACACAAAATAGTGAATTAAAAAAAATAAATCAATAAAACGACATCGTGTAGCGTGTATGAGTATAATATGACTAAAATGGTATCCTAGTTTGTGCCCTTTTGGCACATTGATACTTTTTGTGAATTTAGACATTTTCTTAAACACTTGGATTGTATGTGATATTGCGACTTGTTGCTTTTTCATGGTATGTTGAATAATGACCATTTACCTATGCTCTATTATCCTCTTTTTACTTGAAATGTCTTAAGTTGCCTGTCAACAGGCATTTTTGCATTGTGTTGCTATGGAAAGTGCTTCCCCTCTGTCCATGAGTGGAGAATCATAGCGATTCTTCGCACGCGGACGGCAAATCGCAGCATGCTGCGAATTGCCACGATTCTCCGCAGTCAGCCTGTCTGTCAGATAGGCTCACCGCGGAGATCCTTCAGCTGGCTCCTGCTCCCCGGTAGAGATCCGCCGCGGGATATCGCAACGCCAGTGGGCAGGAACCCTTAGGTGTTAAAAGTAGAAACATCTTTGAACCTAAGGTGTATATGAACCATACAAGTCTATGATGAATACACTTTTCATAGGTTGAGGTTGGTGAAAGCATCTTAAGGAATGGTGATGTTCAATAAGTCTCTATGTGATCTATAAAGTACATATGAGTAGATGTTTTCATTCTGCATGTTATCATTGAAAGCATACCAAAGCTTTACAGTTTAATGGCCTCATTCACATATAGTGAAAAAAATAAACTTCTTTATATATGTTCAAGGGATCATACACATGCCTGTTTTACAGCTCCATCCCACAGCTATATATTCAATGTAAAGGACAGGATCAGATCACATCTTGAGATTAGAAAAGCCTTCCCAGATCCCATCATTGCTGCTTAAAGTAAACCTGACATGTCCTCATATGAGTGGGGTGGCTGCATAGCTTTGCAGCTGTGGCCCTGCAGACTCCAACGATGTCTCAATTTTTTTGTTCTCCCATATGGGCTCATTTTAGTTTAGCTGTGAATATATCAAGTGGGTGGTCCTCACCACCGGTTGTCAATCAAGTCTGACATCAACCATTGATAGTCAGAGGTGAGGACTGCCGACTCAACACGCTTAGGCTGGGTTTCCACAGGGCGGATTTGCTGCGGAAATTCCGTCCGAAATTTCACCACGGCGTATCCGCCTGTGGCCGCTAATCCGGGGATTAGCCAGCCATGTGGACGAGATTTCTCAGAAATGTGATGGCGAATCTGTCGTGGCAAAGCCGGCAGAAGCTGTGGCGCGGATTTGCTGGTCGCAGCATGTTAAATTGTTTTATATTCCACTGCGGCTGCGCTCTCCTTTATGGGAGCGACAAACGCAGCGGAAAAGCGAGCAGCCAGGCTGCTTCAAAACCCGTGGCTAATTGCCACGGGTTTTGAAGTAGTGCTTTCCCAGCGGAAATCTCGCAGTTTTTCACTGCGGCCAAGCCACGGGATTACCGCCGGCATTCCGGAGTGTGAGAACCCAGCCTTTCTCTTCTGAGATCTGAAACTAAGAAGACCCTTTATGGTGAAAAGGGAGAAAAGACAGATCTCATGGAAGACAGTAGGGCCACAGCTGCAAACCTACACATCCACCATGCTGACATAAGAACATGACAGGTCCACTTTAATATACAGTACATCCCTGTACATGGAGCATTAAGCTAGGGGTTTACTTTTTGCCATTAGGATTAAACACAAATTATTTCAATAGTCAGGTGGATTCTTGTCCAGTTGCATCTTCCAGAACACTTTCTATAATAAAAATGTTAGGCCTGTGCAACTTCATGAATTGTAAGGGTATGTGTACATAGAGGAATTGGGCTGGGTGGTGCACGGACAGGAGAGAAACAATGTTTGGTGGCGTGGCGCCATGCAAATACACAAATACGCTTCAAAAAAAGGAATTTGAGGTTGAATTCACCTGGAATTTTTCCACTCTGAATTCCACTATGTGAGCATACCCTTAAAGGGGTTGTCCCGCGGCAGCAAGTGGGGTTATGCACTTCTGTATGGCCATATTAATGCACTTTGTAATATACATCGTGCATTAAATATGAGCCATACAGAGGTTATTCACTTACCTGCTCCGTTGCTAGCATCCCCGTCGCCATGGTGCCGTCTAACTTCAGCGTCTAATCGCCCGATTAGACGCGCTTGCGCAGATGGGTCTTCTCCCTTCGGCTCAGTTCGGCAGCAGCGGCGTTCTGGCTCCGCCCCCTTGTACGCGTCATCGCGTAGCTCCGCCCCGTCACATGTGCCGATTCCAGCCTCCTGATTGGCTGGAATCGGCACATGTGACGGGGCGGAGCTACGCGATGACGCGTACAAGGGGGCGGAGCCAGAACGCCGCTGCTGCCGAACCGAGCCAAAGGGAAAAGACCCATCTGCGCAAGCGCGTCTAATCGGGCGATTAGACGCTGAAGTTAGACGGCACCATGGCGACGGGGACGCTAGCAACAGAGCAGGTAAGTGAATAACCTCTGTATGGCTCATATTTAATGCACGATGTACATTACAAAGTGCATTAATATGGCCATACAGAAGTGCATAACCCCACTTGCTGCCGCGGGACAACCCCTTTAATGTCTTGGTTACAGAATGCCAGACTTTCAAACTATCTTACATTTTGTACTTCAGAGCCGGATATTTACCTTTTTTTTTTTTTTTTTTAATTTGCATCTTAGGCTAGGTTTATACCAGAGTTAAGGGCTCTGTTCAAGTTTCTGTTTTCTTATGGGAACAAGAAACTGGAATCCCTGCCCAAATGTATCCTATGATGAAACTGAACAACCTTTGTTGACTAGAATGAGGTCTGTATAGCTTTTGTTATGCTGGCCAGTATATTTTTTCAGATAAAATGCCCCAGCATGGTATGCTACTTGGCAAAGAACCATCCAAAAGTCCCAGACAGAGGCCCTGAATGGCGCTTCCAACACAAATCAGAACGTAGTCATAATTGCTTTGTTGATTATCTGTAGTATTAGGGGTAAAGGTGGTAATACACATTGGATAGAAGGCGGTTGATGGTTGAACAGCCGTTGAACGATCATCTGGTAAAGGATTGTTTCACATTTAGTCTTTTAGTAGTGTTTTAATGCATATTTTTTAATGACGCTGGGCATAATGGAGGACCCTCTTTTCTGAGTGCCATAGGCACCATTTACACAACAAATGCAGCCTTCCTCCAACAATGTAATGCCCATCTCCCAGGTGTTGCATATACAATTACTATTTCTTATATCTCTATAAACATGCTTGTATTCAAGTATGTTAATAAATCTTCATATCAAGCAGCAGATCTTGCCTGAGAGAGACGTGATTTCATCTGCATACCCAAGATATATACCTTATATACTATGATATATGGGCGAGCAGTCTACTGGGTCATGGGAATCAATGTTCATTAGAAACAAGTGTTTTTACCTAGGGAAAAAGTGAAATAAGCCCTTGTCGCGTCTCCTGTGATCTCCTTTCTGTGATCTCTTACCGTAATTTATATTATGTCTTCCTTTCACATGAAGCCATCTGATGTTTATTCTTTCTGTCATAACCGACGCTAGTTTCACTCTCAGAAGATGCTTGTGACTCACAGTGAGATTACTGAGATGTGGGTACGATTCAAGAATCTCATTTGTGGGATTCCACCTTGGGTGAAAGAAAGAAACAGTACAATTTTTCAGCTCCTCTCTTGGTGAGAAAGAAGAAAAAGTAGGCTGTACAGCAACACTTGTGTTTAGTTTCCATCGCCCCATATAGGCAGAATAATGGAGTCTGCTGGTCTATTTAGTCCAGTAAAGAAGAAAAGAGCTAAAGTCAGGCAATCCCCCATTCAGTCAATTGGGAGGAGATGGGGGAGGGGTCGAATCCTGGAAAGATACAGCTAATGCATTTTTGGAGATCGATCACCGGAGGGCAATGAACATAACGGGGATGCTGTAATCCTATTGATGAATCTATTCTTTTTTTAATGCCCATAGATGCTACAGTGTCTTTATGATACTAATAAGCAGTCACAGCTAATATGACTGACTCAACAGCCTACATTATATGACCATGATGCTTTTCCCTGCTGCTGTTCTCTGCCATACACCTACATAAGCAGCCAATTCGCAATACTAGGGATCACTCCGCATACGTGGAGGAGCAACAGGAGTCAAGCTTGAGCATGTCACCACCTTGGAACATTTTGGGAGGTGGACACAGAAAGTCGATTCAATAGAAACAGCAGGGGGGGCTGTTCTAACGTTCTTTGTGGAATAGCTGGCGATAGAAGCATTTTTTAATAAGTCTAAATACAAAAAATGTTTAGAATTCTGCGCTGGATTTAACTATAAACAATATTCTTTGTGGGGCAACTCCTTTTATAAAATCTAATGTAAAAATACAGATCTGGTCATTGCTCCATTGATCCAGATTTAAAGAAGATGCTTGGCTTTCCTTCCCCTTCCATACTGCAGTACCTGTGTGACTGTCGGACATCTTGTGAAGGTCGCTGTGCTCATTTATTCAAAATGGGATAAAATCAAAGACAGCTATTCCCTCTTCTCTCATGCCTCTGATTAATTGCCTCATTCAGTTTTAACTTTATTGCAGTTAAACATTAATTCACCAGGACCTAATAACGGATTCTGTTATGATCTTGCTTTTGCATTAATGAAAATGCTGCGTAATTTTTTTTCTTTGTGGAGGGATAATACATAATATAGCATTATCCAAACCTTCTACTCAAAAATTTGGTGTTTACTGCATAGTAAAAGACCAAAACTGTATCATTTGACATGAAAGGATGCAGTACTGCAAATAGTTAATTTGTATTTTCTTTAATTATTTCTTCATATGAATGTGCTTGAAACACCCAGTGCAGCAGTGTAAATCAGGAAAAAGGTGTAGATCCTGCGCTCATAGGAATATATTGCATATGTAACTGTTGAAAGAGACTTCTAGGGGAGGTCCCAATCCTTGAGACCTCCCTAAAATGTCCAATGGCAGGAGAGAAAGAGGAGATTCCACAGGTCTTCCAGCAAAGGGGTTTATTTTCTCCAAAGAACAATCAAGATTTCCAATATGCAAGCAATGCAAACAAGGTGCCAGAGTCCAAATTGTGTAGATAGCGCAACTCATTTCAGAGGGAATCAAACAGAGGGCCCCTTTATTAAGCATGTCACCTACCAAAGTATAAGCAGTTTTAAAGTGGTGATTCATGTGTGTAGCATTCTTCCTGGAATGGCCACACTCCATGACATCATCAGAATAGGACAGTATGTAGTCAGCAGACAGATTACTGCATTGGAGTCACTAGTGTAAAATACATGTGTCCCAATGCATACAGCGGTGCTAAAAATGTTAATCAATAGAAAATATAACCTGAAAAAAGGGGGAAGAGAAACCAGGAAGCCGTCGGGTTAGTAATATGACATAGTGACGTCATGCGCACTCAACGTTACATCCCGTTGTGTGTTCCACATGATGTTGCGCTGTGTTCCAAAGCAGCAGTGATCTCTTCTAATGGTTTTCCAATATGAATCCTTGCTGGTAACGGGTATTGTTAGGTATCCAATGGTTTTCTCATTACCAGTAACAGGTCTTGAAACCTTTTTTTGCTGCATATAATTAATCAAATGTACAATGTCTCTGAAAAAAGTAACATAGTTACTAGCTTATCACGACCTTTGGGAGTCATAGGAAAAAAATATTCGCTCCTTCCCCAAACTTTACAGTGTATGACCACTTCTTCATAAAAAAAGCCCCAAACATTACTATTTGCCTGCTACTTGATTGTGAATCTGGTCTCCAATGAATATTGCGCTCAGCCGTGTACTTTCTGGCTGGAGTGAGAGTGAGATATTAAAAGTGATTTACTCCCAGATTACACATTAACTTTTGATCAAATCTTTCTTCAAATGCATAACTAAAAGGTCCCCACAGGCATTACCCCAATGACAGCTATTGTATAATGCTCAGTCACATGCATCTAATTTCCCAATTGTAGATGTTGTCTACATCGTGTTTATCTTGTTAGTAGAGTAACCAGTTAGTTCAGACCTCGGAACATCAGATAGATTTCTAGATAATGGATATTAAAGGGAATGGACTGCAAAAATTAAGAAGGCATAAAATATTCTTTCATGCATGGTGTGTACGGCTACAGTGGCAGCAAACATCTACTTCCCTGCATTTCCGGGTTTTGCCACCATTGTTCGGTTTGAAAAGCAATAAGAAAGAGACCTGAGAAACCTGTCCGCGGAATATCGGCCCTGTTGTCCATAACCAACAGTAACTGTCCATCTGCTATGTTGATCAGTGTAGTTGAGAACATGGAAGCCAAGCTCAGGCTGGTTGGTATTGGCAGCAGCTTTCACGTAGGCCTACGTGTTTCTGTGAGTGATAAGACTGCTGTTTACTGCATTCTGCACGGCTGTGAGGATAACCCTTATATGTTTTCCAATGAAAGGTAAAAAGCACATTTCAACAAGATGCGTTATGTTTATTACTGTACTTGTCACAGTAGGGGCTGTTTTTTGTTTTAATTGTTCCACACTTCTGGGAACCCGTTTGTAATACCCTGGAAATCACAAAAACACAAACAAACAAGGGCAGTGCAACTGGCAAGTCTTTTTCCCAACAATAGGATCTGTCCCAGAGCCCTCACATCATCACTGTGCTGAAAAAATGTACAACCCACTTAATAACAATTATTAAAGAAGAGGCTTTGTTGAACATTGCACATTAATTAGAAGGTTTGCTTTGTTGTGGCTTCATTTTGTTGGATTCTTTTCATTAATTGTCTGTTCCTTGGTGCTTAAATATGGCTTCTAGTCCATGAGTACTTCATACCATTGTTTAAACACTATGTAGAAATTCCTAGCTTAAAGAAAGCTGCCGCCTTAGTATAAGAGAATGTCAAGCCCCTACACCCTTTGTACCAGTGTCACATTTCAACACATCATTACTGTTAGCAGAAAGCCATGTATTTTCACACATAGCTGCACAAGTTCCTAAAGTGCAGCTCAACCTTTGGAAACCCTTCGCTGCAGGTTCCCTCTGAGTGCCATCAGCAGGATGTAGACACCGGTTATTGCTTCAATATTCTTTGAATGGAGCCAAAAGGAGCCATTGAATGTGCACCTCTCGTCTACTGATGTGCGGGCTGAACAGCTGTAGAGCAATGTTTTTAATGCAATGTTAAAAACCAAAGGTGGTGCTCCACTTAAACTCAAGGATCTGTCACCCCTCAAAGTTAAATAGCATTAGCAAACCTATTCAAAGTCTAACAACTTAACTGCGTCATCCATGTTCTTTAAAGTTTACTTAATGATACAGATGACTTTTTAACTGCCAATATTGTCTGTCAATATGCTGCAATGAGTTTGTACATGAGGAATAACATTATTTTTGCCCCTTTTATGACTTGCATCCTGTTTGTCTCAATTTTCCCCTTTTCCGGGTGTACATCTAATTTCCAGTCCTCAAGACTGGTGGTGGAGTCTGGCTGCTGTGCTGTGTTCTATAGATTGGGCCACAGAGAAGTACAGATCCTGCTGTCTGTCTGTAGCACACACAGAGCCACACATCATCATCATTATGTAGGAGTGTATATCCTTAGTAAGCAGTGTATATGTGAATAAACAGCAGCAAATAACTCACCATTAGCTCCTGCACCACTTTGTGTGTGTCTCTCTCCTTTCTCTCTGCTCTCTATACAGTTCAATGAGCATCCCTCTCCTCCATCTCGTTTCATCTCCAGTTACTCATTTGACAACAGGCGGGGGACAGCAGGTTAGTCGGAAGGAAGACTCCTAGTGGCCAGCACTGTAGAGAGATTTTCAGCACATAAACATAATTTCTGGTAAATTCGTAGCAGTTTTGCTAGTTATCACACTGGCTATCATATAATTAGAAGTTGTTTGAAAAGTTTATGAGCATTTAAAGTTTATTTGCAGGTAGTCACATTGCTTTAGGTTTTATTGCCAACATTTCAGAATAATTTCATACACAGTAGTAGCAATTCCTATTGATCTCTTCTTCACCCCTGTCAAGTGTAATAAAATAAATCCTATTTTACAATGCTTCATGCTATAAAAGTGTTTTCTTATTTCTACACTTCCTGTCAATATTCCTTACTAAGAGCTCTTTTACACTGAATGATTATCAATCAGATTCTTACTGGATCGCCACAATCTGAACGATATTCAGTGTTAAATGCTGCCAGTGGCTAAAGGGCAAATAATTCATTGGTTGTTCAGTTTCTTGAGGTATAAAAATCAAATGACGATTGGCCTGTGTAAATAGGCCGTCATTCCTATATGAACAGCCTGCTTACTGTGAAAGGAGGCGGGGAAGGGGGGGGGGGGGCAGAAGAGATCTCTGGGGACACGAGGACCCTTGTTTTAGTGATTCTGGGGTCCCAGCGGAGGGACCTCCACCGATCAGACACTTAGTTGTAATTCAGGAAATACCGCTTTTTAAATAGAGATTTCTATTGGAGTCCTGTGCATTCCTGTGCCTACTTAGCACAGCCTTCTTGCCAATAAAGTTAGCCTTGCAGCTGGGGTATGCGCAATAATGAAGTGACCCTGCCAATCAATGCACTCTGCTTTATATTACTTATTACTAAATTGAAAAGGGTGTTTTACTACTTCAATAAAGAGCTGATACGGCATGAGGTACATTTTTATACAACTCTATGAACTTTGTCATTGAAAACATTATAGCCTTGAATGTGAGAGCACAGAGAAAAGCAATATAATTTGATTACCTATATTAATCAAGTAGAGTACAACATATAAAACCAGTAATGCGAATGTCTGACTGGAGCCAGATAACAGTCTTATGCATCTTAGGAAGATTTATTTTCAGTAATATAATTCATTTGACATGAACGGATCATCATAATTGCTGTTGCCATGCTTTTTTTTTCTTTTAAAGGAGCTGACTGTTAGTGAGAAAGCGTTGCTGACTTGAAATTAAAAACAAAGATTTGTGCAGAGTAATTGTTCTGGGTTTTCATTAAATGTCTAAGCTGGCAGGGTAATTGTGCCTTAAATGCTGTGTAGATGGAGAATGGCATACTGGGGCATGTATGGGGAACTGAGCAGAGATGAGGAGTTTACAGTAGCTCAGATTGTAGTGAGGCAGGGGCGTAACTATAGGGGATGCGGTTGCACCCGGGCCTAGGAGCCTTAGGGGGCCCATAAGGCCTCTCCTCTAAATATGGGGAGCCTAGTACTATGAATAAAGCATTATAGTTGGGGGCCCTATTACAGATTTGGCATTGGTGCTCAGAAGCTTCAAGTTACGCCTCTGTATAAGGTGCTGCTTTACACTTTGCTTATGATTTCCAAATCACCAGAGATTTGCACCCCTATTACTTAGTCTGTATGACTGTCTGCTCAGCATAATAGGAGAGTGTAAAATTTATATTAAGAATAATAGGATGACCCATCCATGGTTGCATGTAACCGCCTTGTTGACAATAACTGAAAGTTACAATTTCATGATAGAGAAGTGTAGGATACTGTATGTTTATAAATTTAAAATATGTGGCTAAACCAATATATTTCAGTTTCCGAATTTAGGACTGCCCAAAATGCTGAAAATTCACTAATTGTAATGAATTTGAGGTATTTCACCCATGCCATATATGTATATATATATATATTTTTTATAAATCTGCCCCAATGTCTTTCCTGTAGTGCTGTGAAAAAAAAAACGGTTCTTCATTTAACTCCAGGATCTTTTGTGAAATATACACTTCCATACTGATATTTACTTAAATCGAAGATAGATGGTTTCATTGTGATTTTGCTACTCCAATTATTGTAACTAATGCTTTGGGATTGTCTATACAATGTATTTCATTACTGAAAATTATGTTGAGGCAAATTATGTTATACCTGTTAATTTAATTTGGTTTCTTAACTCATTTTTGAATAGTATGATTGTAACTTCAAAATTTAAAATTGTAAGAACTGTGATACATTTTGGTCATGAAGCTGTAGTGCTTCACATATAGATAAAAATGTAGCCAATGTTAACATGACTGATGTATCGTGATAACCTTATAGCTTTGCTGTAGATTGTAGGTAATTCATCATAACGCGTTAAATGACAAGTTAATGTTTGCTACTTCTGTAAATGGTAGGCCTTTCATGTCTCCTGAGTTAGTCCATATGTAGGACAGGCAGATTGGAAGACTTCTTGAAACTACTACTCCTTAGTGCTCTCTTCTGTATTCCCTGCTCATGGGCACTCCAAAAAATCCACTTCTTGATTGCCACTTCACAACAGGGGCTCCTGAGAGCTCACAGCAAACAGACCAGAAGATGCTTCATTGCCTCTCGAAATGAGCTCTGCCGCTCAGGGCCATCGGCAGCTGACAGAAGTAATACAGAGCGTGTTTCTCCGTTGTTTTCCTCCTAACTTGCTATCATACCTTCTTAGTCCCCAAAAGCTGCTATGTTAAAACCCAGCGGCAAATGTAAGGCTTGTTATTGGATAGTGCAAGCGGTAAAAAAAAAAATCATTTTTCATAACATTGATGCAAAATATAAGCGCTGTGAAATATGTTGGCGCTATACAAATAAATATTATTAATATATTGAAAACGAATGAAATTCAGGTGTAACTTAAAATGTAGAATAAAATTCTGTTTAAAAAGCATTGATTATTTTATCAGCTCACAGTTTATACTGTTAACCATTAGTGACTACACAGAAATGCAAGGGTGGATGTCAAGTATTTTTTCACAGTAATGTACAGTTTATGATCTTGGAAGCCCTACACGTTAATAAGTAAGGGTACTTTTACATGGACCAACTATTGATCGTAAAACTCACATGAGCGATTTTGACCAAGGACCCGATAGGGTACTGAAAAAGAAGTCACTCCTTAGTTGTTTAGTCACTTTGTACAGTTCACTGAAAGTGACTAGTGAGCAACTTCTCGCTTAGTACAAACAGGCAGTCGTTCATCTTTGAATGACTGCCTGTTCATAATAAATTGAGGCGGGTGGCCAGAAGGGATCTCCAGTGTGCTCCGGCTCCTGAGCAACTATAAGCACATGAATGATACTCATTGGGACACTCGCCCTATCTAAAAGTACCCTAAATGTTATAAAGTGTCTTGGCTAACTGGTACAGCAGTCCTTCAGGTTACAATATTTGTTCCTGGACGACCATTGTAAGTTTGCGACTATGATATTATGGAAAATTAGTAATTGGTTTCAGGGTCTGCAAAATGTCACCCCAAATAAGAAAAAATGTAGAGTAAGGGCTCATTCACATGGGCATATTGTCACGGCGTATTACGCATGCGTATTTCCCGTGCATAGCAAGCCGTGAATGGAGTCAATGAAAATCAATGGACTTTGATTGATCCATGCACACCTACGTATGGGTACTGCATATCAATATACAGGAGAAACAAATTGCAGCATGCTCTATTTCTTTGCGTAACATACGTAGCCTTAGTATGGGCAGCGTATGATACGCTGTCCATACACATGCATTGCATATGGGCAGCATTTCCATACGCATCCGCATTCTACCAGGATCTGAGTTCTCTAATGTGTTCAAATTAATTAGCGATAATCATCGGAGAAAGAACAAGAGTCCTCAACTGTGTGAAGTCACTATTGTCCTCTTTCTGAGGACCTAGTTCAGTGTTAACTTTATTAATATTGCAAAGTAGAACAAAGAAGTGTGTAATGGTTTAATCACAGGGGACAACACCCGAAGTTACACCTTACTGCTGCAGAAAAATAGCAAATCATTACAAAGTTCAGTACTGACAAATGAATACTTAATATGACATAGTGTGCATTAACTACATTCGTAAGAGCGAAGAATGTGGATGCAATGACTTAATATAGTCTCCAGGAAATGCTCAAGACCCCAATATCAAGGACAGATCATTCTAGTATATGCCGCTTTACGAGCTTTGGACTAAACTCTATTGACCCCTGAATAACAAGTGTAACGCAGGTCCTCTTAATACTTTCACAACAGTATGTGTCATTTTGTGTTGAATGTGGTTTCAAGTTACATTGGCCCTGGAAAGGTTATACTGCAAGTGTTGTAAGTTGAAGGACCACAGTACATGTATACAAATATATGACTAAAACCCCTCTTGCACTCAGCTATTATCCTTCAAAAAATCGTTTAGACGAGCGAAAATGAATGATAAACATTTAGTGTAAATGCAGCCAGTGATCAAACAGCGAACGATGAATTGTTTGCTTTTCATTCGTCGTTTATTTTATGCAAGCATAAAAATCATTGTTGGGTTTACATACCAATCGTTCAGTTCTCATTCACGTATACAGTAAATGTGGTCAAGTGAATGATTTCTCGTTTGAATGAGCCAGCAATGCATCTGCCTGCATAAACAGGCTGACCGAGCGAACTCTGACATTTTTCGCTCATTCAAAGGAGAAATTGGTAGGTCTAAATGAACCCTTATGCACAATGCCGTGATCTCAGAGTTTCCTGAAAAACAAGTTTGTGCTTTTTATTTACTTTTTAATTTAGAGCTTGGTGATTTAAAACTTCCTGAACTTCATTTAAATTGATGTGTGACTACAAGGAAACGACTCGTGTTGAATATCAGTCCGTGTGCATTTGGTGTAGTCTAAGGAATGCAGCTATTATAAGGACAATTCAATAAAATCATTAAGAAAAAAACTGTTCTTTTGCGGACGTTTGCTACATGACATTTCCAGTTGTCGGATGCTGCATGGCAACTGACTACAAAATGACTTTTTCTTAGCATCACAGAGTGTTGACTCCATGCCCAGTTTTTAGTCTGCCGCTAATGCTAAGGAGCAGGTAACAGACTTTTCTATTTCACATTGTAGATTTCAGCAAGAGGAAAATTTTACCCTAAAATTCTCCAGTGGAAATTCTTGGTTGTCACAGCTTAATGTACAGCAATCTACTATTCTGCAGTCCTAAGGAAATTTATGTTGTGAGTTTTTCACCCTACAGTTCAGCTGTTGATATAAAATCTAATTACAACAATGCCTGGGGCCCAATGCCAGGGTGGTGTGTTTTATTTAAGTTTTTTTTAAGGTCTCTGTGAGTTATGGGCCATTTAGACACAATCGTTGTGTGCATTTACACAGCAAGACAATCGCTCAAAATTCGCATAAATGGTAGTTTGAGTGACAGTTTTGAGCGTTCACTTTGCATAAATGTGTAAATGAAGGCTTATGCTGTATGCAGAAGACAAGCGGGACCGCTGTCTTCTGCATACAGCTGTTGTCTTCTCAGAGCGCTCAGCTGGTATACAGCTGAGTGCTCCGAGCGGGATATGCGAAGACAAGCGGGGCTACTTGGCTTCTGTATACAGCTGTTTTCTTCTCAAAGCACTCAGCTGGTATGCAGCTGAGCACTCCAAGCAGGGTATACAGAAGACAGCTGGACTGCTGTCTTCTGCATACTCCTGCTGTGTTCACGGAGCGCACAGTTGGTCTACAGCTGAGCGCTCCGAGCGGGGTATGCAGAACACGCTGTCTTCTTCATACTCCGGCTGTGTTCTCTGAGCAGGATACCAGCTGAAACAATAGTATCAGTGGTATCCCGCTTGGAACTCAGTGTGTGGCATTGAAAAGGCTCACGAAAGGCTCATTAACGAAAAACTGCACGATGTCTGTGCAGTTAGACCCAGCGATTCTCGCTCAAAAGACTGCTTTGAGTGATTTTTGAGAATTGTTGGGTCTAAATGGGCCTTTACTTAATGTTTTAGTTTTTATTCTTAGAATTATATACAACACACATATATTATATATATAATCTCAAACCCGTCCTTACAAAATGTGTCCAGTAGTTTTTATTGCCTGTAAAGGTGAATACTTTATTTCAATTTGTTCCTTCGGAAAGCAAAATAGTTGCAAGCGTTACCCTACATTACTGTTTCTATGACATGCATATGGATTGCTTTGACACTTCCTAAGCAACAGTATTGGGTGGTTATTTATGTCTGTTTGATCTACAGTATCACAGACACTTATTGTTTGTTGTGTGTGAAGTGTAACCTCATAGAGATCTAATTAGAAGCAATGCAGAGGTGCAAAGCTCCACCATATGGAGACCTGTGTTCTAAGTCTGCAGACGTTCTCTTTTCAAATAATGTATTACAACATTTATGTTCTAGAAATAAACTCAGCAATGGGTTTAGTTTGTGACTATTGTAAAGTTGTGTAATAGTGGTCATGAGAGGACCTTCAGAAATGTTCTGACACTTTTTAAATATTTTATTCTATTGTCCAACCCATGATTTTAGACACAGACAGTGATATTACTATATAAATAAATAAATAACATAAGGGCTGCCTAAGGCTCAATCTGTTCTTCGTAGCTCCAGCCTTGCTCACTTCATCCTTTCTGCTGAAAGGCCACAGGGAGGCCCAGGCTCATTTTATCAAACTGTCAAGGAGCCGCTAGAGCTAAGAGAAGCCCTCTGATGCCTGGGGTGAGATCGAGACAGCATTCAATTTCCAGCCCCGTTTCATTTCCGTGTTGCTGCCGGGCAGCTTTGGATCTGAACTCAGTGGCTCAATGCCATCCAAAAATGGCTTGTGGGACCCTCCAAAGGATAGAGTGCTGAAATTGCTGCTATAAATCAGCATCCCCTCCTGACTTGGCAAGAGCTGGAAGTTCTGGCACTGTGGCTCTGCGGCTGCTTTGAGTCCCATTAGCAGGTTTTGCTGTCAGCTTGGCTCCGGATAAAACCCTCCTCTCCTATCATCGTCTAGTACCCCTGCAGACATGAAATCTGTGCCAGGCTGAACAAGTCTCTCCACCTTTCTGCAATCCCATGCCAAACTCAAAAGGAGTGAGATCCGGAAAGAGGAGGAGAATGTGGGGGAGTGCCTAGGCTCACAAAATATGTAACAAAGGCTGCTAATTACATTCTTTCTCTATCATTTAATGAATAAGAGCTTTGAAAATTGAAATGGAATCTACAGAGCTAAATAAAAAGCCTATGGAGATGATGTATAGGCCTCACACTGGACCTGCTCCCTGTAGAGAATCTTAAACATTACAATGTTTTTAAGCTTCTGACACAAAGGTTTTGTTTACAGACATACAAGTGTGCTAATAAAATGTTAAATTATAGGTTTTGGCTTTCATGTGTCTGAAATGACAGATTTTGCAAGAATCTATGACCTATAAACTGCATTTTCTGTATAGAAAGGGCAGCTACCTAGCAACTGCTATTTGGATAGGTTTCTAGCCGCCATTCTTGCTGCTGTGAAAGCACAGAGATTGAACTTGTACACAAAGTGCCACATAGTGAGGTGCTTTTCATCAGAATCCTTTTTTTTTGGCCTATCTTTTTGTTAAGTACAGTAGATAAGATAGCAATGCAACATAGCAGCTGCTACCTTCAGGGTTCTTTCACTATACATCTTGCAGTGTTTGTCAAAGATATACTTTTCCCAATGTATACCTCTGATGAATGCCCCCATGGTATCCTTTTTTTTTTTTCTTAAATGGCACTTTACATAATTGAGCAACAAACTACATTATTGTATACAGTGCAAAAATCTATACCAATGACTAGCAGCCTGGGCCTATGGATACGTTGGGTGTATGCATTGACAGCTGTTCTGGCACATCGAGCAAGCAGACACTGCAAAGCGTAGTGTGAAAGCAACCTAATTTTGCAAATAGACAGAATTGGGATGCAATGGGGACAGTGTTAAACTGTAAGAGAAAGATGAATATGTAGGATACAAAGCCGAACATCAAAGGCAAATAAAACTGGGTCATGCTTTAGATATGTGCTAATGTTATGGCTGCTATTGTAGCTCACTAATAGTTCGGGTCAGTGTTGGCTTCTTGGTCTTTTGTAAAAAGACATTAGAATGTGAAGGAATTCCGAAAATCGTGTATATTGCATTAACATTTACTACAAAGAGAGCTGAATGTAAGAGGAAAGTTTGAGGCATTGTTGGGTGAGAACTTTTAGCTTGGAAAGAAGCCACCCATGCTCAGGGATTGGGCAAACTAGAACTTTCTAAGTGGGTGGTCTCACAAATTGGAATTTCTTTATATTGGCACTAAAAATGCCTTATAAATATGCCACCTAACAACTTTAAAAGAGCGATTTCAGCAGGGAGACAAAATATCCTCTTGAGTGCTGCAAAATTTGTTAGCACTGTATAAATAAAGATTTATTCTTGTCTTGCCATCATTTGCTCCCAAGGTATAATTAAAACTAAAGGAAGCGCCCTATGGTGCAACACAGCAATAAAGGAAGCGCCCTATGGTGCAACACAGCAATAAAATGGTGGCAATCACTTAGGAATAGTGCTACCTGGCTGGGTTGTGTTACGTAGCTGCAGTTTCCCTCCATGGAATAGTGATGCCTCCAATGTACGTTAAAGAAGTAGAAGAAACAGCTGGGGAACCACTGCAAACATCGTGAAGGACTCAGTTGGATAGGCCTTCTTCATCATTTGCTCTGAAACATGCACCATTAAAATAATACCATGCAGTCCACAGTTCAGCAATAGTTGGCAGACATCCAACTGTCCCTGGCAGCATAGTTTCACACGCCAACAAACCTGTTTAGTTTA
This sequence comes from Eleutherodactylus coqui, assembly GCF_035609145.1. Lineage (NCBI taxonomy): Eukaryota > Metazoa > Chordata > Amphibia > Anura > Eleutherodactylidae > Eleutherodactylus > Eleutherodactylus coqui. Next base: position 155,943,534 of record NC_089841.1, read on the forward strand.
AGTGGCACTGGTGGGGTTCTCTAAAACAGTATCTAGAGAGATCTAACCATGGCAATCACCAAAAAGCTCCTATCATAAACATGAAGATATCCAAGTTGTTGTGTCATTTTTCACTAGGAAGTAGATTCCCTGATGAATGATCACAATAACTGTTTCCCTTTAAACACAGTTAGTGGGGGGTAAACCTCTGTAAGGATTACTCTTTTGGCAAATAAAAGTTTTAGTTGTTGCAGTCTCAGGAAAGACTTAAACTTAATTGTATGGCCTGGAGAAAAGAAGGCAAAGGGGGGCATAATTGAGACCTTAAACTACTTTAAAGGTTTAAATAAGGTTCATGAGGGTTTTTATTAGGAAACCAAACACTAGAACAAGAGGGTACAGTCTGAGATTAGTTGGGGAGAAGATCAGAAGGAAATATTATTTTACTGCAAGTCTAGTAAATGCTTGGAACAAACTTTCAACAGAAGTAGTTTAGAAATTAACTACATAAATGTAAACCTGCCTGGGATAAGCACACATCTACCTAAGGCCGCTTTCACACGGGCGACAGAATCGCACAATTTTTTTTTATGATGCAACAGTGCTACAAATCACATGTATGTGATGCTTTCCAGTGGGTTCCTTCACACTAGCAATGTTTTGTAGGGTGCTACATTGCGAGAAAAGAAAATCGCAGCATGCTGAATATTGCTGCGATTTGCGATGTTTTGTAGCCCATGTTGCCCCGTATCACACAAAATCGCGATTTTGCGGTTTTACAGTAGGAAGTCCTACTGTTTGTCCCTAAAATAAGCCCTGGCTGCATAAAAAAAACACATTGAATGGCTGTGATTTGTTCGAGTGCTGCAGTAATTGGCTGAACCGCGGCGCTCGAGAACCAATCAGTTGGTGCTTCCTGGAGGCGGGATTTTTAACCCCCCCTGACCGATTAAGAACTGGCTGAAGGCTACAAACAAGTACCGTGGAACTGCATGAGAAGAAAAGCACAGTGAAGCGGACAGCGCCTGTTAGGTTATGTATTGTTTTTTTTAAATGCAGCTAGGACTTATTTTTGCGGAAGGGCTTGCATTTCAAGCCCCACCCCTCTACCTCCGAAAATCCCAGCGAAAGAGCGCTACAAAGTCACGTGCGTTTTTTACAGAACCACAAAATCGCGATATCGTTGCAAGAAAGCGTACCGATATCACACATAACACAGCTGTAAAATCACTGCGATTTTCTAACGGCAATATCGTATCACCCATGTGAAAAAGGCCAAAGAGGGAAGTAAAAAGGAGTAAGGGTAGACTAGATGGACCATGTGGTCTTTTGCTGCTGTCAGTCTTGCTGTGTTCCTATTTAGGCATAAAATCATGATTGCTTGGTGTGAACTCTGCTATTCCTGATGTGACAGAGTAAATGGGGCACCACTGATAAATTCACATTGATACAAATAATAATGTTTTCCTGCCCGAAACAGATTGTATGGCTCTCTGTAGATATGAGCTAAATTTTTGGCCTTTTTGGCTGCTTTCAACTCTTCACACCCAATTATCAGTAATTAATTTGCAATGTTCTTTGAAAGGCCAATCAGTAAGCCATCTGTTGGGAACTTTAAATATCTTCATAACTAAATATGTCTACTGTTACTTTAATGAGACATACATAATCGTCTGCCTAGAGTTTTGGCCTTTGGGTTGAAGAACATTGTTATAATTATTATAGTATTGCTCAATCTGCCGAAGAGTAGCGTTCTCCCTTTCTCAGAGTAAAAGTCCATTTACAAGGGCCAAAAATTGGCTTGTGTAATGAATGCCAATTAACAAAGCATGTCGATCAGCACGCATTCACCGCCTTTCATATGATTGACTTTATGTGGGTGAACAATCGTTTATACGATCTTTCTTTCACACAGAGCTGTTGTCGGTCAGCGGTACATCTCCCTGTTCACATAGGGAATGTACGGCTGACCAGTGAGCATTTTTTAGCATAAATGAGCATATCAGCTGATGAACAATCATTTGATCTTTTGCACATTCAACCAGGCCAGTTATTGGGAAACAAATGTTCAAAATATTAAAATGAGCATATTTGCACTATGGTCACCCACCCCAAATAGTCAACTGAAGCATGCGGGAGTGGCATTAGAACGTTGAAGGCACATGTAAACAGTAACAGCCTGTAGTATGTTGGAAGAGAATAATGGGATCAATGTTTGATAAACAGATATGCACATGCATTCAGAATACCTGCCTTGGCCTGGCCACATACATGAGATAGGTCAGCCAGATCCATTGATTTTTGTAGGACGGAGTTGATCTAATGTGTATGGTAGTCATCCTCCTCCAATGGCAGATATCAGGGGAAGAGGGATCGGGTATGTGGGATTTCCACAAGCCTTATCCTCTGTTATCATGGGAGATTTCACTCTCACCTTGGACATAAACATAATATAATGTATATAGTTTATAATCCTGCTACACCCGGGTAGAACACACTCCGTAAATCTCCCTAATGCCCAATTTACATGGCAGTTTTTACATTCGAGTTCTGTCTGGATTTGTAACTGAGTAAATTCGTGCAGAACTTGGACCCATTAAAATCAATGGGGCTATTCAGAGAAGTGATCTTTCACATAGACCGTGTAAAAGAAATCGCAACATGTCCTATTCTCATCCCTTTTCATGGCCTGCGTGGTCTGAGCAGCTCGGACAGCAGGTGGACAGGAGGTCCGTGTGTTGTCCTAATCTCAGGCATCACTCTCACACACATGGCTGTCTGAATGCGGCCTTACAGTGTGACCAAGAATAGACCTGTGAGGTCCTCATGCTTTAAATACTACAAGACACCTTCATTTGTGTCTGTCACATTCCAAAGTTAGTGTCCCAACTTGAACCTGCTAAGGGAGGGTTTTGTTTACAAGATGAGGGGGCAATTAGCTTGTGCTTTACAAACATTCTTGGTGGAATTAAAAGGCAATTGGCACAACTAAGCAAGTAATCCCTTTACAAGCTTTTCTGAAGGAGGCCCACTGGGCTGTTTACTGTTTAGTTTCTTCTCTGGGAGTGTTAACAGGGCCCTTTGGAAATTCCAGGTAATTGAGGCTCTTGTCTTTTACTGAGCGCTCCCAGAGCTGTCATCAGTTGCTATTCTGTACATTTCTTTACCTCGATATTTTGACAAGGGCTTTTGTCCTGATGACAACAGCTGCGTGGGAGGCAGAGCTGAAGGTCTTTTTTTCATCTCCTTTGTGCAGGCCTTTTTCTCCATTGTTGACATTCCTTTGGGCAAAGCTTGTGTGCAAACTTGTTGTGTAACTTGTGAGTTGTGTTCTCAGACTTTTTTGTCCTATAATGAAGCATAAGAACCTTCCCTAGTCATCTTTATAATGCAGTTTCCAGAATAAATCAATGGATTTTTCTGTAGGTCAGTTTGAGAGGAGTATTTTCTTTGCTTTTAACTAGAATTGTGATCTTAGCCAAAGGCAGAAGATTAGTAGATTAGTCACCCGACTATAGACTTTACAACTATGTAGGCAAACATCTCCAGATGCACTAGGTAGAATGAGAACATCCATCTTATGGTATACGTTCCATTTTCCAGCTAATTGAAGTATTGTACCATAACGGACATTACAATTTACAAACCGTTCAATGCAACATTGTGATTTTTCAGTTTTTTTGCATTAAAGAACAGGGCGACTAATGGGTTGAAAGTGGTTAAAAACATTCAGAATCCTATGTTTTGTCTGTTTCCAGCTTTAAAATGGTCATACATTAGATATTTTGGAATTATGAAAACACCATGTAAGACAGTTTTCTGCCAACCATAAGCTTTTTCATGACATGACGAAGTATAACAGATGGTGAGCAATTCCAGATATCCATTGAAAAGTTGATCTGCCATGTTGGCTTTTTTTCAATCGTTGTTGGTTGTTGTAGTTGAACACTTTAGGTGAAACAAATTATGTTTTGATTGATCAAAACATCTGATAATCCCATTGAATTGCATTCATCCAGGCCTTCTGCTTGTTTAGCTGTAACTACTATGGTTTTTGCAGAAATTAGTTTGTCTGTCACCACCATTAGAAGTGAGTATTATCACAATTTCAGCTGTAAATAGAGTTGTGACAGTTAATGATTAAAGGAGTTGACCCGTGAACAACATTTATCGCCTATCTACAGGATGGGTGATAAATGTATGATCCCTGGAGGTCTGACTGCAAGGCCCCCAAAGATTGAGTATGGGGGTCCCAAGTTTGTGTGTGAATGGAACAGTTTTATAGGACTGATGGAGATAGCCGAAGCATGTGTCTTGCTATTGGAGGATCTCTGCTGTCTTGTATTACTCAGATACCCCAATGATTGGAATAGGCTCATACAATGCTTAATCCCTGTAGACAAAAGTTAAGAATGTGGACAGAGCTCCGAAATAAGCGATAGAGGGTTCACGCTCTCCTAGGGGGATTGAGCGTCCATTTCATCCAAATATGGGTTTCAAAGATAAATAGAGAATAACACCCAGATTATTGTTGTGAATTCAAAAATCCAGTTTCTTATTGGATCTAATGTATTATGCATCTATGTAATAAATTAAGTTTTTGAATTTGCAACTACAGTCTGGGTGCTGGGTATACTTCATTGTTAGTTTTCCATATAGTGGTGGTGCAAAGAATTTAAACTCTTGCAGACAAGTTTCCTAGTAAATAATAGCTGTTTGCTTTGTATTCCAGCAGAGACTTTGTGAACAGCTTATTGTCAATTTGGGGATTTTCCAAAGCGAACAACCCTTTTAAATTGGTGAAAAATGTTTTGGTACAAAAATGCTAAATATTCAGGTTTTTTTTTCTTCTCTAAAATAGGAAAGTGACCCAACATAATTATTCTAAGAGCTAATTCACTACTTCAAAAGGTAAAGACAGGTTGGTCTAAGCATACTACAAGAACATTTGAAGCTATGGGCATACCTAGGTCATATGTAGAATGACCATGTGCTGATAACTAGCCTAAATCATGATTGTGTAGTTATTTATTATATATGTTATGAGTATGCTTGTCTAAATGGTATAAACCACTTTGTAGAGTATTATCTGTATTCTAATAGATTACTTTCCTTTTTATTACAGTGTGACAGTGAAAGTGATATTGACGATAAGGTAAGACTGCAATGTGTAATTTGTATTTTCAATTAAAGTTGTTTTTAAAACCTAGAAACTCTGGAAAGTTTTTAGTTATAAAATTCTTTTATGGTTGGTTGTATAACCAAGGCTGCGTTCAGGGGTGAATGGAAGCCTAGGAATTCATTTGCCATATGTGCCAGGAGCTTACCCTATACATACATTGAATGTGAACTGCAAATATCTAAGACTTTATGAGCAAGAAAGCATTGGGAACTGCTGTCATAGTCCCAGAGAATGGGAACAGAGCTCTTCCTTGGCTCCACGTATTCGTTGCTTCCACAGAGCTGTTATATGACCATGTGCACAAAGAGGAAACAACTCTAATGTAAGGTGCATCCACATGTAGCTGATTTGCTGCAGATTATCCATAGTACAAAAAATCTGTAGCAAATCTGCACTAAAATCCTCACCATTGGGTGCAGTTGTTGATGCCGATCCACAGATTTCACCCTTTCAGTTGTTTACTCCACATAATAAATGTGCCCCCACTGTGCTCCTACAAAGTAAATATGCTCACACACAGTAAATACAGATCCTCTGTGTCCCGAAAAGTTAAATGTGGTTCATCTCTGTTCCCCTACAAAGTATATGTGGCCTCTCTGCTTATACGCCCACAAAGTAAATGTGGTCCCTCTGCCTGTGCCCTCACAAAGTTAATGTGCCCCTGAAATTTCAGCTGCTTCATTCATTCCATATAACTTGGTCTCACTCATACTGCTGCCTACCCTACAAAGTAAATGTGGCCCCTCTATGCCCCGGCAAAATACAACCCCAATTCCCAAAAAGTTGGGACTCTTTGTAAAATGCAAATAAATGTAAAGAAAAAAAGGATGCAATTTGGAAATCTCAAATAACCATGTTTTATTTACAATAGAACACATATCGGAAGCTGGAAGTGAGACATTTTTCCATTTCCCTTAAAAAAAAAAAATTGCTCATTTAAAAATTGATTGCAATAACACATCTCAGAAAAGTTAGAACAGAGGTAACAAAAGGCTGGGAAAGTGGTACTAAAGAAAAAAGGCTGGAGGGTCAATTTCATATGACTCAAAAGGGCATGTTAAAGAGGCAGAATCTCTCCGAAGCAAAGATGGTCAGAGGTTCACCAATCTATAAAAAACTGTCTGTATAAATTGTGCGACAATTTCAGAAAAATGTTCCTGAACGTAAAATTGCAAAGAATTTGAATATCCCGCCATCAACAGTACATAATATCAAAAGATTCAGAGAATCTGGAGAAATTCAGGTGCACAAAGAACCAGGCCAATGGTCAGTAATGCAAATCCCTGCATGGGCTCAGGAATACTTCCAGAAATCATTGTCTATGAACACAGTTTGTCGTGCGATCCACTATTGCAAGTTAAAGCTATATCATATAAAGAAATAAACATATATTTTAACACAATCCAACAATGCTCATGTCTTCTCTGGGCCAAAGGTCATTTAAAATGGACTGAGGTAAAATTAAAAACTGTTCAGTGGTCAGATTAATAAAATTTGAATCTCTTTTGTAAACCACGGACGCTGTGTCCTGTGTTCTCGAGAGGAGAGGGAACATCCAGCTTATCAGCACACAGCTCAAAAGCCTGCCTCTCTGATGGTATGGGGTTATATTAGTGCCTATGGCATGGACAGCTTACACATCTAGAAAGGCACTGTCAATGCTGAGCCGTATATAGAGGTTTTAGAAGCACAGAGTCTCCCATCCAGACAACATGTCTTCCAGGGAGGGCCTTGTATATATCCGCAAGACCATGCTAAACCACATACTGCATCCAACATAACAGCATGGCTTCACAGAAGAAGAGTCTGGGGGCTGAACTGGCCTGCTTGTAGTCCAAACCTTTCACCAATAGAAAACATTTTGGCACATTATAAAACAAAAAAGACGACCCCGGACTATTGAGCAACTCAAATCTTAGATCATACAAGAATGGGACAACCTTCCTCTCCCAAAGCTTCAGTAATTGGTCTCGTCACTTTCCAGACGTTATATAGACTGTTGAAAAACAGGAGGGAATGCTGCACAATACATACACAGCCCAGTCATAAGTTTTTTGAGGTGTTGCTGCCATCAGTTTCTAAATGAGTTAATTTTTTTTTAATTAATTGCAGAAATGCCTCACTTTCACCTTCTGATGTGTGCTCTATGTTCTGCTGTGAATAAAGTATGGTTACATCAGATTTCCAAATCATTGCATTCTTTTTTTTTTTTATTTACACTTATTTACATTTTACACAGCCTCCTAACTTTTTGGGAATTAGGGTTGTAAACATGTCCCATCTGTGCCCCTACAAAGAAAATGTTGTCCCTCTGCTTATGCGCCCACAAAGTAAATGTGGTCCCTCTGGGCCTGTTCCCTCACAAAGTTAATGTGCCCCTGAAATTTCAGCTGCTTCATTAATTCCATATAACTTGGTCTCACTCATACTGCTGCCTACCCGCCCTGCAGTGAGTACATGCCCTCAGACTCCTCCCCCTTTCCTTCTGTCCCGGACTTCACTGAACTCTGGGACCTGGATGAAAGGAACAGGGGAGGAGTCAGACTGTGTATTTCACGGAGGGCAGGCAGAAGCGGGAGTGAGAACAAGTAACACAGAGTAAATGAAGAATTCAGGGGTCGAGCATAGGCTGTTGCATGCCACTCAGGACCAACCTAGCTGGCGTGCAGTTGCATAATTACATGGGTGAACGGTGGGTGTCATGAGATGACCAGATGAGGAACCAAAAAACTTGAGTGACTCCCTCGTAAACCAGGAGACTTTTCATGTCTAGTGTGAGATTCTGTACTGTTAACAGATAGTTATTCATCTAACCCCCTTCCTGATGTTCAGGACATCATACATTACATGCCTGTTATCTGAGGAGGCTATTGTGTTTCACATGCTGGGTAGCAGATTGTGCATTGAACAGCAAAACATTTTTCAGTAGCTGATCTGTGTTGTCTGTGAAAACATGGAGTAGTTACAGCAACCCCTTATACTCTGTAATAGAAGGGCATGCTGGCAGCTGGAAATAGCGACAATAACAGTTGAGACAAGAAAGATGACTCTTGGGAGCTGTAGTCTTTCCCATTGGTAATCCCACCCATAGCAAGTAGTGACAGCATCAAAACAAGGGTGCTAGACAGAGCTGGGTGAGATAATGAAAAATAGCCACTTCTGAACTATGGTGGCATCACCTGGTGAGCATTCAGACACATGTAGGTACTTTTCTGTGTTTCACTAGGCCATTTTGGTTTGGGATCCACAATTTGAAATTCTGACTCGAGATAGCTGATAGATGAGTGTTGTGCTCAATAATTAAGTCATTTAATTTGCATCTTCACAATTTTGTCCGATATAATGGCATGTCCATGCTATTCATCCATTAAAGGAGATGGATGAGGGGGGTTATCACTGGAAGATAATGCATAACAGAGTTTCTCATAACTGCCAGCTATTGGGCGATGTAATGAGGACTGACAATCTTTCTATTTAGCCTGGGAGATAATGCACAACAACATTTTTGCACTAATTAGTGCCTTCTTACTGTGAGTAAAAGGCTGAGACCATGTGTTCTAAAGCTGGCCATACTCGCGAAAGAATGGTCACCTGAAATAACCATCCGTTGGACAATGAGTATGAAGATTGATGACAGACTATAGTGTGCTAAAGATGCGATTTATCCTCTGACAGAAGGGGTGCTGATCTGTTCCCGATTATGCAAAAGGGATTGTGCTGCTTATTTGTCTATACATGTGACATATTATATATATGTAATATATTTAATTCTGAGAAAGGGACAGCACTCCAAAGATTTTCTAATGAAAAAAGTTGATCTCTATTTTTCAGCCACATGTGCAATGAACATGTGGATTTTGTTGTGGATTTTTCTGCAGCATCCTGTGGACTATGCTGTCCCATGTGAAAGTGCCCTTACTGCTCCATGTACTGCTATACAAGCTCTATCAGCTGCATTATGTACATAGCTGTTCTCCCCTAGAAGCATTGCTTTAGGGGGGAGAATTGCTCCAGATTCAAATGGCATCGTGTGGCTCATGACATATCCTGTCAGATTCATACTTGTAAGATAGCACCATTAAATGGCTGTGTGCATGAGGCATCAGTTCGTTCAACAGTGGTTTTGGTCAAGAATAATAACTAGGTAGGCCAGTTTTATATTGTCATATTTACTGCTCAAAAAGATTAAAAATATCCTTAAAGGGGTTTTATTATGACTATAAAAACTTTTCTAGTAGCTGGACGATACTCAAAGGTGAACCTGCCTGTCTAAACAGGCTGCACTCGTTGCGAACGGGCTGGTGATGGCGTCTACACCTCGTTCACTGATGCAAACGATTCTCGTTCAGTGTAAAAGGAGCATTGCAGTCTTTTTACATGGCTCAATTTAAAAGGCTCATTTTAAAGGCCGTTTCGCTGCCTGATGTGCTCCGCAGTGTTGATGAACAATCATTAAAGTGATTGTTTGCCCCCAATACGATATTATTGTTGGCAGCACATCCCCGTTCACACAACGAGATGTGCTGCCGATAGTGATATTTTTCAGCTGCACAAAAGATGCAATCAGCTGATAAACAAGCTTTTATATATTCATTGGCTGATTGCTTGTAGCTTCAGACAAATGTTCCTACTGCGTGTAAATGGGCCCTCAGGAGTCCAATAGTTTATCAGAAGACACTGTTTGTTTACAAGAACTGTCATCTGTGCTAAGAATTTGTTTTAAACCAGAGCCCAGGAAACACTTGAGATTTTACTTCCTCCCTCTTTATGCTTCTGGGGTTAAAACCTTTTTTTCCCTTTTTTTTCACAATTGAATGGACTAAAAGCAATTGCTCAGAAAGCTGTTTAAAAGATCTGCCTGTCAGAGTTGAGATGAAGTTGTAAGTGGCATGTAGTTTTATAATACAGCTCTGCTATTAATGATTGTCTAAATTACAGCAGCAGGCCCAGCCAGCTGCATTACATTGGAGACTGACGTCCGCTAGATTAGGTTTGACTTCACCTTGTAGTGGAGAAATTGAAATCTGAACAACATTGATTAGCTTTCAGAATGCGAGATCGGAGGTTACCTTCAGGGGAGGCTGCATTGTGTGTGACTGGTAAGTTAGTGTCACAAGCAGAGCACACAGTAATAGAATTCCATATTGTGATTACTCTATTTCCTTGCCTTTCTGCTCTGCAATTGAAGACTTTTCTCTCTTTAGCCGTGTGTATTAGTCCAGTCCCAGTGTTGGGTTTATAGAAATGCAGCTTTTTGTTGTAGGCAACAAAAGTCAACAGTTTGACAATCCTCATAATCTGAAACACTTCCATTGATTCCTCTGCTAAATAGAATGTGAGCAAAATAGTGGAAATAGTCCCACATGGAACCCTTTTGAAGGTAACGCTCTATGAGCGCACATTTTTCTGTCAGCCTGTGCCTGTTCCACAGCCTTCATATTGGCCATGAGTTTGGATAGATGAGTTATTGTAAAAATAAAGTAGGAACGTGTGCACAAACGAGATTTTATTTGGGCATTGAGTAACCATTAGCATAATATCATGCCTCAACTGGATTACCGCAGCTTCATATCCTGCCACTTGTAAACAGGTTGGCACTTCTTGATTTTTATACCAAACACTGCATTGCCCTCTTTTCTTATACAATTCCCATAAGTCCTTCCACCAATCACTGTGCGAATACATTTACAACTACAGACTGGCTTCTATACACATTTGTCCACTAATCTCTTGATAACCACCCAAAGCACATCCTACCACCTCCTTATATTATCTCCTCCAGGACTTTGATGGTGTCTGTTTTGTCTTCATATTGTAATCCATCCATCACTCGCCCAACTCTCTACAGGCATACAGTCTGGTAGTTTATTTCATCAGTTTCCACTACACTGCTACTACCCATCAAGCAAGTCATGTCTCCTATTGTAAATATGGTCTACACCTCTCGCCTTATGATTCTATCCCTTGTCCTCTAGAACACACATGCCAAACACACTGGTCGAATCCAGCCTGCCATCTTATTTTATGTGTCCCACTGGCTGGGCAGCATCCCTACAAGCATTACTGGAGCTGTAGGCTGGGTGAGTAAAATGCCTGTAGGGATGCTGTCCAGCCAGAAACCAAGAGGGGGGGGGGGGAGTCGCTATTACTACTGGGACTACAAAGGGGGTCACTTATTACTACTGAGGCCAATAAAGGGGATACTATTACTACTGGAGCAACTATGGATTGCAATATTACTACTGGGGCCACCAATATAGGGAATACTTGCTACTCAGGCGACTATGGAGGAGGTTACTATTACTAGTGGGTCCACGATGGGGAACTCTATTACTACTGGGGCCACTATAGGGGCCAAAATAAACTGCTGTTCTACGTTTTTCTTCCTATCGGCAGTCTTTTTACTTGTCTGAATATGCATGCTTGAAGTCTCATTCATTTTGTGCGTACATACGCAGCAAATTTGCCGGTTTTGTGTGTATTTTGCAGCGAGGCTTGAGTGAACACATCACATATGAGAATGAAACCCTTGAAAATCATTGGTTTAATAATCATGCGTTTTCGCTCACTCTCGCATCGCTAGAAAACCTATCGCCAGTGGGTAAGAGCCCTAAGGCTGATGTGGCCTGCGGTGAAAATGTTCGACCCTCCTATTCTAGAATGCAGGGGTGGGTTCACAAGGGACAACTATAGTGCAAATAGTCGCTGGAAATATCCACTATAGCGAGTTGTTAGCGTACAAACAACTGTTAGTGTGTTTTTGCGCACAGCGATTGTGGCCATGCTTACACAGAACTGTTATTTGCATTCACTCAATCGACTGATTATTCAGACAATAGTTGTTCCATTTAAAGCCCATCCTAAGTCTATGTTGGCATTATTCTGTCTACTATTGTATTTTACCACTGCCATTCTTAGATTTAGGTTTGTTACTTGTTTGTAACTTTGCTTATTTTACATCTTTTTCCAATGTGTAAAAAATAAAGGTGAAGGCATTGTATAATTATTAGTGATACTTTACCGGAGTATCGTGCTGGTCTTTTGAATGAGCACAGTCAATAAGAAAAAAGCCACATAAATGCAAGGAAAAGGGTATGCTGGAGTTGAGAAATCTACAATAGGTCCTAAAAATTGCACAGCTTTCTACCACATTGTGTAAAAGAGACTTCAAAACATTCTCCTAATCATCTTTGAAAAATCCCATGCAGCCGGACTGGGCCAAAAGCAGTGTGGATTGGATCTATTAAAGTATTAACTATGTATGCGCTCGTGTGTTGTACAGTTCTTTTTTTCTTTTTTTAATCACCATGACTACAGATGAAATGTATGTAGAAGAAAGTATTTTCATAAGGGAACATGCATGTGGCATATGCAAGGTAAAGATCCTAAACAGCAGCACACAGAGTACCTACAATTTTATATTATATGTGCCAATTCTGTAAGGCCCAGGATCTCACCTATAAGCCAGGCTTGTAGAATACTTCCTCTGCAATATGGCATGTATTAGAACATGTTGCAATTTTCTTTTATATGGAATCCATAAGGTGAAACTACTTGCCTATGTTTAAAAATAGGAAGTCTAAGCACTTTCCTGTAAGACCGCTAGGTGTGCACAAGGTGCAATACATCTGCCTACTGCTATAGTCTGAAGATTCAAAATATTGCACTAAGATGAGACGGTTTCAGAATGTTTCTTACAAAGATGCATTGTGATTCTTCTGCCATTTTGGCCTCATGCATTCTAAACATCACTACAGAAAATATATACTTTCTTTAATAGCAACAACAGCATTAACAGACAGCAATTACCCTTCATTTTCTGGAACGATAAAGTCTCCATTAATTCAAGATTTATGTAGTTATAGCATTTAGCTCAGAAATAACACCGCAGAGAATTGGGTTATACACATGTAATGAGAGAGCTTATGGCATACTTTAGTGAACATTAACATAATAGAGTAATATAAACCATCAACACTTCCACTTATTGTCTCTTACCTACTTCAGGATGGCAGAGAGCAGGCTGAAAATATATTCGATCTATTAGCTTTTATAGTGAAAAAGAGGTATACTTGGCAGTGTCTATAGGTAATCAATTACTCTTAAATAACAAGCATGTCATACAAAAGTAAGATGGGAAGTGGCCCTTCAGCTTGTACCTTTTTCAAATCCCTTTCCAAAGTTTTTAGGTAGATGTTGGTACCTAGTAAATTATGGATAACTTGATCCTCACAGAGCTCCCCCCTTAAAATGACACTGCAAGTTACCTGGGTACTACCCTGCTTAGAGGTATTAACCTTCCCAGTCTTAAAGACTGTGTACCTCTTTTGAGTCACACTTTTGTTTTTCACTTCAAAGCATGTAGTTTGGGCAGTCAATTGAAAAGGTTGCACTTTTTTGTCTTCTGCAGCTCCTGTACCTCACTGTACATAGCCACTGTACTCCAATGGTCCTTTTAATATGAGCCTGATGTAACAAGTGCCGATTTGACATGCATGTCAAACAACACTTCTTTCTTTTACACAAGCCAAGAATCCGCTTATGGGGACAAACAATCGTTAATACGATAGTTTATCTCCATAGATTGGCAGTATATCTCCCTGTTCACACGGGGTGATGTCCCACCGATCAGTGAGCAAGTCGACTGAAGGATGAAAGTTTGTCAGCTGATTGATGATCCTTTTACACAGCCTAATTGTCGGGCAAATGAGTGTTTGGAGAAACACTTAGGCCTGATAATTCCAAAAGTCTCAATAGAAGATCTGTTAGTGAAACTGGCTTAGGGTGCTTTTACATGGACCATAAGTCACCTGAGTACTTGTTCAAAAGAGCAATTTACAAGTGAACACAGAGACCCAGAAGGGCAATTGAGTGAGAATTGCTTAATTGTCACAGTTACTTGGTTTTTAGCTCACTTAAAAACCAAGCAACTGCGGGCCTGGGCTGTGTAAACAGGCAGTCATTCATCTATGAACGACTGCCTGATTACTCTAAATGAAGTTGGGTGTCTTAAAGAGATCTCCAATGCACTCTGCCTCCATTCACTGTTTGATCATCGTTCCTCTGTGAAGCACAGGAGCGATAATCACTAGTATGGCTGTTGTCCCAAGTAAAACTACCCTAAAGGCCCATTTAGACACAACGATTATCGCTCAAAAGCAGTCTTCTGAGCGATAATCATTGTGTGTAACTGCACTTACATCGTGCAGTTTTCGTTTTTCCCCGTCGCTCATCGTCATCTTTCAACGTGCTAAAGACAACGATGAGCCTTATCAGGGATTCACAGCGGGATACAGCTGATACTATTGTTTCAGCTGTATCCCGTCCCTGATAACAGGCTGAGTATGAAGAACAGAGCGGTCCAGCTCTGTTCTCCATACCTGGCATGGAGCGCTCAGCTGTATAACAGCCGGGCTCTCCGTGCAGAAAACATCTGGATGCAGAAGACTAGGGACAGGGACACCCTGCTTGTCTTCTGCATCCTCCGCTCCGAGCGCTCGGCTGTATGACAGCTGGGCATTGGAGCTGGGGAACAGCTGTATGCAGAAGACAAGCGGGGACACCCTGCTTGTCTTCTGCATCCTCCGCTCCCAGCACTTGGCTGTATAACAGCCGGGCGCTCGGAACGGGGAAACAGTTGTATGCAGAAGACAAGCGGGGACACCCTGCTTGTCTTCTGCATCCTCTGCTCCGAGCGCTTCGCTGTATAACAGCCGAGTGCTCGGAGCGGAGAACAGCTGGATGCAGAAGACAAGCGGGGACACCCCGCTTGTCTTCTGCATCCTCCGCTGGCAGCGCAAGGTGATCGCTCATCTTGCGCTGTAAATGACACAACGATGATCGCTCAAAAGTCGCTTGAGCGACATCTTTTGAGTGATTATCGTTGTCTAAATGGGCCTTTAGTTTCCCTCTTCTCTCCTGCAAGTTTTTCTGTGGTCATAAATTAGCTGATAAAAAGTACAATAGAGGAAGTCAGCCTCTTAAGGCCTATTTACACGAGCCGATGATCGCTCAAAGATCGTTCTAATGACAGTTTGAGTGACCGCTTTGAGCGATAATTTTGCATAAACCTTTAAGTAGCTACTCAGCTACCTAAGAGCAATTAAGTCTGCAAATGAAGCCTTAGCTGAATGCAGTTAATAGCAGGAGGGCTATTATCTGAATTCAGATCCTTTTGTTCTCCAGCAAGAAACTATCCCTGTGGAGAACTCCTGATAAGGCTGAACAATGATTTTTAGGTTGGACTGAATTTAACAATCAGCTAGCAGTGCACGATGGGCGCACATTTAGACACAACTATTATCGCTAAAACGATCGCCTTTTAGCAATATTTTTTTTAGTGATGATCGGTTCATGTAGATGGGCCTTAAGTCCAGCCTTGCTAACAGATCTCCTACTGAGACTTGGACTGTAGTTTCTTTATACTGTGATTCATAGAAGCTGCAGAAGACAAATGGTGCAAAAGGTTTCATTAAACTTTATTGCAAAAATGATTGTCAGCCCAAAATGCATACATTTCAGTGGATAACGTTTTTCCGCTCAAGGTGTCCATAGCCTTTAAACTGACCAAACATGAGATTTTCCCGAGTCATTTTTCCAAACTGCTCAGAAACATTCCCATTCAGCTCATCGAGCAGGCACGAGGACTTCGATAAGTAACTGTGTCAAGGAAAATAATACAACTGGGGAGGTTGAAATCCAACCTCTCCAACTTCTGTTTTGCATGCAGTGGACATTAGGGGTCAATCAGGCCATTCCTATAGATATGTACAGTATTTTTTTCTGCAGGAACTATCCACCAAGGCCTTTTGCCTACGGCCATCTTTATTTCCCACTATCTGTTTGACAAGTAAAAGTGACAGTAAATGAGTCGATTAGACCCAAATGTATACATATATAGCAGGGCTCAGTGGTATCTTTCCATTTGACCAGCATCGACTCCCTAACAGTTGAAACAACACTTTTGCTTGTTCCTAATTAAATCAACATGCATCATTTTGACTTGTACAGTGTCACAATTTCCTGTCATAGTTGATATAAGAGGTAAGGCCAAGTCACTTAAACTATTAAGTGTTTGGCACCTAGTCAGTTGATCTCATGGTCCTTTATAAATCTCCATAAGCATGTAGCATGCGCTCTTAAAACAGGAAGGGTATTTTTATTACACGGAGGATAAAATGCGCTTAGATAAATAGTACCATCATATACAAGCTGTATTTCAATCAAAGGCTGTTACATGGTTGTACTCAATTTAGCAATTTTGCAGTTTCAAGGAAACTGTAGAAATTAAAGGGGTTGTCCCGCGCCGAAACGTTTTTTTGTTTTTTTTTCAATAGGCCCCCCGTTCGGCGCGAGACAAACCCAATGCATGTGTTAAAAAAAAAAAAAGTTTAGTACTTACCCGAATCCCCGCGTTGCGTCGACTTCTTCCTTACCTTACTAAGATGGCCGCCGGGATCTTCACCCACGATGCACCGCGGGTCTTCTCCCATGGTGCACCGTGGGCTCTGTGCGGTCCATTGCCGATTCCAGCCTCCTGATTGGCTGGAATCGGCACACGTGATGGGGCGGAGCTACGAGGACCAGCTCTCCGGCACGAGCGGCCTTATTCACCAGGGAGAAGACCGGACTGCGCAAGCGCGTCTAATCGGGCGATTAGACGCTGAAATTAGACGGCATCATGGAGACGAGGACGCTAGCAACGGAGCAGGTAAGTGAATAACTTCTGTATGGCTCATATTTAATGCACGATGTATATTACAAAGTGCATTAATATGGCCATACAGAAGTGCTGAACCCCACTTGCTTTCGCGGGACAACCCCTTTAAGTTACTGAACTCATATTGAAATACTGTAGATTGTATCTCAAAATGCTCAAGTCCTTTATAACATGTAATATTTAGTGAGTGCAATGTTAACAGATGCATGATAACCTATAACAGGGTGATAAGCTCTTATTGGAGGAGTATGTGAACCTGGGAACTTCCCTGTCTCCTTCCTAATATTTCCTTTGAGGTTGTCCATAACTTTTTTGCAGTGAAGTTAGAGAAGACGGCACCAAGTTTTTATGGTTTCCCAGCTGTCGGTATTGAGATGATGACTCTTGGAGGACAACTCCATAGGTAGCATCAGGCAATAAGAAAACCTCTTTTGTTCTCTATTAGAGATGAGCGAGCATACTCGTCCGAGCTTGATGCTCGTTCGAGTATTAGGGTGCTCGAGATGCTCGTTACTTGAGACGAGCACCACGCGGTACTCGTCTCGATTAAACGAGCACTGACCATTGAATTCAATGGAGCCGGCAATACAGCCGTCTCTATTGAAAGCAATGGGCTGCCAGCGTACGCGGGATGAATTGTCGGGAAGAGCTTAAATATATAAGCCCTTCCCTGCAATTCATCTAGAAATGTGTAAAAATAAAAAATATATATATACTCACCTGGTCCCGGCAGAACGATGTTAGCCCATTGAATTCAATGGAGCCGGCAATACAGCCGACTCCATTGAAAGCAATGGGCTGCCGGCAATCGCGGGATGAATTGTCGGGAAGGGGTTAAATATATAAGCCCTTCCCTGCAATTCATCCAGAAATGTGTAAAAATAAAAAATATATATATACTTACCTGGTCCCGGCAGACGGAGTTCAGCGTGGCAGGCTGCAGTTCTCCTGAACTGCTCTAAACAGCTGTGAGTAGTATTCAGCAGCCGTGGATTTAAAATCCCCGCCTGCTGAATGAGATGCCTCTGATTGGTCACAGCCTGACCAATCAGAGGCATCCCTCACTCACACCCATTCATGAATTCATGAATGGGTGAGTGAGGGCTGCCTCTGATTGGCTCAGGGGCAGCTCTCAGCTGTCCCTGCGCTGAGCCAATCAGAGGCAGCCCTCACTCACCCATTCATGAATTCATGAATGGGTGTGAGTGAGGGATGCCAATCAGAGGCAGCCCTCACTCACCCATTCATGAATTCATGAATGGGTGTGAGTGAGGGATGCCTCTGATTGGTCAGGCTGTGACCAATCAGAGGCATCTCATTCAGCAGGCGGGGATTTTAAATCCCTGGCTGCTGAATACTACTCACAGCTGTTCAGAGCAGTTCAGGAGAACTGCAGCCCACCGCGCTGAACTCCGTCTGCCGGGACCAGGTAAGTATATATATATTTTTTATTTTTACACATTTCTGGATGAATTGCAGTGAAGGGCTTATATATTTAACCCCTTCCCGACAATTCATCCCGCGATCGCCGGCAGCCCATTGCTTTCAATGGAGTCGGCTGTATTGCCGGCTCCATTGAATTCAATGGGCTAACATCGTTCTGCCGGGACCAGGTAAGTATATATATATTTTTTATTTTTACACATTTCTGGATGAATTGTAGGGAAGGGCTTATATATTTAAGCCCTTCCCGACAATTCATCCCGCGTACGCCGGCAACCCATTGCTTTCAATAGAGCCGGCTGTATTGCCGGCTCCATTGAATTCAATGGGCTAACATCGTTCTTCTCTGCCACAGCTGTTACAGCTGTGGCAGAGGAGAACGATCTTTACGCTGACAGTGGGGGGGGGGGGGGGTCTCACTCTTGCCGCTATTGTGGCTTAATAGTGGGACCTGGGAACTTGAGATACAGCCCAAAATGTAGCTCCTCGCCTGCCCTATCCGTTTCTGTGTCGTTTCCATCACTTTCTTGTGTTTTGCAGATTTTCACAAATGAAAACCTTAGCGAGCATCGGCGATATACAAAAATGCTCGAGTCACCCATTGACTTCAATGGGGTTCGTTACTCGAAACGAACTCTCGAGCATCACTGAAAGTTCGACTCGAGTAACGAGCACCCGAGCATTTTGGTGCTCGCTCATCTCTATTCTCTATACAATTTAAGTCCAGGTTCTATACCAGGTTTTTGGTCTTTTGACCTTGAGTATCCTAGGGACCATGTGAGGATGCTTTTAAGACAAGGCAGTAAAGAATCTGCTAACAGTTTGGTAAGGGATGGTACTATTACTACTGTAAAGCAAACGCTATTCAAGGAGGGAGAAGATGATGCAATACAGTTCCATAGCCAACCACTAAAATGATTAATACTGATAGTGATTGTCACCAGCATTGACACCTGCTAAGCAGAAGCTGTGGCCGTGTTAAACCGACAGAGGAAATCCCCCACAAAAGGTGTAAATGTCCTGTAATGCTCCATAAATATCTGTAAAATGTGCAGTGAAGAAACGATCATGGTAATAGAAGAGATGTGCATTTGGCGTGCAGTTGTGCCTTTTAGAAAGAAATGAAATACTAGCACTGTACATGGAAGCCAGTGAGCGAAGAGGAAGGAGTTAACGGGCGCCGTCTGCTAGAAGGTTCTTTGCTTCAGCATTTGACAGCAGCTCTGCGATGTGCTCTAGTGATCCCGACAGCTGACGGGGGAAGCAAAGCGCAGCCTTCATGTGCAATAATAAAGAGCCCACCCGCAGACGCCATGACAGGCTTAATGGCTTTTCATAGAGAAACGGACAGACTTAATGTTTGGACCGTAGCGATCATTCGTTCTGATCTTCTTAATGAAATTAGATTAGGCGCACCTGGGAAATTGCTGAGACGGCACATTGCTTTCATCACCTTCTTTAATTTAAAAGCAATTTGCAGGGAAAATATTCTCTGAAGTAAAGAGACGTGAAGAGAGAGAAAAATCTGATGTAGAGCAGAAGAGAGACAAAGAGAGACAGAAAAGTGAGGACAGTGCTAAGACCAAGGAGTGAATTATATACCGAGTGTGGGCTGTAGATGGGGAATACAATGTCTTGGGAGGACATACCGTAAGAAGACAACAGATGGGACTGGTGCCCATGTCTACACCTTTATCTCAGTTCAAGAACTCGGTCCCTTAATATTGTGTCGGAGATATTAATGGACTCCAAGAATAATTTAGTGTGTTGGACCTCATAGATACGGCAGCAATAACCCCAGTTTTGTGGGCATTTTAGCTGCATGCAGAAGGCAGTAATGCAAATGCCTGAATACCGTATGCATCCTGTACACCGGGAAAGGTGGGTGGGGGAATGGAGTCAGGACAGATACACGAGCAGCAAGCTATGTGCCAGAGCAGGAGTTCAGCGAGAGTGCAGGCTTATTGAGGAACATTAATGCTAATTAGAAACAGCCCGTGGAAATTAAGTGCTGCTGCGATTAGCCACCAAATTTATGCTTCTGTGCATCTCCAGATCTCATCACTGCTTAAAATGATTTTAATTGCGCCTGCAGAGCTGTAGAAAATCAGAGGGATCGTTTTATGAGTATTTCCTCCTGATGTCTCTGCTGAAACACAAGAGAAGACACTGATCCACAGTGTTCCTATCAGGGTAGTACATGGGGTACAGTATTCGGAGGCACAGTCCTCTCGTTTGGGGAAGCTATACAAATAAGAGTTGCAGAAATAGCCATTTAAAGTTACATATATTTTAAAAATGTCTGTTTAGTACCGGTAAATATTAGCTAGATATTACATTGTTAGAAGCAGTGAGCTTAGAATTGTAAAAAAGGTAGTTTGTTTGAAAGGGTCTTAGTAAATGTAGCTTTCACTGTAAATGCTATATTTCATGCAGTTATGTCAGAAATCTGGCTTAATTGCACTAGTAACTAAATAACCTTAGTTTAGTTTTTTGGAAGCTTGACCGATGATCGAGGGGAGGAGAGAGCAGAATAAAGTCAGCGTGTCTATACTGCACCGTGAACATCTTTAAACCAGACTTATAAAGTTGCATTAGGCCTCATGTCCACGGCACACGTGGATTTTTCATGCAGATTTCCACAGTGGATGCACTGCGAGTTATCATAAAATTTATTTTTTTTATTGGTTGCGGGAGATCGCGGATTACGTTTTTTTTCAGCATGGAAAAAATCCGCAACCCCACTTCCCAATTGATTTTCACCTTCAAATCTGCAAATGTATTTAAATGTATTTGCGGATGCACTGCGGATCGTAAGCTCCCATAGAGATGAATGGAGCTACACTCCGCACGTGATTTGCGATATAATGGAGCATGCTGTGATTTATTATCCGCACGTGGCATCCGCAAATCATTTGAAATCAAATCCGCAGAGATGGGAGAAGACCCTTCTGCGCAAGCGCGTCTAATCAGGAGATGAGACGCTGAAATTAGATGGAGACGGGGACGCTAGCAACGGAGCAGGTAAGTGAATAACTTCTGTATGGCTCATATTTAATGCACGATGTACATTACAAAGTGCATTAATATGGCCATACAGAAGTGTATAACCCCACTTGCTTTCACGGGACAACCCCTTTAAATGAAGTGCAGATGCTCCATGCTTCTCTATCAGCGGCTTGAACTGCAGATTGCGCAAATCAAATCCACTCGTGGACATTGGGCCTTATTGTTGTTTTTCTATTGCCCCACCCAAAAACTACTAAACATTTTTACATGCACTCCAAAATAGCACCATTAAAACATACAACTCGTGCAAAAAAACAAGTCCTGACTGCGTCTACAGAAAAATAAGAAAGGCCTCTTGGAAGGCAAGGATGAAAACTAAAATTGCTGCGTGTTGAAGCCCAAAATAGTCCAGATCCTTCACGGGTTAAAAGCTTTAATGGAAACTGTTCTTTGTCTGAAATTCTACCAGAAGCATGTGATCCTAATGTTTGAAGGGCGCACTCAATGTTTTTCTCATGTCTGTGAACATTACATGCACGTGTGGCATACATGTAGGCATTTGCAGTGATTAAGCTCTGATGCTTTCTGTTTTTCTTCGACCCCCACAATGTGCCTAATTAGACAAAGATTAAATAAAACCAAGACCTCAGAAGTCTCCCATCAGCTCAGTGTCTCTGACAGATGTAATCCATATGGGGACATGAGTTGGGGGATTCCTCTTAATTGTTCATGTTTAGCTTTTACATTATGAAGTAATTCTAAAATGTAGCAGCTAAGTGCACTTTATCCAGTCATTATGGTCCTAGCAGTAATTGCTTGCAGGTTTGCTGGGAGGCAATAAACCAGAGATTTGTATGTTTTGCTTCCTCAGGTTTTGGAAAGATTCCCTGGACGTTTTATGTATTATTGTGCGTGCGAGTGTCATCTGTTGTGTCTTTCATGTGCAGTACAGTGTGATGAAAGATATGGCATTGTAGACCTCAGAGGTGGTAAGGGGCTAACTGCACTGTCTTTAGCTCCGTCTATTATACGGACAGAGTTCCTAAGTTGGGGCCCGGCCTGACCGCAAGTCTCCGGACCCAAACTGTAAGCATCATAGGCGTGTATGATGATCCAAGTTCAGGGCCAGAGACCTGAGGTCAGGCTGGGACACACTTGGGAACTCTGTCCGTATAACACACGGAGCTAAAAACAGTAGGGTTAGTCCCTAAGTTCGCAATGGACATTGCCACATTTCAATAGCCCGTTAAAATGTCCAATTTCTTTCATTAGTCTTGGAAGCTTCTAAAACCTTCATTCATATTTCTCAATAAGGGCTCATTCACGTCAGCACTGAAGGGTTCAATTTTCCTGCTCCGCTTTGGGAGCAGGAAAATTTAACCCAGTGGCCAGATAGAATGTATGATGGACACAAACAGCAGCAAACAGACCCCCTTGATGGTAATGGGGTCTATTCAGTTTCCTGCCAGCCATACAACATTTTACATGATTTGACAGAATGAAAGCGCTGCATGCAGCTCCATTTTTTCCTATATTTTAATGAAATTCAGCTATAAAAGTTTCGAACAGAACCTCCAACACTGACGGGAACAGGACTTTAAATAATATGATACATCACTGGATGTATGGGTTGTTTCCATGTAATAACATGTTTTTTTAAAATTTACCTTGTTAAAGTGGCATGTAAAGCCCACCGCACACGAGATCTGATTGTCTGACAGATCTCTCACCCAACCTCCCTCTTGGATTGTCCAATGTGCACCTTTCAGTTAAGGGTTTCACAGTTACAGGACGAACACCTCGATGAAAAAATGGATATGTCACAGTAGGGTTCAGTTAAGTCTCTAAAACATAGCTTTTATTGAAAAACTAAATAAAAAGGAGTTTGTAACACAAAGTCCTAAACTCTAGACACAAATACACAAATAAATAAAAAACTGCACCCCTATGTCAAATGAGGGGAAAGCAGTATATACGTTGCCTAGGAACCGATATTTTCTCCCAACGGAATTAAAGTTTCTATTTTTGTTCTCCGTGGTATATATCCTAGAGCTAGTTGGATAGGCTTGTTTAAGAATGGTGTTCCAGCTTGTATAGACAGCTATAGATATTCAATAGATGGGGGACTTGTATCCGCTTTTTAGAGCACGTGCGTTATTCCTCCCAAATAGAGAAAAATACATAGACTGTCAAACAATGCCGTAGGTGAGAGAATATTCACGCTACTTTGGCTAGTTTCAGAAAAATCCGATATAAAGCTGATATCAGAATGCTGTAGCTTGCCAACGTTTTTTGCGAGTTGTAGCCACCAAAACAAAAGTTATAATGCAGTACACCAAACTGCCAGCTCAATTATTTTGTAGGTTCAAAAATCAGTGGTTCAACGCGTTTCCGCTACCTGTTACGTAGCCTCATCAGGAACCATAAGAGAGTTTTTACAAACAAATCAGCTTCCAGCTAAATGGTTAATCCCCAAATTGGGATATTATAACCTTTTAGGAGGAGGGAGGTAGATAATCCTATCACTAGGTAGATCAAGATAAATGAACCCAGTTTCCCCCCAGGAAAAATAGCTTCCAGCTAAACGGTTAGTCCCCAGATTGGGAAATCATAACCTTTAGAGAGAGGGAGGTAGACAATTCTATCACTAGGTAGATCAAGATAAATACTCCCAGTTTCCCCCCAAAGATAGCAGGAACAAAAACAAAAAGAGGCAGCAGCACCAGTCTCTGTGGTAGATAGCCGCCAGTCTACCACAGAGACTGGTGCTGCTGCCTCTTTTTGTTTTTGTTCCTGCTATCTTTGGGGGGAAACTGGGAGTATTTATCTTGATCTACCTAGTGATAGAATTGTCTACCTCCCTCTCTCTAAAGGTTATGATTTCCCAATCTGGGGACTAACCGTTTAGCTGGAAGCTATTTTTCCTGGGGGGAAACTGGGTTCATTTATCTTGATCTACCTAGTGATAGGATTATCTACCTCCCTCCTCCTAAAAGGTTATAATATCCCAATTTGGGGATTAACCGTTTAGCTGGAAGCTGATTTGTTTGTAAAAACTCTCTTATGGTTCCTGATGAGGCTACGTAACAGGTAGCGGAAACGCGTTGAACCACTGATTTTTGAACCTACAAAATAATTGAGCTGGCAGTTTGGTGTACTGCATTATAACTTTTGTTTTGGTGGCTACAACTCGCAAAAAACGTTGGCAAGCTACAGCATTCTGATATCAGCTTTATATCGGATTTTTCTGAAACTAGCCAAAGTAGCGTGAATATTCTCTCACCTACGGCATTGTTTGACAGTCTATGTATTTTTCTCTATTTGGGAGGAATAACGCACGTGCTCTAAAAAGCGGATACAAGTCCCCCATCTATTGAATATCTATAGCTGTCTATACAAGCTGGAACACCATTCTTAAACGAGCCTATCCAACTAGCTCTAGGATATATACCACGGAGAACAAAAATAGAAACTTTAATTCCGTTGGGAGAAAATATCGGTTCCTAGGCAACGTATATACTGCTTTCCCCTCATTTGACATAGGGGTGCAGTTTTTTATTTATTTGTGTATTTGTGTCTAGGGTTTAGGACTTTGTGTTACAAACTCCTTTTTATTTAGTTTTTCAATAAAAGCTATGTTTTAGAGACTTAACTGAACCCTACTGCACCTTTCAGTTAACAATGAATGACTGAGAACTAAGTGTGTCCGACGTCCCAGTAACAAATGTATTTTGCCCAGTACCAGTTGTCTCACTTGTGCAGTGCCCAGTCCTTGATGAGCCAATGGCACTAAAAACTGAAAGGATGCATTGAAAACAATAGATATGCATTACATCTTATGGGTGTCCTGTTGCCCTAAGTTTTCCTGCCTGGGGGGCTCCAATAACCTATGCCTGTTGTTCAAGAGATCCCAAATAAACTGCTAGTAGAACTTTTGGCAGTCAATCATGAGGTACAACTCCATTTATCAACATTATGGAGATCTCCTGCTGCTCCACCATTGCCAATCTTTGATGCCTAGAAAAGGACTAACCCAAGATTCTTGTCACTTGCATGCAGCTCACTAAGGGTCTTAAGGTCTATATCTCTGGACCAGCACTGGTATCAGTGATGGATTAAAAGCTGTCAAAATGGGGTGAGCTGGGGAGGATGGAGGCTTTGTTGCTTTACTATTTCTCATAAAAGAGAAAATTGCTTAAAATGTATCAATAGTGAAAAAAATCTCTCCTGTGCTTCTAACAGATGTGTTGTATGCTAGGCAGGTCTGCAAGAAGATCTGCCCCTGGACGACACACTGTCAAACTGTCATGAAGGGGCTAGATAGTGACATGCAAGCTGCCCTTCCTGATGTGTTCAACTTAACTTACATGGCTGCACACCACGCTATCTGAGCCGCACTGCCAGCGGCTTCTATTATTGGAGGGGCGGGGGGGCTGGCTGCGCTTACTGTGGGCATAGAGAGACCCCAAGCTGATGTTACTGTGGGGATTGGTGGGGGAACCTGGCTGCTGTTACTTTGATTGCGCGTTGTTGGCTGGCTACATGTGGGCACAGCGCCTGTTAATGGGGGAAGCTTTGAATTAAATTATTATGCTGTGGAAGAACGCTGTGGATGGCATTATTATACTTTAGGGGTTCACTCTTGGTACGATTTTTTTTTCATACAGCGAGGGGGACACTACAGGTGCAGTTATTCTACTGCAATGGGGAATGCTCCAATTGCAAATATATTGTAAGGGGGGACACCCAGGGTACAATTATTTTATTGCGAGAGGGATGTTTTGGGTGTCCTACTGCAAGGTGAGCATTGGATTTGTGTACTATACTGGGGGCTTCACTCTGGACGTCTACATGAATACACACAGGAGAGCGGTGTTTTGGGTGATGATATGTGTAGATTATACTTGGAGGGGATTCTGGAAGTGCTTAAGTAATTTATAGATTAATTTGTATTTGGCAACTTTTTCAGTTTAGTAGCAAAGTGACTTCTAGGTAATTTTTATTTTATTTTTTGGCTGTTAATGGCTACTCAGTCTCAGGCAATGGGCACAGCTATTAACAATTAACAGCCATTTATGGCTTAATCAATTAGCTCAGTGGCTAGCACTGTTGCCTTGCAGCACGGGTGTCCTTAGTTCAAATCTGACCAAGGGCAACACCTGGATGGAGTTTGTATGTTCTCACAGTGTTTGCATGGCTTTCCTCCATATACTCAGGCTTCCTCCCACACTCCAAAAAACATACTGATAGGTGAATTGAAAATTGTGAGCCCCAGTGAGGACATAATCCAAAAATATCGAGTGATGTAAAGTGCTGCGGAATATGTATACGCTATATAAATAGAGGTGATTATTATTATTAATTTGCGAGGCACACAGACTCGGAGCTTGCAGCTGCCTCGGCGTGGGGCGCTACCCAAAGAACGTTCTGATTGGTTAGAATTCTGTGTCAACCCAGCTTTACTATACTTGGCAATTAATCTTTTAGTAACCTTAACAACATATAATTAACACTACATTTTAAAAGTATGATAATGATCTGAATAAAGACCAATCGAAGAAAATTTGTGGGAGAGAAGTCAATTAATGGTGTAGCTTGAAATCCAAGAAATGTTCTCACTGCTGTAAATAAATAAGTACACTCTTCCTAACGTCTATCAAGATAGCTACAGTGTGTAAAACAGAATTAGCTGCTGTTCATAAGAGATTCCTTTTAATTACTACAACACTTCATTCCTGTAATCCTCCCACGGCAGAGGTGTAAAGTGCTTTAAACATTGGCGCTTCCATTGATAGTTATGAAAACAACACTTACCCCAGCCATCTTCTTTAATGACCAAATCACTGTTGACTATGTAAACAAAAACACACCACTGGTAATTTTGTGTCTGTCCCCCTGCAGGGAACTTCCTTGACAGGAGCTGTGAATTTAGCTGCAGGCACTGTTCTTGTTTCTTTGTGAAACATGACCCTGGGCATTGACCTTTCTGCTGCCTGTCAGTCAGAAGTCAACCTGGCTCCCTGTTAACCTGTTCCCCGCATGTTGAGTGGCAAGTCTGCTGCAGCGGGCCTGTCTGCTCTCTGTGCAGCGTGCTGCTGCGGCTCTTTCCTCTTAATAACAAGTATGTATATAGTACTATAGCTGACATGATGCATGTGTATTCTACTTATAGAATTTCTGTATACAGGATAGGAAGTAAATTATAATTATCCCCATTTTTATCATTGTGGCATTTCTCTCTCAATTTAAAAGGGCCATTAGGATCGTTGAGTGGTCTTCAGAATTCTGTTTTGCGGGGTTTTTTTTTGTAATATCAGTTTTGGATTGACAGTATGGTATTTTTTTCATTTGTTACCCAGAATCGGGAAATATATTAGATATACAGTTATACTAGGGTAGAAGATCACTGCCAGACTAAGCAGACGTTGAATTCAATACTCTTGATCTGAAAAGCTAAGTGAAAACAATGCACAGTCTGTTATAGAAAATATATTGGTTGTCAACAGATATAACAGCTGACTAACTCCTCTGATACACTTGCCGTGTGCCTGAGTTGCGCTGGAGAGGCTCGGGCGCAACTCTCATCAGAAGCCACGCGGATACCTGTCCGTGTGCTGTCCAAGCACAGACTTGCCCGCACATTGACATGTGAGACACACAAGAAAAGCACATGGTGATGAGTTTTTCATCGGCTTGCATAAAAAATGGCAGTGTCTATAGCCCCTTAGGCTATAACGGGTGCATCTACTGCCCATGAATTAACACAGACAGCACAAAACCCAGATACGGTGGTTTGTTGGAGGCCAAAGACTTATATTTATTGGTATCTGGAGCAACAACTTGGTATGACTATGTATTACTTGGTTGCCCATTCATTTATTTAGGTAGGATGAAACAAATAATTGTGAGAAGATCCAGTAGCAGAACCTGCAATAGTTTGCAAATGATCAGGGGATCTGCAAATTAAAAGTGAGCTGACTGGTCCTCAGTTCAACAAAAGCTTCAATATTTGGCTGTTTTTCATACAAGGCATATTGCCTACGGACTTTCCATAGCAAATCCGCACTAAATCCACAGTAGCCAAATCCACACTTAAATGGTGTGGATTTAGCTGTGTTTTTAATTGCAAATCTGTTGTAGGACTTAACCCTTGTATTTAGAGGATTGAATTTTGCAGCTTAAATACACATGAGGCAGATTTGGGGTGCTGTTGCAGAAATATTCTGCATCATATAAAGAATTTTAGAAATATATTTTACATGCCTAAGGGTGCCTTCAGACGACCGTATATCGTCAGGGTACCGATATACAGTGTCCCTCTCTGCAGGGGGAAGAGGCTAGAAGAGCCGGGAGCAGCGCACTGAGCTCCCGCCCCCTCTCCGTCCCTCGCCACTATTAGCAATGGGAGAGGAGGGGCAGAGCTAAGTTGCCCCAATTAGCTCTTCCACCATCCCACCCCCTCCTATTGCAAATAGTGGCAGGGGGCGGAGCTCAGTGCACTGCTTCCAGCCTCCTCCCCCTGCAGAGAGGGACGCCGTATATTGGCACCCGGCCGATATACGGTCATCTGAAGGCGCCCTTATACTGTAAATGCTGCAGTATTTCCACAGCAGAATCCACTGTGGACATTCTACAGGATTGACGCTACATGTGAAGTCGCTGGTTCACGCAAAATTTTTAAATCACAGCATTAAAAAAAATGCATTAAAAAAAGTTAAAAAAAAAAAAAAGCATGCATTGTTAAAGACTGCGCACAGGGTAAATTTACAAAAAAGCATGCGCGTTTTAACAGTGCATGTAATTTTTAAAAAACAGCATGTGCTTTTTGAAAAACATATGCTTCTTTTCGCAGTTTTTTTGCTATGGTTCAAAAACGTAGCAAAGAAACGCTAAGCATGAACGCAGCCTTATTCACCTATTAATAATAATGTTCTAATTGCAAACGTGTTCGCTTAATATTTAGTTGTCAGTTGTGGCAAATTGGGACATCGTAGAGCATTTAGTGCAAATTGTTGTTAGGTAGTGCTGTGATATTTGTCTTCAGTTACAATAGAGCTGTCTCTCCTCTCAGGGATAGAAAGTCATTGTTAATTGATTTGTTGTTTATCAGTAAATAGGCTGAATTGACATTGAAACCTTTAATAAGTGGCTGAGTGCTTTGCCTTGGGGCATATGATTCAACACCCGCCTGCAGTGCTTTGCCTTGGCTGTTTTCTCCAAGTCCTTGCCACAATAGAGATGGCGAAGCACCATTACACGTGTCAATAAGGGTGCATTTACAGGACATCTTGTAATGCACAGAAATCGCAGGAGAAAAGAACCCAATGTATCTAATGGGGGCTTTTACATGTGTGATTTTTCTCTCGCAGTGCTGCAAGAAGCAGTGCGAGAAAAAAGTTGCAGAATGTCCTATTTTTAGGCCATTCTGTTCAAGAATTGCCCATTCTTCCCTATAGCAATAGAAAAAAATAAATCTCATCACGTTTGCATGTACATTCCGGGAAATTATTCCGATACGTATGCCTATAGATTACATTAACCTGAGTTCTGTTATATATCTGTATACATTTGCCTCAGCGTTTCATTCTTTTGAATTTATTTTCGTAACATGTCACACGATAAAGGACTGCTTCACACTAGCGTAGTTCGTTACATGACTCCTACACAGGGCAGCAAGTATGCAATGATATTATGTACTTGCTGCATGCTGACGATCGCCATGCGCTATCCTGGTGTGTATGCGCGCATAATAGGCAACAACATAGGACATGCTGCAATCTTACTGTGAGCAGCAACATGAGAGCCTATGGCAGATAAGTACAGCATATCACACGTAAAACCTGTGTGCGTAATAGGCTGTAACCATACATTTGTGTAAAGAAACCCTAAACGCAATGAAAAATTAATAAAGTTGGATATTGATAGCCCATAAATAAAACATATAAAAAGCATACACATCGTTTGATCACATGGAATATCTGAGACCTAAAGGGAAGGTGTCATCCACTATAAGCAACAGAAAATAAGTAATGGGGTTTATAGTTTAGGTGATGGAGAGTTACTCATCAGGTCCTCTGTTCCTGCGGTGTCCCCTGCAAAGTCAGCGCATGCACAGCAGCATTCATCTCCATGGGAGTGTGCACACATAGCCTTGGGATGAGAGCAATGCTGGCTATGCGCTCGCTGATTTTCCCAGGGCCCACCACAAGAATGGGGGACCGGGTGAGTATGAGACACAGCTTCCCCCCATCATAATAATAATATATAATAACCTTTATTTGTATAGCACCAACTTATTCCGCATCACCTCAACTATAAGCACCATGACTTTTATGGTACTTATTATAGTGGATAACAACTTCCCTTTAATTTATAAAATTTCTCTGTATTAATAGTTTAGTTTTCTCCTCTTATGGAAGGTAGTTGGGGAGATATTAAAGGCTGTGAAGCGCATTACTTATTATGACAAGCAGGTGGGGAGGAAAAAATGTAGTCCCCTTTTCTAGACCTAAAACTCAGGTATGTTGTGAGGCCATGGTGTCTTTTAATCTTACATGTAGAGTCTAGATCTTGCACAGAGGAATGCCATGGAGGCTCTTATAAGTGCTTTTGGTAGGACTCTGATTGAATTAGACCATTCTGGTCATATGTAGATCGATGAAGTAGGTGAAAATATGTTGTTTTTGTAAACCTAATCCCATCAGTCTCATCATCTTCAATGGACCCTTGTGGTCCCAGTTAATTAAAGCCACTAAGGCAATGATCCAATTCTATTGGTGTAGTATAGAAACACCATAAGTTTCCCATTTATTGAAGGTGTCCCAAATATCCAGACTGGCAGGGTTGTGTGCTTCGGATAAAGGGAATCCTCTTAATCATCTTAGTCAATTACATTTTTCAACACAACTGTATGTAACAAAAAAAGGTCATATTTCAATGTGAGTCAATGATAGATGAATATATACAGCAAAATCCCCAAATACAGTGTGATCCTTTTTGGTCAGATCATTACTAGCTATCATTTACAACCCCAATTCAATTGAGTTTAAAGTGGTGTCCCCATTGTAAAGAATCTGTCTCATATTACTCAAGTTCCCATTTCAGAACTAAAAGCAAAGAATGGGAAAAGGTCTAGTACCAATCCATTTCTTTCTCTATTTTCACATAATGCCATTTTGATGCAGTTTTTTGAAGTCCAGGCAAGAGGTAAATTAAAAAAAACAAGAGCTGGAGTGTTTCCTATACACCTTCCCTACTTTTATAATCCACTCCTGCCATTGGCTTAAAAATTTGCATCAAGAAGCATGTGTGAAAGCACTCTGATGATTGATTGAAAGGGCCCTTTACATGGCTCGATGACTGGGCAAGAACGTTCATAGGAACATTCAATTGCCTGATCATTGGGCCTTGTGAAGTTGCGTCTGATCAGCCATACAGTCATTTGTCCCAATGCATTCTGAATTTGCTTGTGTGAAAGCCAGGTAAATTAGCAACGATCTCGTTAAATGGCAGTCATAATTGGGTTGAGATCAACATGTGTAAAAGGACTTTTAAAGAATTTGCTTCTGGTCATTCCCCCTCACTGCTAATAAGAGCAGAAAATCCACCCATAGTGAATTACAGCCCTTTGTAATAGTAGTTCTCTCTACTCTTCTCCACCATTCCCCGATATTGTCACACAGCCCTCCATAATAGCTCAGTGGAAGGGTAGTCAACACACCTTCACAACAGGGGAAGAGACTATGGAAGGAGCCCTGATGTGTTGGTCACTGCATGTGACCACTCAGCCACTCGCAGGCTGCATTGGTGATTCTGAAATGAACGGTTCATGACTGCTGAATCATATAATTGTCTGAAAGCCATGTTACAATAGACAGCACGACTGAGCTGCTTCTGGGATTACAGTGGCGGGGACCAGAGGTACATTTAGGGACAGGACAATGCCTTCTTTTTCTATTATATTAGATTTCCTATTTTATCGGTCTTGGAAAACACTTATAATAGCCAATTAAGCTCCATTTAGACAGGACGAATGTCAGGCAAACTATGCCCGACAATCGTCCCCGGCAGCTAGTATTGCTGGCCCATGGCGGGGAGGCTGAAGGAGATTTCTCTCCTTGCGCTCTCCCGCCCCTCTCCATTGACATAAAATAGCAGCCAATCAATACTGAATGGCTGCTATTTACATTGCGATCAGCTCATCGTCCATCCTCTCCGCTCCCCTGCTGGCCGCTCTGTGAGCGAGCCAGAGATACTAGCTCCCGTGCAACAGCATGGGAGTGAGGACACACAGGGACAAGTGTTGGGCATCGTTTGCCTGACATTCGTCCTGTCTAAATGGAGCTTAAGTCTGCAGTTAGTCACTTAAGGCCCATTTAGACCTAACAATTTTCGCTCAAAGCCGTCTTTTGAGCGCGAATCGTTGGATCTAACTGCATGGACATCATTCAGTTTTCGTTAGAGAGTCATTCATCATTCTCTTTCAGCGAGCTGAAACAGAACGATGGATCTTATCAGTGCCGCGCGCCGAGTTCTCAGCGAGATACCACTGATACTATTGTTTCAGCTGGTATCCCGCTCAGAGAACATAGTCAGAGTATGAAGAAGACCGCACTCCTGCTGTGTTCTGCATACCCCACACGTAGCGCACAGCTGTATACCAGCTGTGCACTCCGTGAACACAGCAGGAGTATAGGATGCCGGCACACCCGCAGTGATTTTCGGAGAAGGGCTTTAAATATAAGCCCTTCCCTGAAAATCATCCATAGCATGTGTAAAAAATAAAAAAAATGTATATACCCACCTCTCCGCCGCTTCTGGGGCTCAGCCACGTTTTCTCCCTTAACTGCTCTGAAGTTCTTTCATCAGGTGGGGAGTTAAAATCCCCCCCTGCTGAAAAAGCTGTATCTGATTGGCTGAGTGCTCAGCCATTCAATGAATTCAATGAATGACTGAGCGCTGTGACCAATCACAGGCGGCGCTCAGCTGTCATTTTAATATTTTTCAAAAATGTAGATTATGCCCCCCCCAAAAAAAATAAATAATCACTAACAACTCTTAAATATGTCTAACACAAAAATGTGATTTGTATTTGTTCATTGTCTGTTAACAACTCCTCTTTAAAGCGACCCTTCCGTCCTAGACAGAGAAAGATGGCCACGCTGCTCAATGCATTATTGTACATTGGTAGTCTAAGACCGTGTTTCTCAACTCCACTCCTCACGGACCCCCAACAGGTCATGTTTTCAGGATCTCCTATAGTAAGAACACCTATGGCAATGTCTGAGGCACCGACAATAATTACATCACCTGTGCAATACTGAGGAAATCCTGAAAACATGACCTGTTGGCGGTCCCTGAGAATTGGAGATAAGAAATGCTGGTCTAAGATGCTACATGCTGCTCTGACTGGCCAGCACTGCTCATGTGGGCAGTACTGGTTAATCAAAGCAGCGTGTAATTTTATAGTGTGCATCAGTTAGTCAAAGAAGGTGAAGGGTCATCTTTGTTTGTCCAGGCCCGGGCGTGTCACTTTAAAGGAACACTAAACCTATAAATTAAAGGAGTTAGCCACTTTATACCTAATAAAAAAAGTGGCTTTGCAAGATGCTTAACCCCTTCATGACATGGCCTATTTTGGGCTTAAGGACGCAACAATTTTTGGCGGATTTTCTTCTCCGTTTATCAGAAGTCATAACTTTTTTTATTTTTCCGTCGACGTGGCCGTATGAGGGCTTGTTTTTTGCGTGGCGAACTGTAGTTTTTATCGGTGCCACTTTGGGGTACATAGACTATATTGTAAACCTTTTTTTTTTTTTTATGATAGCAGGGAGAGAAAACGCATCAATTCTGCCATAGATTTTTTTTTTTTTTTTTTACAGCGTTAATCATGCAGCATAAATGAGACATTCCATTTTTTTTCTGCGGACCGGTACGGTTACAACAATACCAAAATTCTTACATTTTTTTTTAGGTTTTCCCACTTTTCTGCAATAAAAACCCTTTTTTTTGGAAATCTTTTTTCTATTCTAAATTGCTGCATTCAAAGTCCTGTAACTTTTTTATTTTTCGATGTACGGCGCTCTATGAGGGCTTATTTTTTGCGAGACGAGCTGTAGTTTTTACTGGTACCATTTTGGGGTACATACGGCTTTTTTGATCACTTTTATTGCGTTTTTAGTGAGGCAAAATGCTAAAAATTAGCATTTTGCCTCAGTTTTTTAGCGTTTTTTTCCGTGCACAGTCAAAAGCATGTGCAACTTATTGTACGCGTCGTTACGGACGCGACAATACCCAATATGTGGGGGGGTTTTTACCTTTTTTTATGCTAATCTGAGAAAAAGCCTAAAAAATGTTTTTTTTTACTCTTTTTTAAATTTTTTTTTTAATTCATTTTTTTAATCTTTGTTTTTTTTACACTGTCTGTGTCCCACTGCCCTGATGATCGCTGTCATAAGGCATGGCAGAGCTACTGCATTGCCATGGCTTATCGCTTATACAGCGATCATAGGCATAGGCAATACAGGATGCCAGTGTCTGGCGTCCTGTTGCCATGGTGACAGGCCAGGCTCTTGCGATGACATCGCGAGTTCCAGCCGGAGACACAGAGGGAGTCCGCTCTCTCTGTGAACTCTTTCCCTGCCGCGATCTACTTAGATCGCGGCAGGGAAGGGGTTAACAGCAGGGGGGCACATCTCCGATGCCCCCCCGCTGTTGCAGCGGGACGCCGGCTGTGACTGACAGCCCGCTGCGGGATAGCGCGGGATCATATGTGATCCCGCGCTATCTCCAGGACGTAAGTTTACGTCCTGTTGCGGGAAGTACCAGGCTGCCAGGACGTAAACATACGCCCTGCAGCGGGAACGGGTTAAAGGAGTTGTCTCACTTCTAGCTGTTTTTTTGCAGGAAGCAGACCGCTCCATCCATTGCACAGTGGCACGGGTTGGTACTGCAGGGTGAGTACCAACCCGGACCACTGCCCAATGTACAGAGCTGGCCGCCTTCTGCAGCAAAACAACTAGAAGTGGGACAAATACTTTAATGTCAACTTATATTGCTTTTATTGAAATTCTGCATCTTCCTACTGTACTAGTGAAGCCATGCCCCCTCGCTCGGTCAACTTTTATTTTCACCTTCTCAACCTCCACTGTGCCATGTATCACTATAGAGGAGGCTGAGTGACATGCATGGTAACATACCCATCCATGTGCAGCGATCATATGGATGAAAGAGTTGTCAGACCAAGGGGGCATGGCGTCAGTAGTACAAAGGAATGACGCAGAACTTCAATAAAGGCAATTTTATCAAATTCACATAAAGTTGAGAACCTGTCCTTGATGTTTATCAGTTGGAAGAATTTTCTGCATACTCCCAAAGTCTTTAAGAAATCTTGCAGAAAATACAAGGGGTTAACTTCTACATTTACCCTGCAGTTGCAAGGATGCTATATTGTAACATTACATGAGTCATTCAGATAAGTCTTCATGCATGTAAGACATGGAAGCAATGGGTTGGGTAGATCAGTAGCCAGACTTATAGAGCATCTCTCCGTTCTTGTACAAATAGGAGGGTCCTCGGCTCTGAACATGCGTCTGCCCTAGTAGCCTAGGCACAGGGGTTGTAGTCCTGGGGGAGCTCCTTATTGCGGTTGCCCAACCACTTAAAATTATTTAAGAACCACTTAGAAAGCTTTAAAATGAAAGAATGAATACTCGCCTTACTGATCCCTCGCAGCTTGTCTGTTAGGTCAAACGCTAACGGTTTTTCTTCACAAAACACTAGTAGACGTCTTCAATGAATCATTCAATCTTGTCAATGCTTCCTAGCAATCGTTTCTGATTCTTTAATCCTCTGTTGAAGAACTATACAGAATCAAGGCCTTGAGCTGGTTATACACCTTAGATATCTGTTGGCCAAATGCTCGTTCTACTGATAGCTATTCCCACCCCCACCCCCAAATACATGCATGTGTTCCCAATAGAGGAGAGTACAAATCAGCACCAGACACCTCTAATGATGCCA
This sequence comes from Eleutherodactylus coqui, assembly GCF_035609145.1. Lineage (NCBI taxonomy): Eukaryota > Metazoa > Chordata > Amphibia > Anura > Eleutherodactylidae > Eleutherodactylus > Eleutherodactylus coqui. The sequence goes on from NC_089841.1 coordinate 155,979,887, forward strand.
TATCTCTATTGTGAACGAAAGGATCAGCCATATTGAAATCCAGCATGTTTGATTCCTCTTTCCTTCAACATGTGCTATCAGGGGAGAGTCAGGACACACTAATACATATTAGAAGGGGCAGGCTGGGCTGGACAGCGGTCCATGAGCTTAAGGGTGCGGGCAGACGAGCGTAGGCGTATTTACGTTCGCACGAGCGCAACGTATAATCGCCCGAGCGATCGTTTTTCTCCGATCACGACCAGAGCTAGAAAGCGTATTTTCGTTTGTTCCTACTTTGCAAACGGTCTTTTCGGCGATCGAATATGCGTTAGCGCGTATTTCGGTCGCATATGTTCCGTTTTTTTTCGAATTGCCGTTTTTACGCGCCGTAAAATTGCCCATGTGAACGAATACATTCGAAACCATTGCCTCAGATGGTCACGTATATACGTTTGGTCGCAAAAACGCGCCGTTTATGCGCTCGTCTGCCCGCACCCTAAGGGTGAAGTCACACGAAAGTATATCGGCTCGGTTTTCACGCCGAGCCGATATACGTTGTCCTCATCTGCAGGGGGGGGAGGATGGAAGAGCCAAGTGCAGGCACTGAGCTCCCGCCTGCTCTCTGCCTCCTCTCCGCCCCTCTGCACTATTTGCAATGGGGAGAGGTGGGACGGGGCGGGGCTAATTCGCGGACCTTAGACCCGCCCCTCCCCGCCTCTTCCCATTACAAACAGTGCAGAGGGGCGGAGAGGGGGCCGGGAGCTCAGTTCCTGCACTTGGCTCTTCCATCCTCCCCCCTCCCCCCCCCCCTGCACACTAGGACAACGTATATCGGCTCGGCGTGAAAACCGAGCCGATATACGTTCGTGTGACTTCACCCTTAGGCCTTAGTCACACGGGCGTAAATACGCGCGTATATACGCGCATAAAAACCCACGGGCGTATTTACGCGCGTAAAAACGCACCTACAAAAGATAGAACATATTGGTGGCAATGGACATGGTCAAGCGTTTTTTTTACGCGCGTATTTACGCCCGTGTGACTAAGGCCTTAGGGTGCGGGCAGACGAGCGTAGGCGTATTTACGTTCGCACGAGCGCAACGAAAATCGCCCGAGCGCAACGTATAATCGCCCGAGAGAACGTTTTTCACCGATCACGACCAGAGCTAGAAAGCTTTTCGGCCATCGAATATGCGTTGGCGCGTATTTCGGTCGCATATGTTCCGTTTTTTTTTCGGGTTGCCGTTTTTACGCGCCGTAAAATCGCCCGTGTGAACGAATACATTCGAAACCATTGCCTCAGATGGTCACGTATATACGTTTGGTCGCAAAAACGCGCCGTTTATGCGCTCGTCTGCCTGCACCCTTAGGGCCACCTGCTCCTAAAGGACTGACTGCTGGTACCGCTTGCATTAGCTTCTTTCACTTATGCAGACAGGATTTCAGTCTCCTGTCTGATGCTGTGCAGTGCGCGCTATATATCACTGTTTCCCCCTGCTGCAGTGTTCACTCTGCTCTGTTTGCTGCAGCAGGTAGGAGGAGTAATAATATAATACTGTGATAGAGAGAGTGCATACCGCACAGCATCAGACGGACGTCCGGTGTGTATGAAAGAAGCTAATGAAAGCAATCCCAGCAGCCAGATATTTAGAGCTACATAGAGGTCAGGGCATCAGGCATATTAATTATAGAGCAGAGGGTGAAGGGGACCTATTAAAGAGCCACAGGTGGGATCCTATTTATTATGGAAACAAATGGAGGTCATTTTACTAATAGGGGCCACAGAGGATGTGCTATTAACTAGGACAACAAAGAAGGGGTGGCCAGAGGTTCTATTGCTAATTAGGATCTCAAAGGGGAACATATTACTAATTGGGTGACAAAACAGAAGTTCTATTACTAATTGGGGCCACAGTGGGGGCTCTGTTACTAAATGGGGCCACAGTGGGGTTCATTTTACTAACTGGTCCATAGAGAGGTCCTATTACATATGTGGGGCCACAGTAGACACACCATTACTTAGTGGGGCCACAGCCAGGGCACCATTACTTTATAGAGCCACAGTGGGGGTGCTAATACTGAGGACCCTCACTGGGGCCCTATAAAGCCACAGAGGTTTTATTACTTAGTGGGACCACAGCGAAGACACTATTATTATGGTAATGGGCCACAGTGGCACATTGTTACTATAGGAAGGCACTGAAAAGTCCATTAGGGGTTGTGGCAGCAGGATTGGAAGAGTGTGCAGAAGCGAGTCATGGCTGGAAGAAATCTCAGTGTACCCAGAGAGAAAAAAACAAATATGGACAACTTCAAACAGATGGGACCTAACATTTGATCATTTGAAGTAACTGCATTGTAATCGCTATCGCTAGAGAAGAAATATATGCTGCATTTATGTCATAAGCTTAGTTCTATGGGTGTATTTGTTAGCTTGGTTCTGGTGGTATATTTATATTATGAGCTTGTCTCCAGTGCTGTATTTGTTCTGAGCTTGTCTCTAGTGCTGTATTTATTTTGAGCTTGGTTCTGGTGCTGTATTTATGTTAGATAAACAAGTTAAAGATGGAAGAACAGGGTGTGGCTACACGTATAGAGGCAGACCATGTCCACCTGCGGCAGCCAATGGTCATACAATCTTCCCAGTAATATGTGGCCATGGTTTGGCAGGTGTATTTTTCTGTCTGTGTGCTATCTGCAGCTCAAAATCCACACCATTTGCTGCAAATTTTGGTGTGGATTTTGCCATGGAATTTGAAGAGGTGGAGTTCGCACCGTAAACCCACTGTTAAAATTGGCATGCTGCGGATTTAGATTTCCCACCAAAGGTCCATTTTAGTAGCACATTTTTTATGAAACGTATGGGATTTTGAAAATCTCATCCACCTTGCTGCTACTGTAATGCTGCGGATTTTCCGTGTGAACAGTCCTGATGGAAGATTTATAACAAATAGGCACCCATGTGAGCATGGCTTTAAAATAAATGGGTGTATTCAGCCGGTTTTTGTTTATTTTTTTTATATATTGTTTATTTATCAATATGGTCAAGGAAAAAAAGAGGGGGGGTGTTACAAAGGTGGGGGTAGAATCACATTATAACTCATTTAATTCTGTAAACAAACAAGGAAAAAAGACCGTTCTATTGATACTCTATAGTAAGGAGTATCAGAAAAAGATTAAAACAAAAATACAAATAAGATATTCCTGCAGTGTGATCCAATAGTGAGGTAAAAGTAAACTAGAGGGCATTAACGTGGTGGTGTTTTAAAAAACAAAAACAAAAAACATTGCACATGATCTCTTTTGGTCTGTATTGATGGACCAAAATTGTCGACGAAAGTCTATGAGAACATAAAAAATGCAGCCAACACGGATAACATTTTTTTTACACATACTGCTAGAAAAAGTGACAATTGGTGGTTTTTGCAAACTAATAATGCACAATTGGCACACAGGTGTAAAAAGAAAAAACACACATATGCAAAATGCACACACTCTGTCAAATCGGGCCGTTTTTCACAGACCCAAATTGTCTACACTCATGTGCTATCCTCACTGCTTGCTGACTACCATTGATAACCCTTTTTATGATGGTGTATTATTCATAGCGTGCATCTCCTTCAGCCGCTTAAAACACAGTCCCAAAACTTCGCTGCCGTCTTTGCCCCCCTCCCTTATCCTCCATTTCTCTCTCCACCCTCCTTCCCGTTCCCTGCTCTCTCCAAAGAGTTGTCAGAAAATTCGTTCCACATCTGTAGAGAGAAAGAGAGGTGTAAACTGCCAAGAAGTGTTTTTAATGATGGCTGGAGATAAAAGCTGCCAGATGGCAAGCACTGCTGGGGCTGCGGTTGGTATTTAACTGCTTTTTTATTGGAAAAATATGGGGTGAAAAATTGTGTGGGACTCATTAGGCAGCCTGCTGTGATTGTGATCAGCCCTGCCAATCTGTTCAGGATGGCACCGTGCCAAGCAGCCACACATTTTAGCAGTGTCTTATAATCGACAACTTGGAGTGGATTACGCTTTTTGTTGTTTTTTTTTTTTTGCCTTTGCTTTTCTGTCTTTCTGTAAATCTCAGGCGCCTTCTTCTCCTCATCTCCCGTACCTGCCAGTCAGCAGGGGAGCAGAGACTCCTGTTTAGACCAATCTGAGCTATTAGACTGTTTGTTTCTCTTTTTGATTTGCAGTTGTTTTTGTGAACATTGTTTTTTAAGCTAATATAGCGGAAAACGGTCATATTTCCATCTCCATTGTTGTTGATGGGAAAAGATGAAGGGGCAGAGGCAGTTTTGCCCTAAACTGCTGCAGTATCGGTTCCTCTTGGATGTGTCGGCTCATCTATACGGCTCGCGGTTTGTTGCATATGTACATGTTCAGAGTCAGGTAGGTCCATAGAAATAGTGAGGCTCAGTAGGTTGTGTCATTGAAATGTGCAGCTTCTAACCCAGGAACACCTCCTCCCGCCTACCGCGGGCATCCCAGGAGAGCGCTAAGATTATGAAGGAATTCTCTGAGGCCATTACTGGGAAGAGGGAAAAGGCTTCGCTACAGACAGCTTAATGGACTAATTTGTAACTCGAAGAGCAGGAGAAATGAGTTGCTGGCTGCGTTTTAATTTGACAGCGAGAGGCAGAACGAATGTGAAATGGGTTGACAGAGCAGGAGGATCTCAGAGAGGGAGCACCAGCGTGGCATGGGGGCAGGGCTGAGGAGAAGTGTGACTGCCAGCATTAACCCCTTCCACCATTATCAACAAATATGAAGTAGGAGCACTAACTACAGATTAGACAAATCCACGGTGACTGGGTTATTTTAGTTAGCTTCATCTTAACGATTTGCTCCTGGTTTACTAGAGCCGGGCAGTAAATCCACCCTGGAGTCGTAAACCTCCCTTCTCCTGTGCTGATGCTCCGCTGTGACTTTTTCTTGCTATTTTGAAATAAGTATTGCCAGTAAAAGCAAAGACACGGAAGACTTTTTAACCCATAAACAACCCAAAGATTACTTTAATTCTATCTTTTACACTTCATTCATAATGTTAGAAATAAATTGATTGCCAAACAGCCCATACTTTATCATTCACCGAAAGCCTGCATGTTCAGTATATACCACAGCTCTGATTGTCCTCACACATCCAGTTTGTGCGGATAACGGAAGGGATTTTATTGAGATCCCACTTTTGTCAAAGTTCGTAATTTCTCAGAGTTCATTAAAACAAAAATCAGTTCATCTTTTGCATATTTCAATACAACTGTATGTATATAAGCAAAGGGAAAACTCAACAAAGTGGTATACTTTTTTTTTTTATTAAATGATAATCAATAGCAGACACAAAAACCTCATGAATGGACCTTTTTTTATACAGGACAGAATATGCCTTCCTGCAGAATATTCAACTGCAAAATCCGCACCGCTAACATGCAGAATTCAGGAACCGCATATTCTGCAAATCTGTTGTGGAATACTCCATCCCGCGTGAAAGGTCCCTTAGGGTGCGTTGACACGTAGTGCAGATCTACAGCAGATTTCACCTCTTCAATTTGAATTCAAAGGAAAGAGTAAAATCTGCTATAGATCCGCAGCAAATCAGCTACGTGTCAACGCACCCCAATTCAAATTCAGGATCATTGTATTATTTTTTTCAGATTCTCCATTGTGAAGTATAGACATGCCAGTATTCTAAATTCTACATAGAATACACTTTTTTTTTCACTTGCTGCACATAATGAAGGCTAGAAAATATTGACGTAGCATGGGGGCTTTTTGTCTACCCTAATAATCAGATGATCCCCACACATGGAGAAAGAATAGGGGAAAAAAAACTCCTTCAGAGTTAGCTGTCTGTTCTCCTTGTGAAATGTCCTCTCTCAGAATGGCATGGACTGCATAGATAACATTTATGTAGAGTTTAATTCTTCTCGGGTCACCATGGTAACTATTGAAATGCTTTACAATTCCAAACTGAAAGGACAATGACAATGGAGTAGAAGTTAGAAATGTTGTTTGAGGTGATCAAACCTTAACGCACAGAGCAGTTGTGCGTGTATGTTAAAAATAATGATAATAGTTTAGAGAATACATAAATATTTTTTTTCTCAAGCGCTCTACAGAGCTTTCATACACAACAATACAAAAGAGCAGTGCCCAGCGTGCATAAAAATTGCATGTTTTACACTAGGATGTTTTTTCATATATTTCAGTTTATTAGTATTCCAAACATTAAATGGAGACAATGCCTCCATGAAAAAGATCAGCTGTAGAAATTACTGTATACACTTAGACAAGGGCTATATAGCAACTTTGGTCACAGTAGGTGTTGCACGACCAAGGATCGTTGTGTAGCCCTATGAGCACCTGTGAAGTCAATGCTGGTCATATTACAGGTCGCCACAATCCGCACATAGTAAAAATCCAGCTTCACTGGACTTCTCGAATTTTGCAATTTGTTGGTTCACAATACAAATCGGTTCTGGACCGTTGGGCTGCCTGTATACACATCAGATGGTCTGCAGTGAAGTTCCATCGCTAGCTTAGGGCCCTTTTACACAGGATGACCTGTCAGTGCAGATGCCCAGCAGGTCATCCCAGCAATGATTGTTCCTATGCTTTTATACAGGAACGATCATCGCTCAGTGAATGGAGGTGGAGTGGTCCGGGGATCGTTGTTCTCCAGCAGCGCTCATCCAAGAGCCAAGCTTCCAAGTGGCCCTAGGGGTCATATGTCCTTTTGTAATTCCTTTTCTTAAAGGGATTTTATCATTACTATAAAAACTTTTCCAACAGCCAGGTCCACCATAATATAAAAAAATAGATAGTACTCCTCTCTCCTCGGACAAGTGGAGCTAAGTGGCTCACTCTGCCCTGTCTCGTAAGTCGACGAACTGGTGAAAGCATATGACTTCTGCGGCCAATCAGAGGCTGCAGTGTCACATCCTCGAACTCCTGGCATCATGGCGCCTAGGATATGAGCACTGATGCCGGAACAACTATAGTGACGACGTGGCCTGTGGTAGAGCACCGCAGTCACATCCTTCTGTCAAGCCGTCTACCCAGAAGCCAATGCATGGGCAGTGTCAGTCGCTCAGCTCCGCTTCAGGGGTCTGAGGAAAGGTGAGTATTATCTTTTTTTTATTTTATAACTGGCTCAGCTGCTGGAAAAGCTTTTTATAGTAATGATAAAACCCCTGGGTTCACACATGGCGGAAGTCCCACGGAATGTCCGCAGCAGGATCGCACGGACATTCCGCAAGATTTCTGCAGCTTGAAGTTCCGCGGGTTTTCAAGCGGCTTATTCCGCTGCAGCCAGCTCTTCCCCATAGAGAGGAAAGATGGCCACAGTGGAAATGGCGACCAAATTGACATGCCACGGCTTTGAATTCTATGCGGCATGTCAATTTCAAAGCGGCTTGGCCGCAGCGTGTGGACGGCCTTTTTGCAAATCTTGTCCACTTTGCTGCTGTATCCCGGGATGAAAATTGCAGGCTTAATTTCCGTGCAGAGAGCACACAGAAATACTGCGGCAATTCCACCCCGTGTGAAGCCAGCCTTAAGGGTACATTTCACACGTGGTGTAATTGGTGCAGATTTTTCGCAGCTGAAAATTCGTATCAACATCCACACCATTGGTGCAACTTTTGGTGTGGATCCATAGCCGAATTCACCCTTTCAATTGAATGGCTGAAATGTGCTATAGATGCATGACCAAAACTATGTTAAAATCCGCACAAGTGAACCTACCCTAATAGTCCTGAACTACTCATTGCAAATTAGAGCCACCTCTCTCATGTAAAAGTATCTGAAAAGTTTTGATGGCTCAGGCTATTATTAAATGGTTAAATAATGCAGTGCTGTAAAAGTGTATAGTTCTCATTTAGCTACAGAGCTGACAGCTGTCACTGACATGATGCAAGGATTAATGGGTACAAGTTAATGCTGCTTGTTTTTTTCCTTCCCTTCGTTCACTACTACACCAAAGGTTTTTCCTGTGTGTGTGTGTGTATGGTATGTCTAAATCCTCTATACAAATTGGTGATCTCCAGGAAGTCCCAGTGGGGCCTATTACTGCCTGCAGGGCAGGGAAGATCATTAATAGCACTGTCAGCCAAGGCCGCCAGTTAAATTAATCCATCTCCTTCATTAGCACAGCCGGGAAGGGTTGGCTTTGTCTGAAAGCAAGAAGAACAGAGATCTGGAAGCATAAACTGGGGTGCAGCATTCACCCTTTACATTCAGAATAGTCCTGCTGTAGACAGATTAAACTACAAATCAATTTAAATGGAGTTAGCCATACAATAGTGATTGTAGACTGCAGTATGGTGAATAGTTGCTATGAAAGGTCATCATTTTTAAACAATAACCCCTTACATCACACTGAAAAATTGCAAACGGTGCACAGATTGATGCCTTGTTCTGTGACCAGGGCAGGGCAGGAAGTGTCCGAATGTCTGTGCCATGCCCACTGGTGTGATGGTCTGTCTTTTGTCATGAATCATGCCAAAGACGGCACCTGGCAGTGATTGAACAAACACTTTAGATTGATCTCTACACAGATATCTGCCTTTAATCAACGCCAAGATACACAGGGGTCAGAGCGCACCTGCAATTACAAGAGCCGGCCACTACACAGAAGTTGGAGCCGCGGCTTTAGCTCCAACCCCCACAAACCAGCGGCTTTAGCTCCAGCTGTCTCTGACAGTGGGCCCCCAATCAGCTGAGTGGGGCGGACCCCAGCCAGTCAACTTTTGATGACCTATGAGGATAGGTCAGCAGTAGTATTTTGCATGAAAAAAAAATCCTTTTAAGGGTATTTCGGGGAAATGCTGTTAATTTTACACAGCAGAAAATTCCACTGCATAATCCGCAGCATTTCTGCATCAAAGAGTCAAAATCAGCTGCGGATCTGCTTGTGCAGTGGTCCTCTTACCTCCCAAATACTGCCCGTACCCAAAGCACAGCACACACTAGGATGTCCTACTGAGCGGCGCTGGTAGTCACTTAATGCACAGGTCATGTGATGCGACTAATGTATCACATGACCGGCTGCAGCGCTCAGTAGCAGTTTCCGGCATGTGCTGCGCTCTGAGTGCAGAGCAGTTTTTGGGAGGTGAGAGGAGAGCGCTGCACAGGTTGAAATCAGCTGCGGAGCTACAGCTGATTTATTTTCATTCGGTTTTGTAGAAATGCTGCAAAATTTGCTGTGGATTTTTCTGCTTTGAAAAATCCTCTGCATGTTCACTACCCTAATGAAAAATTATCTCACCTATAGAAGAGCTTTGCGGTACTTGTAGTTTGTCTGCCCAAAGGAAAAACAACCTTAGATCCGTTGAGCCATCCGGTCCTATGGCTTGTTCATTAGCAAAAAAAGGTGTGGGAATCCGGACACATGGATAAAAAATTTTTACGCCGATACGCGTTCTTGTACTTGTAAAACCATGTACCTGTGAAACCATGTACCTGACTATGCAAGCCTGATATGGAAATAAAGCAAAGGAAAAATTTTATCCATGTGTCCGGATTCCCACACCTTTTTTCACTACCCTAAGGCTGGGTTCCCACAGGACAGAAATCCTGCAGAATGTCCGCAGGCGGACTGCACGGGAATTCTGCATCATTTCTGCAGCGGAAAGGCTGCTTTAAAACCCGCGCCATTTGGTAGGGGTTTGAAGCGGCTTGTCAGCCTGTATTCTGCTACGGAAGTCTCTCCCCATAGAGAGTAGAGAGCTTGCAGCGGAAACAGCGATACAATTGACATGTCGCCGTTTCTGCTTGGCTTGTGTGGACGAGATTTTTGCAAATCTCGCCCAGTTTGCTACTTAGTCTCAGGCTGAAGATTGCATGCGGAATTTCCGTGTGGAACGTCTTCCCGGAAATTCTGCTGCAATTCCGCCCCATGTGAACCCAGCATAGGGCTACTTGCACACGGGCCTGCGCAATATCGGGCTGAGGCAAATATGCCTCCCATCACTCCAGTAAAGGAGCCATCCTCCGGCGCTGCTTTCAACTACTTTAGAGGATTGGCAAGTGTTTCTCTTTGTTTTCAATGGAAAACCTCGCACTGCATGCTGTGTGGTGTGTTTTACTTGCCCATTAAAAACTATGGGAGATGCATTCTGAGGAGCGCGAAAAGATAGGACATGCAGCGATGTGGTGCGGGAAAACATCTCTCTTGTATATGACTCTATTCAAAAGAATGGGGTTCGTATTCGTGCCTAAGGCCTCCCTCACACAACGTTTAGTGCTACTCTAAACACTGTACAAGGCTCCCATTCATTTCATTTGGGCTGCTCACACAAGGCTTAAAACGCAGCATATCCAACGCTGCGTTTTGAAGGCGTTGCATGTTCTATTCTTGGCCGTTTTCAGCTGTGTGTCTCCCATTGAAATGAATGGGCTGCATTTTTAGCACTGCTAAAATCGCGGCACAACGTTGTACTGCGTTTTTATAGCGTTAAACGCAGGTTGCTCTGCCAGTTGGCTCAGCTCTGGCATTTCCTGCTTTCTTAGCTGCGGTTTCAGCTGTGCTAAAAACGCAGCCAAAATGCACTCAAAACGCATGCTAATGCTGATGAAAACGCAGTAAACGAAGCGATAAAAAAGCTGCGTTTTTCTAAACGCCTGTGTGAGGGAGGCCGTAGTCTCCTGGCGCCTGCTAGGAGAACCTGTAATCCTCCTGATCTACATTATATCCCCACCCTGCCAGGCAGAAACCTACACTGATGAGGGACAAAAACTACCAAACAGCTGTCTGTACCTGGTTATCGTAGCCTTCTGTAGAAGTCTCTGGTTTTGGCCCTCTGCACACTGGCGGAAATTTTGCTGCGGGATTTCCCGCAGAATTTCCGCTGTGCCCGCTGCCATAGGATTGCATTAGATAATGCAATCCTATGCACACAGCCGCGATTTGTCTGTGTGAAAACACGCGTGCAGAATAAATCGCGGCATGTTCTATTTCCGCTCTGCGCATGTGCTGGCTGGGCGGCACCTGGCACACAGCGCAGAGAGGGGGAGCGGGTGAGCCGCAGGTCTCTGCAGGGGCACTGGTCCGCATCCCGCTGCAAGAATTCTCGCAGCGGGATCCGACCTGTCCGTTGTCTGCAGGCAGCATTTGGCTTATATTCCCAGTTGTGTTGCTAGGCCTATTGAAAGGTCAGACACTGGCTTTTGGGAAAGCCATCTTCTAATAGGAGATGTTACATTTGCCTCGGCAGTGCAACCTATTTGTGTACTAACATTCTTTACGTGTGATAAAAAAATGAACAACAGTCGGCAAGCAAGACGTCTTTTTTTTTTTTATGTAGCCAGCTTTAGGCCAGAACATGCGCTCGTGATTTAAGAGGGTTTTCCGGCACTGTAACATAGATTGCTTAAGCTTTGGATAGATCATCAATATCTGATTGTGGAGGTTTGAACTTCCGTCACCCTTGCCGATCAGCTGAATAATGAGACTGAGCTATCCTGCACGGCTGCAACCAAATACACAGTGCTGTGCCTGGTGAAACATGAACGGGATGTGGAGCTCAGCGAGCACCTCATCATTCAGCTAATCTGCAGGAGTGACTGGAGTCAGGTCCCCACTGTTCAGACATTGGTGAGCAATCCAAATGATGGTCATTAAAGGGGTCTTCTATGTTTTTAATTTTTTTTTATCCTGCTCCCAGCGGACAAAAATAATTAAAAAAAAAACAGATTACCTTTCCGAGGTCCCTGTATGTCCAGCACCGCAGCTCCATTCTCCGTGCCCGGTCTGTGTTGACAGGTTGCTGTCAGTCTTTTTACAGAACGTGACAGACTGCTGCAGCTAATGCCTATAATACATCTCATCACTTTCAGATTATAAAGTGTTAAAAAAAAATGTTAGTTATTGCAAAAATACAATTTTCTATTCTATAACGATTATGCCATGGTGCAGCAAAACCTTGAGATGGACCACAGTACCCAGAAGGTAATGGTATTGTCACGCACTCCCAATTACTACTGTAAATGTTAGAAAACTATTATTTGCGGGATAATAGGCAGAACTGCATGGAAATATGTCTTTTTTTTCAGCCGTACAGACTACTGTACTATGTTCCATGTATATTGTGGTTTGTACAGACAGACCTGGATCTATACTGCTAAAGTACAGGAAGGGTTGTGCCCATAACATGTGTTGAAGGCTTTTCTACATCAAAGCGTATGCCTTCCTGACCTCATTTCCCCTAAAATTGTGCTGCTCCTCTCCTTTCCCTCCACAAGACCTGCTATAAACAATTAATTGTTTTCCTGAAGGAAGTAAGATAAAATGCACAGCTTTATTTCTGAGCCAAATCCTCAGCAGGAGGAAACGCATATACACATTTATCCACAGAAAGCCCAAAGCCTGTGTTCAAACAAGCTCTCGCATAGCTTACAGAACTGCTTTTACTGGTGCCAGTAACCACAGATGTGAGGACCGTATAGAGGTTCTCAACTGGAAACTAACATTTCCTTATAGATTTAAAGGGAATCGGTCACCTATCTTTAACCCTATAAGCTAAGCTTATGGGCTGAAAGTAAGTGACCTGCTGAATCCGGGATTGCAAGTGTTAGGTTGGGCTCTCACAGGCGGTTTTAGATTCCGGATTCCGCGATTGCTGTCCACGTGGGGGATCCATGGTAAAACGCAGGCATTAAAAGGCATGCATTTTTGCTTTTTTGTTCACACTTGCAGATACGAATTGCGTATTCTGCAAACAGAAAAAAAAATCGCTGCATGTTCTATTTTAGTGCAGATTCCGCTCGGACGGTCCGCATTGAATTCAATGGATGGGAGTGTTCCGTTGCCGATACACAATTAACATTGCGTATAAGCAGTGGAAACACGCAAAGGCAACCTTTTAAACGATTGCTGAAACTGTCAATCTTTCAATCGTTTTGCATAAAGTGTTAATGGACACTGTCCATTAGCACTATCTGCTTCATTTGTGTGTAAAAGGGCCTCCAGGAGCTGTTTGCACACAGCTCCTTTGTTCTGGCACGGGCTGTCAGCAGAATACAATGTAATCTCCGACTCTCCTGCAGAACACAGTGTGCTGCCCGTGTTATCTCTCTCCGTCTGAACAATGGATTTTAAGGTCACCTTTAAAATCATCATTCAGCCGAAGAGCTAACGGTGGCAGCGTTTACATGCAATGTTTATCGCTCCTATGCCATCGTTTGAGCAAATTTTGAGCAATAATCGTTGCGTGTAAATGGGCCTTAAGGGTGGCGAATGAGCGAATACAAATGCTCACTAGTTGCTAGTTATTTTTTTCTTAGCTCACCTGAAAAATACCCGCTGGTTGATCAAATTTCTGGAGTAAAGTCGTTCACATTTAAACAACTTGCAAATGAATTTGCATGAAGGTATCGTTCATAGTGAAGCTTGCTCCTGTGCTGTTACACAAGAGCGATTATGGCTGGCATCGCTGAAAGCACTGCCGGGAAGAATGGTGAAGCGGGAAAGGGACCGCTTTATCCCCGCTCGCCTACATTTACTGTAAGCAGACAGTCGGTCAGAACTGAATGACTGCTGTTTACACTGAGCGAATCTCATTCACTTTTCTGCATGCATCTACACAGGACAACTATCGTTCAAACTCCTACGGGAGCGCAGGGATTTGAACAGCTCTGAACGATAATCATCCTTTGTAAATGGGCTTTTAGAAGAAGGGGAAAGATGAGCATTGTTTGCCTATTGTGTGTTACTAGACTTATGAGTTGAACCTATGTTTAATGGAGCCCCTGCCCTCTCCAGATGTGTGGAAAACAGAGCAGGCATCAAATGAGAGCCATATGGATGCTTAGAATTTATAGTTTTGCCATTGTTGACACCAGAGGCTTATCCTTCCTGTCTGGGTAGTGGAGGAAGGATACAAAATTGGTCTCACAACATAACCCGACCAAACGTGTCTGAGAGATAGGACCTTCAGTTATTTAGCGAAGGAAATAGTGAAAGATTTATTAATAACCCCGGGTGGCTTCAATAACTCTAGTGCTTTCCATATGTGACCCAGAGAACAACTCTCCTTTGGCCGATTAGACTTAAAATGTTTAACTGCCTTCCACGATAATTCTCAAAGGCAATCCTTGTAAAATAACAAGTCAAAGATACCTGGAGAGGCTGTGCTGCAACACGTGTAACCTTTGGCCCCTCCAGGACATGGTGTGCTATGGGCCATACTAAATCATGGTGTCTGATATTAACCTTGAACATTGGCTGCATAACTCCTCAGAGTTAAATAGTGGCAGCTGTCATGTTTTTGCAGCGTTGGATGCTGCTAAACTTCCTCCCCCTCCCTTTTTTGCAACTGTCATAGGAGTCTATGGGAGCTGCCAGCATATATCGACCCGAAAGATAGGGCAATACCTATCTTTTCCAGCTGCAAATAAAATCGGGCGCCGTTTTTGGTCGTTGATGTCCTATTTATCTCAGCGCAATGTTTTTGCGTAGCTAAAAATCGCTTATCTGTATGAGTACATTGGAAACCAATGCTTCAGATGGTCGCAATTTTTGATCGCGGCTAAATTAGTCGCGTAAAAACGCTTGTGTGAATAAGGCCTAATATGCAGCTTGCTGATCACATCTGAAGGATGGGTGAAGACAGCGAGAGGCAGGGGAGGGGGTACTCTCCTCGTGACGACACAGAGTTCATAACTATATAGGGCAACATATTAAGCTGACAGATCCAACCAAAGCTACATAACTGTAGTATATGGCGCCCCACAAGGGCTGGATGATTAGTTTTCAATGTAGGTATTTTAATGAGCATCAGTGAAAGTTTGGCTATTGGTGTTTTTAGACGTACAAGAACATTCCGCCAAGAAGGAAGTACAAATTGAGGCTAGAACGTGAACATCAAATCTATTGCACGTTATCCGTGTTGGTGAATAGGTATTTAAAATTCTGTTGCAAAGTAGTTGTGTGTCTGGAAAGAGCATTGCGGTTTCTCTGCTTTATACAAGCCCTCAAGTCTACCAAGCAATATCCTTTCCCCTCTATCTTCTCTTTTGCTCCTAGAATCTAATCAGGTTTCACTTCTTGCCGACTGTATTGATCTTCAGCTCTGGAAGATGCAAATTACCCCAGCTGCCAGGATTCAGGGTGTTTTATCATCAATGCAGAGTAATTATCTTTGGCTGCACTGATATTGGATTGTTAAGCCCGGGGATAATGCACCAGGTAAAGACATTTAGAAAGCAGTCCACCAAGGGGATTTGTGTAAATTTGATGGATAGAGTGAGAGAAGTGCTGCTGACGTGCAAGCCCCAGGGAACATATAAGGCTTCAAAGGGGTACACACAGAGCATATACTGGAAACAGATAGCAGATATGCCTGAGGCCTGATGATTCCTCATGTGTAAAGAGTGCTGTACAGCCACCATGCAGATTTTCTCCTGGTAATAACATGCATTTGAATGTAGACGCTGTGTGAAAACAAGTATAAAAACAAATCGCTACCATACTGTATATTTTTAGGTGGACTCTGGTGCTATCTTGCAAAAGTCTAATATTAATGGTGGGGAGAACTGATAAGGGGAGGTGAACCTTGAAAATTGCAATTTAATGCATCAGTGAGTTTCCTACTTAGGAGCTCTATATGCTCCATTTAAGGCTAACGCTACACTGCTACTTTGGGCATGACACTGGTCGCACAGCCAAAGATCACAGTATAGTCATGTAATCTCCTAATCTAATTGAAGTAAATGTGGATTACATTGTGTTCCCTTAAAACGACCGGGGAACACTCCGGGACACAATCTCATCCCACTGCTGGGAGTAGATTACCTGCAGTTGTTCTTCTCTGCTGTCCCTCCGATTCACTGGTTCCCAGGCCAGTCATCAGCCGTCCAAGATGGCCGTTGCAATCTTCAGGTTGACTAATCCCTCAGTGTTAGACTACTATGCTAAAAAAACATAGGTCTGAATGGCCCAATGTAAATCAATGGGATCTAAAAACTGTATTATATGTGTGTAAAATATACACAGGCAACATGTGCCCGTGTGAGTGAGCCCCTTAGGCTGGGTTCACACGGGGTGGAATGACCACAGCAGTACCGTATAGAAATCCCGCAAGACAGCTGCAGCGGAGATGTAGCTTCAAAACCCACGCTGTTCGCTGCCTGTATTCCACTATCGCCATCTCGCCCCATAGAGAGGAGAGAGCAGTTAGCGGAACCGGTGATACAATTGACATGCCGCCCTGTGTGAACCCAGAGGAGGTATAATCAAAGTTTTTTGTAGCAAATTAGTTAGGGTTACTAAATAATTAGCCCAAAAAGCCTCTTTACATTACAGCATTATTCAGAATCCAGATTTATCTGCTATATGCATTAATTCCCCACTTATCTATGACTCAGTAGTTCTTACCCTTAGGAGCTTTCTGTTGAATGAGTGGCACGGTCCATTGTGTCCCGTCTAGTAGGCTGTCCTGCACGTGTTCCCAGCTGTTAGATATTGTATATTTGGGAATCCGTCATCCATTCAGACCGGGAAGGGAAGAGCACTGGGTGGCATCTCACTCAGTGAGCAAGATGTGGTGGAGACATGTGTCTGCCTGCCTAAGGCCGGCTCACACGAGCGGGACAGATTCCGCGTGCGGACATCCACAGCAGAAGACCTGTGAATGCACGCGGAAACGAGTTGCATATGGACGCGTATGCATGCAGTTTTCTGCACAGATGTAAGCATATTGTCCGCACGGAAGAAAGATCGCAAGCAGGGAATGAGACTAGAAAGTAGCCTGACATTGCTCAGACGACCACCCAGGCGACATATTCATTCTCTCTCTCTCGCCACCCATACACAATGTTAATTTTGTATGCACAGCAGATCGAACGCTTCCATAGAGATCAATTGAGTCCATACACGCGGAATCCGCGGTAAAATAGAGCATGCTGCCATTTTTCTTCCACTCGCAGAATCCGCAATTCCTGTCTGCAAATGTGAGCGAAACTTCAAGTCCATGCCTTTCAATGCCCGCGTAGCGATCACAGAATCTGCAATGCAAATCCGCTCGTGTGAGACGCTCCTTAATCAGATTATACACTGGGTACATTGGTGAGGGTATATGCAGGGTACACTGGTAGGGATTTGTACTGGCTAAACTGATGGGGAGTTCACATTGTATTTGATGTACAGGGGGTTCTGGTGACCTCTTGCACACTCTAGCCATAGGGAAAGGATAATGCTGTGTCTGACACCTCAACCTGAGCTCCATGTAGCAGCAGTGCCTGCTATTTAACATAATCCCATTCACTTGAATAGAACTGGGCTGCCTGTATGCCACGTGGCCAATGAACGTGATGATAAGAAAAGGCCGCTGTGCTCACCCGAGCTCCGTGGCCCCTTCAAGCAGCTTATCAGTGTGGGTCCCGGGAAGCAGACACCTACCAATCGGATATGGATTATCTAACCTTGGGATAGGTCATCAATATCCAAATCCTGCAAAACTCCTTTAAGGGCTTCAAACTGTTAACAATTAAAATTAGCTTTTTCTTGAAACAGTGTTAATATTTTTAATGTTTGTCTTACGCCCTAGTTGTGAAAATTCTATCACATTTGGCACAGCATAGCTCCACTGAAAGAGACATGAAGGAGTTAAGGCCGGCATATCTTCCCAGACACCCAGTAGCACAAAAACACAAATGAACACTGATGCTGTGAAATGACAGGCGAGAAAGGCCACAGTTAATGCATTCAAGAGACAATGGCATGATTTGATTCCCCAGGATCCATACATACTGCTGTTATTTAGAAGGATTTTGCTGCCCCAGGCAAAAGCAATCAAACTGGAGGCAGCACCCTCCCAGATCCTTGTTCCCTTTAATTGGAGACACAGCCTGGGATGCCCGCAGGCAACTGACAGTGTTTAAATGCAGCGTGTGCTGCGGAGGAATGTTCTAGAGAACAAAGCCGAGCACGCTCCTTTGTGTTCTTGTTTTATTAGATTTTTTTTCACTTCTGTAGTGTGTGAAGGAGGATGGAAGGGTGTAGATTCATTATTACAGTATGAGATGTAAGAAATGTTGAGGATCAATCTTTGCTTCTTCCCTTTCTTCTAGATGCACCGGCATCCATATATGCAGATAATAGTATTTATACCATATCTGATAAGTAGTAACGCTGCCGTAGATTTGCACAACACAATTATTTCAGCGGTTATATTTTTAGGTAGTGTATGTATTTGATAATGTATATTTGATTATTGATGTTGACAGAACTGTACTCCTGTATAGA
The DNA here is from genome assembly GCF_035609145.1 of Eleutherodactylus coqui. Lineage (NCBI taxonomy): Eukaryota > Metazoa > Chordata > Amphibia > Anura > Eleutherodactylidae > Eleutherodactylus > Eleutherodactylus coqui. Next base: position 155,998,101 of record NC_089841.1, read on the forward strand.
ACAATGCTGGGGTGTAACTAAAAGGGACATTACGATGGCCAATTAGGACTTAAATAACCTTCGGAAACAAGGAATCTGGGCGATGGTCGCCCTGTGTACAAAAGGACACCGGCAGGGCATCGTTAAGAAGGAAAATGTGTTCAAGTGATACAGATTTCAAAAATTACCTTCACAAAAACCTGTGTGAAACCACCCCGACAAGGAACTGACACAATGCCGAGGTCTAAGATACCCCAGAATTATTTCATGAGTAATACAAGTATTTGCTAAAATTAAGCTGTCAGGAGAACGGAGAAGGTCCTCTTTAAAGGGGTATTCTGGGCACAGATTAACATTTTAAAATGGACTGTACATCATCACAAGTCATTTTGTAATAGTTTACTGTACTTGGTCTACATAGTGTATTGCTTTTCTTGTCCGCCTGAAAAATATCTCCACTTTCTCCGACATCTTGTCCGCATTAGCTACTTCCTCCCCTGGTCATAGCCCTCAACATCCTGTGAGCAGTGCATGATGGGAGGACAGGGGCGGAGGCACTGTGCTGTGTGGCTCATGTGCAGTTCAGAGTGCTGGAAGGTCCGGTCTGTCTGCTTCAGCAGCTTTCTCTGCCGCTCAGTGAGAGGGGAGGTTGGTGCTGGTAAGGTGCTCCTATAACACTTCCTGCACCTCATTATGGACAGTACCAGACTATGCAGAAGAAAAACCAAAGAGACGTCGGTCCCTTCTTTCTGGATGTGGATCCTATCCTACCAATATTGTATAACATAAGATGTGGGAAAACCACAGGCTAAGGGAGTTCTCCAGCTTTAAACTATTGGTGATCTACCCTCTGCATAGGCCATCAGGAGTAGATTGGCGGGTGTCTGCCTCCCAGGGCTCCTGCTGATTAACCGTTCGTCAGGCCAATGTGTTCATGCACTAAGCTGATTTCTGCTGGAAACAAGACAGCTCCTTTCCGCTGCAGGGTCCTGGGTTGGTATTACAGGCAAAGTGCTCATCGAAGTGAATGGGAGCTTTGTGTAATAGCTCTGATCCCACTGCAGTGGCCCAGGTTGATATCTGCCTCCAGGAGATATCCGCTCCATATACAAACTCATCTGCTTGATGAACATCTGATCACTGGTGGTCCGGGGTGGCAGATAGCTGCTGATTTACTATCGATGGCCTATCCTGAGCGTAGACCATCACTAAGCTGGACAACCCTTTTAAGTGGTAGCATTTCTTGTTGTAGTCAACATTGCGTGAGGTTTTGTTCCAGAATAGAGGTAGGCCAAAAAAATCCCTAAAGTGTGACCATGCATTTGGGATGATTATTTGTAGCATTGTAAAATAACACTTTTCAAAACCTCATTAATTCTTCTACTTAGGATCCTTCACTTGATGTTTTGTTGCTCTACTTTTCTGAAATCATCTAAATCTGTGGTTTTCCAAGCAGGCTTCGGGCTGTACAAGGTGCTGTGATAAAGTACAGATCGGCAGACAATGATTAGAAGGGGAAAAACACCATCAAGAGAACTAATTGTTGTTCCAGTAAAAACCTTGATAACCCCTAAGCAAATAAATCCTGGCCTGCTGATCTATATCTTTACACACACAAATTACTTAACCCTTTCATGACCAAGAGACATTGAAGCACCTGCATCCAGTCACATTCTGCAGTTCTAGTATTCCCACGTTCAAAAAAAATCATAATTTTATTTTTCAAGTGACATTTCTCCATGCAGGCTTGCTTTTTGTAAAATAAGTTGTATTTTTCTATGGTACCATAGAAATTTTTTAAAGTCTTTTAGAAGTAGGGTGAAGGTGGAATCCGGTAAAATTCCAGACAGCTGAACACAGAACAAGCTAGGATACCATTCTAGTCAATGAGGACCATTTGGCGCTGTTTGGTTCCGTCATAAGATGGATCCGCTCTGCCAGGGGATTCCCCTTTTCTGCTTCAAAACAGAACCCATCAATGTAGATTTGAACATAGGCTAAAGGGCCATTTACACGGGATTATTATCACTCGAAATTCGTTCAAACAAACCAAAATGAGCGATAATGAGGAACAATTTTGAACAAAAAGTTAAACTTGGTGATTAAAACAAGTCTTGGGCCCCTCACAAGGTGTGCAAGCAGTTTGTCGAGAGTTTACAGATGTGGACGAAGACATGTGATAAGTTACCATTTGGTATGCCTATGGTTTGGCAGAGCCAAGAGATCATTCCAGTGATCATTCCAAGTTATATCTTGAAGTTTTCACTATACAAGATTAACGCAAAAAATGCGTCCCGTGTCTCATTCAGCTGAAATCCCAGTGCTAGTTTTCATTGAACCACCCTCTCTTGAAGAACATGATTATGGTGAAGAACTAAGTGACAGCAATGATAAAGATTTTGAAATTAAAAATGACTTAGTTTGTAAGGCATTTGATCAGCATGAGCTGAATGCTTTTTAGCATGAGATTTGGGACTATTAAAAACAGCTTCAGAACTCCTAGCATCAAGACTGCATGAGAAAAACTTCCTTGAAAAGGAAGCGAGGATATCCTGCTTTCAATCCAGAGAAATTGCATTAATGCAATACTTTGTGTATTGCCATAGCATACATGGTTTAATGGAGGGATTGGGAAATCCAATCTATAACTCAACCAACTGGCGACTGTTCATCGATAGCTCAAAGCGGAGCTTAAAGTTTGTCCTCCTCTACAATGGCAATTTATTTGGTGCAGTACCAATTGGCCATCCAGTTTCTCTTTGTGAAGAATATGGAGATATAAAGAGTCATTGAGTTGTTGTAATATCACAAACACCATTGGATCATTTATGTTGATTTTAAAATGGTATGCTTCCTTGGTTAGCAACACGGATATACAAAGTATCCCCATTCCCTTTGCATGTGGGACAGTAGAGCGTGTGAGAAACATTGGGTAGAAAGGAATTGGCCTCCAAGATCTGACCTCAAATCTGGTGACCCAAATATTCTACATGAGCCACTTGTAGACCGAAAGAACACTATATTCCCACCCCTGCACATGAATCTGGGTCTCATGAAACAATTTGTTAAAGCTTTGCCAACTGAAGGAGACTGTTTCAAGTACCTCATTTTGGCATTTCCTGGCCTGTCATTTGACAAAAAAAATAAAGCCGGTGTGCTTGATGGTCCACAAATTGGGCAACTCATCAAAGATGAATATTTGATTGGGATAATGTCAGAACTCCTAAACAATGCTTGCTTATCATTCAAAGACATTATCAAGGAATTACATCGAGTGTCCAGAAACTCTTGGAGAGCTACAAAATGCTTGGTTACAACATGGGCATCGAGGTGCATTTTCTGCATAGCCATTTTGATAACGTCTCGGAAAACCTTGGTGCAGTCAGTGATGAACAAGGTGAACGATTCCACCAAGATTTGAAGGTCATGGAGGGACGGTAACAGGGTAGATGGGATATACACATGATGGCCGACTATTGTTGGAGCATCAGGCGCGATTGTCCACAGATTGAACACTCCCGGAAAAGCTATAAGCGGTTCATTTTTACCTTAACTGCTACTACTGGCACACAATTTGATGTACAAAAACAATATATCCTTTGTATGAACAAGAGAACGTTAAATAAACATTACATCCAGGTAATTTTTTGATTTTCCATTGTATGTACATGTTGTATGGTTTTTGAGAAAAATGGAGGGTATCCTGTATCATAAAAAGTTGATGTGATAGAGAAAAACGGGGGTCATTTTTGGATTCATAAGCCGAACGTCCGTAAAAAAAAACAAATGTAAGATCTAAGTCAACAAACCTTGTGATCCCCAGTGAACCATCCTGTGTAAATGGAAACAGTTTACTATTCGTTCACTTTTGGTTGTCGCTGACTTTCAGTCAGCATAAAAAGCATTGCTGGATCCCAGGTTTCTCACTGTGTGTAAATGCTCAGTGCTTCACATAGAATGTGAAACGCTAAGCAGGAAGCCCACCATCCAGTGGACTTCTCTGCCTGTCTAAACGCTCTGCACGAGCGCTAACGACCTTAGCCGTGACGTCAGTGCTCGTGCAGTCATTTACCCAACTGTTGTCCCTTCTCAATGGGACTTAAGACTAATGATAGTCTGACACTATGCTGTAGAGCTTTCCAGTCATCTCTTTATCATCTATATATAGATAACACAGGATCCACCAGTCAAGATAGCAGACAATCACATCTGTATCTACTGCCCCTCCTTTCACAATGACATGCATAGGTCACAGGGCATGCCTAGGATTTCAATGAGAGCTATGCCTGCAATTACTAGCACTGGCCACTACAAAAGGTCGGGGCAGCAGCTTCCGCTCCGGCCTCGGTGTATTTCAGCACTGACCGCTGGTGCTGCCTGGAAAGCCATTACAAGCGCGGGCGTACATGGGTGGAAGCACATTTTGACTGCCCAAATATGCCGCATGTTTGTGCAACCGCAATGCGCATTCGCAGGTAGTCTGCATATGTTGTGCGCAACTTGCATAAGACGCCACTCTGGCATTCAGTCCAAGTGCTGTCCAATGTCCTGAACACTGCCCATGGACATAAGCTATTTTCATCCAAAAATCGGTCCAGAATAGGACATACTGCAATTTTATTTTTACTCTATTCGTTCAAGTAAAGAAAAAAAGCCAGTGTGCCTGCACTCGTCAGAATGAATGGGTGCTATATCTGTCCAATTATTATTGGACCAATTTTTCAGTCCAAAAATCAGACGGAAAAAGGCCTGTGTGCATGTACCCTAAGAAGGGTAACGTTTGGGATTTCAATGTCCCAAGTCTGTAACTTGAACATAGAATGGCCACGGAGTCCTATAGCCGATACAGCACATATAGCAGGCGGTGAGGGGGGCACATTCTATACTGACCCCCCTGAGGGCTTTCCAACAGACAACCAGTGTCTGTCATTTGTAAATTAATGTTAGTGATGATGGGGTCCCCTGAGCCCCTCCTATCTAATGAGCCCGGTTGCAATCGCAACCCCTATTGCTCCACCACTCTATGCAGTTGCTGAAGAGGCTGTGTACTGGCGCACAAGCGGTTAAGTTCCTGTAGCAGCACGCCCAGCCTGTGAGACTGCTCATGCCTGCCTCTAGAGTGCAATCGTGATATCTGGGCTGGATTGGTCAGGCCTGGAGGAGTCTGCTGTGAGCAGTGAGCACCGCATTCGCCTGTGCTCAGCCTCGGGAGGCATATTAACTTTTTCTTCCCCAGTTCTGCCCTAATCAGCAATTCCAGCAACCTGATTGGTTGTTTGGGTTGGCTGGATGTGCATGAGGATACAGTTACAGAGATGTGCACATGAAGCATGTGCTGAGCCGTCAGTGGCAGTGATCGGAAGCTCGGTGCTTATGTTTATGCATGTGTTATGTGGCGCATATTAGTGTGTGGATATGTGTGTATGCAGGTATGTGTGTTAGGCTACTGCGTGGTGGTGTGCTAGCATGTGCTCATCGGTGTATGTAGTTTGCGTGTATGTGTTGTGTTAGTGTTTTTATACAGTACATGTGGTGTGGTCGTGTGTATGTGGTACATATTAGCGTGTGTAGGCTGCGTGTGGTTCTCTGTGTATGTGTGGTCGTGTGTATGCGGTATGTGTGGTGTACTAGCATGTGCTTGTGTGTATTCAGTATGTTGAAGCATGTGTAGGCTGTGTATGTGTTGTGCAAGTGCATGGTCCTGTTTGTGCAGTACATGTGGTGTGTGTTATGTGTATATGGCACATATTTGTGTGTGCGCGCGATGCATATTACTGCGCGTGCGCGCACAGTTCATATTAGCGCATGTCTTTGAGCACGCAGTGTATATTAGCGCATACGCGCGGTGCATATTAGCACGTGTGTGTGCGCACTTTAGCGTGTGTACATTAGCATGCATGTTTGTGTGCACGGTGCATATTAGCGCATGGGGTGCATATTAGGGGGTGTGCACGCGTGGAGTGCATATTAGCGTGTGGTTTTGTGTGTGTGTGGTGGGGTGCCTGTTACCGTGTGGTTGTGTGTGTGGGGGGGGGGGTACCTGTTAACTTGTGGTTGTGTGTGGTATGTCTCTTACCCCACACACACAACCACATGGTAACAGGCACCCCACCACACACACACACAACCACACACTAATATGCACTCCATGCGCGCACACACCCTAATATGCACCTCCTGCGCTAATATGCACTGCGCGCACAAACATGTGCTCAAACACGCATGCTAATGTGCACGCTAATGTGCGCACCAAACGTGCTAATATGCGCTCTCAAGCATGCCTAATAAGCATCGCACGCACACGCGCTAATATGCACCACACGTGCTAATATGCAGTGTGCGCGCACATGAGCTGATATGCATCGCGCGCGCACACAAATATGTGCCATATTTACACACCCCACGTACTGCATAAACAGGACCACGCACTTGCACAGCACATACACAGTCTACACATGCTTCAACATACTGAATACATACAAGCACATGCCAGTACACCACACATAGCGCATACACACGCATGACCACACATACACAGAGAACCACACACTTATATGCTCTGGCTACACCACACACAGCCTACACACGCTAATATGTACCACATACACATGACCACACCACATGTGCTGTATACTAACACACCACGTACAGGCAAACTACATACACCCATGAGCACATACTAGCACACCACCACGCAGTAGCCTAACACACATACCTGCATACACACATATCCACACAGTAATATGGGCCACATAACACACCACATGCTAATATGCACCATATTCACACAACACACCATCTGTACTGCATAAACATGAGCCCCGAGCTCCGATCACTGCAACTGACGGCTCAGCACGAGCTTCACGTGCACAGCTCTGTAACTGTATCCTCGTGCACATCCAGCCAACCCAAACAACCAATCAGGTTGCTGGAATTGCCGATTAGGGCAGAACTGGGGAAGAAAAAGTTAATATGCTCCCGGGAGCCGCATTCTCCTCGCCAGTCCGGCCGGAGCCATGGAGCCTCAGAGCTCGTTTGTGCGCGACCCCGCCGGATGCCTGCGTGCATAGAGCTCTGTGCGGAGCTCCCCGCTGTATGGGCACTGCGCTGGGATATGTATGCTCGTGGATTTGCTGGAAGTCCTAAGATAAGCAGCAGCAGCAGCCTGGAAGGAGCCGCTCCTTCCTCCCAGCCGGGGATCTGCTCTGGGGACAGAGGAAGTTTGGATGTACAGGGCTCCGTGATTGTATCCTGGGCTCCCGGGCGACGCCGCCGCTTCTGGGCTTTACGCTTGGGGATTTATTGTTTGGGATTTACCTTTCCGCTTGTGGATTATTGCAGCTGTCCGTGATCTCCGGGTGCTGGACTGTGCCGGTAAGTGGTGCTCGGTGCCGGGATGTGGCAGCTCCGCTGATCAGAAGTTTACTGCAGTTATCAATCGTGTCCTTCAGCACCCTTTATTGCCCGGGCACCCCCGATGTGCCCCCCTGCAGGGTACAAGGTTTGACTGGCACCACAGGGCGTTCCTCTGCGGGTCTGTTCTCTACATTCTCCATTAGTAACAGGGATTACCGATAAATCACATCTGACACTAAAGGTCAGCCACATTGTATCATGTTATCACATCCTCCTGCAGGCTGGAATCCTTGTCAGATTATCATATATATATATATTTCTGCATAAAAACTGTAAGGAAATGATCATTTATATTGAGTTAGAAAAACACAAGAGATGATTGTATTCTGCATTCACGTCAGTCGGGTGCAGAATATCCCAGTGTGTGGCCATATGGAGACACACAATGGTAGGATGGCATACAGATGAATGGACGGAGACTTTGGACTTGTGGTCATACTGCTTTCCAGGCAGATAATTTGTTTATGCCTTCTTGTTTCTTGAAGTTGCAGAAAACAGAAAAGCCTGGGGGATGTTACTAATTTAATATGATCCTGTTGACCGACCAGACACTCCCTGGATGGGAGCCAGGGGGTTAGTGGGTTGGCAGGAGTGAAGCAGCCCTGGTGTCATCACTCCAGATGAAGAGAGCAGTACTGTTTTGGCACATTGTCTGCTAGCTTAACCCTTGCCAGTGTAAAGTGTAATCTGCAGCTGTCAGGTTTTATAAACGGTGTAAATATGTTGCTGTGTTGGTGTTGCCATCTATCTACAGTACTTGGTGAGGAGAAAACATTTATTTGTTTGCAGGGCTTATTTCCATCTTTGTAGCAAAGGTAATTCTGCTATTGTGTAGTCTGCTGCCAGTAAGTGCAGAGCTGATAGATATCAAATACAGTGACACCTCTCACCTTCCTGCTCAAAAGCTGCATGAGCACAAAATGTTATACCTCTACATGAGCCTGAAATCCAATCCCTAAGTCTCCCGCATATGAGCATTACATAGTCTGTGTGGTATGTAAGCTGTTATATTCTTACCTCTCCTGGAATCTTATTTACTTGCAAACACTGCGTTGGTGAAAAGGGATGTAAACCTAATTTATCCTTCAATCACCTGGCTGCTGAATAGTCTGCAAAGTTGATCATTGCCGCCTTCCATGCCACAATAATAACCCTCAACTCCTGAACTAAACCTGACCACACACAGCACAATCTGAGCCCTGTATAAAAGATCGAAATGTATCTGATATTGTGGTGCTCCTTGAAGAATGCCATTATTTGGTTCCACGTATAGTTATTTAAACAAATATAAAAAAAAGAATAAAATGTAAAGGCTATAGAATAAATGTAAGTATAGGATTGTTGTAGCATATAAGTGTCAGTTCCTCCCCATCTGCTTTTGTGTGTGGTCACTTCCAAATTGCAAGTTCTTTAATGTTTCATTAAATTGATTTACAAATAGTCATCCCTACCGTATGTAATATAACTATTAAATAGAAAATAAAAAATGGCCTTGGATTTATGCACAGTTCAGTTTGATTTACCCAATGCAATGCTGTGCTAATGGTGCCCGCTTCTTCATCCAGATCTGAAACATTGCATGGGTGAGAAGTGATCTGTTCGCTGCCATCAGTTTTTGCCTTTGTCAAGGAGCTGTGAAGATCAAGCCCTGAAATGCTTGTACCCAAACACATCAGAATAGGTTGTAACTGTGTAATAGCACATTTGTAAATCTAATTAAATAGGCTTATATTAGTAATGTTGGCAGTCACGGTACCAATATATGGAAGGAGCTGAAATAACAATTTTATGGCAGTGCCCATTTTTTGAATGCACAACCTGCACATGCTACAATCTCTCCTCTATCATGGCTGTGTAAACTCTTTATCTTTCCAAACCATATCAAATAATGTCTTATCTCCGAGGATGTTAATGATTAACACTTGTTATTTGGATGGGTGAATGCTCATAGTAATGCTTACTGTAATGTATTCTGTGACAAAACAGGGATAGCCTTGGTCTTGTACTATTTCCAAATGTCCTGTATATTCAGGCGTCAGCTTTAATACGTATTGTCAGTCTGGCCCCTGTGCTGCATCAGTCGCAGTTTTTTAACAGATTGGTGTTGGCCACTGAGGTAAAAATGAGGAAATCTATTCCTTGCACATTGATCAACCATGTCTAACATTAAATGTGCTCTGCTCAGTGCTTGTAATTGTCCCGGAAACGGCATGAAATGTGGCTGTGTAACCGCCCTTTGGCTTTTGAGGGGTTAAACTGATCCTCTTTTAGCCAGCACTGCTAATCCCTTTATATCCCCTCTCCTGTGCAGATTACCCAGCAAGGAATAATTAGCAGCTTACAGTTCACCTGTCACAAGCAATAACTCCAGCCTTGATTTACTGACAGGTCTGGCATGCGAGTGATCATCTTTCTTCAGCCCTCTTTTTAGTCTTTGAGAGACCGGCTCCTTTGGGCACTTAAAGGACCAAGAAAATGCCTATTAAGAAGTAGATTATCTTTTAACATGCTCATATGTATCGAATGTGTCAATCAGCCAAAAAACTTTGCCATCCAGACTTCACCTTTTTGGGGGGTAGGGGGGAGTGAATGAGCTTTTGTCCCCCCTCCTTCCCATCTCGAACACTATGGGTGTCATAATTTTTGCAGAATGTTCTCATGTAATTTAATGTAGGGAGAGTATCAGCGGTCTAATCCTGCCTAGTTCATTTGTTGTGTCTACAACTTGGATGAACAGCTGCTTGGCATGACAGATAAGCCACAGTACCCAATGATTATGAAAAGCCAGATATGAAGTATAGCAGAGCAGTCTAGCTCTATCAGTAGAGTAGCAAGGGAATATGTTAACCCATTTAGCACTTTAACTTCATTCTACAACATGGCCACCTTTTATCTAGACAAACTGCCAATTTGTCAATGTTCATTATTTCATTTTCCCCCAAGGCATCTACCAGTTTACATCAGTTCTACAGTGCTGCCCAAAAATGGGAAGAAATGTCCCATATAGACCGATGGAGAACACACAAACTCAATTCTGTTTTACTGGGTCTGTGGAACAGTGAAAAGTTGCAAGAAATAGTCAATTTGTAATGGTGGAGTAGGACTTTTAATGGATGCACATATTCTGTACCTTGATGTGGTATGTGATGCCGGTATGATTGCTTGGCAAAGCTAACAATAGTATTAATAAAAGCAAGACTTTGGATTAGCAGGGGGTCTTGGTCACATTTGTAGCAGTTTTGTCATGACTGATTTTTAAAAAGGACAGGTTTAATTTGTGCGCTGCTCATTTTCTTGTCAACATGTAAGTCACATCACAATGCGACATCTATTACTACTTATGAGGAAATGTAGTTTGCAACTATCCTAAAATTTCCAACTATTATTTCTTTTTAGCGTGGGTAGTGATAGTGGTTGTATTGCTCCTGTGATTTTAGTCAAGTTTCTATGTAGTCTTTGTTTCTGAAAAATGTGTTTTTGTTTTTTTTGAGTTGCACAATATTCAATATTATTATTATCTGTCTATTCTATAATCCTTCTAGAATGTTACAACTTAAATTGTTTAGCGTTACTGCGATTTATTCTGGCATTTTTATAGTACACAAACCCATAACTTAGCGTTGGTGGTTCCATTACCTTTTTTAGGGCTGTATTTTCACTAGAGCATACATTTATCATATGTGCTATGGAAAATTAGATTTCCATGTTTTAAATGCATATAAAAATGCCTGCTGTTTACTCGCTATGTTATGTCTTAGGTGTGTGTTTAGCCTTAATATAGTATGTTGCCAATAGTTGCACACCATCTATAGGCCTGAAGCTGTTGGCATGGTCAATAGACGACCGCACTGATGTCTGTAAACAATATTCGCCGATCATATTGTAGGTTCATATAGACAGATATAGATATTTTCCATCCTACTGTATAGCAAGTAATATGCTATTGAAACCCAATACAATATAAACATGGCCGTGTAACGCTACCGCAGTCAGCGGATTGTCCTATTTAAAAGTTGCTTTCAAGACAATTGAGTTTTCTATCATTTTGATGTAATTCACAAAGAGATTTGTAGCATAAATCATGTTTGCCTTTTGTCAAGGGCTAAACATTGGCCTTTGTATATGCAGAATTGCTTGCTGCTCTGGCCTAGCCACAAGGAAAGACAGGCTCTGCTCTTCATGCTGTTTTACATTTTATGCTGCTGAATTTTCCATTCCATGTTTAAAACATCCCAATCACCTCCCAAAATATAATGCGATAACTATGTTTGGTTTATGCATTTTACCTCTTCCCATCATTTAAATCCTCTCCCCGGGGAAGGAGAGCCTGGCACACTGAAATATTGGCTGCTTAAAATGCAGGCACTTTTACAAGGATTTAATGTCCTTGGGAGCTGAGGTGTAGCAGTTTTATAGCACAGTGTTGTGTTCTGGCAGACTCCGAGAGCCACAAAGTCACTTAAAAATGATATGCTGTAAAATGAAAGCTTCCTAGTAGATTCATATGAGCTGGACTTCTAATTAATGCGCCAGATGCATGTTGCCACACAGATATATTACGTGGTACTTGAAAACCTGTCATATACAACCCTTTTATTGTGGTATGTGATACTAAAATCTGCCATACTACAATTTCTACGAAGATTCTTGAAGCTTCTGAGTATTCCTTTTCTTGACTCTTTTCCGAATTTACCCCCTTACTGCTAAAGCTGATACCAAAATATCACCTGACTCTACAAATGCCGATATGAGCAGAATCAAATGTAACTTATGGCAGAGTACTACTTGGGCTCTGTTCACATCTGCATCCTGGTTTCCATTATAAATGGAAACCATGGCATGGTGCTGGGTCTGTGACCCAGAGGACACTGGCAGGGACCTACAGATCCCATTTACTTGTTACAGGGGTTCGTAGGGCTTTACCGAGGTGTCTGCCATTTTGACGAAAAAATATGTAGCTACTTGCTGCACTTTTTTTCTTTTTTTTACATTTTCCATCACAGTGAATGCAATTCATGATATAGGCACCTAACAGAGCCTAAAACACAGATGTGAACATGTCCTAACGATGCATTCAAATTATAAATATGTGTCTGCATTTTAGCAGTCATATTATGGTCTCCAGACCAGGTGACCAATATTCCTACTGAAGCTTATATTTAGGAACCTATAGACTGGAGATCTAGGCATAATCCACAGGTCACTGTGCAGGGAAGAGGGGGAGGTGAGCTGTGACAATTATATGTTGTGAACTGTTTGATCTTCCATTGATATAAAAATATAATTTAAACAGTAGGTTACTTTCTGACTATACATTCCCTTTAAGTCTCAGCTGTATCTTTTTTTTTCTTTACTTGTATTCTAAATTAATTTTTTATTAAAGCTATTGTGTCAAACTGAGTCCTGGCTATTACAGAGGAACAGGACTTGAAAGGGTTATTCAGGGTTAGAAAAAGAGGAGCCGCATTACTCTTGACCATGGTGTTGTAGCTCAACTCTATTCAAGTAAACGGAGCCAAGCTGCAATACTAGACCCTGATACCAGATCCTCCTACTACCCCATCAACTTGTCTTAAAGGTATTTTGTGGCAGACATATATAATTTTTTTTCGTTATGCTTAATCAGCTATTATTAAAGCATTTCAGTTTTACATAACCATAAATATATATTTTTGTTGTAAGGCTACTAGTGGAACACTATGAGTGGTGACAGCTACACCCCGGCTATGTGGAATCCGCAGCACAGCTAACATGTGTTGGTAGCAGCAGTAAAGCTGTGAAGTATGTTTCATTTTAATCAGTTGACCTTTTTTAGACTGGAGAGCATTTTGCCGAATTCTCTGCAATTAGAGAACAACACAGCTTTTTTTCCCCAGCCATGTCTGGATGTCTGCATGGAATTCTGTGTCATTGTATTGTCATGCTGTGCCCTTTGCAGAGACAAAAAAAAAATAAGCTAAAATGTGAACAAAAGGTTTAATTTTTTTCTTGCCTTTTGTCTTTGAAAGCAAAAGCTATGCTTATGACAGCAGCGTGATACTCGCTTCATTTATGACCATATCAGTTTTACTGAAGACATGCCAGGCAGCTGATACATCTTTACTAATCATCGTATTATTGACGCTTAGAAGGTCTGTCCCATGATGTGTATTTAAGCAGTTCTGGCTGTATAATTGGAAGCGATCAAAGGCTGGATTCACACTTTGTTTTTGGCCTCTGTTTAATGTATACGCTGGGAAAAGCTCCAGACATATACGTTAAATAAGGGCTGTGACGGATGCCAAATAGTGGCCTCTGTTTAAAGGATACTTTGAGCTTTTTTTGTGATGGATCCATTAAATGGATACCATTATGGTGTATGTGCCACTGTTAGGTATCTGGTTAAGGCATCCATTGTCCATAGGCTATAATGGTATTCATTTACGACTCTTGATGAAGAGCTATTGAAAAGCTCCGTTAAACGGATGCTTAAGATGAATACCATCGAGTGTTATCCATCACCCATAGGTTGTGTTATTTAAAGGGAACCTGTCATGTCCCCTAATAGCACCTTAACTTTATGGTGCTGTGTGGACGTGTCAGGTTCTCGTTAATGGAAACCTGCTTTCAAACGACGTTCCTGCGAGGATTAGCATAGTCTAACAGTCTAGTCTTATATTTTTCCTTTATTTTATTTTATTTTTTAACACGCTTAGTGTAGGAAAAACCTTAGGGCCCTTTTATAATGCAAAATAAATGAGAACGAGCATGCAACAAGAGGTAAGGTAGTGATCCTATATCGTTCGCTTGGCGTGCATTTCCACCAATTGGGTAGATTTGATTGTTCATCCCAACATAAGCACGCCTCTAGTCAACCCTTGTACCTCCGCTTTCTATTTAGCAAATTGTTATAATGCCTGTTTACACAAAAAGATTTGCAGCTGGTGAACAATGATTTTTAGGTCCGCATGTAAAATCCAATCTGCGATAATTGTAATGATTTATTCGGTCAGCACACGTTTTTACACCTACCAATTATCATGCAGACCACTCAATGATCGTGCCATGTAAAAGGGCCCTTAGTGTGAACCCGGTCAAGAATCTTACTCTTCTTCCTGGTGCCCGGAATCCTCTACAATATTACTATATGTTGGTAAGGTTGATAGGAAAGTGTTAAAATAAACATCGACAAGGGAAATCCCTGCAGCCAGAAAGAAGTCTTGAAGCCATCTAGAAATTTACAACTGATGCCAGACTTGTTGTGTTTTCTATTTGTGTAATAGCCATCTCACAGCTTTCCACTGTACTGACTGGCTGTATTACATTGGTACAATCGATTATACGGCATATTAACACGGCATATTTGCACAGCTTATTACGCAGTGAATAGAACCCATTAATTTTACATCTTTTTTTCGCACGATTTCCGGCCATCAGGCACCAAAATGGGCCAGTACATCTACGCGAGAAACCTACTTATCCACTGAGTAAATGCGCAGCAAAGCAATGGGCCCTTCTGTGTATTCTTGTGTGCGTGCAAATATGTTGCATATTTGCACATGCAAAAGCCCACAGGAAGGGCCGAACTACGCATACACCCATGTGGACTAGCCTTAGTGTTGTGGAATTCAGTTTCCAATATAGTTGACCTGTCAATAAACCATCAATTGTTTTCACCACAGAACTACAAAATAATCTCGCTACCCAAGAGCTTTTTATCTTTATAAAGCAATTTTCCGTGCTTTTTTTGTTGCGGTGTGGTAATCCAGAATATTTGATGGAACTTTTGGTTTTAGAGAGTGGGTCCCTGATCAGAGGGCTTATACCCTCTAAGTGGATAGAGGCTGCGTGCATGTGCTGGGTCTGAAGCCGTGCAGTTTGGTGTAGCTTAGAGCATGTGTTATTGCTGGATCTCTTGATAAAACCATCTGGATAGACCTCAAGAGGGCTATCTTTGTCAGTTAGTCACACATGTGCTACAAGGTGACAATCCATTTAATCTGTTCACTGCAAGTCAAGAGCAAGATGGAGTGTTTGTGCTCCTCGCACCTGTTCTGCTGCTGGTTCTGTACAGGGCTACAACACAAACTGTTTGGGCAGCAAATGCCGCTTTGATCTCTGGCAGTCAGGCCAAAGGTTCATTTACTGGTTTGTCCAAGGAACTCAGTCCATTAAACACAGTATGCTGAGACAAAGCGATTAACAAGCTTTCAGCTGCAGACTCTCTAGATCCTTTTGTACAGCTTTTACGTATTGGACACAATAAAAAGCTCATATGAAATCCTCTCAATAGAGACAGAGTTTGCGCTGTTTACAAATTTTCAGTTTTTATTTTATTTTATTTTTTCTTTCACCATATTTCATTCTGTTCTCAGGTTTTCTGGACTACCATTCACTATGTCAAGGATAGATCAGTTACTCTAGACATCATAGAGTTGACAAGGAGGCTATTCACTAAGTAGCCGGAGAATAAGAACTTTAATAGATGTCAATAGAGAGCAGCCCAAAAATGTAGTCACCAGGAACACATAGGTACAGTGCTGTACTCCAGGAACTGGCTTAGACCCATGCTATATAAATATATACCATACATATGAATTTGAAGTCTTCTCCTTGTGACCTGTCTATTTTAGTAAATGTGTTTTCTCTAAAATATTTCTGAAGCATCTTTCCTTACAATCTATGTTGTGCCATTCCTGTGTTATTCCTCCTAGAAATTTATAAAATTTGACAACTGGTTGTTAACATTTCCATTGTCAAAGAGATCTGTCCATGCTGTGTGCTGCTGCAAACCCTGATTGGGCAGTCAGACTGTGTGGTAACACCCAGCTGACTATTTATTCACAAACTTCTAGGAGGACTAATAGAGAAATGGAACAGCATATATGCCCACATTTATCAAAAGTGGCGCCATTATAGCCAGTTTCCAAAGGTACATTTACACGGGACGACTGTCGGGTACATAAGCGCCCAACAGTCGTCTCGCAGCTATGCTTTTACACAGGAGCAGTGAGCGGTAGTCGTTCAGAGAATGGAGATGGAGTGAGACGGAGATCTCTTCCAGCTGCCCGCCTCCATTCACTCAAACAGGTTGTCATTCAGGGGCAAACGACTTCCTGTTTACATGGGTAGACAACTGCTTGGTTTTTAGGTGAGCTAAATCTTGCTCAGTGCCATGTCAGTGGCAGCGGGTTTCCAGCAATTATCAAGCAATAATCGCCCCGTGTTATGGTGCCTTCATACTTACCGTTGCGATATCGCTGCTTTTTTTAAACTCAATAGTCAATAGGTCTTTCTAATGTTGAAACGCATCGCACAAAAATCGCAAAGCACAATCTTACGAATTTTGTTTTTAACATTAGAAAGTCCTATTGACATCTGCGTAAAAAAATATCGCGTTTTAAAACGATATCGCGATCGCAAGGGTGAAGGTATCTTAAGGTAAACGTAGACTATTGATGTATGTTGTAAAACATTTATCAGTGAAATATCCTTTCTCTGCTAAATTGCGTCACTGTAATTAAGCTGAAATGACGCCACCGTTTGTATGCTAGATCTTCATGGAGCAGAGATACAATTATTTTATTTTTTAAGGAAAACTTGCATTCATAAATCCTGTTAAATCAACAAGCCGTGCCCACTATTCACTCCATTTACATTGCATACTGTAGATGGCTGTAAATTCTGCCGTAAATAGTTAACATGTCCCAAAGCAGAGAAGACGTTATTTGGGAGTAAAATGCACCATAATTTAAAAAGATGCAAATACATTGATAAATGTGGCCCGAAATACTGAGAAAAGATACTCCGGATTATTTGTTGGTCAATCAAGTATTTTGTCAAATAGATGAGTTAGGAGAGCTCACAGCTCGTTAAGTTCTAGTAGTTTGAGCTGTAATGTATACTAATTATAAAAAATGTACCAAGCACTTAGAAGGAGTTGTTGCTTTGCTGCACAACTCGGCATGTACTTATATCTCGGGCAGATATGCAAATGATTTGAGTTGTGGCGTGTTTAGATGAAACCGTCTTGCCATCTGAGGCCCTAAAAGTGGCTCCACCCTTTGCCTATAGAAAGTCTCTCGGAGGCTCCTTGTGTATAGTGACCTCTTTATCCGCTTGTGTAGAGCTTGTTGACCATTAGACATGCCTCTACAACTTAATCAAAGTCGTTTGCCCCGCTAATGGAGTTTGAGATGGCACACAATATTGGAATGCAAGAAGATAGGTGGTCATGTCGAGGAATTGCCAGCCACCTGGGTCGTTCTGACTGTTAGGAGGTGTTTGGACCAATGAATGCGTGAGGGCATGCACACAATGTGATTGGGTTCAGGGTGCCTTTGGCAGACCACCGGTAGAGAGGATTTTCTGATCGTCCAACAAGCACGGGCAGCTCCAACTGTTTCGTTTTTCACCATCCAGAGACAGGCGGCACAATTGTTACAGGCCTCTGTGTCTGCCGAAACCATTTCCAGGTTCTTGGCTAGAGGACATTTGGTTTCATGGTGCCCATTACGTGTACAGCCTTAACACTCATCTTCGCCTCCGTTTGCAGCGGTGTTGCTAACGATATAACTGGACTGCTATGGAGTGGAACTTGGCTGTCTTCAGCAATAAATACAGATTTAGATTGGGCACTGACAACAATTGTGTTTGTAGACCTAGAGGTGAGCTCCTCAATCCTGCCTTTGCTGTAGAGCGGCACACTGGGGGACCATTGCATATGACAGTCGGTCACCCCTAGTAGTGGTACAAGGGACAATGACAGCTCAGCGATTTGTTCAGGACATCCGGCAGCCACATGTGTTCTCTCCTGGCGGCTTCCAAGAGGCATTTTCCAGCGGGATAATACTCGGCCGCACACAGCAAGGATGTCACAGGAACGTCTCCACAACATTGTCACACTTCCGTGGCCTGAGCGGTTGCCAGATTTATCACCTATAGAACATATATGTTGCCATCTGGGAAGTCAACTTCGACAGCCTACGAGTTTGCACGATCTAGAAATTTAGAGGCTCAGTTACAGCAAATGTGGACTGATATGCCGCAGGATACCATACAGAACCTGTATGCTTCCATGCCTGCCCGTATCACATCTTGCATCCAAGCTAAAGGCGGACCATCAGGGTACTAGAGCCTTCATGCCCACCCGTATCACATCTTGTATCCAAGCTAGAGCCGGTACAACGGGGTACTAGAGTCTCCCTTCAAGGGTTCAGTTTTCTGAAATAAATTATCCTTTTGCTCTGATATTGTAATCAGTTATATCAACCTTTTAATCAGACATAGAAAGTTTTGTTTGACAAGTCCTTCGAGGTGTTTGATTATTTATTTTTTACAATGAGTTTCTATAGAAATAAAGTAGACTAGTTGTTTATAAAGGCCTTCATTCATGTAAGCTACAGTGTATAATTCAGGCTGTGTATACCTGGACTCTACTAGCAAGAAGCAATAGTTTGAGCCGCATCGGTGACATCCATGAGGGGAGATAAGTGAAAGTGTAGTGACAATACCCATGTTATAGATGTCTTCAGATACAATTCTAGCAAGACGTTCATGATTACAGGGTAATTTCCGAAAAAACAGCAAAGCAATGCACCTCTTGTAAGCTGAAGGACTGCCTGGCACAATAGTTGGTTTAGCTGACACACATTAAAGTGGCTTTCCGGTTATAAACTATTTATATCCTTAAGACAGGTCATCAATAGTAGATTGGCGGGGGGTCACCAAGGACTGCGCCTGAACAGCTGCGTGCCCAGGCCAGCATGCTCGTGCACTGAGCTGCTTTTGGCAGGAAGCCATTCATTTCAATAGGAACTTGGCCAGCAATACCAAGCCTCGCCACTGCAGAAAGAACGGAGCTGTCTGTCGCCAAAATCAGCTCAGTGCATGAGTACACCAACCTGGAAAATAATACAACTGGACATCCGCTTTAAAGAGGTGTTTCCATCTTAGACATTGGAGATATCCTCTGAATGTCTGATAGATCTGCGTCCTATATCTATCTTGAAAATGAATGTCACCTGAAAAGATCGCCATCCTCGAGCTAGATGTGGGTCACTGAGGTGAGACCCTGATCTATCGGACATCCATAGCATGATGCCCATGTCAGATCTATCATACCTCCCGACCTTCAAGGCAATAGTGCAGCTACTTAACCATGTGATCCTTCCAGTGGCTTTGTGTTCTGGTGCTGTTCCCGTGTCAAGCCAAGTCAGTGACAGCAGTGAATCGCATGCATTGATTTGTCTTCTCCTTTCTTTGTCCTGGATAAATGTACTGGAACAAACAATCCTCAATTGAAATGGAGATCATTATCCAGTTACAGGCTACAGCCCCAGGGTATCTCGCAAAGGAACCTCATTCACCTCGTTGCACCAGGAAGGTTAAAATCCGGGATGGAATCCAAACTGCTCAGAGCATCTGGAATGACATACTTTCCAAAATAAGCACATCTGATTTTATCTGTTTTACAAAAACAGGCCTTTTATTTCCATCATTATTTCATTTATTTACATTTCCCTACCGGGGGAGCATGGCATCGCATACCACAAAGTGTCTGATCTGGAAAACGTAAGGGGTTGTACCCACGTGTCAGAAAATCCAGCGTAAATTCACAGCGGTGGGAATATTTAGTGCAGATTGCACTCCCCCATTTCAAGAGTTGGAATTTGCCCTGAAAATACCTAACATAAATTGACATACTACGGATTTAAGCTCTGTACCTCATGCTCTGCGGTGGCTTTCGTGAAGAATTTTTCCATCCCATGTGGATGAGATTTTTTTTAAAATCCCGTCCACATAGCTTGTAGTGTAAATGCTGCAATTTTTTGTGTAAAATCCACAGCATTTCTCCCCCATGGGAATACTAATGCCCACTAAATGCTTTAAGTGCTTGCTGACTGTGCATGCTTAATGGTCATGCGGTTTGCCTAAAACCGTGTTGCCATTAACCATGCACTGTCCCAGTCAGTAAGCACTTAAATCAATAGAAAACCAGAGTTTACTGCGGCAGGACGACTGCATCTCGGCCACGCGGGGTGAATTCTTCATGGGATCCTACCCTATCACAAAAGTGCTTAAATGAAAATTTGTTCTTAAGCAAATGCAACCACCTCAAAAATGTGTCTGAGTCTGACATTTGATTGCCAGTTGATTTCACTGCAAGTACGCAGCAAAAGCCGTTTGTGTAACAAGTGGATTTCGGCTCTTATTTCACCCCTTGAAAATGCTGTGCAGTGGATTCCATGCAGAATAAATCCTCAGTAGAAGGATGACATTTATTCACATCTCATCCACATGCCCAGTACTGTAATTGGCTGCAGATACTCTGGATGCAAATCCACAGCTTTTCAGACACGTGTTGTGGGAGAAAAGTCTTTGTTTTAGGCACCATTTACATATTGCATCTAGGCTGGCAGTTTTAGCCATTGCAGCTGTCTTACTGCAGAAACCAGTTGCTTCTCGTCACTCAGTGGTGTTTGCTTTGTGATCCTGATTGCGTTGTGTGGCTTTTTTTTTTTTTTTTATCCCTCAGGCTGGATTCACACGGGCATATGCGTTTTTACATGTGCCTGCCGGCGCCATAAAAACACGTGCATGGGTGCACAAATCTAACGTTTAGCTCTGCTAAGCTGTCTTCACTCTCCCTCCTCCTTGCCGGCTCACCACCTCTCTCCTCCCCTCTGGCCGTTTGCAATTGGAGGGCGCAGAGCTAAGCTCCCACCCCCTCCTGTTGCAAACAGTCGGAGGGGAGGAGAGAAGGGGCAGGGAGTTTAGCAGTCACGCTGCCAAACTCCCTCCCACCTCTTTTCTCCGGCCGCTGTCATTGGCTCCTATAGGAGTCTATGCAGCGGCCGACGTATTCTGGGCAGAAAGATAGTCCTAGAACTATTTTTCCTGCCTGCGCTATATTTGCCGGCTGGGTGCTTTTACGCCGCGGGAATACGCCTGTGTTATCTGATGCAGTAGAATCGAATGCATCAGATGGCAGCGTATAATGTCCGGCCATGAAAATGGCGCCCAATATACACTCGTATGAATAAGCCCTTAAATTTTAACCTGCAGAGGATGAGAAATGGTTTTAGCTTATTGTTTTCGATAAAAATTAAGAGGGGATTTTAATTAAGACTTTGTAAGTTTGCCGTTTGTTGGCATAAGTTGGGCCAAATTTATTAAGAACTACAGCACTTTTAATTAATTTGGAGCATCTTTGGCTAGTCCCTATGCCAGAAAGGTAAATCTCCAACAACTAGGAGCTGAAATCTGCGCTGTAATTTACACCAGTCTTCAGGCTACGCCTTACATCAAGCACTGGTCAGGTTTCAGAAAATATCAGTTGTGGCGCAAAAAAAAAGTTGATAATCTTCACAAAATAGCATTGTGCCAAAATTTGTGACTTTTCCGCCATAACTCCCCCCTGGTACTCAGAAGGAATAAGGGGCTCATTCTTTATGCCACATTGTGTGATTGACCGTGGTTATAAAGACAATACATACTTCTCTACACGGCATGTGTTTATGTGTAATTGGTAACCAATCTATATATCGGGTTAAAAATTGAAACTTGCAACGCAATGAAAAGGATTATTGCCCAGTGACAGGAAGATTCCTTCCTATTAGCGGATAACTGTTATCTGCTCCATATTAGAGCAGTTATCACAAGTACAGATTGCTGAACATCTGTGCAGTTTAACTTTGTGGCTACATCATGCAGATTAAGCGAGGTTGTGAAGCGCCAAAGTCGAGGTAGCATGGAGAGATCCTCCGAGGCCTTCTGACTGGAATGTTACACTCTTGTTAGGGTTCTGTGATTACTCCTGCACCTGTTCATCTCTCGAACAGACCGCCTTGCTTAGCATTAAGTGAAAAAAGTGCTGTTTTTGTGCTTCTGGATTTTAAATCTGCCGTGATGCAGTGTAAAGCCCTTGAATTATGCATGACCATGTTCCAGAACCACAGTTGAAGAGCCGCCTGTGTCCTTGAGAAATGTTTACTGCAGTTTGGCGCCCCCATCCCTTTTGATCATCATCTTCAGAGTGTTTTTGTGGCACAAGCGCTGCAGGTGTTAGCTGTAAGTCATTAGGAAAATCTGAAACCAGTTCCATATAGTGTGCTTCTCGTGGAGGTTTTTTTCACAGTTGGTGATTTTTTTTGGGGGGGGGGGGGGGGGTCAGTCATCTTTGTTTTTTGCAAGAGATTGTGCTCTGGTTATGGCGTTTTTTGCTTTGGTTTTTTGCCCCGTAGATGTTCTATCATAAGCTTAAAAAAGTGACACAACTTTTGCAAACGGTCTTTGGTTAAAGACTTTTTCCTTTTGTGTATGCCTTTATGCATATCTAAGTTTCTCTCTGGTAACAGACTACAAATAAATTCTATATAGCGTGATCCTCTAGTCATATCTCCATCTGTCTATGGTCGGGTCCACATGCTGCAGAAAAATCCACAAACCTACCATGCACTTGCAGCAAAATTTGCATGTGTAACGTTGATCTTTCTGCTAATTTCGCTCCTCTACATTTTTCCGGAGTGTGGATGAGATTTCAGTCTCGCCCGTTTCGCTATTACTGTATTCCAATGCATTTTCTCATGCACAAATCCACACAGAAAATCCTCAGCATTTCCAGCCTTTGTAGACCTACTGTAAGGCATCATTCACATCAGCATTATGTATCCGTTATAAAAGTAAAGCAAACTGATGAGAAATGGAGGCATAATCTAAGTGTTGTTTTTTAACGGAAAAGTTTGACGTATCTGTAAAAAAAACGGACACTTTGATGTTTGTTTCCATTGTGCTTCTCATCAGTTTGTGACTGTTCCCTATTACTTTGAGCGTGTGCAGTTGATAAAAACTGATCTGTTAAATTGAATAAATAACGGATAGAAATGAAAGCCCCTCCCCTTACATCGGTTTCCCATGGACTTCAGTGTTTAAAAAAAGAAAAGAGAGAACAACCGAATCGACCGTTCTGTCATAGTTCCGTTAGTTTGAATGGAAGAAATAGCGCTGCAGGCTGCCCTATTTTCTCCATCTAAAAACAAGAACCATGATTGAACTGATGCAAACTGTAGTGATTGGAAGAGCTTCACCCCTTCACCCAATGAAATCAATGGGGCTTTTTTAACAGATCCATTTATTTTCATTTTTCTGGCCCGAGAATGGAACAGAAGAAAGAAATCCTAATGCTGATGTGAATTGAGCCTGATATGCATTTGGCAAATTAGCAAGAAGTGGACACTTGGAGAAAAGGCTGACTGCAGGATCAGACTGCACACGGGGTTTGTTTGTAGTCTGCTACCATGGAGATGTATCGGAGCTGTAGGCATAAAACATTTAGGGCTCACACACAAGTGCATTTTCTTTGTGTATTACATGTGTACTTTTTCGCATAGTACACAGTGCTGAAACCCACTAGACTTGCATTAGGATATTCAAACATGCATTTTTCACGTGTGTATTTTATGCACATGAAAAAATTGCAGCAAGTCTTGTTTTGGTCCGTATTACAGACCTAAATCACCTGTGTAAGTCTATGGCAGCGTTAAAAATACACTGAATATGCATGATGCACCCATATTCACTGTGTATGTACGCAATAAGGTGGGAGAAATCCCCTGGCCCTTTTCTTTTTCATGCACGTGAAATGTGTGTGCCAAAATCAAGTAACAAGGATCAAAATGCGCAGTAAATGCGTCTGTGAATGCGCTGTGTATTTTATGGACTTAAGCTGCCCATGCCTCTGTGAGCTCTTAGGCCAGTCTCGCACATGGCGTCGGCAAAATGGTGCGATTTTGATTGTGGCATTTTGCCGCGATTATACCGCCGTTTTTGGACTCGGGTTACTGCGTCTGACAGTGTTTTTAACACACCCCATCATTGTGATGGCTGAGGTGCATTTAAACAGCACAAAGAGGCTGCATAATAGAGCAAACGGTGCGTTTGAGTGCAGGTCTGTGAGTCCCTATTGAAATCAGTGGGAGCGTTCTACCACGATTACTGCGGCATTCAAAGCTCTACGGTAATCGTGGTCAAATGCGCATGTGTGAGAGCAAGGACACGTGGTCCCGCACTGCACATGGCTCAAACATCTCTGCAGCCGGTAGAAATGGGAACGCCTTTGAATTGGAGTAGAATCTTAAGAATTTGCAGCTATGCAGTAGAAGGGACATGAGATCTGTCATATTGTTCCTGTTGTAAAGTGATATTTTTCTGTAATGACAGTATATTAGAAGACTGATACTTAATTAAATGTAGACTGGGGAGAAGCATTACTCTGAAGCAGCGCTAGATTTTTATTAGCTTCAGCCATCTTGGTGGGATTTGTCTTTGCACCATGTTCTCTACAATGTTTACCCTTCGAGACGGTTGATGTGCAAAGAGCGCTTAGTCTGCAGCAGCCCTTCCCAGCCTTTGTATGTAGCAATTTAGTACTAAATGATATTGTATATTTAATTTCAGAAACAAACAATTGTCCAAAGCCCATCCTGTTCCCTAATGTTACAGGGAAGTATAATTTGGCTGATTCTGGTGCCAGATTGTCCTCTGGAGATGTGACATGAGACAGAGGAGCTGGGAGGGAGAGGAGAGAAAATACGATCTGTTTGGGCTGTCTGACTCAGAAAAGCCCTGAATGCTCATTAACAAGGACATTATTGGTGTAGAAATTACAGTGAGGATGACAGGAAACAGAAGAAACTGTATCCAGGAGAGACAGCAACAGTACTGGGATCTAATTTTCTTGTGCTTTTCTTCCCTTTTGTCTGAATTTTATATACAAGGGTCAGTGTGGTTATAGTGGTGGTATAGTTTTATCAGGTAAGGCTCTATTCACATCTGTGTTATGGTCGCGTTACGGCTTTCCGTTTCTCTGTTCCGTTTTTTGGAAAAACTGAAAGCAAACTGAAAAGAAGAAAACTGAAATTTTTCCGTTTCCTTATCTGTTTTCTTAGAAACCCTTTGAAATCAATGGAGGAGATTGATCTGTTTATTTCTGTTTGAATTAAGTTTCTCTGTTCCAAAACCGGAATAGAGAGGCACAAGCCCGCTGTACCCTAACGCAGATGTGAATGGGCCTAAGAGACCGCTGTTGGTGGAGTTGTGTATTTTTGCCATGGGACCTCAGCTGCACTCCGATAGTATTTTCAGCATTCTATGTATTCTAACCCTGTGTCCACACAAAATGTGTTTTGTTTGGGTTTTTTTGCTGGGCAAAATCCTCAATGAATCTGCAGCAAAAATCCACATTTGTTGTATGTGGATTTTGCTGCAAATTTCTTATGAAGCGCTGCGGAATATGTTGGCGCTATATAAGTAAAGATTATTATGATGTGCCATGGATTTTACCACATTCATTAGAAGGGGGGAAATCCAAGGTGAAAATGCGCAGCATAAATAGACATACTGCGTATTCTGTTCTTGGAGAACGGTGTAGGATTTTTGGTTTTTTTTTTTTCCTACCGGCAGCATTTCAGAATGAAACCAACATGGCTACCTACGGTGTATGTACCTGTCCCAAGAGTTCATGCTGCTTGTGGCTTGGGCAGTATAAATCTAGTGACAGGTTCTCTTTAAAATAGGAACTTACTGGCTAATAGACTATAATTTAACTAATAGTATTTTACTGGGCTTTACAATATTTTTTCCTGTCTTTATTTCAGTTTCCTCTTCTTCTTTTTTTGTAATACTTTTTACTGCAAAATAAACCACAACTATATGCAAAAAATATTACCACCCCCACCAATACCATTACTCACATAGTGCTGCAAGCTAGCTTCCATTATTATTATATACGACATGGTTGCTCTTCAGTGTCACTTTGATGTAGCGAAAAGCATATGAATACTATTCCTCCTTTCTCCCCTTCTCATTTTCTTCTCACTCAGAAGGCCTTGTGAACTTGAGGAGAAATCACCCCTGGCAGCACATCACATTCTCAGTATGCATAGCTAGGATGGAAAGAGCACTTTGGCTGTACCTAGCAGGGAAGCAGAAAATAATTTTGTGAGGCAAGTTGGGTAGAACAGCGACCTCGGGAAACGGATAATACAATCTGCTGGAGAACAAAATCCACAATGGAGCAGATTTACTATTGAAGATTTGTCACCACATTTATGAGGTATTTTTGACACTTTTCACATTGCCTCTGAAAAGGGACGTGGCTTTGTGGAAAGTGGGCATGGCCTACAAAAAATTGAGCCAAAATTTTGGCACAAAATCTGGTGTAAACGAAGGCGACTTATGGGTAGTTTAAGTAAGGGTAAGTTCTTATTAGGACAGTTCGTCCCCATAGGCCAGCTGGACATCTCCCTGTTCATACAAGAAGAGATGTACAGCCGATGTGCGAATACTTTTATGTTCACTGAAACCAAATGATCAGCTGACAAA
Source organism: Eleutherodactylus coqui (assembly GCF_035609145.1). Classification (NCBI taxonomy): domain Eukaryota; kingdom Metazoa; phylum Chordata; class Amphibia; order Anura; family Eleutherodactylidae; genus Eleutherodactylus; species Eleutherodactylus coqui. The sequence continues at coordinate 156,024,858 of NC_089841.1, forward strand.
TGACTGTTTGCATGTTTATTGGTCCTTTTGCGTGGCTTAATTGTCAGATGAACAGCCATTCACAGAAACATTCAGGTTGCTTGTCTTCTGCATCCAGCTGTTCTCTGCTCGGAGCGCTCAGCTGTTATTCAGCTGAGCGCTCCGAGCAGGATATGCAGAACCCAGCTGGACCGCTGTGTTTTTCATACCCCGGCTGTTCACGGAGCGCTCAGCTGGTATACAGCTGTGCGCTCCATGTGGAGTATGAAGAACACAGCTGGACTGCTGTGTTCTTCATACCTTGACTGTTTACTGAGCGGGATACAGCTGAAACAATAGTATCTGTGAACTCCTGATCAGGCTGTTTGTTCTCTTTTAGCACGCTGAAAGACCACGATCTGCGACTGCTTAACGAAAACTGCACGATGTCAGTGCAGTTACACACAACGATTATAATCATAATATATAGTTATCGCTCAAAAGACGGCTTTGAGCGATTTTTGAGCGAGAATCGTTGTGTCTAAATCAGCCTTTAGCTAGGGCTTTCTTACATTGTCCTTAGACTTAGTTAAGCATTTCCATTTATATTTTAGTTTCTTTGCTCATTAAACGTTTCCATTTTGTTCCCCATTGATTTCAATGAATTTTCACTAAAAATAAAAACATTTCATTTTTAATTCTGTTCTTTTTCATTTCCGTTTTTCGAACAGAACAAATAGCACAGCTGACTGTTAGTTGTTCTCCTTGAAAAGCGGAACAGCAAGATTTCTATTTTTAACGTAATCCTATTGAAATCAATGGGGAACAAAATTGAAAGGTTTAATTCCGTTTCTCTGCTCCTCAAACAGATCAGAAACGCTTAACTGGGCCTGTTTCTCTAACTGTAGTATGAACAAGGCCTTACACTGTCTATTACCCGGTATAAGTAAATCTGCCCCAGTAAGAGGGCAACATGGACAGCTTTGGAGTTAAGGTGCCCATACAGATCAATGTTCCAGACTAAAAAATATTTGTTAGGAGTAATTGGCTCCTAATCTGAAAACTTTAGCAGTCAAATACAATTTGTAGTCATCAAATGTAAAGAAATAAATTATAGAATGCTATAATAAATGTGACTTAATGTGTGGAGTGTCCTCCTGCATCTGCCATGCACAATATAATTACAACCAGCCCCCTCCTCCACACACAACACAACTACATCCAAACTGCAGATAAGCAATCCGCTCATCTACTGCTCCGATATATGGACATGCAGCTTATCTCCCCCTCCTTCCACAGGCAAGCTGCTGTTCTTAAAGTCCATCCAGTGATTACCTGCTCCTGGCAACATAGCTCAAGTTAGTTCACAAGGGCAGACGGTGCTAGGGAGAGAACCTAGAATCAGAGCGCAGAAAAAAGATCTTTCACATTACAACCATGAACAGCATAGCAGCCGGGCTAATCGCAAATGGCAACAAGATTGAAAAGTCTTGCCGCCATTTACAAAATTGTAGGTGCATTGGCGACCATTTTGGCTGCTTTTTGGAGGCCGCACATCAGACAAAAGTTGTCAATTTAAATAACACTATTAGCCAATATCATCAAAAATTTGTGGCTACATTGGCATAAAGATAGTTCACCAGACAACATTCATTCAGTGGTTGCGCAAAGAACAGCCATTTATCTACTGTGTATGGCCACCTTATTGTGCCAGCTGTGACCTAGTCTGTTATACAGTCTCTGTTTTTGGGCATAACAGCGATATTTGCTACTGGGATTCCAAAGTCCACATCCCTAAAACAAGGAGCTGGAGGACATTCTAAGACCTATATTTGGTTACTTTACCTTCATGAACTCTTAGTTAACGTAGAATGTAAAAACCATGGACCCCTTTGGGGGGGAAGGGTTTTTTTTTTCTCCTTTTCGCTTAAATACATGTATTTTGGGCTCACAATTATTTTTTGTTTCCCTCTGCTCACTTGCTCTCCTGAACATTTCCTGTCAGCTAATTTATGATCAGAACAGAGTTTGGTTTTTTTGTCATAAATCGGTGGATTAAAAACTGCAGGAAAGAGAGTAATTCTATACAGTCTGATGCTCGCCTAAGTAAATGACGATTATGGGCAACCATTGTACCATGTAAGTCTCTTGGTTTTTAGTTCGCCTAAATTCCCAGCAACTATTGGACCGTGTAAACAGGCAGTCGTTCGTCTTTGAACGACTGTTTATGCTAAATGCAGGCGAGCAGGCAAGAGATCTCTGGCACGCTTTTCCTCAAATCCAATGAGTGATTATTGCTCTTGTGTAAAAGCACAGGACAAGTTGTGCCGTGTAAGAGTACCTTAACTAGTCAGTCCAGCTTAACTGATAGATCTCCTTTTGACACTTGGACTGCAGTGTATATACATTGATATGTAGAAGCTGCAGAAGAGACCGTGCAAACTTCTTAATTAAACCATATTGCTAAAATGATTGTCAACCCAAAATACATTTGGCCTTTAACATCTTGAGACCTTAAAGGGATTCTGCACATATGAGCCCAATAAACTAAAGTTATGGGCTCACGGGAACTGAAGTGCAGATTCCATGCTTGTGACACTCATATTTGCCTTCCTTTATGTTCCCACGGTGTCTGCTTGCAAAACAGCCACTGTATGCATCTTGGGGACTACATAGACGTACGAGTATGATGATAGGACTAGTCCTCTTATTATGAGCACACTTCTAGGTAGTCCGCAGGACACATGCATGCAGCAGCAGCTTTGCAATCAAATGGCGAGGAAGGCAAGTATGAGTGTCACATCCCCTGATTTAACAATTCAGTTCTCATGAGCCATAACTTTAGTTTAGAGGGCTAATGGAAGCTGACAGATTTCCTTTAACCTAGCCATACACATTAGATTTATATCTGCCAAACCCACCAACTTCTGTGACACTGGACACTCTTCTAATGTGTATGGTGGACTCTTGACCCTCCCTAACTGTAGATATCCAAAAAAGGAGGATTGGGCTGTTGAATTTCTATCTGCCTGATCCTTCTATTTTTGGGAGATAAGTCACTCCCAGAGGTGTCTCTACATGCAAATCGCATGCATGCTCAGCCGTACATGTGTATGGACAGAGTGGGGGAGATCTCATTCACCCAACAGCTATCTATTGTACATGACCAGCCTTACCCTACTGTACAAGGGTTAATTGTTCAGAACCCATTAATGACCATTCTCCCTGTGTATGTTGTGAACCTTGCTGAAGTATTGATGATTGCTTCCTGTCTGCATGGCTCCCACCAATGTAATGCTCTTCCTGATGCTCCTTCTACCTCTGTCCTTTTTTCCTGTGTTCTCAGCATGGCTCAAGACCACTTTACACGCTTGAGCTGATGCATCCATTGAAAGTTTCAGCAGGACTGCTATCGCCTGTGGAGACTAAGGGCATTTGCCATTGCTCCCATCCCAGCATGCAGCAATCTACTCCTGTCAGAGGAAGCCACCATGCAGTGCAGAATCAGAGAGATTAGCCTAGGCCTCCATTCTTTCATCTCCGAGGGAGTTTTCTTCAGTCTGCAAATCTGCAGCTTCCAGCAGTCCTAACACGGATCCTGTTTTATTGATTGATTGTGCATGCAGGGTTTGAGAAGCACCAGTCTATGTTTCGAAGAGATCTCTATGGACCATAGGAGCCTGTTCCAAAAATAATTTGTCTCTTTCATGTATTTGGGTTCCTCTGGCTTTTATTTTATTAACCTTTTAAATACCAAGCAATGGTAAATGAGTGCACACGAGATTTGATGTTTCCAATAATTTAGGACTGGGCTATTCACAAAAGGTAAACTACTTTTGAGAGACTTGAAGTATAACTTTCTAACACACAATAGATCCCTGCAAGAATTGGTCATACATGGCATTCAAATGTGGTGTTGGTGTTTCTTGAGGTTTTACAAGCTACAGTGCAGGAAAAAAAAGCTGCCCTGACGTTAAGGCTATGGTCACAGGTTCTGAATTTGATGACCATGTAGGTACGGATCCTAATCCTCATAAAATTTGTTGACATTTTGTCTTCAGTGCACGTACATGGGGCTTCTCACATTACTTGTTTACATTTTTTTTTTCAATTATTGGAAATAATGTAACTAGACCCATTGCAAATAAAGAGTTCAATTTCCTCAACGCACAAAACTCGCGTTTTACCACTTTATGGTAATACAATGTCATGTTTATATGCAGAACATTAAAGGGAGTCTGGCGTCTCTGAACAGCACCATAAACTAAGTTATGGTGCTGTTCGAGGAGGTGACTGGGAGCTTGGGGATGTATTTATTATATACTCGCCCACTATCCCAATCCCACACTGTTACCTGGTGAAGGGCACTTTTGGCATGAAAATCTGACTCTTCAGATTGCCATGTGTGCGCTCTCCCATAGAAGACTATGGCAGAGCACGCACATGGCAATCTGAGCTTGTTTTTTAACTTTATTCTGTGATTCGGTATAATTATGGCAATATCAAATTTATATAGTGTTTTTTTGTTTTGTTTTTTTTAGTGCTACTTTTGACAAGTTAACTTTTTTAACCCCTTCCCCCGACCCACCATCTTTTGACAACCATAAATTTCTTTATTTTCTGCCAATAGGGTTATGTGAAGGCTTGGTTCTTATGTGAAAATTTGTAGTATTGATTGATACCATTTTTGGGCTACATATGACTTTTTTGCATGGAAACAGGCTGACCAAAAAAATAAAACTGTAATTCTATTGTTGTACATTAGGTTTTCTTATGGCATTTACTGGGCATGATACATTTTTTAATGTTAAAAATGAGAAAGGTGTTTAATTTTTTTTTGGGGGGGGGGGGGAATAACTTAGCTTATTGGACTACTAATTACTTGTTAGCCATTGCAATGTACTATCGATAGGTGTTCTGTTAAGCCTTTCCACCGACAGGGCTTAGTACACAAACAATCATTGTATCCCTAGTGACCTTTATAAAACTCCAGGCTGCAATGACCTATAAACGGCCACCTGCAATCTTGTTGGTGGTGAACCATTGGGGTGACAGTGGGAGCTGTCTCCCTCTGTTGGGCCATTTAAATTCTGACAGCAGCATCTAAATAGTTAAAGGGGTTTTCCAAGTTGTTAGTATATAAAAGAAAAATACTCACTGTGGTGGAGGTCCAGCATCTGACAGGTGACATCCCCTATCTCGTAAACCTGCCACGTAGAAGCCCCACTGCAGATTTACAGAGTGTCACTCTTGACATCTCTGCTGGCCTCCTATTGACTGCAGCGGTCACGTGGGTGAAGAACTCATGTAACCACTGCCGCCGAGTGAACGGAATGGCAGTGGCGGGAGGGGAGTGTGTAAGTTATTATCTCCAATCTCGCCAGGTATGCTGCAGGCTCGGCTGCATGCGCTTCCTGCGCACATGTACAGTGTTACACTGGTAGTACAGAATTTTAAAAAATGATGGCTTTCTTCCTAAACTAGTGCTGCAGCAGCGGTCCACTGGTTGTGTCATAATTTCAGCTTAGTCTTTTTCAGTTCAATGTAACAGAGCTGCAGTACCGGACACAAACCACAGACAGTGGTGGTGCTGTATTTGGAAGAAAGCTGCCATGTTTTTATAATCGTGTACAACCCCTTCTATGTAGGAGCTATAGCTTTTCCCTACTAATAAAAGGCTACTAAATAGTGATGAGCGATGCCGGCGGCGGGCAGGGAGCTGCGGGGGAGAGCGGGGAGGAACGGAGGGGAGATCTCTCTCTCCCTCTTTCCCCCGCTTCCCCTGCTACCTGCCGCAACTCACCTGTCACCCACGCCGGCACCCAAACCTTTTATCTCGAGCGGGCAGGTATTCGCTAAGGGCAATGCTCGCTCATCACTACTACTAAACATGTAGGGTTAGGCTCTGTTTCTTCATAGCAGGGGTGCACAACTCCAGTCCTCAAGGGACCCCAACAGCTCATGTTCTCTGGATTTCCTTAGCATTGCGGTGATGTAATTATTGTCAGTGTTCTTACAATGGGATATCCTGAAAACATGACCTGTTGGGGTCCCTCGAGGACTAGAGTTGTGCACCCCAGCTATATATGAATGTGTTGTATTGGGTGATCAGTTCACATGAACCATGATTTTTCCTGTGTTCTCCATCTTGTCACTTGGTTTCTATCTATACATTATTTTGTACATTTATAAACCTTGGGGATTTGGATTTTCTATAAGTTACAAGACTAAAGGGGGAAATAAAAATCTTCTTCAATCCAAGCGCTCCCAGCACTTAGGCAGTTACATTATGTGAGATGTTTATCCTTTCTTCTGAAGCTGAAAGAAAATTGAGAAGCTCATTTTCTAGCCCAGTTGGAATCCTTGATATGATTTCCCTGTACTATGGGCTTGGTTTTCAGTTCAAATCCATTACTTAACCCATTCAGCACTGGAAAGGCATGTGCAATGTGTTAGGACTGGGTAAATATATATTCAACCGTTTATATGGCGTTACCAAGTTGCACATTTTTGGGTTTTTCACACTTGCACACACCTAGCTAGTCCTGTCCGGGCGCCACAAGCAGGAGCAGAAGGTGTCAGTCATTCAGCAAGGGGTAGGGTTTGGACACCGTCTCGGGGTGACTTGCATATCGTGTGCTGAAGGACAAATATAATTTTAGGGGTACAGTAGTAGTTTGAACTGAAAATGATGTATGTATATACTGCTGTTTATCTCCCACCAATGGTTTGGGTTGTTTTTTGTTGGTAAATACTGATGACTGAGCTGGCGATGGAAATGATCTTTTGGATAGATTACTCCTTTCTTATCTGTCAGTATTCAATAGCATTGAAATATACAATCATTCAGATTACAGCAGACTTCCAGCCAGATACGACAGATCACATTGACCATCTACAGCTATTATGTCAGATGTAAGAATGTGCAGTATTAAGGCCAACAATCGGGCAACAGTTCTCTTATGGCCAGCTTTAGTGGCTAGTGCAAGGACTTGAAGCATGTGCAGTGTATTAGAAACAGGCCTACGGTGTCTAGTAGATGAATGTATAATTTATAAAACACTAAGCATATTACAGATCCTATGCATGAGTAAACGCCTACATTTGTGGTGTCAATGCAGTTTATTCTAGCACACTGCATCCACACTGGGAGAGAACCTCCGATTCCTGAATTGTGTGTCATTACATCCGCAACGTTGCCCATTGGAGAGCTCTTCTATCTTGCCTCTTGATGCTGCTCTGTAGGCCACTATTAATTCTTGTCCACATGATAAAACTATGATTTGGTCACCCCAAGAAATACAAGCATGAATGTGTAACATCGAGCTGTCTGTCTCACACATATGCTGTATGAAACTATTAATTACCTTGTGTGTGCTTTTTGTAAATATTAGTACAGTATGTTATCCAGCTTCTGTATTGTTCAGGCAGTCGTTGGGCAGTGATATGTGGCCATTGTTGGCCCACGGTTCTGCTACCTGAACAGTTAATGGTTGTTACCATAGCTGCAGAATTGCCAGAAGGGATGAGGACGTATGTCACCATATGCATTATGGGTATGGGGGTTGTATCTGGCTTTTTATATTTTCATTAGAAGATTTTATTTCTATGATAAGGCTAGAAATCGTTGATTTTTGCCAAGTGCAAATTGATCTATACTTATGTAGAACTGAGAAATCTATGAAGTATAAATATTGCTGTCTGATGCGATTGTCTCGATTCCTACACACCTGATAAGTTTGGGTTTATAAGATGGATGATGTCAAATGCTTTTCATACTGTAGTAGTCTATATACAATATTATTTTTAGGATCTTCCTGTTTTAATTTTCCAAGACCGATCTCACACATGCGTTCGCAAAACGCGGCATTTTATTGAAAAGTCTCATGGAATTTTATGAACACTTGTTACAGTGTTTGACAGCGTTTAACTTGGGGTGCGATAAAGAACTCTAAAGTACGCAAAAATAGAGCAGATAGCGCTCGGAAATCGCACATTGGAAACAGTGTTCGCGCTGGTCTGCGTTCCCCCATTGTTATCAATGTGAGTGTTGTAACACGATTAGCTCAATGTTTCAAACCCCACACTTATCGCAGTTAAAAAGCGGGCGGTGTGGGAGCAGCCTTAGTTGCTGATTTGCTAGCATTCTTGACTCTTAAATATGGTTTTATGCAGGCTATCTTCAGCCATAATAATGGGAAATGCGACCATGTGTGCAAGTTGTACATCACTTGTCGTATGATAACAAATGGGCATATTAGTTGTAAGCGACTTGACAGTGGCCAAGTTCTCTTACTCCTCTGCCAGTCGTATGCAACACAAGCTAGGGTACATGGATGTACACCAAGTAAATCATGCAGCCTGGCAGCTTGTAGTGCTGGAGCTGCCTGCGGTCCAGGGCTCTATTGCCACAGGTGCATTGGCACGGGCACCCACACAGATGCAAATTCGCTTCCTGCAAGGGAAAGTAGCAGGCGCAATAAGGGGAAACTGAGCCCATCTGTATTAAAAACTACATGCTGGAAAATGCCAACTGCTTCCAGGCATGCTGCATGCTTTATACCCCTATTTTTAACAAATGCTATTTTTCTGCACGTGATTTAAGAGACTATCCAGTTAAAGCCAGTTTAAAGATTTACATTAGGGCACTGCATAGTCTTTTGATTTAATGTTCTTTAAATGCTCCTTTACCTTGTCAGCAATGTAAAATGCTCTGGCACCTGAACTGTCCTGCCGGAGGAGCAGCCCTTAAAATCCAAAGCTGTTGACTCTTGCAAGACAGGTTTGAACCTTTTTAGCCGTGATTGTGCTAAAAATAAAATAAAATGGTAGTCTAGTTGCAAACTATTGATAGTTTATGATGGCTGGGGAGACGGAGGAGCGCAGATAAACACCCGCTTCAGCCGCAGGAAGGGGGCAGTCCATGTTGCCAGGACCTTCCAGGACCTGGAAAATGTCTACTAATTGGGAGCTAGGGGTGTGATAGGATCGTTCCTCCATGGAAGCCCTGTCAAACCCCTAGCTTCCGGGTGGTGACAAGATACAATAATCCCCTATCGTTATTGATAGGTCATCAATAGTAGATCTGCTACCCAGGAGCCCTGTCAATTAGCTGTTCGTTGTGTCAGTGCATTTTGCAGGAAGCAGAAAGCTTTATCCCCACTGCCCTGGCTAGACTTTGTATTACAGGTTTAAGTTTTTCTATTGACATGAATGGGAGAGAGCTGCAATACCAAGCCTGGCCACTGCAGTTGGAATGGAGCTGTATGCTTCCTGCAGGAATCTGTTCAAAGCACAAGCACTCTGGCCTGGAAAACAGCAGGTCAGTAGGGGCCTTGTGTGGTGAACTGCCACAGATCTACTATTGATGACCTATCCTAAAATAACTTGTTGCTGGATAATTCCTTTAAGGAATTGCTAATTTGTAGATACATCTCTTAAAGGTGATAAGGTTGCCCAGTACAACAGCTTCGCTTAATTTTAAATGGGTTTTCCAGTTGTAACTAATAAAACCTTAATTGTCTAACGAAAAATGTTATACAGTTTTAAACTATTTCTTTCACTTTCTCACCACTTCAAATCTGTGTGAAGTTAACCGAAACAGTCTTGTCTTGACACACAGTATGTATTACTAGCCTCAAAGCATATGTGAAAATGTATCTTTTGTCACCTTCCATTTTTCATCTTGGGCTACAGTTACTCGGTGACATCACACTCCTATGAAGCCTGGACATTTCCTCGGGAGGGAAATCATTGCGGTCAGCTTGTGATGATCACACTGTGCAGCTTTAGCCTCAATCATTTATGTATAGTCATCTAATATTTAATTTTTTCTAAATATTCACTGAGGGATTTTCTGTCTTTTGTAAATATTCAATGAATGTTTCTGTTGTGGATACATTAGTACTGGGCAAGTTCTGTGGATGCAGCTTTTCTCTAGTGTACTCACTGTCAGTACGGAGGGAGAAGAGAAGGAAAATGGGACATTTATACGGTTGGGTTGTCAGAGTATGGAAAACCTAGTCTGATGTGCCAAGTCTTTGTTTTTGAATATAGTAAATTGTATAATTTTCTTTTAAGATACTTTATAAAAGGCAGATTTACTAAAGAAGATCCATTTACATGCCACTAATTGCCATTAACGCTTTATTATTTTCATTTGCATTTAAAAGGGCCTCCAGGAGCTGTTTGCAGAGCCCAGCATGTGATTAGTCACACACCCAGCTGTGCACACAGCTGCATTGTTTTTGTTGGGGCTGTTGGAAGAATACAACGTAATCTCCCAACTCCTGTGGAGAACGCAGCACACGGTCTGTTGAGAGATACTTTATCGTTCTGCAGCTGGACCAAAAATTTTAAGTTCACCTTAAAATCATCGTTTAGGCGACAAGTGCACAATGCCTCCGTTTACATGTAATGATTATCGCTCATCTTCAGTCGTTTCTACGAATTTTGATTGATAATTTTTGCATGTAAATGGGTCTTAATGCTGTCTGTTAGATCGGGCTCACACAAACACCATTTGCATTGTGTATTATGTGCGCATGATACAAAATATACGTATGTGTGAGTGGAACAATGAAAATCGATGTACTTTCATTGACACCGTTTACTGTGTATGTTATGCGTGTAAAAAGCATGTTCTAGTTTACTGCTTATTACGCACGCAGGAGCACTATTATTCCCAATGGGTTCGTTCAAAACGCAGTGCATGCGCAATCACGTTGCAGATGTGCAGTATTTTTTTACTTATGCTGCTAGGAAACTTGAGAAAGAAATTGAAAACAAAGTAGAAACCAGGAATCCAGTGCAGGATAGCATGAGTAAAATACGTTGTACATGCGCAGGCATGTGCCAGTAACAATGACCATACGCAGGGAATAAGGAAGATGGAACAATACCTCTGCGGTGCCACCTATTGGATGGCAGCCTTCCTGCAAATCTATGTCCGACCCTTAGGTATTGTTCCATTTTCCTTACTTGCATATATTTCCGAGAGGGACATGCATGGCCTTATAAGTCTCCTCACACACCACCGAGGTGCTCTCCTCAAGGATAGATGATACCCCTCCCGACCCACATCATAGGCCTCTCACTAGCCAAGCCAGAATCCTACTGCAGACTGATGAGGAGCAAAACCCCCAAAACAGCTGTCTGTGTGGATTCTAGCTTGGTTTCCAATTCCCAATCATTGTTATAAAGACTTGTATAAAGGGTCGGACATTGATTTGCAGTAAGGCTGCCATAAGGTGGCGCTGTAGAGGTATTCCACTTACCCTTATTTGCATATATTTCCCAGCGGAGCATGGGTGGCCATATAAGTTTCCTCACACATCTCCTAGATGTCTCCTCAAGGAGAGATGATATCTTCCAACAATACACAGAGCTATGGAGTTCCCTACGCTGGTAAAACACTGCAATTTCCCACAAGACACGCAATGCCAATAATCCATTGATTTGTATTGGACCACTCACACCAGCATTTTTTTTTCCACACGTTTACTACTTGCACAAAAGATATCGCAGCATGCTCTATCTTGGTGTGTGTTACGCTTGCTTACATGCCAAGATGGTGCGTGGGGATTGGCAGCACGCGTATTTGCGCATCACACAACGGCACAGATAGTCAAGTAAACCTGGCCTTAAAATGTGCAAAATATATCACCGTGGCTCTGATGAATGATAAGTTGTCTAATAGAGGGTCTAGACTAATAGCCCCTTTCCATAGAATGATTGATTCAGTTTATAGCTGGTTTATAATCTTCAGTGTAAACACAGCCTGTGACTGAACGATGAATAGTAATTAGTTTCCTTATCTTCGTTCCTTCAGTTTATGTAGGCATACTAATATGACAATCGGCCCATGTAAACAGGAAGTCGGTCATCTATGAAGGACTGCCCGTTTACTGCGAATGGAGAAGGGCAACCAGAGCGATCCTTGGCCTGATCCACCTCCATTTACTGAACGATATCGCTCCTGTGTAAAGGGACTCCGAAAATTACTCTAAAATTGGGCGCACAATGTTCCATTTAGGTCATGACCATTTTTTAACGCACAGTAAATGTGTCCCAAAGCATGTTCCCCAATTTTTCTGGCACAATTTGAACCATTAAATGGTCGAACTCCCAATAGTAAATCTGCTGCGCTGTATGCAGCTATAAAAGACCAGGACTACAGTAGTTAAAGAACCTTGTCATATAATGGTGTACATGGAAATATTATGGGTCCATAGGCGTTCCTATTGCTGCCACGCACATAAAGTAGCCTTGGTCAAGTAGATCTAAACACACACATACATGAGGTAGAGAAAAATGGTTGCCAAATACATCAGACATCAAGGGGCTCTCAGGCTGAATATACAGGTGTATATAATGACCGTTGGCTGAAAATGGTGGATTGTGGTGACCAGCAGGAGTTCTGATTTGCGAAGTAATAGTTATGTAGTACCAAGCCGCAATATAATAATCGAGGAGGATTTGTCTGGATGTCACTCCAGTATATGAGGATCTTTATCTTTAACAGAATTCCAGAGCCACATGGATGGAAATGTACTAAAGCCATTGGGTCCGAGGCCAAGAGAGCTGCTCAATTGAATAATCATGTTCTGGTGCACCGTGCACAATTCCTGCTAATGCCTTAAACAGTGTTATGACTTTCCCAGTTACTTGTCCAGGGCTGGCTCTTGCACAGGCTGATGAAACAAGACCTTACTGTGACAGGGTGGCGGGAGGAGGGGAAAGATGGTGTTTTGGATGCTGAGACAAGGCCCCATCCTTTTCAAGCTGGCAAAGATTCCTCCGTGGGCATCCATCACTAACACTGCACCTCGGTCAGCACTGCCAAGAATTTCTCGCACCTGGTATTAAATCAGCCAATGCCTTCCACCTCCTGCTGCCTGCAGTTATGCTCCACGCAGCACAGTTCTATGCTTGTTATTGCAATTTTGTGGAGCTCTTTTGATTTACAGCTGTTTTTACGACCGTTGAGACAGCCACAAATTGAGGAAATCTCATAAAACAGAGAGCAAACGTCTCCTTCACAGCTCAGGCAGAGTTCTGGCAACACTACTTTATTCCACTGAGCAGGATGTGTAAACAATATTGAGTCTCCCGAGTGACTGTATCAGTACAGTTAAGTGGTAACAGCTTGAAAAATGCCTTTCCCCGAATTAGAGGTAAAACTTTCAATGGGCCCCCAGGCTAAACTAAATTGGTGACATTTTGCAGAAGGAAGAAAGGGATAATCTTATGCATATAAATACAGAGGGCAAGAGCTGGAAAGATGTCAGGGCTTAAACTGAACTTAGGATAAGCTATGGGAAAGGGGCCAGTGCTGGATTTGGACCCTTCTGTAATGGATCCTGCACATTTCCTTCCAACTCTGATCTTCTGTGCGTCCAAAACGCCTTTTATGGAGTATCAAGGGACAAAGCAATCAGAAAAAAAATATTCTTATGTTCCATTTAAAACAAAGCTTATAGTTTATATGAGATAATTTGTGCTATAGGCACTTTATATTGAAGAATTCATCTGCATGGTGGAGTTCTAGTCTGGTCTATGTCTTCCTGATGTAACCATCAATCAGATAAGTCCCTGCTCTATTGGGTATTATATGCCTTGTTCCTATTGCTGCTGTGCTATTGGTATAAATATCTGTCACCACCTTTTACCATCTAGAGACAGTCTAGATTGTCTACTGGTTCTGGACGTGAGGCCACCATTGTCAGGTAGGGTTTTCCCATATTAGTGTGATGGGGTAGAGATTTCCTTTTTTCGTGTTTACAGTTTTGTTCTCCACGTTTTCAAAACTGTGTGTATATCCATCCTGTTGGACATCATCTGATTCAGAAGATGTGTATTGGTGTTTGGCTCGGACATAACACTGGGTTTCCATATATCCATTGTGTCCGGCCATTGTTTTTATGCCAGAACCAAATACAACTGAACGGGTCCAGCATCCATAGCAGGACAGTAAAATGCTGCATGCAGCATATTCCAGCCAATGCAGCGAGGCATCCAGCATCAATCATGATGATCCCGGATGCCTTGAACGTTTTCAATGGGATCAGTTTCCCTCCTGTATTGTACTACCAGACAGTCGAATATATGGGAACACAACCATGCACTACATTGTCCTTTTCCTTGCACTTTGTCCCACAGTTATCTGTTCCTGTATGAACGGTGCTCAGTGTTTGTTCTGTATAATAGACAAGCAGCATATAAAGTCTTACCTCCTGTGATTAATCAGTTCTCATGGCACGGTTGGGGTGTTAATTTATACAGACAGAGGACAGACCGCCATGACAGAATGTGACAGCTGCTATATGTCATAAGGTCACTACATCTGAGCAGTAATACTAATTGGTGCATGTAGCTAATCTCCTTTTAACTGTCACGGTGTGTAAATGATCTGAAACATTACTATGCTGCTTTGTTGCAGTTTGCCCAATAAAAATGCTGGTTTTGGGTTTTTGTTTTTTCTTTTTTTAATCTTCATTGCAACAATTCTATAAAATATTACCGCATAGGATGCCATGGACTTTGTTTTAGGAATAACCCTAATTCAGCATGGTCTGTCTTTGTTACAATCCACATCTGCTCTCAGCATTTTTAATGAATTAGGGTGTTGCCCTTTTATACGCACTGTATCCACTTTCAGATGCTTGTGTATTCCCATTAGGCCTCCTTCCCACGAACGGATTTCCGCCGCGTAATTCGCGGCGAAAATCCGCTGCGTTGCCCGCTGCTATTAGGTTCTATTGAACCTAATAGCACAATGCTCACGATGCGTAATTCCACCGCGGAATTACGCACCGCGATTTCTCCCGTCCTCACCCGCAGCATGCTCTATTTTCTGCGGGTGAGGACGGGCTGTACGCACTGACGGCTTCCATTGCAGTCAATGGAAGCCGTCCGTTCACGCTATCTCCCGCTGTAACCAGCGGGAGATAGCGTGAAAAAACGCTTTCCCGCCCACCGCCGCGCGTCATCTGACGCCAAATGACGCGGCCGGCCGCGTCACGTGACACGCTCGGTGACGCGGCGGTGGTGGGCGGTGACGGGCGGTGACGCGCGGCGGTGGGCGGGGAAGCGATTTCACGCTATCTCCCGCAGGTAAGTATAGGGGCTCTGGGGGGCGCCGTGACGGGCTTCACAGCGGAATATTACGCGGCGGAGCCCGTCACGCTCGTGGGAAGGAGGCCTTATGGCTCTTACAGAACTGAAGGGACGCCTTTGAAAGGTCTAGACTGTGGGACATGTCTGCTGTTGTTTCTGCATGTGTATCTTCCACATTTATGATGCATGCAGTATGTCTACTGGGTCTAATTAGTTGTTTGACGCACAACATATCAAATGAAAAGGAAATACCAATGTGAGACAAACAAACGCTGCTGTAGTGGAGAAAACTTTGTGTTATGATCCATGTGTTTTCTTTTTGAGTATGGAGGTAGACACTTTGTGCATTTTTATTCAGGAGATTGGATCTAACATTTTGGATACCCTGAAATTACAAAGAACTTTCTTTTTAATATCTATTTCTAAGAAGCTTTGCAAATGGAAAGCTTCTCCAGCTAAATCTAAAGTTGTATTGTGGAGTATCAGCCACATCATCTTCTGCTTCCGTTCCTCTTATTCACTCCATATGCCATGTCTGCCCTGATAAATACAGAGGCTTTGCCAAGACTGCGCTGGGAAGCTTCTTGGCTTTGCCAATCCTGTCTGGTTCTCAGTTGAGGCTGATGTTTACTTGTTGACTTCAGCTGATCGAAGCCAAACCCTGAAGAGCAAATCAATGACCACGGTCTTCAGGGAAATGGGATTGACTTTTCCCCTAACATTGCTATTATTATGTGAAACCTTTGAGGAACTTTCTGCCGCTGCTGGGTTTTTCTGCTAACAGGACATCTGGTCTATGTTGACCATGTAACATTATATACAGTACGTAAATGTACGTGCTTTAAATGTAATGTATTCTAATTTGTCAGTACAGCTGAATTTTCTCTTCAGTTTGTTTGAAAGTTGAAAATCTTTCCCCCTTCAAAATCTGCAGCATGCATTTCTAGAAAAGCTGTCTGGTGTTAGAGTTCAACCCCTGCAAGTAAATAGAATTGAGCTATAATACCAGAAACGAACTATGAACTCAGTGGTGCTGCTTCTGATAATTAAAAATCTATTCTACAGTGTCTGCTAGGGTTACACCATTGTTCAACTTTGAGAAGACTTGTTGTTTGGTAGCGAAGTGCATGTAAGAGAAATTAGGATGATCATAGGGGTTAATGATGTAACGGTTTTCATGTTAAACTGGTAAATCCAATACCACTAGTAAACCACGGGTAAGGGCTCACTCACATAAGCGCGTATGTGGCCCGCACATAATGCAGTGCTAAAAGGCCATTGATTTCTTTTGGGCTACTCACACCTGCTTTATTCACACCTGTATAAAAAAGCAGCATGTCCTATTTTGGTGCATATTGTGCATCTATATAGGCTATGGGGATTTAACATATGCAGCAAATACGCATGTTACATGCTTACTTACTGTGTACTGAGTGAGCCCTTACAGCACTACATTGGTCACTGTTGTACTTACTGTAGGTCTTGATGACCATGTCCACCTACCATTTAGCCATCAAAGTAGCTTTCTAGTAAGCTCTATACAGCACATTATCTAGCTTTTGGGCTTAAATGATACATATGCAACCTAAATTGCCATTTATACATATTAACCAGACTTCTGATGGTGCTGAAAGTACCCACTATGAAGGAGCAGCTCCAGAACTGAACGTGGAAGTTTGTGATAGAATGCAATTAATCATCTGTATCTGTTTACCTTGTGTTGTGGTTGGGGAGCTGTAGCACAATATACACAATGTTGTAAAACAACTCCCATCAGTTTAATATTTCACCATTGCTAATTGTGTTCTGTTTGATAGCTCAATGTTGCACCCTTGAGGCCAATAATAAAAAAGCCGCTGCATAGAACAGAGGCTGGCTTTGTTTTAGAAGGAAACATTAACAAACAAAGCATGATTTTTTTTCCAAATCTTATATTTAACCAATGTGAAACTTGTAAACTATCTGAAGTGAATAGAAATAAATGCATATTGTGATCTTAAATGTAACCACTCTCTCTTTTTCTTTTTGTTAGTGCTCCAATGTTGGCTCTGAGATACTCTTTGCCCCAGCTGCGTCCGCAGGTAAGCATGTCTCAATTAAATTCACCTTTAATAACTGTAGCGCAGAATGGACATATTTTTTGCATGTTTTGCATATATTACATGACATAATTAGAACTGAAATGTCCTCTTTAAAATGTTGTTTTCTTATATTACGCACGGTGACTAATTCTATACACAATGTTGCTTGGTGGTGATGTAGTTTAAACCTACAAATAAAATTTAGGGTGGGAAGTTACATTTTATTGGTGGAAGTCTATGATTGTATCATAAATGGTGATATGACCAATGCAATGAATGAATGGATCCTTGACCTCCTGCAGCCCCCACGCACAGGAGGCTGTGTGTTTTGCATTGTTTCCTCTTTCCCTAACAGGTCAGGCATTGATCCTGGGGTCAAACTCTTCTGTTTGAACTTAATAAACAGGGAAGACCTGGTATGGCCCATAGGAAGAGCTCCAATCCTCTATATATGGTAGTGCAGTTACTTACTAGATCAGTCAAGTAGATGATGGGACATATATTTATGTTCTTTTATGGTCTTTTACTCTATTTTACATGTCTGGGTGACTTTCTTTGTGTTGTAGAACTATGGTGAGATTTCTGGTAACAAATATTAGTATGTATGTAGGCACAATAAGTATCTTAGGAATTTCCAGCTCCTCTATATGGGATCCTATTTATCTAGCAGAAGTACAAAATCTTATCCCTATATTCTGACTTGTTTTCTAGACTAGCTGTCTGTGTCGTCTTTGTAGGCCTGAGACAACCAGTACTATTGAGAACCTCAGTATCTGCAAGGCCTCATATACAGTACACAGTCATTAAAAAGCAAAGCCCCGTGAATGCTCCGTAAACGATACACTAGCGTTTGCCAAGCTTCACAAATGCTCTATGAAGCTATTGAAGTAAATGAGGAAATCAGCGCTGATTGCACATGAATCTTGTAGTCTGTGTTGGTTTTGTCAAGAATCAAGTATTCATAAAAATCTCCCCTCGCTGGGCCAGAACACCAATGTGTTATAAGATGTGTCCCTATGGTGTACAGCAAGTTGCCTCTATTAGGGCTTTGGTTTCAGATTCTACTCTTTAGGTATGTGCAGACGAGTCGGACCCGCCGCACATTTTCTGTGTGGAAACTACTCCACATTTATGCCATGTATGATAATACACTTACAGAAATACTAAAGCTAAAAGCCATAGCACACAACCCGTCTCCAAGAATTGGTCTGCAAGGGAATGATGAGCCGTGCTAATCCACCCTGCAGTATCCCAGACATCAGAGACACTTATTGATTCTCAGATTAGTGTTTTCACCAGTGCCAAACCTTGCTCTGCTTATGAATAGACATAGCTCCAATACCCAGGAGATAATACCCCCTCAGTTAATAGATGCATGCGGAGCAATAGTTATCTTTCCTTACATTGTCACCAAGCAAAGCATGACATGAAAAGGTGAATTTTTGTCCACATGTAGGATGATTGGTTGCATCCGAGGACTTACTGCTGTTCCTAGTGGTTACATATAATTTATTATCATTTTTAATACTGAAAATTCATTAGCCACCCCTTGGCATAGAGTTTACATTCTGGCAACCAACAGGACCCTTGTTGCAGGTTGGGCAAAAGTAACCCACCTAAACTGCAGCAGCCAACCGTCTGCTCGCTGCACGGGGTGTTATACCCGTCCTGCTACCCTTACAGAAGGCAATCTGTCCAAATCTGACCAACAACGTAATTATGTAACTGCTGTGATGAACACCTTCCGACGTTGCAGATTTCTTTAAACGAGTGTAATAGTTATGGTTTTCAAAGTAAAACAGAAAAGATGGGGAAAATAAAGAGCAACCGTTGTACACAGTCCTAAATAAAGCCTGTCTCTGCCTATAGAGTCTTACCTAGTAGTGAAGAGGTTAAACCATCTTGACTGCTCACACTGCTACACTGCGTTGCCATGAGAACAGGATGTATGGGACACTTGCCATACAAATCAAGGGTCTTAATTAGCAACTGGTAGCTCATCTCCTCCTGGTTTTAGGTTGTAAGCCTTCACTGTGGTCACATTTATCTCGCATTTTCCTGATCCTCCCCAGCAGACTCAGAATGATCGCAGTGTTATGTTAATAATCGATGGATTAATAGCACTACCTGCTGCCCCCTCTGTTTCCCCATAGATGGATGTGTAGAACATCCTGCTTCAATGTGTGATGTACATTTTCTAACACCTTTATAATCAAAGCTGTTCCTAATTGTTATGTATTGTGGACGGATGTTGCGGCTGCCTGGACGCTTTGGTGGACATCAGTAACGCCATTTTCCCACCAGAACTAGAAACATGACTGCTGAAACAGGATTGTCAGTGTCTACAGAAACCACAACTAGTTTTTATATATGTTCTCCATGATGATCGTGTACTTTATGATGATTGTGTAACTAGTATCTTTAATATGTGGTTATTTGCAAAATGTGTTTAAAATGGTAAATATTTGCAGAGAAGGTCATGAGGATAAATGATAGCTATGGGATGATTGCTGAGCAGATACCTTGTTTCTAGGCTGATTGTACATTCACAGGTTGTGTGTAGCAGTCCAGAGATGTCTTGTTCTAAAGGGATATTTACACAACACCCAATAGGTCAACTGAAAAACTGTTGATTGTCGATTAAAATTGCTTGTGCATACGTACAAATCATTGCTCTCAGCCATCCCTCCCCACAATCACATTTTTCCAGAGCTTTTTTGATGGTTTTCTGGATCCTTTAAAAATGGCCGCTTGGTTCAGGTAGCCGGCTCAAGGTTGACTCAGCCTTCCAAGGTCAGTAAAATGAGTACACAGCTTGCTGGGGGTTGGGGAAGGCAATGGCAAACCACACCACAAAACAGCCTGCCAAGAAAACATAGCGATGTGACATCACCCTAGGGGTCAGCCATGACTCAGTGCTTGCACGAGTGGACTTGACCTTACTATGTGTCATGCCAATTCTGGAAGAAGGCCTTTTTTATTACCTGAACCATTAAACCCTTTTAAGAAGTTTTTGTGCGCCAGTAGAAATAATGTAAGGATGGTATCACGTTTTCACTGTCTGAGACTTCTTGGGGGTTCTGTGGTCAGATTTCACTTACCCATGAGCAGTGGTGCAGTGTTTCCTAGATCCGGTGCACTCAAGTCACTTTTGTCAAGCAGTTAAGCCCCGCATGATATGTGATCCATTTAGTGGGACATGTATGAAAGGACTTCTTCGGATCCTGGTATTTGTAACTTGTGTGGTGCTTCGTAGTAGAAAAGAAATGACCAGTATCATTGTTTAAACATGTTTGTTTTTCTAATGTATCACCTTGACCCCAGGGAACACAATATTATGTAGTTATACAATGTATCTTATTAGTCATCCTGTCTTTGCCCATAATGGTCCAATAGATTGATAGAGGCAAACCATTTGGTAGTTCTAGTCTCAATGTATTGCCTCCTTGAAGATGTAGCTTGTAAAGCTCTGTACATCTGCTCAGCTATACTGTAGGTCCGTGTATCTATGCAGTATTTTACACGCTGACAATCATAAATATGTTACACAGACCTGAATTATGAAATCTTTGCAGTATGACACACAGCCCTAATATTCCTACAGCCGGCTTCTTGCTAGGCTCTAAATAATAGGCAGCCGCATTACAGTGAACAGTAATTGCTTCAGGAGGTTTGCTGCTATCGATCTGTTGGTAGGAGCTCAATATGTGCAGCAGGGCCGTGTTCATGATTTAATTGCTGTGATTAATAACTCACTCAGAGGGCTAGATTACAATCAATATGAATAGTAAGTGACAGCCGGCAAGTCTTGCTCTTTCTATACATGGCTTTTGCGGTTTGTCTCCCTGTCTGCCTTAGAAGCAGCTGGTAACCCCTCCACTACTGGATGGATTGTCAGGGTGCAGTCCACTGATGGCTTACAAATTGTGAATAGTGGCACATCACTTAACCGCTATTGCAGTAGTCGTAATGTGGATCGCTAGGATGCCGCTGTTGTAATAAGGTTAATGATTTAGAGTCTCCAGAGTGCTGCAGAAACACATTTCATGATTTGTTTACTTCTGTGGATCAGATGCAGTTGAAAGAACCAGATTTCTTCAATATACTTAATCTAATACCTATCACCCTGGAAGGGATAAATCCCTGTATGTAGCTGTCAGTTGCATCCTCCTGTGGCTCATGCTGTCACAGGCTTTCACAGTATGGAGATATATATATACAGTCTCAGATGTTCCCGCTGCCCCAGAGCATCTTCTCTCTTTCCCCTGACGTGCTGCTTAGCTGCCTCCATCAATTTATCTCTGTCTGCAGCTTGTCCTGGCCATCAGGCTCACACCGCAGGTGCTGAATCCCTAATGTGGGGGTGGGGGGTGTCTTCTGAAAAGCTCTATGGCCTATGAAAGGTAAGGTAGCCTTGAGAGAATAGGAACTGACCTCTTTCTGGACCATTCAATCCTAGTGCTAAGGACTAGGGCCTGATAACTCTGAGGTATAACTGAGAATGTGACGGTTACCTGTCCACTGTGTTTTCCTTTAAGATATATGCAGTACAATGGTTTGTAAATGTAGATAATGTAGGTTTGTTTGTATATCTTACAGCAGGAATATAACATTTGATGTAGACCTTTAGGCATCCCTCGCACAGGCGGTTTTGTACAGCGTTTAGCGCTGCCTGTTTTGCACTGCGCTAAAGGCTGTGCAATGCTCCCATTCATTTCAATGTGGCTGCTCACACAGACGTCAAAACGCTGCGTTTTGACAGCGATGCATGTTCTATCTTTGGCCGTTTTCAGCTGTGCGTTGTCCATTGAAATGAATGGGCAGCAGTTTCAGTACTGCTGAAAACATGGAACAACTTGGTACCACTTTTTGACAGTGCTAAACACAAGCGCTAGCCTACAGTATAAAAAAAAACAAAACAATACTGACCAAGCTGGCCCCATCCTGGTCCCTGCTGCTGCTCTTCGGAGTTCTGGGCAGGCTTCCTGGCACTTGTCATCGCCGACAGAGCATCTTTTGCTAGTGACAGGGTTTGAAGACCCCGCCTCCAGCAAGAGATTGCTCTGATTTATTCATCAAGCGCTGGTTCAGCCAATCACAGCCATTCAATGAATAGCTGTGATTGGTGCATTCAGCGCTGAGTGTGATTGGCTGAGCCTGTGAGCTCAGCTAATCACAGCAATCTTTTGCTGGAGGCGTGGTTTTCAAACCCCGTCACTAGTAAAATATACTCTGTCGGTGATGACAAGTGCCCAGAAGTCTGGTCTGCCCAGAGCTCTGGAAAGCAGCAGCAGGGACCCGGATGGCGCCAGCTAAGTGAGTAATGATTTTTTTTTCAGCTTCCTTGGCTGCACTTTTAGCTGTGCTGAAAACGCAGTGAAAACATTGTCAAAAATGCTGAAACCGCAGTAAACGCAGCATTGAAAAACGTTTGTGTGAGGAAGGCCTAAGAGTTTGTAAGAACTTCCAGGGAGTCAGTTTTTGTAGTAGCCAGGCAATAAGAACTTCAGAGACCTCTATAGGAAAAAAAAGCAAGAAGTTAGGGTTATGTAGCCGATTTCTTGGTGCTTTGACTATATGACACTTGAAGCTTCTTCATCACATTCTTACAGTAGACTATTCAGCGATATGAAGTATTCCTGAAGATATGGTTATTAACTGACAGAAGGACTACAAATGACTTGGAAGGTTTTTTAGTTGTGTCAAAGCTATCGTAATGTCTAATCCTAAACAAGTGTATAAGGTTAGCGGCTGCGAGACCTTTTTGCTTCCTCTTTAGAACTTGTTGGGCCTGTGGCTGTCTTGCAGCTAACATCACCAATCCCGCATAGTTTATTAAAACTGGCAAATGTCTGTTTCACTTCTTCCCTTGACAGTCAAGGCAGACAATAAGAGAAAATTGACAGTGACATCTGTTATAAGGTTGTAGCTATTGTGTTTATTTCTCATGTTGTCTTCCACTGGCGCATATATATTTACTAGAACAATTTGTTTTTCTGTTCAGAATACTGGTGTTCACTATGTGGAATTTCGCCTAGTTGTTATAGATCCTTCAGTCTAAAACTGGCCATACACCTCAGACTGTTGTCAAGTCATCAGCCCCAACTCCTGCATAAAATACATGCCTAGATTAGCTGAGCATGCCTGTTAATTCCAGTTGATAGAGGAGATCACAGGGCACTAGCTTTCACAGCATTTATCTACTTGACGGCGGCAAAGGTTTTGGTATTTGAAATCAACATTTTAGATAATCATTCCCTAAAAAAGAACCATCAGGCTACCTGATCCCCACACGAGTATTGTTTTGTCATCGAGTCTACCAGTAGTTGACCAGTTTAAGACCACTTTAAGACGGCTATAATACATGCACATTTAAGCATCTGTAAGATGGCCACAGTTCTCAAGACTTCCCAATATTTCAAATGAACAGGGGTTGTAAAACTAGAGCATTAATTGGCCTTCAAGCAACTTAAGTTGACTATTTTGTATTGTAGTTTTACCATAAGGGTCATTCCAGGACAAGACCCCAAGAGGAAACGCCCTACCATCTCAGAGTTTTACGTAACTTTGCACATTTGTTTGTTACTAGCTTGCATTTAAAAATCTCAATTTTCAGACCCATCGAGTCATGGGGTCAAGAAATACAGGAGGGTCAATTTTACAAAGGTCACAGAGAACCAGAATTTTTGATAATTCGTGTCT
This sequence comes from Eleutherodactylus coqui, assembly GCF_035609145.1. Taxonomy (NCBI): domain Eukaryota; kingdom Metazoa; phylum Chordata; class Amphibia; order Anura; family Eleutherodactylidae; genus Eleutherodactylus; species Eleutherodactylus coqui. The sequence continues at coordinate 156,048,716 of NC_089841.1, forward strand.
TGGAAATTATTAGGCATAGAAAGCAAGGTGTCGTTCTCTTTATGATATGTGTAACATATTTCCCCTAATACTGTAATTGTGCTGTTAAAAATGTTTAGAAATTTCTTCAATATCCGTATAAAACATACTTTTCTTGCCATAAGATGCATTTTTTTAGCAAAAATAAATCTTGCTCAAGTGTCCCTGTGCATAAGACCCCATTTACACTAACAGATGATCGCTCAAAAAAGTCTCTCAAACTCCATGTCAAAGTGATCTTAGAAGGGGATTCCCCTTACCCATCATTCAAATGGACAGTTGTCATTCCAATTTTACTTCAACTTGTATTGGAATTACAGTGTTAGGAAAAAATATGGACACATAATGACCAACAGTTAATATCCAGAGTAACTGCCATGTGCCGCATGGACAGCAGCTAGATTGGCTGGGAGTGACTCAATAAGGTGCTGGTAGGTTATCTCATTTAGCTGGAGTCATGCTGACTGCAGTGCTTCCCACATTTGCTTGAAGGTGCGTGAGGGAGGATCCATAGAGTAAACCTGATGATTGAGATGGTCCCACAGATGCTCAATTGGATTTGTGCTCTTCCAACCACTGCTGGATATTTCTAGCCATGGGACATGTTGCATTGTCTTACTGGAAAATCAAATCTGTCCCAGGGAAGACAAACCACATATGTGGGTGTACATGACCTGCAAGGATGGATTCATAATCAAATAATTTCAGAGTGCCTTCCACATGGATGAATGGGCCCAGAGAATGCCACAAAATTATTCCCCAGGCCATAATGCTGCCAGCTTGCAGTGTTGTAGCCTGAAGCCACAATGAAGCATAACTATCGCCTTTATAAATTCCCTACCAACCTGCTCGCTCTCACCATCCTCCTGTTACTAGCAGCAGGGGATATTTCTCCCAATCCTGGCCCACCCTCTAGTGCCCCTAACTATTGCCTCCAACCTCCCCAAATCAGACACCCTTCTAGCTCAACTACTAGTCCGTGCATACCCTCTCCGGTTTTCCTTTCAATGTGCACTGTGGAATTGCCAGTCTGCATGCAACAAACTTCCTACCATCCATGACGTTTTCACTGCTAAATCCCTTAACCTGCTAGCTCTCTCAGAAACGTGGATGCAGCAATCTGACACTGCCTCCCCTGCTGCATCGTCTTACAGTGGCTTGCAGTTGTCCCATACTCCAAGACCGGAAAACTGGTGTGGTGGAGGAGTACGTGCTCTTCTCTTCCAGCAATGCACCTTCCAGGTCATCCCCCCGATACCCTCACTCACTTTCCCATCATTCGAGGTACATGCCCTACGACTTTTCTGTCCGCTATACATGCAAGTAGTCGTTATCTACCACCCATCCCTACCCCCGGTCCTGCTCGCCTGTTTCTGGATCACTTTGCCGCCTGGCTCCCTCACTTCCTCTCCTACGAAAGCCCAAACCACCTTCTAGGAGATTTAAACATCCCCACCAATGACCCCATCTCCCTATCTGACTCTCAGCTTCTATCGCTCACCTCCTCGTTTGGTCTCTCTCAACTCACTGCCTCTCCCACTCATAGGGATGGCAATGCTCTGCATCTAGTCTTGCTCCGTCTCTGCTCTGCTTTCAACTTCACTAACTCCCCTCTCCCACACAATAACCTCCTCTCTTTCTCTGTCAAGCTTCCTAGCATATCTCCAAACCCTTCTACCTACCGTACGTACAGGAACCTTCAGGCCGTTCACACCCAAAACTTTTCTGAGTCCTTATAGTCCTCTTTGTCTCTTTATCTCTCCTCTTCTGCCCCAAGCTGGCTGCCGCACACTTGAACAGCACTCTCAAACATGCCCTGGATGAAGCTGCACCCCCTGTCACCAAGCCATTCGGTGCAGACCGCGGCAACCATGGCTCATGCCTCAAACGCGCTTCATCCAGTGGTGCTCTAGATGTGCTGAACGGCTGTGGAGAAAGTCCCAAAAGTCTGCAGACTTTCTCCACTTCAAATTCATGCTCAGAACCTACAACCTAGAACTCCACCATGCCAAACAAGTCTACTTCACCTTTCTCGTCTCCTCACTATCGCAAACAGCTCTTTGATACTTTTCACTCTCTTCTCAGCCCAAAATTGCAGCCTCCAGTGATGGATCTCAGAGTAGCCCTGACCCTAGTCTCTTCAGTACTACATCTAGCTCCTGCTCACTATCTGACAGAGGAAAAAGTCTCCAGTTTGTTTTCTTCTGCTCGCTCCACCATCTGCGCTAGCGACCCTTTTTCCTCACACCTCGTTCGGTCTCTGTCTCCGGTGGTCATCTCCCACCTCACCACTCTATTCAACGTCTCTCTGGCCTCTGGCAACTTCCCTTCCTCATTGAAACATGCTGTCATATCCCCACTGCTAAAGAAACCAAATTTTGACTTGACTGATGCTGCCAACTACCGACCCATCTCAAATCTCCCGTTTGTCTCCAAACTATTAGAACGCCTGGTTTACTCCCGCCTTATAAGCTATCTCTCAGAAAACTCTTCTCTACCCACTACAGTCCAGCTTCCGCCCTCTACACTCGACAGAAACCGCCCTGACTAAGGTTTAAAAGACCTTCCTGAAGGCTAAATCGAGGGGCAACTACTCCCTACTAATCCGCCTCAATCTTTCCGCAGCATTTGACGCTGTTGACCACAAACTACTCCTCATTATGCTTCGCTCCATCAGACTAAAGGACACTGCTCTCTCCTGGTTCTTCTCCTACCTATCCGATCGCTCGTTCAGTGTCTCCTTTTCTGGCTCCACACCCCCCCCCCCCCCCCTCCCCTTGCTGTTGGGGTCCCCAAGGGCTCGGACCTTGGTCCCCTCCTCTTCTCCATCTACACAGCCCCCCCCCCATTGGACAAACCTTCTGGAGATTTGGCTTTCAGTACCATCTCTATGCTGACGACCCCCAGTTATACACCTCTTCCCGTGACATCACAGTAACATTCCTCTAGAACGCCACCAACTGTCTGTCTGCTGTCTCTAACACTATGTCTTCTCTACCTAAAACTGAACTTCTCAAAAACGGAACTCATCCTGTTTCCACCCTCTGCTAACCGACCTCATCCTGACATCTCCATCTCAGTGTGTGGCACCACCATAACTCCAAGACAGCACGCCCACTGCCTTAGGGTTATATTCGATTTCAATCTCTCCTTTACCTCCTATATCCAATCTCTGTCTCGAACATTTCAGCTGTACCTCAAGGACATTGCAAAAATCTGCCCTTTTCTCACCGATGACACGCTAAAAACGCTGACTGTTGCCCTCATCCACTCTTGGCTCAAATACTGCAAATCGCTGCCGATCAGCCACCCCCACGCTGGACTCTCCCCTCTCCAATCCATCCTGAATGCGGCAGCCAGGCTCATCTTTCTGTCAAGCCACTACTTGGATGCTTCTACCCTGTGCCAGTCACTGCAAATACAAAATTCAATTTAAACTCTTCACCCTCATCCACAAAGTCCTCCACAGCACCGCACCGCCCCACATTGCCTCCCTCATCTCAATTCACCACCCAGTCCAGGCCCTCCACTCTGCTAACAAAAACAGACTAAGTGCCCCTTTAATTCACACCTTTCATTCCTGCCTCCAAGACTTCTCCAGAGCAGCACCAATCCAATGGATCTCGCTACCCAAAGCTATCCAAGCAATCACTGACACAAAAGTTCAGGTGTGCTCTAAAAACGCACCTCTTCAGGGAGGGTTATCATATGCCTTAAACCAAACCCTCTTTACGCCGCCTGATAACGTGCTCCCTGTCCTACCAACTGCAATCCCTCCTAGCCGTAATGAACCTCCCCCTAAAGTCATACCGATTCAGCCACTATACGGCTCAATTTGACTATTGTCTATGTGTATAGCATCCCTGACTCTCTCTCTCACCATACCGTGCACATCTCTAGCCCCTTTACCTTTTTGTAACACCCCATTATTTGTAGTATGTAAGCTTGTTGGAGCAGGACCCTCACCTCTACTGTTTCCACCAATTGATTACTTCATGTAACCGTGGTTTTGTTTTTATTACTCCTGTCTTGTAAGCGCTGTGGAATATGTTGGCGCTATATAAATAAAGATTTTATTATTATTATAATAGTAATTTTCGCAAGGTGTCTGTTCTCTGATGTTTCTCACCCTACACGCCAACGTCCATCTGTTCGATGAAGCAGAAAACGTGACTCATCGGAGAAGGCAACCCTTTGCCAATTGGTGGTGGTCCATTTCCAATACTGCCGTGCAAATTGAAGCCTTTTTTTTCCATTGCGCCTTTATTAGCGTAGGTACAGTGACCATCCATCTGCTTTGGAGACTTATATTTGGTAGGGTTCACTGAACTGCTTTAGACATGTCTGGTAGCCTCTTGGTTTATTTACGTGATGAACTGCTCCACTGTAGCATATCAGTCAGCCGCTCACACACCTTCATAGCCGTTCACCATTTACATTAATGGCACGTGGTGCTCTGTAGTTTCCACATTGGTTATTCGCAATGCAGCCATTTGTCCACTCACAATACAGTTGATACACTAAGCCAGCCCACGACACATCCCTTCCTTCATGGGCAATGGGCTGCCAACGGATGTTCATAATAATGTGACTAGACTGTATGTTTGTATCTAGATATTATTATGAAGACGCCCTTTTACAAATGACTTTTATCGTTCCCCACTGTGCTTTTGAACGATAATCGTCCCGTGTAAAAGCATGCAGATAGTTAACCACTGGACAAGAATCATCCAGTCGTTCATCTTTAAGCAGCTTAAAAGATGATTGATCATCGTTCGGTGTAAGCAGCAGCTGTTCAGTACTGAACAGCCGCTGCTTACAGTGAATGGATAGGGGTGGGAGGAGAATGGGGACAGAATGCTCCTCCAACCGCCCCACCTCCCTGCTGGCCACACTGTTAGCGATCCACCAATACTCGCTCGCGTGCAGGGCGAGCATCACAGGGACGGATGTGGAGCATCGTTTACCTGGCACTCGTATGTAAAAGCACCCTAAGCCCACTTATTTCTAAGATGAAAATGATCAGAAATTATGGTTCTCTGTGACTTTCGGGAAATTGACCATCCTGTATTTCTTGCCTGCATGACCCAATGGATCTCAAAATTGAGATTTTTATATTCAAGCTAGTAACAAACAAATGTGCAAATTTGTGTAAAAATTGGAGATGGTCCCTTGGGGGATTTATCTTGGAATGACCCACAAATTAATTTTTGAATTGTGAATCTTTCCACCTGGCACAAATTATACCTTATTGATACTTACTAAAATTATTCCCCAAGCTGCATATGGGACTTTATGGACTACAAAAAGTATCTTTTTTTTCAATTTCCAAAAAAGGATTGACAAAATTTTCACTCACATGATGGATTGACAGATTTTCATGTGTATTACTAAGCTATTTCTTTAAATAACCATGGTATGAAAATGAATAACCAACCTGAACAGCAATTTATTTGTGAATAGAAGGTTTATTGCTATTTGGCTATGCTCTCTTGATTTGCTACCTGTTTTGCATGTTAAAAAGCTGTAAGAAGGATGATTTTAATTTTTTAAAGTGTGTGTGGAGGGGGGAGGGGGAGGGGCGGCTCATAGTACCTGCAAGGTAGATGTGTGGACCTCATGGGAAACTGATGATTTGTAATAACAGATAACTTTGAAATGGATTAGAATCATACTGTAGAAAATTGACAGCAAAACAGCACAATGTGGTTCATTTAGTCTGCCCTAATATTATTTTGTTATTCTCTTCAAATGGATATATATTTACCCTATGCATGCGAATCCCTTTCAAGACTAGATGTTTTAATTTTTTCAGAGCTGCTGTCCAAGAGCCCATTACTTTTTTCTTCTGCTGTGAGCATAGCTGTATGAGTTCTTGTTTTTCATTGGACAAATTGTATTTTTTAATGCTATAGGCCGCCTGCAGACCGCCGGGTCGGATCCCCTGCGAGAATTCTCTGCTCTCACCTGCTCCCGCGGCTTCGGCTCTGATGTGCCGGCTGCCACCCAACCGGCGCATGTGCAGAGCGGAGCCAGCGCGCCAGGAGTGACATTTCTGTGCGTGCCTCTGCGAGACCCGCACAGAAACAGAACACACTGTGATTTGTTTTCTGCGTGAGATTTCACGCGAACAAATTGTGTCCAGCTGCATGGGATTGCGTTTTATAATGCAATCCTATGCAGGTGGGGACGGGCGGAAATTTTGCGGGAAATCCCGCCGTGAAATTTCCGCCCGTGTGCAGGGGGCCATAGTTTGAAGGGGCTCTCAGATTACCGAACAATGTCCCTTCAATAGCACTCACTGTAGTAAAATAAATTGATTAGTACTTACTGCTGTGGTCACGGTGTCTGTTGTAACAGCTGACATCACTGGAAGTCACCTAAAATGTGTGCCCCAATGCCAGGAGAATGAGAGGTAACACTGCAGCCTTTGACTGCAGTGGTCACATGGCTTCTGGTAACGTCAGCGATTACAAGAGACAGCGGGATAACAATGGGGCTGCAGTACTGGATCCTGGCGACGGACGGGAGGTAAATATCTGTTTATTTTACTACAGTGAGCACTATTGAAGGATGCTGTTTAGTAATTGGACAACCCCTTTAATGTACCATATAATTGAATAACTGAAAATTGTTTGAAGGCCCCTCCAATGAAAAAAGATTTTTCTATCCCTGCGCCCCTCACCTGACTGTCTTTCACACTAAGGAGGCCTCCTCTGTGTATTCCAGCCACATCCCTGCAGTGTATTCCCCTGTCTGATGCTTATCCGCCACCATCTTGAAGCTGAGATTTTTTTTACTTTTAGTTTCGCATCTATCCCATGATGGATCCGTATCCGCTTTGTCTGCAGGGGGGCAGTTTAATTATCATTCCCTTCTATATTCACCTAAATAAGCTGCAGATCATAAGTATATGGTCAGGAGGATGAGCTGTTATCTCCTCTATTATAACTGTGACAGGAGCTGTAAGGTCATCAGTAACTATGACAGGAGTGCCTGTATCCCCCTGTAGGCCGTTTCTGTGGTAGGATTCATGCAATAGCATCACAGAGACTGAGAATTTGACTAGTTTTAGAGATCATAACACCAAGCAGATTTGAGCTGGTCAGAATTGAGATCACATGCCCATCTGAGGGGAAAAGGGCTAGGAGTTTCAGATAGAAATAACTAACCAAGGTAAAATTAGCTCACTTATATATACATAGGGGCTAGCTACATAATGAATTGAAAAAATCACCGCAGTGACTCGTTAACATTTTTAAGTGAGGAAAAATGAAAATAAAGCAACTGCGCCATTTTTGTGGGTGCTTTGTTTTTATAGCTTTCATACTGTGGTAAAAATCACATGATTAATTTATTCTGTGGGTTGGTATGAATACAGCGATGCCAAATTTATAGATATAGCGGTAATTTAAATTTATAATATTTATACCTTTTAACATATATAAAGGATTTGATCATGTCCCCACTTTCCCTACTTTTCTCCAGACTATACAAATTAAATTTTTTTAAACCTTTTTAAATTAAATTCTATGTTTGAGACTTTCCACCATTTTTGTTGGTCGTCTTTGGAACTGTTCTATTTTGTCAGTTTTTTTGTGTCCAGAACTGAACAGAGTATTCCAGATGTGATTTAACCAGAGCTCTATACAGTGAGATCACAATCTCCCTCTTTCTACTAGTTATATCTCTAGCTATGCTGCTGAGCATCCTGCATGCTTTCCCTACTGCCTGACCGCACTGTGGACTGATTTTTAAGTTGTCAGAAATCGAAACCTCTAAATCCTTCCCTTCTGAGGTCCTGGCTAACACAAAGCTGCTAATACAATATTTAGACTGAAGGTTCCGATGGGTGTTCTTTTATGATATAGTGTTTTTATTCTTTGAAGGGAACCTGTCATGTATCTTTATAGTATCTTTACTGAGGGCAGTATAAAGTGGTGACAGATATGCCGATTTTAGCAGTCTGTCACTTACGGGTTATTGTGCAGTGGTTAAAAACTTACAGGTTGTTCCTGCAGCCCCCAGTAAAAGATAAGTGCAGTTTATTAATAAGGTGCTTCAGTTCCACCAACCTGTTCCTATTCACTGTTTTCTAGGTATTATACTTTTTACTGAGAGAACTAGCAATTGGGGCAAGTGAGCAGGGTTAGCATTACCTTATGAGTAAACTGGACTGGGACCTGCAGGAACAAGCTGTAAGTTCTTAAAAACCGCTACACATTACTCCCATAAGTGACAGACTGCTGATAACAGCATGTCTGTCACTACTTTATGCTGCCCTCAGTGAGCGGACCATGAAGTACATGACAGGTTCCCATTAATATTTATGTTGTTTTTATCCTTTAATATTTCTGTAGTAGTGGTTTTTACTTGCTTTTAGCCTGTTTGCTAATAATGCCTATGCATTGTTCTCAGAAACGTTGTACCCTGGTGTCAACACGGCAGTCATGTATTTTTATTTATTTATATATTTGCTGTTGGATAACCACTGTGCATTACAGTTTATTTTTCCTTACAGAACAGCTGTTCATACTAATATCTATGCCACATTGGTGTTTTCAGGTGCACTTGTGAATGACAAAGCGGAGTCACAAACGACTTGTCTACCTAAAGTATCTGGGCTGGAGCGCAGCCAAGAGCTGAACACGGAAGTTCCATTTATTCCTCCTGTGCATAGTCCACAACCTCCTGCTGCTGCTATTGTGACCTCTGCCTCATCCACGCCAGCCTCTAGTACCCGGGCCAGCCCTCTAGTAAAGAAAGAGCCAACTCTTGTAGCTCCTGCTCCACCACGACTTACACCACAACCCCAACCTCGTCCCCAATCCCGACCTTTGTCTCAACCTCAGTTGTTGCCTCCAGAACTCCGAACTCCGAATCATATTCCTTCACACCTCAATTACCCTGTACATTCACAGATCAACGGAATCACCAGCATCAGGTAACATTGTGGAGGAAAAAAGCATGTGATTGATACAAAGTAAATGTCATTTGCATGCTACATATGTTTTCAAATGTATGTGTGGAAAATATTAGAAATAGCCTTGTTGTGTTAAAAAATGACATTTGATGCTGAGACCTGGAATTAATTAATTGTGAATACTGAATTATTTTCTGTTCTTTTGTTATCTCCTATGCAGCCGCAGCAGTAGTGCTAGCAGTGCAGCAAGTATCAGCCTCCCCAAGCACCTTCCGTCTTCCCCCCAGATTCCTTCTCATCACCCTGCGGGGCCGGGTCTGCCCCTATCCATACCCAACCTTGCTACCTCGCACTTTGCTATCAGATCTCAACCCCAGCACCATCCGGCCATGTTCGCTACCCCTCCTTCACTGCCACCACCACCATCTTTACCTACTAATGGCCTTGTAATCCCCGGCCACCCTGCTGGGGCAGGATATTCGGGTAAGTATATCTGTACTACTGTCTGATTGCGGTGTATGCCAAGAGACTGATTAGGAAAATGTATGAGGTGCCTGTTCTTGAAACTTAATGGTCCTCATGTAGCAGTTGTTTCAGAGAAAAAGCTGCCTTTTAGCCCTGAGGAATTGGTCAGAAATATTTTATTTTCCTGTCTGCTTTAGAAAGGTTGAATTCTACTATAGGCAACAAAGCCACTCTTTCTCTGAAAACCATTTTGATACATGAGACCAATCTGTGCATTATTCAGAACTTTGATGAATTGATCACCTAGTTAGTTCAACTATAAAATACGGAGTCTGATGCACTTAATTAGGTAGTATTATGAGTAATGATAGCTAGTAAACATCCTCAAAGTACTATTGAAGAGATCACTTATGCTTTTGTAGCTTATAAACCAGTTGCTACATACTAGTGTTTGTATTTATATGCAATACGTTTGAAGTTTTAGTTGCCCCCATAATGCACCACAGCAGCTACAACACATCAGATTTTCCTAGTAACATAACTGAGTAATACAGTAAAATTGCGCACACTTATGTCCCTGGGCAACAAACTAAACACCGACAAAATTTACAGAAAATGAAGTGCACTTGTGTGTATTTCTCTTTTGTAAGAGCATCTTATTACGTCAAAAACCTTGTGTATCAGTCTTAAGGCCCTTTTAATCAGGCTGATGATTGGGTGAATGTTTGTTCCTAATCATTGCCCCATCTAAACATTTCCAGGAGTCAGCTGGGAAAAGAGCAACCATTTGTTTGTCATTAATCTCTTTTTTTAAATTTTAGCATTAAAATCATTATTTGTCGGCAGCACATCCCCTCATCTAAACAGGGGATGTGCTGCCAACAAAGGAAAAGTGTACGGCGATGAGCAGTCATATTAACTATCATCCCCATGCACACGATACATGTAAAAAATGTTTTAGTCAAATCAGCCCGTAGTGTTAAACTTGGTTGTAACTGCACTTATTAAAAATAGTTTCTATCCCCAAATATTGCAGAACTAATGTTAGAATAGCACCACCTGCTGTTTCTGTTGTGGTCTTGTGCTCTGTCTTCTTGCTCCATTGGCTATGTGGTGAGCCGCTGCTTCTGAAGTTGCAGCGTCTTCTCTGATGTCAGAAGAGATGCTGAGCAAGGGATAAGAGAACGAGACAGAGCTACTGCACAGAAGCAAAACTTATGAAATGTTCCAAGGTGCGCATATCTAGTATCATAGTAGAATAGTAGGTGGTGCTGTTCTAACATTCGTCTTGGAACATCTGGGAATAGAAACATTTTGTAATAACTGTAAATACAATGTTTAGAATTATGGGCTGGATTTCATGACAAACAAGGTATTTTATGGGGCAACCCATTTAAATGATCGCCGATCAAACTGTTATATTTCCATCACTGCTCATTGCAGGCAGGCAATCTGCCTGTGTAAAAAGACCCTTAGTTGCTAACATTTATTACAGGAAATGGTTGACTTTAAAAGGGCAATTACAGCTAAAATAATTACCTGATATCCAATAGACGCTTGTCAGAAGTTTTGACCAGTGCATGACCTTAAATCGCCTCTGATTTGTAAAATCAACGGACCCTAGGATGTTGTAGAGCAGTCAAACCTTATTTAAACCACTTGGTGATTACTATTACTAATAGATGAGACTACATTCTTCATTCTTCCTATTTGATTGACCCCTTAAGGATATGTTCACACATTGCAGATTTTCTGCAGTGACTCCGTAGCAGCATATCTACACCAACTAATACAGCTTTGCCACAAATTCACCCCATTCATTTGTAGGAGTGAAATTGACATGCAGCGGATTTTAAAATCTGCTGCCCAGGTCAATTTATGCCACAGTTTTTCTCCGTACGCTAACTGTAATGCACATTATGTAAAAATATAAAGAACTGGGATCAACTGTTAAGTAGCATTTATTTAAGCCATCAGTTCTATACAATATTGATACTACTTATATGCATTAAATGATATCACTAATGTAAAATTAATTAAAAAGGGGTTGCTTATAACTACGTGTTAGATACATTTGGTACTTGCTAAGAATAGTGCACAGAGTGGTGAATGAATGCTTTATTTACTTAGCATGCTTTTATTTCTGAATCAAGCAATGTGTTCACTTACAAAACCTAATGTGTGTTCTGCTTCTGCTATTTTTAAAGAGTAAATGCACTTTTTCAAAAATGTTTGACATGTCAGAGCAACATATCAAATGTTTTGATCAGTCGGGCTCCAAATGTTGAGGCACACACTGATTGCTCAAATGACGCTGAAGACGGACGCAAAAATGTCTGTAGAAGTCTGTGTCTGTCTTCAGCTGCCAAAAGGAGCTGACTGCCAGCGAAGACAGATGAAGGTGTACAGGGCTCAAGTGAGCACTGCTGCCCCTCATTTTAGTAATCAGCAGGGGTCTTGACAGCCGGACCCCCACTGAGCAAGTTTTGACATGTCACTCTGAAGTGTCAAACCTTTAAAAGTGCAATTACTCTTTAAGTCTCATGGCTTGTAACTTCTTGCCGTTTTTAGCATCAATACCCTAAATTTATATAATTTTAAATGTCACTGCAGTGTCCAATTTAAGATTAATTGATCAGGCCAGTATTTGGGAAGAGGGTTGGAATTGGATTGGTATAGTTTGTTATACTGCTTTATAAAAAGCCCCATTGTGTTTTCTCCTGAGATGACTCATGGTGTTCTTTCTTGTCTTTAGATACCAGCCTGTTGATATCATTCAACCAACCAATCATGTATTGCCAGCCTCATTCGGGGATTCTGATTGGTACTTTGTCACAGGCATCTCTCTTACCTCCACCAATGAGTCCTCACGTAGAAAACCACCACAGCATGACCTGCAGAAACAGGGAATGCCAGGTGAATATCTGCGCTTTTTCCTACTTTTACTTTGGGGAAACTGATGGGCCGATGGGCCTCTGTGTTTTTTTGTCTTTCTGTTTCTTATAGATCATGAACTTCTCAGGCAGGAGCTGAATAACCGTTTTCTGGTTCAGACCTCGGACCGGGCCAGTGCCCCCCTCAGCTCTGTGCCGTTGCTGAGGGCGGAATTTCACCAGCACCAACACACGCACCAACACACGCACCAGCACACATTTACCCCTTTTACATCCAGCCTACCCCAGACGCAGCTCATGCCGCCAAATGCACCCCATATGGTGCGTAACCCAGCTCGAAATGTGAGGATAAGTAGAGCACATAAGTCCAAATCCACTTCCCTATCCCCCCACTTGCTTATTGCTGGGGACATTTTTTGGTCCAGTTGGTATGTGTTTCTGCACATGTCTGGTCTTGGAACATATTTGCACAACATTAACACTTTTTTTTCCCACAGCAAATGTACTAACTTTTAGTATTGTCACCGGAATTGTCATGTATTTTTATTTGCCGTACACATTTAGGCAATTACGCAGAAGTATATAAAGTAGATTTACAGACCAGATAATTGTTCAATGGTTTTGTAGACCACTTAGGATTTTGAACTGAAGCAGTAAAGTGGTTGGGGGAAAGTGGTCTATTTTCATGGTTTAGCTTCATTTACATGTTGTTTTTCATTGACATAAAATATCCATTTAGGCAATTTGATATGTTTACAGAACTTGTGCATGCATAATGTTGCTTGTATTTCTTTCGCTAGAGGGGGTGGTGTACCATGCATTCTGCTTTTTAAGGATATAGTTTAATAACAAGTGAAATGAATTCTTGAATGTTTTCCAAAGTTTTAAACCCCTTTCAAAGTTGGTTTATTGGGAAATGGGCTACAGTCAATATGGATATAATTTTGTATTAGTGTAAATCTGACAATGTTGGCAGCTAATAAATGATGCTGCCATGCTTTTTACCCTGTACCCATTTGCTATTGTTTTCTCTTCCATTTTAGTTTGACAAGTACGCTCCCAAGTTAGACAACCCATATTTTCGTCATACCAGCGTGAGTTAATTGTGTTTTCACAGCAATCTGCAGTACTTGCACCCTGCACCTAAAGCTTATTTACTGTAGTGTACCTGTGATTTTCTTTAATTTCTGTTTACTGATCTCTATTTCTTGCTGCCATGATGCAAACATCTGTGACTGACAAGGCTAAACACTGTAGGCTTCTAATAGAATCATACACAATGTGATATGGAGCATATCCGCTCCAATCTCATTTAGTGGCCACCATAATAATTGGTTATAAACAATAATCTAATCACATTTGTTTGAGCTTTTTCTAATTAAGTAAGATTGTCACCTATTATTAAACTGGGGATTTGATCCATTACAATCTGTACTTGAAGACAGATTGACTAGAATAATCATGTCCCACAAAACATACATAACTCTGAAGTCCTCAGAATCAATTTTTTCTTCTTTTTTTAAGCTTATGAAGCACTGCTATATATAAATCTAAGAGCAGCTGTATGATACCAGCATTAGTGTGTTAATTCTTTTATTAGAGCGGTCTGAGATAGCAAATCTATTTTTTTTTTCATGTTTAGGCCGGCTGCACACAAGCGGATTTGAATTGCGGAATCCTAAATGGGGCGTCCGCCTCTGGATTCCGCAGCAAATACCTTCCATACATGCCATTTCCTGCACACGAGCGGAAAGCAATCGCGATTTTCCGCTTGCGGAGAGAAAATTACAGCATGCTCTATTTTTGTGCGGATTTCTTCCATTAAAGTCAATGGAAGCTCTCCGACCATGGCCCTTCCGCAATTGACATTGAAAGGTTGCAGATTCCGCGTTATCGGAATTTAATTTTAAAAAAATCTGTACTTCCCATGTCTGACGGCGAGCAGTGAGGACCATCCGTAGTACAGAACAGGAGAAGAAATGACAGTTACGCACGGACGCCGGCTGGACACTGGGTCGGATTCCGCGCGGGTTCCCCCATGCGAAATCCAACCAGGTTGTGTGTAGCCAGCCTTACAAAAGAAAGGCCTATTTAGTATCTAGCTTTACATGGCCTATGTTCAGAAGATGGAAAGTATAACTGTGGTCCACTTTGCTATGGATAGTTACAAGTCTGTAACATCCATAAATTTATTTCCATCTAAAAATAAAACCACTTTTTGACTCGATAGATTTTTATCAGTTGTTAAAGTAACAATGTTATAATAATGAGTGAAATTGTACTTATTGACTAGTTCCCATAACGCCTGATTAAGACCCTAGATTAACCTCTTATGTACACTACAGCTCATCAATTTCAGTACACCACATATAGGACAAATAAACATACTTTATGCCCATACACATTGCTTACTGATGAATTGAGTCTTTGATTTCCTTGCGTTTTTCTCTCCTCAAAGTACCCACCCCTAGCAGCGATCGCAGTATGTATTCGCCTAAATAATTCCATATTTCTCACAAACTAGCTTCTCTTGTTCATTTTCAAATAATCAGCAATTTGGGTGGCGTATTGAAATTAATGAGCTGTAGTGTATGTAAAACACCGTATCTCTCTTGTGTAGGAGTACAGGTGAATTACAATGATCACTGAGAGTGAGTTCTCACTTGGCATTTTGCTGATAATTTTTATGTACAGTATGTCGAATTTGATACTATTACAACCGCATATTAACCCTTTCCAATCCAATTTAGAGTTCAGGGTTTCCTAAAAGGCTTTCTCTTTTTGCTGTTATACAACGGTGCCATCTGTTGGCTAAAGCCAGTGTGTGTGTGCCAGAAAGTCTCTGATAGCGGAGTGGCTGGCAATAGACGGTAAGAATACCCTGTCGGACGTCTTCTAACATTGGAACTGTACAAGCTTCAAGCAGAATGTAGGAAGACGTCAGACAGTCGATTGGAAAGAGTTAAAGGGGTTTCCCAGGTGGCGCCTGTCTGTTGGTGTTGGGATACACAGCGGTCGAAGCAGAAGCCACTGCTCTGACTCCTGCATAGTGGCTGGTGCTCATAATTGCAGGCACAGCTCTCATTGAA
The DNA here is from genome assembly GCF_035609145.1 of Eleutherodactylus coqui. Classification (NCBI taxonomy): domain Eukaryota; kingdom Metazoa; phylum Chordata; class Amphibia; order Anura; family Eleutherodactylidae; genus Eleutherodactylus; species Eleutherodactylus coqui. The sequence continues at coordinate 156,064,105 of NC_089841.1, forward strand.
ATTAATGGCTGCCGCGCTTGTAATTCTAGGCACTCTGACCTCAGTGTATCTTGGCACTGACACTAGGCGCTGCCTGGAAAACCCCTTTAGGTCGGCTGTCCACAGATGTTGCGATATACAACTGTGGATTTCCGCCGAGGGAGAACACCTTGTCACCGCGATTTTCTGTGATGAACCTATCATTATGATAGGTTCATAGCGGCATGCCGCACATTTTATACGTGAGCGGATAATCGCCGCAATTTTCCGCTCATGTACATCAGGCTGTGCTTTCCATAGTAATCCTATTGAAAGCGTTCATTGCGTTACCTGCATGCGGATTATCACCACTGGTAGCGCAGTGAAATATTGCCCGTGGACAGGAGGCCTTAAGGCTCTGTTCATATTTCCATTCTTACATTCCATTATGGAACAGAAGAATAAAAATAAACCTGGATCTGTTAAAATAACAGATCCCAGTGGCGTATAATGGGACCCATTGACTATAATGGGTTCTGTGCGGTCATTTTACCAGAAAAAAATTGCACAGCATGATGGGCTATTTTTTAAGGTATATGTGACAAAACGAGCTGATTGAGAAATGAACAGAGCGTTAAGCACTATATGGGCATCTACTAGATCCCCTGGTTTAAAAGAGATTGCAGCAACTTTTTATGTTGCAGACATCCGTTGTCTGTCTGCCCGCTCCATTTTAAGAGTAGGTGCGAGCAAAGCCCAAGGGAAGGGTTTAGATTACTGTGTACTCCTCCTATGCATACTGGTCAATAATACTGTACTATGATAAAATGCTTTTTACTGTCTAAATAAAATGTTCTTCATTTTAGCTTCTTAGACCATGATGTTTTAAAGGTTTTATTTTACTTTGACATGGACTTTTGCGTAATCACTTGCCAGAATACAAAATGAGATCTACAGAGCAGACGTATTTGTACAGAGTAAATAAGCACTACTGTAACTAACCAGTAGCTTGGTCAAGATAGAGGACCTTTTACACTACTTTTGTATTATATTTATACACTTACAAAGCTATAAAACACTGCATTTTATATTGTTTCAAACCACTTATGATTCATAGACATAAACTGTTCTAAAGTATTCATATATACATAAGAGATCCAATGTAAAACAAATTTAGACTTTACATCTACTGAGTTGTAGCTACCATTACTCAAACCAGTCTTGAAATTTTGGATTAATGAACTTGGTAAAAGTGACTTGTTTTGTTCAATTGACAGGATGTGTATCTTTCAATAATCCATTACTCAAGATCAGTTTGTATGTTTGAAACATGCAGCGTTTGACCTCCTCATTGCAATTAGTAAGGTTAATACTAATGCATAATCAAAACTGCTGAATAGACTTTGAAATGTACCAAGATTAGTGGAGCATATGATACGGAGAGCCCAGAGTTTGCTTGCCTTACTTGCTATGCATCCAATCTTCTGTCCGCTCAGAATCTTTTCATTGATGCACATTATATCTTACGCTATTCTCCTCTTTGCTCATGTCAATAAGAAACATTCTCTGTTCTTCTTGCAGTTCTTTCCGTCATATACTTCTCCTATGCCCGGAATGCCCACAATGCTTCCACATTCAGGTCCTTTTAGTTCTCTTCAGGGAGCTTTTCAGCCTAAGGTGAGTGGATACTGTATAATTGCTTTTGTTTTTGAGGGGAACATATTAAGGGGAAGCTATATCTAGAGGTCATGGTTAAATTATTGCAATCTTCCATATTATGTTCATATAATAAGTCTTTCAGCAGTCTATTTGTGTTGTAAAAAATAGATATAATACAGAAAACGATTGTAGCATGTAAATTGGTTATTACACAATTTTTTAAAAAAAAGCACAGACCGATTTTTTTTTTCCTTCACGCACAACAGACCTCAAACACACTTGATGTCACTAGTAGGCCTGGAGCAGTGCATCCCACCCTCCTGCAGAAGACTCCTGGGGTTTGTACAACTTTGTATACATATTGTATATAAGATGTGCAGTATAAGATGTACTAATCTACAGTTGATGATGAGAAGCCTGAAACATAATTATTACTTTACTGGTTCTGTAGTGAGTTCAGGTTATACAATTTTTTTTTGTTCTCTGATACGCGCCAACATTTTACATATAAGGTGGCCGATAGCAGAAGAAATTTAATCCTTTTTTTTCCATTGAGGGACAGTCAGGTTGGGTGACCAGCTTCAGAAATAAATGGAGAATAAAAACCAAGTAACTCAAAGTCAGAACAAGACAAGTAAAATAAGGGATAGATTTTAACGTTGGAGTATTGCCACTTGCTTAGAATTTTGTAATGTGCATTTTCATCCATGAAGTTGTATATTAATGTATTCAGTCTGCATGCATGAGAAAATGGGTTATGTGGTTATGTACTCTTCCCTGATAGGTTTCCAATGTATTGGAAAATACTCTTGTGAGATATCCAGTGACCTTATCAATTCAACAGGGCCTAAATATGTGCTTTTTTATTTAGGGACAGAAAGTGACATTAAAATAACTGTAATGTATCACACCGGATTATTTGGTTATCCTGCTGTAAAACCTAGTTGTCATATTTCCGTGATTTATGTAAGAGACCATTTTTGACTCTAAGCAGAGTATTCTATCAATGTCTTGTTAAGTGTATTTACAGGCTTTACAAAATATTGACAATAGTTTGGATATGCTATACAACAGAAATGTTGGTTTACCTAATATTTTCCCGTGTGTTGCCAAGAACTACAGCACAATACAAAGACTAACATATCTGTTTCCATTGCAGGTAACAGACCCATACAGGACATCTGTAAGAGTATGTATTATAATGCCATTAATAATAATCTAAGACTCTATAAATCATATTGTTAAACAAATCTGCACTCCTTCTCTTACCTCTGTTCTTTGAAATATACCTGGACATAGTTTACACCGCTCTTCCTATGATTAGTAACCCTTTCACTTCTGAGAAAGGTTGTCTAACAGCACCGCAGTATACAGCAGTTGAGAGTTAGTCCCCAAGCCCATATCCATCAAGTAGTCCATGACAAAATGTACCCAAGCATGTAATGGAACAGTTACAAATAATGCTAATTTACTAAGCTGAAAAGTTCAAGTTTACATCTATCTAATATTGATTCAGTTAAACTTGTCTTGTGGCCCCTGTGAACTATCTTTGGCACAAAGCCTTTCCCGTACTCACTTGCAATTTCCTTGCTTTTGCAGAAACCAGGCAAGTGGTGTGCAGTACATGTCCAGATAGCTTGGCAAATCTACCACCATCAGCAGAAAATGAAGGTAAATGCCATGTGTTAGAATTTGTGGTTCTGAGGTTATACTTGATGGCGAACCCTTCTTAAGACCCTTACCTATTTAATCCCAATGCCTGAAAGCAAACTCCACAAATGTCATACATGTATTATGCTTTTTCGAACAAATCCCTGAGGATTTATGGAGAAAGCTTCAGTTGAACTTTAAAATAATGCACTGTTAGTGTAGCAAACAGTATCCGTCTAGAGCAGAAAGGAAGTTTGTGCAAATCTGTAAACTAAAGTAGAGGGACATTAGAAATTATTCCATATTTGCATGCTCTAATCTGTTGGAATTGTTTTTCTTTTTTATCCTTCAATAAGCAGGAAATAATTACATGAAATATAGTCATAGCCTAGTATCATATTGCCTGACACAGCTCCTGTCTAAAAGGGGGGGAAACTGCGTCTAATCTGATTTGTGCAGGGCTACTATCCAGGGTCTCTCAAATTCCCTATTCTGGCATTTTTGGCTTTAATGTGTGCTGTCTGCTCCCTTTACTTTAAGGCAAGGCACTTAAATATAAAACATGTATCAGTAATCTGTAACATTTACTAATTGGAGAGTGCTGCTAACAGCAACGTATAGTTTGACACACAAACTACAACCATGTATCTGTTTCATTAGAATCTTTTTGCATGTTATCCCTCCTCAAAAAACTGGCCAATTTTTTTTTCAGGACTAAGCTGTCTTTTTTTCCCCGTCAATGTATGCTTTGTCAAAAAAAATCAAGCACCTACCCTGTTTCCCTGAAAATAAGACAGCATGATTTTCCAGAATTTTTGAGGATGCAAAATGATTTTTCAGGCTTTTTGAGGATGCTTGAAATATAAGCCCTACTCCAAAATTAAGCCCTGCTAACAGGTAATTAAAAAAGTCAATTTAAATAGTGTCCAGGCAGCTATACATGTAAAAAAGTTAAACCTTTTTGAACAAAAATTAATATGACACTCTTATTTTCGGGGAAAGACGGTAGAAGTTGGCTTTTTGCATCAAAACTCGGCATGCAGTTACATCTCAGGCAGATATGCAAATGAGTAGAGTTGTGGTGTGATTAGATGGACAGTCTTGCCACCTGAGGCCCTAAAAGTGGTTCTACCCATGGCCTGTAAAAAGGCTCTCAGAGGCTCTTTGTGTATAGTGGACCTCTTTTACTGCTTGTGTAGAGCTTGTTGACCACTAGACATGTCGATACAGCTCATTCAAAGATATTTTACCCAGTTAACGGAGTTTGAGAGGGGACCCATTATTGTAATGTAAAGCTGGATGGTCTTATTGACAAATTGCCCCCTACCTGGGCCGTTCTGTCCAGACTGTTAGGAGGTGTTGGGACCAGCAGATATGTGAGGGCACACACAGAAGGTGACCAGGCTCAGGACACATTCAACAGACCACCAGTAAAGAGGATTGTCTAATCATCTACCAAGCACAAGCTGCTTCAACTGTTCTGTAGTCTGCCATCCAAAGACAGGTGACACCATTGTTATAGGACCCTGTGTCCATTGGAACCATTTCCAGGTGCTTGGCTGAAGGATATTTGGTCTCATAGCGCCCATTACATTTACTACCTTTTAACTCCCACCCACCATCGCCTCTGTTCGTAGTGATGTGTAAGGCCACTGTAACACGGGCTACAAAATTGCACGATTTTCTGGCGATGCAGCAGCGTTACAAAATGCATGTTTGTGAAACCCATGCTTTTCAATGGCTTCCTTCACATTAGCGATGTTTTCACTGATGCTATGTTGCGAGAAAATAAAATTGCGGCATGCTTTATCTTTCTGCGATGTGCAATATTTTATCTCCAATGTTTTTCCTATGGAGCCTCCTTTTTTTATTCGTTCGCAATGAACGAACGTGCGATTTTCGTGCCATGCGTTTTTAAAACTAGAAACTCCTACCGCAAGCAGCAGCGATGTGAGATTATTCTCAAGAAAAGGCATCATTGACGCTACAAATTGTGGAAACAAAGCTGTGATATCGCCGCAATATTGCTGAAGCCCGTGTGAAAAAGACCTAAGGGTACTTTTATGTGCGCCGACAGTTGCCCAAGTAATTGGCCAAGAGCGTGATTACGGGCGGCTGTCAGCCCATGTAAACACTGGACCCAACTGCTCAAATGATCAAGAAGAACTCTCTTGCTGGAGTCACTTGGTGCGACTGTCAGACGTGTAAACAGGCAGTCGTTCATCTATGAACTACTGCTTATTTACTCTGAATGGAGGTTGGTGGTCGGAAAAGACCTTCGGGCGGGATCAGTCTCCTTTTAGTGAGTGATTGTCGCTACTGTTTGAAAGCACAGGAGGCGATGATCATTAGGACCAAAGTCGGGCACTAAAAATACCTTTAGTATGATTACATTAATACCACATTTAAATACTTTTGCTGAATAATAATGTACATTATGGGGAATAAATTTTTGTGTTGCCACATTCCCAGACTCCTGACGTTTTATTATTTATTTTTTGTCAGCACAGATGTATGGGGGTTTGTTTTTTGTTTTCATTTCTTTTTAGTATATAATATATGTATGTTGACATAGACTATGCCCCTTAATTTTTTTAAACTTTTTTATATTTCTGCTCTTTTTAAAATAATCAGGTATTCAAAGTTATTTTATTGCCTTGTGCTGTAAAACTCTTGCCTGTAGCATGGCCTAATAGGCAGATGCCTATGGCAGACTTTGGGGGGGGGGGGGGCATTGTCAGGTTCTAGGCTACCATCAAATCTAATACCCCACAAAGATATCGTGGGTGCTGATTGGCTAAAAGAGAGAAATCTCCTCCCTCTCAAAGTTTTTTGATGCTGTTGACCACAGAATTTTAAAGGGTTAGAGGGTTTTTCTGCGCCTTAGAAAAAAAAAAGGTAGAAGGACTTAAAATTTAATAAAAATTGAATACCGTACTTGTCTATCCTGGCGGATCCCCCCCCATCGAGCCCCGATGCCCACGGCACACAGAACCTGAAAGGAGCAGCAGGTGGTCACATGCCATTCATTGTGCACGTGACCGCTTAGCCACTTGCAGGCTTCAGCAGCCATAGAAGAATCCCCGCCGGAGCCTGTGTGTGGCTGTGTGAGTTCTTGTGCCACTGGACTTAATACTAGATCCATTTGTAGTAATAACCTGCAATTTGTACATAATAGGACTTCTGATATATCTGATGGAAGAGGTTCAAGAAATTGTTCCCATGCCTTGAGTGTAAATTCCCATCCGCGGTTTTGTGATTAGAGACTTATGCATTGTGGCATTTTACACTTTTAGTGAGTACTTGGGCATATCAAACTAGAAATAACAAAGCTGCATTTAATCATACTCCTTTGGTGGAGAAGAAGGGTGGTTGTACAACAGTGGATGACATTTTCAGAAAATATAAATTTCAGTTCTGTACATCTGGAAATACTGAAACAATCCCCTTTTCCTCATTTTGACATTTACTTATATCATTGTATTTACTTGGATGAGCCTCACGGTGCCTGCTCATCAGCTGTTAATAGTTTTGTTGTACAGGTTGCTTTTAGGTCCAGTTCTTGATGTAATTCTCAAATTAGACGGAGACTTAGTGGTTTTATGGGATTCCTTGTTTCAATTTGGAACTGTAGTCATTGTCTTGTACAGTACAGAATTATTGTTGCATTGTGCAAAGAATCTAATTATAATTGATGGCCCACAGGGAATAACCCAAATAATGAGGAGCAAAGCCTCAGACCTCACTGGCATAGTTCAGTTCATTGGTGGGGGATGGTGCCCCAGTGCTCTAGGCCTGCTTTGAAACGAAGCATAAGTATTTAATACCGCTCCCGTGGATCAGTAACCTTTTCACAAGCCTATTGAGAGAATTGAGTCTGACAGAGCCGGAGGTGTTAATCAGAGTATCGCTGGGTCAAATTATTTTCCAAGGGCATATGCATATGTAAAACCTCAAAGGGAACTTCCCATATTTCCAATATTATTGCAAACATGTATGCAGTGTAGCAATGTACTGTTATTAGTATGATAAATCATTAGACTAAAATGAAATAGTAGGTGCAACAACAGATTAAAGCATAAAAACACACCGGTTTTAGGAGATTAGACTAAAAGAGGTAAGAGAAGGTGAGGATGTGGAAAGTGGCTGAACTGTTCTTGGCCTTTTTCATTAATCATATTTCTTTGCCCGTAAAGCAGTGTTTGTAAAGTTGTTTCACAGAACCCTTTTTTTTCTGTGATACCTGTAAAGGTTAAAAGCAGTTGAATGTTTTTGAAACACCTTGATGCTCAGAAGTTGATCTAGTAGACGCTGATATTTTTACTAACTGCATGTTAAAATGTGATCGGAGTGAATAATATATTGTGCTCTTGTATTATCCCTGTTTTTTGTTGTTTTTTTGTAACAGATGCAGATGGATCCTCATAAGCTGGACATTTGTGGCAAGCTTGATTTGTTCAGTAGACCACCTGCTCCCGGAGTGTTTCCAGGATTTCCGTACCCACATGATTTAGCCAGGCCTTTATTTTCTAGCACTAGTAAGTTGGCAATGACATTCTCATTTAGCTTGCTAAATTGTGCTGCTATAACATGAACCACTTGAAAATTAAAGTTTCGCTTTACCTATCATTAAAGTGATTACCCCATGATAAATATTACATTTTAGTGCTGGATCACACAAAACGGAATAGTTGCACAACTAGAATTATGTAAAGAAAAATGCTCATGTGTAGACGTTGCTGTTTCAATCACTCTGAGCGTCCACACATAATGTGTCGGTGGTCACACGCGCTCAGTCCCTCTGTGCTGCTAATGTGTAGACCAGCCATTAAGAATGGTGTACTAGGAGCCGCGGCTTCTCACCAACACTGAATACATTGAGTGAACATTCTGAGAGGCAATCAAAAGAACACCAGGGGGCACCATAACAAGTTTGTAACACAAAAAGGGGTTGTGTGATGTAACTGTAAAATACTTAATCGTGGGACAAACCTTTTAATCTTGGCTATAAAATCAACAAATGTACAGTATCTTTGTGATATATCGCCATTATCTTTTTTTGCTGTTTTGACTTACTAGCGTCTCTCCTGTTTTTACCAGGAAACATTTGACAAGTTGTTGATGGATCTGTTAATCTCATATATATCTTTTTCGTCATTGAAATGCTGAATTATGTTTTGAAGTGGGTCTGTTGGCTCGTTAACAGCTTGGTACCTCTGTACCCTGCTCATTAACACATACGCAATGCAAGTATAATTGCATAAGTTTATTTTCACTATTTGGAGATTCCTGTGTTAATGAGAATTAGATATTTGTGTGTTAGGGAGCACTCCCACAGCGTTCTTCACTGCGCTCTGGGATTCCTTCTAGGGGTTACATCACAGGTGCCAAAAACAGCACTAGAATAAAAGCCCCAAATGAAAACATCCACTGTTATTAGTGAAGCGGCCACCACCTTCATGTCTGTTTGACAGGGTTTGCGTTTGTTTCCGTTATATTTTCTGTATAGAATAGCTCAGTCGACTATGTTATTCTATACTTCAGATATAACGGAAACTAACAGAAACCCTGTCAAACGGACATCAAGGTGGTGGCCACTTCACTAATGACCGTGAATGGTTCTATCCAATTTCCATTTGGGAGTTCCGTCACAGTGCTTTTTTCGGTACCTGTGTGATGTAACCTGCACTACCTCGTAGTGAGAAACGCTGTGAGAATGATCCCTTACTGATCCACGTTGCCCTGGGTTTTTACACCTGTCAAATCTGCCTGAAGCCATGCACCTACTTACTGATGGTTTCCAGGTAGTTAAAAAATGAACTGAAAGTAAAATGACAAACAAGAAAGCGAAGATATACTGAACATGTAACCATTTGTGTGTTCACCTTAATTCTAGGTACTTGGATATTTCAGTGCTTAAAAATTCTACTAATGGTACTTAGAGAGGAGCGGCTTCGACCTAAGTAATAATTGAAGCCACTCAATTATTTCTTAAACTTTAACCCAGAAATAGTTTTTAAAATATCAGACATTGACAGAGTTCCAGCCCCTGGCATGGTGTATCATAACAGGAGAAGACTGATTTATCATTAGGACTACAATGCCATGAGGAAGACCCCACAGAGCATAATGTCAGTGTAACACGTTCTAAACTATTCTTTAAACGTTCTCAAAGTGCGCCAACGGTCTTCTAGCTGCATAATGGAGGCCTTAATGCGTGGTTTTGTCTGGCCATGCTCGTAGCAGTGTGTCAGTGAAGACAGATTCTTTACACTATCGTTGCTCCTTAATGGCATATTATTATTTGGATATATGCGTTATTAATATCAGCTAAATTTGTGAAAAATAACCACTTCAAAAGGACACAATTTTCCTAACAACCATTTGCTATTCACCATTTTTAAAGTCCATTGAAAACAAAATTGACAGACTACAGGTAGTAAACGCCAGGCTTCCAATTTAGATAGCAGAGCTGAGGCGTTGCAGCATCAATCAGGGAATAAATAAAATGCCTTCCACACAGTATCTGTGTCATCCTTCTCTCCTTATCAGACAGGAATGTCACAGCATGAACCATTGCTCCGGCTGAGCTCCCTTGTTACTCACGGGTGCGCCATCTATCTCCAGACTCGCCGTCTGTAAGATGGATGTGCAGCCGCTTGAGAATTGTTCCATTTAATAAGCACAAGACAGCTCTAAGGGCTCTGCTGCCGTCTTCACTTGGAGAAGGCTTTTTTTTTTTTTTTTTTCACAAGCCTTGAGTGAACAGCGCTTGGAAGCGCTCCCCGCACCGAGCAAATCCCCCATTATTAACAGTCAGGGATCTTCAGGGAGCAGAATAGCCAGTTCCTGGTGCAAACACTGCTCTGTGAAGTGGAAAATGGTTGTTTAAAGCCTTTACCAGCTCAGTTTGACTTTGGAGAGCTGCTTGTCCTTGACCTAGAAGAAATCATATCTAAGACAAAGATGAACAGTTCCTGGTACTGTCCTAAGTGGGAGAATAACCACTAAATATTAAATGCTGATATATATATATTTTTTTCAAAACCAGAGACTAAATGTTTTTCACATGAAAAGATATTGACGTATTTGGCTAGTATGCAAATTAGATGGTTATTCAGAATTAGGAAAAGCCTGTGCATTTGTTCCAGAAATGGCTCCATGTCTGTCCAGGGGCTGTGTCCGGTATTGCAGTTCTTTGCCGTTCTAATGATTAGGGCTGTGCTGCAATACCACGGTCCATGGAGAGTGGTGTGGGTGAGTACACCTCTTGAAAAAAGTACACTCTTCTAATCCTGGCTGACACATTTGTTGCTGAATTCATGCTATACCATCATAGGCCGCCTGCAGAGGGCCGGGTCGGATCCGGCTGCGAGAATTCTCGCAGCGGGACCCGACCCGAGCGCCTGCAGAGAGCAGCGTGTACTCGCCCACGCCCCGGCCGGTGAGTGACGCTTCTGTGCGGGGCTCGGAAATAGAACATGCTGCGGTTTGTTTGCCCCGCGATATTGCGCGCGGACAAACCGAGGCTGTCTGCATCGGATTGCGTTTGCTAACGCAATCCTATGGTAGCTTCCAAGGGCAGAAATTCCGTGGGAAATCCCGCCGCGGAATTTCTGCCCGTCTGCAGGCAGCCATACTGTATTGCTAAACTCTTCTGGCTCCATAATAATAGTTTGTTACTACCTTGCTTCTTGGAAGCTCTGGTCCCATAATTTTAGTCTTTTAACCCTTTCCAATCCAATTTGTATCCTGGTTTTCCTTGGGGGGTTTCTGTTTCTGCCGTTATACAACCTTGCTATATGCTGACTAAAGCCAGTACTGCATGAAGTGACACGTTGGATAGGCTCCGACAGCAGAGGGCCTGGCAATATACAGTAAGAGAACCCCGACGGACGTCTTTCAACATCGGAGCTGTACAGCCTTAAATCATAATGTCTTCAGAAGTCAGACAGTGCATTGGAAAGGGTTAGGAGCAGAAGATAATATGCTGAAGTGTCTGTCACAGTACCTTATAAGAGGATGAGCCTGGGACAATACTGGGGGTTCATAGCATTGAGGCAGATTGTAGTTTTAAAAGTTACACAACGGATATTAAAGGTTTTAATTTTATTTTTTCAACCTGATCAGTCCCTGGTGCTTGTGGTACAACCAGGGACAAGATTTCCATTGGGGTACAAGCATCAGGCAGGATCCTTTCTTCCTGTCTAATGCTTTTGTTTCCTCAGTTATCTGGCTGGGCAAGGGAATAGCTGTCGGGGAAACGCTAAGCATGTGGGCCGTATGTTTTTAAAAAGAGAATTTTTAATCTTTTTAAGATATTAAGAAAACTGCAGATATGAAGTGGGAATATGTGACACATACAACTTTGCACTTTTTAAAATATTACCAACAACAGTTTTACAATATCACACACTGCATAACTAAATTCAGATTTATATCTTTTTTGTCAACATGTTCATTTTTTACTAATTATAAAATTTCTATAAGGAGGGGGCGTTGTTAGTAAAGGAAAAAAAAGGCATAATTTGTTTAATTATTTGGATGTTGCGATGAAAATTCTATAGCTTAAGATTGTGGCAATTCTTGTTCTGCCCATATGTGCAGCATGCGTACGTCGGCATAAAGGTAAAATGCCACTGGGACTTGTGTGGTTGAAGATTCTGAGTGTTCCAGCGGTCGTTTACAAGCCGTCTCTTCTAGCTGTTCTGATGGATGAATAGTTGTGTATATACAATATATGGGCGTTCTCTCTGTATACTGGTTGCTGACCCAGGTTATTCTCTGTATGTCCAGATTCAGCACACCCTGGAGCCACAGCATATGGACCTTCTCCACATCACAGCAGTTTTCTACCCACAAGCCATCTGGCTGGTAAGTGTAAGTAAAATCCATTCCTCACTTTCACATAGTTTGTGGCTGTGCTATCAGTATGGTGGTATAGTTGATGGAAGGAAGGTAGGTGAGAGAACCTCAGGGCACTAGAAGCAGGAGTTGCAAAGACACCCTTCAGCTTTATACTCTTTTTAAAGTGAAATCTCGTACGTCACCTCCAGTTCATAAGGTTATTTTATACGACATTCAGTTTCTAGTATGCCAATGTTGGAGGGAGTATGTTGAGTTTGGATCCATCTTCACAAACCTGTGTACTTTGTCGTACCTGTTACTCTGACACACACTTGTTCTGTCAGAAGCTGCTATTTAATTCTACAGCATTGACACTTTACAGTTGTTGGTGTCGCACTCTAATCATTATGATATTTTATAGAGGGATGCCCAAAGTGCTGGACCAAAAAAAAAAAAGTTTAATTTTAATGGATGTTAATTTGCTTTCAGAATCTATACTTAATTGAGTATTCTGCTGGGATTTATTTACATTTTTTACAATTGATGGCTGGCGTAGTGTCATGCCCCAAATCCCCACCATTCAGCTGTTTCCTGTGATTGTTGTTACCGCTGTCAGATCAGAAAGCACTGACCATGGCGCGGTGGCCCTAGTTGGTATTGCAGGCGTAGCTCCCATTGAATTCGGTGAGAGTTTAGCCTACAATACCAGCTGTGGCCGCTGCGCTGACGACAGTGACAGCGGCCAAAGGAATCGGCTGATCATGGGGATCTGAGTGGCAGGTTCCCCCTGATCATCTATAGATGACCTGTCAGCCATCAATAGGAAAAATAAAAAAAAATAATCTCAGAATACCCCTTTAACTAATGTTGGCCTGTCCTCTCCCCGCCCCCACCAGCCCCTTAAAAAACGCATAACACAAATGCATCTTTTTTTTTTTTCTTCCTTTTTTTGGCTGTCCAGCTATCGCTGCTAAATAAAGAAGCAGCATTGATAGGAAAATCATGAAAACAAGTAGAACTAAGGCCCAACCATATAGATAGGACATAGTGAGAGGGTCAGGAGCGCGTTTCATTCTTTAGTGCTCTTGGATAAACGCCTCTTCAATCCCTGTTTGCCTTTCCAGATCCATTTAGCAGGTCAAGCAGCTTCAGCGGCCTTGGGAACTTAGGCAGCAATGCCTTTGGAGGATTAGCCAGTCATGCTCTAAGTAAGTACTGGCTCAGAGTTTTGCAGTCAATCGTAAATTAGACTGGGTACGTCCGTATAAATCCTTGCATTTTGATTGGTCACCTGCTGCCCCAGGGTAGATGAGTAGTAATCATTTCTGGGTCACACGGGCACCTTTCATTTGCATATCCGCTGAAGTGCTGCAAGGCAATTCTAAATGTGCTTTGGTGGCAGTGGTGCTGTGCTTGTGATTTGCATAGTAGTGCAGCCAGAGAAGTATCAATGCTGATCTTTGTTGTACGCTTTTTACGATACATAAGTAATTCTCTAAAATGAGAACATCGCCTGCCAAGCAGAGCAGGGAGAATGAAGTGTGACGTTGAAAGCAGCTATGCCTTTTACTTAATGCCATCTATTTAGGAAGGAAAATCTTCATGCAGGGTGTATTCTGTCCACCACTAAAATTCATCTTTGCAGTTTCTTTGTCTCGTCTCTGCATGAGCACAATAGCTTAAAAAGCTCATGTGGGTTGTGCAAGGGCACATACGCACTGCTCATACTGTACTCGTGTTCTGGAGCTGAAAAGCTTTTAGACATATTATTACAATTATTGGGATTACACGTTTGAGCATTTTTATCTGATTTCCAGCAGAGCAATCTCGCTGGCACTGCTGCTTTTAGGCCACACTGTTTTAAGCAATTTTCTTTTCTCAATCATAACAGAGTTTATATTTCCATACTTCTACAGCTCACAACAGCTTATTCGCTCACAAAGAAAGTCCAACTCTGCAGAGCTTCACCAGCCCCCATGAACCATGGAACCGACTACATCGGACTCCGCCATCTTTTCCAACACCACCACAGTGGTCTAAGGTTGCAGACCCGGAGAGGAGTTCATCTGTGAACAACCATGAGAGAGACAGGGAAGACAAGAGGGAAATCTCTCTTGCAAAGGATGAAAGAGACAAAGAAAGGTAGTTGCCAAGAAATCGGCCATTATTTTCCAGTTATATTTTACAAATGTTTATTAAAGGGAACTTTTCATGTTAAACATGTAGTGAAGTCAACGGGCAGCATATTATAGAGCAGGAAGGGCTGAGTAGATTGATATACGGTATAGTTTTGTGAAAAAGATTCAGCAAATGTGTAATTTGTTCATTTTAAATACCACTCACTCTGGGCTTAAAGCCCTTTTACACACAACTACTATAGCTCAAAAAAACGCATGATTGAACAAACTGCTGACATCTTTGAATAAAATTAAACGTGCAGATAATGGCTTTTAATCATCTGCATTTCCTCCACAAGTTGTTTGCTCAGCTGGGAGTGTGTTTATGCGATGGTTATCTGGGCTGCAGGATTCCATTGTCTCCTCCTGGCAGAGTACATAATGAGTCAACTGTGTACTCATGTATGCGAGGCAAACAAAACCCATCGCTCAAAATTCTATTCACACTGAACGACCAAACGATGGTTTTTATGCTAGCTAAAAACCATCGCTAAATAACAATTGAATGAATAGTAGACAACTGCCCGTGTTTACATGTAACGGTCACTCACTTTCAGCCTTTTAAACTAATTTTGAGCGATAATCGTTGCGTGTTAAAAGGCCTTTAGCCTAGCTAGTAGTATTAGCCTTCCTTATGAAAGAGATACAGAGCTAGTCATCAGTTACTGACTAGTATTGCCTGCTGGATTCCTATTGTCCAGAACAGGTAGGAATTAAAATGAAAAAAAAAAACCACTTGAGGCATGGACAGCATTACCATATGTATGTATCCCAATATGCTGCTGACTAACTTCCAGCATTCTCTTTTGCTAATGATCTAAATTAAGAAGTACCAAGAGACAGACCTGCTGCACAAGCTGGCCCAAAAACCTACTGTAGAGAAACGTGTAGCAAAGTACTTTTGTATTCACTGTTAACGAGCAGGAAAAATAGGAGTAGTCCAAATAAGCTGAGCCGTGTATGGTCAATTTGAATGTCATTGTGCTGTCTTTGTATAATAATTATAGTTCTGTCATCTAGACAGTAGCTGCAACTATTAGTGAAAATTGCATAAATATAATTAAGTATCCTGTCTTTTTTTTTAACTTAGGGACATCTTGGATAAGAACAGACATCATTCTAACAGATCTTCTCCAGCATCTGCCCCAGTCAGCCACCAAATAAGTAACCTCATACGCAGCAATAGCCAGACATCCAGTGATTCCCTGAGACAAGGCAGTCTAGGGGACAGATCCAAAGATATTGATCGAGAGAGTGTAGATCGGCTACGAGACGTTCCATCCACAGAGCACAAGATCAAGGAGAGTCGTTCACCAGTAAAGGAATCCTCAATTCATGAAAAAAGGACGATGGAAGATGGCAACAAACCAGTCATACAGTCTGTATCACCTTATGGTAAACAAATCCTAAGTGAAAGCTTAAAACTGAGCAGCTTAGGAAAGGAGACTGAACGAAAGCCTGAGTTGCCAGCAGATCTCCAGAAAATAAAAAGTGATGTCAAGGTTAAGGAGGAACGCAAGGAGGATTCAGATGTGTTAGTAGTGGGCTCAGAGCCTCCTCATCCAGTTAGGACAATGGAACATCAGCCACCTCACCCTCCTACTTCCCTCCATGGGTTATCGTTGCACCATTCAATGGCGGCATCTATGCCTATTCCAATGGGTAGTGTCCACCAAATGAACAACTTGAATATGCTGGACCGCAGCAGGGTAATGACCCCACTTATGAGTATGAGTCCCCTGACTGGCAGAGAGAGGCTTCCACATGCAGGTTTTGCCTGGGACCCTGTGAGAGATCCATTACGTGATGCTTACCGCACCCTTGACTTGCAGCGGAGAATGGATTTTCACTTGCGTGCTGATAGCATGCACAGATACCCAACAGCTCCTGCCAGCTTCTATGACCATGAGAGATCATACCGAGATCGTGAGCCTCATGATTACAGCCATGAACAGCTCTTAGAGGCAAGGAGAGAACAAGAACGGTTGCGTCATGCAGATGAGCGAGAGCGGCTGCACCTAAGGGAAGAGATAGAAAGGGCACGCATGCACCATATGCACTCTTCTCCACTAGAGAGCCATCTGGCACATATGCCCTCCTTTATGCCACATTTGAGCAGTGTACCTTATCCTAGACTAAGTCCTTCAAGCGCCATGCACAATGGGATCCTTAACCGGACCCCTCCCACAGCAGCACTAAGCGCACCTCCACCCTTGGTGCCTGCTAGCAACACAAGGCCCGCCTCTCCCCGAAGGACTAATCCCCTCACAAGTTCTGAAGCACGGGACTTCTCACCCTCCAGAAACCCTAAGGAGGTTGAGGCTCGATAGTCTGCTCCTTTGGAAAGGAAAAAAAAAAAAAAGGACCCACAGGAATCAAATACCATGAATTTTAAACTTGTATATAAAATCTTTTACGAAAAGTGCACTGCTCAAAACCTTCTCTTTTCCTCTCCTGTTTTTGTAAATGTAAATTTGTAGGTTAAGCACACCTTTTTTTCTTTAGCCAGGGGGGACAGTTTAGGGGTGATAAATGTTCCAACCTGGAAACCAAGGGTTCCACTCTAAAGGTCTCTGGTCATGTGACTTTTTTCTTTTTTTTGACATGGGAGGCTCGGTAGCTTGTGGGACAGGTTTAGCCAGGGGAGGGACTTTTTAAATGGATTTTTGTAGTTTTTACAGTATTTTGTTTTTCGCTACGGTGTTCCTAGTCTCCTCCGTAAAAAAGAAAAAAAAACACAACACAGAAAAAAAAAATTCTTTAATTTTATATTAGTTGCATTTTGCCTCTGGTGAGGGAAAAAAAAATAAGTAAATCTGTTCTTTCCATGAAATTGCATAAGAGTTTTTCCCCTTCATTACAGGAGGTGTCCTTGAAACACAGCAATGCATATTTATACCTATGGTCTGTTGAAGACACCTCCAGCACTGAAGGGTCATAATGAATTACTATGTTTTTCTTTATTCTACAGCTAACAGATCAATCTTGCTATGATTTTGAACAGAAATCGCAGATCTATTATTAAAATAATAAGATTAATGTACAAAACGGTTGCTTTTTTTGCCTTATTTTATCATAAATTTTTATTGTTATTTTTTTTTTGCTGTTTTTCTGGAAAAATTCAAAGATTCTTGCAGGATTGTATATATTCATTTTACTATGTTCCTACGCCTCATATGAATTGGATCCACCACAGACTTTGTGACATCCACACACGAACAGAACACACGGATTTCAAGGATCACACTCGCAGCTTCATTTACACCTCGTCATCTTACTATGCAATCAGTGTGAGGCGGGTCCTGGAAGAGGGAATCCTACTATCTCTCCAAATTCTGCCTTCTACCCCCATGTACCATGGCTCTCAAAGTCCCCCAACCACTGTCCAAAAATATAAAAGGCACTTGTTGACTTGGAACACTGGAAGAACCAAAATGCATCAAGCTGAGTTGGTGTTTCTGATGGAGTGGGCAGTAAAAGGACTGAAGAAACATCTTCTATTGCCATCATTATTGGAAAGGTGGCAGGTATCTTCCACCTCTAATTGCCACCTCAGCCGGGCCAGCAAATGGACCTGATTTATTTTCCTGTGAACCCTTTGTGCTTTAAACCTGTGCAGTGTTTTCATTGAAATCTGTATACAAGAGCGGTAGAATCTTAGGAGTGCACAAAAGCAAATATATATAAATATATCTATAATATCTATATATATAAAATGGTGGAAAGAAAAATGTTTAAACATGAGCAACAATCTTTTGGTCCCCTTTATTATTTTCTTCAAACATGATCCTGCAGCTTGGCTACCGTGTCTCGTGTTTTACTCTGTTTAAGCTATGTTTTAAAGGTCCGTTTCACACTCAGAATTCTGTCCTATCACAAGAGAAGAATTGTTATAGTCAAAAGAATCAGCCTATTTTATTTCTGGCGTAAAGAGATTTTGATTGCCAGTGCTGGTCTACATGCAGTTTCACTAGTCAACCCCAAATGAAGGCTTGAAATTTAGGTTTCCTTCTGGTTAACCCATTCGTGATCACAATACGGCTTTTTACTGACTTTACTTAATGGGCTTTAAACCTGCACATACATCTTGATAATGTGGTGGCTTGACTTACTACTGACTGAAAGGCTCCAGCTCTAACCACCAGGAGAGAAGAAACCTTAGATCCTGGCTGATTAACCCCTTACATGCCATAGTCAATAGCATCTGTGGCAGGTAAGCAGATGACAGGGCTCTTTCTATCACCCATCGACCCTCTCAGAGTGATCGCAATGTACCAATGGGTTCCCATGGCATCCGGAAGCCTGACAAAGGCATCCATGTTTGTCATAAATTTCAGCCTCAGACTCCTCTACCACAGAGTCTAATTGCCTGTTGTTATAGGCCTAGTAGGATGCACTACATAAGTAATGCAGCGTACTATCCAAGCAATCAAATGATCGGATATTCAGGTCCCCTTCAGGGAATAAAATATTGTGTCAAAAACAGCACAATAATGTTTAATTGAAAGCAAAACATCAATAAAATACACCCAAAATCTTTTTGTAAAGCAACACACATGTATTGCCGCATTCGTAATGACCCAGACAATGACAATATTTTTCATTTATCTTGCATGGTATGATGGTATAATTTTTAAAAAGTACCAAAATTGCCATTTTTCTTTTGTTTGCCTCCCAAAAAAATGTAATAAAGTGTTATGTACGTCAAAATAATACAAATGAAAACTAACTCTTCCCACAAAAAACAAGAACTCGCATCATGCTGTTGCAGTTGTTTTATGGTGCAAAAGTAGTAAAATAACTTTAAAAATCTATATGAACTTGGTATTGCAGTAACCGTGCTGATCCAGATAAAGTTATCACGTTATTTTTACCAAATTGTGATGCTGTAAAAACAAAACACAAAAACAGTGGCAGAATTTCTGGACTTTTTTTTTTCCATCTCCTCCTCAAAAATGTAATACATTATACAATACACTATATGTACCCCAGAATGGTGCAATTACAATATACAACTCATTCCCAAAACAACAAGCCCTCACATGGTTATGTCAACAAGTTACAGCTTTTGCAATGCGGCAATGAAAATCGTTTGGCGTTTTAAAGGGGTTTTGTCATTAGAAAAAAAAACAAAAAACAATTACCGATTACTTCCCAGGCAGTCTTCTTCCCACATCTTCTCCTCGCTGATCTTCCCCTGGCTTCTGCCGTTTCCCAGGTCACCTCACTTCCAGACGGCCGGATCCTCTTACTCCTGCAACGTTATGTACATTGCCGTCATTCTCCTTCCTGCAGGTCAATGTATGCTACGTCAGTGATGTAGCGTTCACTGCCTAGCAGTGAATGCCGAGCTATTGCCAAGACTGCGCATGGGCGCTGTCTTTCTGCAATAGTATATGAACACTTGCCGCAAGACAGCACGCATGCGCAGTCTTGGCAATAACTCGAATTCCCTGCTAGGCAGTGAACAGTACATCACTAGTTACCTAACGTACACTGACCTGCAGGAAGAAGTATGCAGAGAATAGACGCCACATAACAGGCAGAAAAGGATCTGGACGGCTTGTGGTAAGGTGACCCTGGGGACTGGAGGAGCCAGGGGAAGATTGGCGTGGAGAAAATGCAGTAAGAAGACTGCCTGGGGAGGAATTAGGTACGTTTTTTTTCTAATGACAGAACCCCTTTAAGGCGCAACATAGGCTGGTCACAAAGGGGTTAACTTTTTTTTTGTCTTGTGGCATTATTGCTCATTTTTCGTACAATTTTTGGTCCGTGGTGTAGTTTGTTTTTTTTCTTTCAGACCTCTATAGAGGAAAAAAAACTGAAAAGCTACATATGAATATAAAGAAAATCACTACCCAGAAAATCCTTATGAACATGAAATACATGAGTTCTTTGTTTTTTTTCTTACAAATTTGAAAACAAAAATGCCCCCCCAAAAAACTGTGAAAAGGCAGCCTTACAGAATCTGTCTCAGAGGAATTTCTCCCATACTAGATAAGGGAGGCATTTTTGTCAACCGATCGGCAAACACAGGCGCAGTATTTATGTGTATTTTGCCTATCTGCAACATGCATGAAATAATGCCATATTTCAGAAGTTCAGCCTGTTGGCAGATCACTCCGGCTCATGAGGGAAACAGTTATAAGAGGATTACATTTATAGTACTCAATTTCCCTGAAAATAAGACCTAGCATGATTTTTCAGGGTTTTTGAGGATGCAAAATGATCTTTCGGGATTTTTGAGGATGCTTCAAATATAAGCCCTACTCCAAATTTAAGCCCTGTTTACAGTTAATTAAAAAAGTCAATTTAAATAGTGTCCAGGTAGCTATACATGTAAAAAAGTTAAATCTTTTTGAGCAAAAATTAATATAATACACTGTTGTATTTTCGGGGAAACTGGGTATCTTCTATGAATATCATTTCCCCTTTTGGTGAACCTTAACTTTTAGCATAGTGTTTGGTACATATTCTTTGGGGCTGACCAGACTGGCACCAAACATTATATAACCCAATTTGGTTCGATAACTTTATGAACAAAATTAAAATAGGCAGTTTCATCTCACCCAACATTTCTTAGCATCTAAAAGGTATTATACCCGCTTGATGTATTAACTTATCGAATAACCTTTTTTTTTTTTTTAATTGAAACTGTGGTCCTTTATAATTTCATGTATGAAATATCCACGCAAACAAAAAGACATAAGCTGCCGTAGATGTAATATTTTAGCTGCCGCAGTTCCCAATCTGCCATTACATCACTGCTATAAATTTTGGAACTATACCTCAGGCTGTGTACATGGTGGGGAAACTGACAAACATTCCATGGTAAAATCCTCTTTCCCAACAAAGGACTATGTGTCAATGCCCCCCCGCTCTCGGCTCTTTAGGCATGCAATTTTTCGGCATACGCTCAAAAAAATTGACAATTCCATCTTTCTAGCAGCATGGAAGTCGTGGATTTGCATTACACTGCTTTTGTATGGCTTGCAGTTGTGTGCAGGAGATATGATGGTATAAACAGGTCATCTAAAAGTGTCTGAGCTAGTAGAATATTACAACACATTTATGAAAACTATTGCAGAGAGAAAAATGCAATCTAATTATTTGCTTTCAGCGTTGCAAAGGATCTAGTTCCATGGGACAACTGTCTAGTGCAGGGGTGGGCAATTAATTTTCCCATGGGGCCACATGAGAAATTGGAATGGTTTTAGAGGGCCAGACCAACATACGAAGGCTCCATGCACATTGCCTTAATGGGGCCGTATTCCAGCCGCCCGATTTGCGGCCAGAATACGGCCGCCATTGAAAATGAATGGCGCTGTAATACGGCTCCTCCAACAGTGCAACAAATTGTCTGTGATTTAGTGCTCTTGCCCTGATGAAATTAACTATCTTTTGCGAATGCTTCTTTTTTCTCAGGACAAATTAGCGCTGCAGAGTCCACCAAACATTCTTTGACAAACTCCCCATCAGAGAATGGTTTACTGTTTCTTGCAATTTTGTAGGGTACTACAAAGCAGGTCTTTACGGCTGCATCCCTGGATGAGTGAAGCTTTTTAAAAAATCCTTGCTGACTTTGCAGTTTTGCTAGCAAATCTTCAGATACCCGTGCCCGCTCTGCCTCCGTCAAGTTCTTGTATTTCTCTCCGTGTTTAGTCTCATAATGGCGATGCAAATTGTAATCTTTAAATACAGCTATCTGCTCTCCACAAACTAAACACACAGCTTTACCTTTGGTTTCAGTAAATAGATATTTAGAAGTCCATTCTTTGTTAAAAACTCGGCATTCTGCATCAATTTTTCTTTTTTTAATGTTAGCCGCCATATTTAAGGGTTAACAGCTAACCTCGGAAAATAGATTTTTTTAATACACAGTAGTATGCTCCTAGGAGAGGGCACAGAGAGCTGCCCGAAGAAGAGAGATTAAAAAGTGAATATTATTAGTATTATTATTCTAATTACAATGCAAAGGGAAAAGTCCTGACACTTACCAATGACGAGCGTGGAACGATTGTCCTGGCACTCCCCAAGGTCCGCAACGAGCATCCTGGCACTCAGAAGTTACAGTGGCATCACTTACTCAGCATCGGGAAGCAGTGAAACTACAAACTCCGAAGCCTTGTCCATTTTGTTAACTTATGTGCTGTTTAATAGTTATTCAAGCCTACGTCATTGGTAGAGGTGCTTGAATAAGTAAGGCCTGAATAACTATTAGCACAGCACAGAAGTGAACAAAATGGACAAGGCTTCGGAGTGCATAGTTTCGCTGCTTCCCGTTGCTGACACCGGACTCATTGGTGAGTCACCAGGACACTCTTTGCGGGCCGGTCCGAGCTATTCAGCGGGCCGGATGTGGCCCGCGGGCCGTGCTTTGCCCAGGTCTGGTCTAGTGCCTAAACGCCTAGTCTTAACCCTTTACAATCCATTGTCTAACGTCTAAAGGCATTATGATTTAAGGCTGTACAGCTCTGATTTTGCAAGACGTCCGTTGGGGTTCTCTTACTGTATATTGCTAGCCTCTCTGCTGTCGGAGCCTTTCCAAGGTGTCACCTCGTGCAGTACTGGCTTTAGCCAGCAGATGGCGCTGTTGTATAACGGCAG
This sequence comes from Eleutherodactylus coqui, assembly GCF_035609145.1. Classification (NCBI taxonomy): domain Eukaryota; kingdom Metazoa; phylum Chordata; class Amphibia; order Anura; family Eleutherodactylidae; genus Eleutherodactylus; species Eleutherodactylus coqui. The sequence goes on from NC_089841.1 coordinate 156,087,003, forward strand.
AAACAGAAACCCCCCTAGGAAAACCAGGATACAAATTGGATTGGAAAGGGTTATTTATCACTCCTGTGCTTAAAAATGTACTAGTATTTCCATATAAAGTGCTCCTGTCCTTTTATCCTACATGTCTGTTTTAGTGAATACTTGCATTCTCTATAAAATAATTGTGCTGCTACTCTGCTAACACTATACAGGATTATTAAAAGAGCAGATATTTATTTACAATGACAGGTGCACAATCCGCACATCACTGAAAAGACGTAGGTTCAAAGTGTTTTTTATGACATACCAGTAAGTTCCATTTTCTGCCACATTGCAGCGCTGGGTGTCTGATTTACAGTGTTATGGTCCCCAAGGTGCGTGGGGTGGTATGTATTCATTTCTTCATTTTCTTTGACACTCATAAATTTGCTTGTGACAAGCCGCCTGTTTTGGGAATTGATGCCAGAATTCACGTTGCACTGGAACAATGGATTCACATGTGGCAAACTCAAGCACACAAAACTATTTCTCCTGTGGTGTCACTATTTTCCTATAAACTACAAACAACAAAAAAACAGCGCTGCGGTGTGGCAGAAAATCAAATTTACTGGTACGTCAAACTTTAAACCTTCCTCTTTTCAGTGATGTGTGCCTGTCTTTTGTACTTTCTTCAGAATTAAATCCACAAATCTGCACCTTCTTTTTGAATATCCCTGTATAAAAAGACAGCTGTGCATTACCATCCCCTATAGATCTGACACTGTCCAATGATGATGCCACACTTAGGAATGGTAATGCCTAATTGTCAATCTCCTAATGCATATTCAGGAGGAACACCCTGTCATAAGAGAAGGTACTCTAGAATTTATTTTATGCAAGGATTTACTAAAACCTGTCAGGTGCATTGGCGGGTCCCTAGAAGAACAGGTTTGTACAAGAGCCAGACTTTAGGCCTCCATCAAACTCAAAATTCAAGCTGTTCTAATCGTTTCACCTGATTTTTACATGCTCTATTACACAAGCGTCTATAGTTGCATGCAGCTAGAATCAAATACATTGCAGCTCCCTCTGTTAGTAGAGACAACTACGCTATGATATTTAAAGAAAATAAGCAAAAAGGTAATATTGCACTAAGGGACCACATCTTTGTATTTATTACATCCAGGGGTTTTGTTAACGTTTACGTCTAAACTGAGGCCAACTCCTGTATGAAATGCTGGAAATAAATGAAAATCTTTTGAAACAAGAGAGCGTAATGTAGCCTATCATTTTTGAAAACTGGGATTTCAACAATAATGATCTGTTCTGTTTTTAGGGGTTTAGCCATAACCTCTAAAACCTATGGATGTAATAAATAACTAATGTGGATGTAAGGCTACATTAAGGCCCCCTGTCCACGGCCCGAGAGCAGGAGCCGGGAGACAGATCTCCGCTGTCAGCCTATCTGACAGATAGGCTGACCGCAGAGAATCATAGCAATTCGCCGGTCAAATCACGCCCGTGGACAGGGGGCTTAAAGCAAAGTTAAATAATTGTGTAAACATAGATCTGTTCACCCTTACCTTTACTCCATTTTAATTTAACGACTCAATTTCTTAGGATACAAAATCAATACCATCTCACACCACCTAGTAAAAAAAAGTATATGATATATGTATATATATTTTTTTTAACATGGGATCCTTTGCCCAACGCATATTATGTGCCACAGGTATACATTTGTTCCATCCAGTAAAAATATACATTCATACTTTACATTTTTTTAATTTATTTTTTAACATGGGAGCCTATGCATAGAGGGTGGCCGACAGATATCATCTCTTGGGGGCATCTGTCACAGGTATACATTTTTTCTTTGACATGGGAGGCTATATCTTCTTGCACCAGTCATCTTGGTATTTAGTATGACCAGCCAAGAGGAAAGTTTAAATAGTTGCCCCACATCTAGCTGGTTTGCTGCAGGAAGCAGGTGCCTCCGTACATTACTCAGTGGCCTAGTTTGCTATTGCAGGCCGAGTTCTATTGAAGTGAATAGGATTCAGCCTGCAGTACCAACCTGATGCACTGCACAATGTACAGAGCAGTCTGCTTCCTGCAGCAAAACAGCTAAAAATGGAATAAACCCTTTAAGGGAGGATACTTATTTACATTGTGTGAGTTACGTTATACACCTAACATAGTATGTTAGTCTGAAGAAACACACATGTCCATCTAGTTCAGCCTGTTACTTCCCCCCACCCCCCCAAATTGTATAACACCGAACTCCATTCGTAATGTTCCTGTTGTTGTTGGAAAGGATGATCACACGAGCTTCTCTGACTGCCTGATGCACACTGTGTACTAGAATGCATCATTAGTTGCAAGACCCTACACTTGCTTTGAATAACGAGTGCTGCCCATGCGAGCAGTGTTGGCCAGATCAGCATGTAGTGGCTTAGACTAACAAAGCATATCATGCCCAGTATGCTTCAGTTAGTCAGAGAAGCCACACAAGCTTCTCTGCCTACCTGATGCACGCTGTACTTTAGTATGCATCATTAGACTTAGACATTACACCTGCTTTCGATTAACCAGTACTGCCCACATCAGAAGAGCTTAAGAGCTTACTAGCCAGTGCAACATGTGTCTTGGACTACCAATCCATAGTGCATCAAGTAGACAAAGATGGCCACACTGCTTTTCCGGCTAAGGCTGGGGGGTTGCATTCAGGGGTGTAGCTAAAGGATCATGGGCCAGGTGTGAAAGTTCAGCTTGCGCCCCACCCCCCTCCTCCCTCACGAATTTCCTTTGTCTGCACAAAAGAAACTCTGCAAAGAACTTTACGTTGCGTCACTGGGTTTTTTAAGTGACCTATTGATACAGCACTTGCAGCCAGAGATGATCATGATGGTGGTATCCCTTGACCCCCATTCCCTCTACCCTCAAAAAAAAATTATATATACATACACATTTTTAGACCGATAAGATGACTTTTATAACCCTGGGTTCAGATACAACAGCTGTGCTCTACTATAATGCAGTCACAATATAATAGACTAGTTCTATGCTGTCATAGAATGGTAGAGTTGGAGGGGACCTCAAGGGTCATCAGGTCCAACCCACACCTCAATGCAGGATTCACTAAATAATTCTGGACAGATGTCTGTCCAGCCTTTATTTTAAGACTTCCATTGAAGGAGAAGTTACCACCTCCCATGGCAACCTGTTCCACTCATTGATCACCCTCACTGTCAAAAAGATTTTTCAAATATCCAATGTCTCTCCTCCCTTTCAGTTTCATCCTAGTCTTCTTCCATCTACTTCTAGTCTTTCCTTATGCAAATGATAATAGGGCTGATCCCTCTGCACTCTCACAACCCTTTAGATACTTGTAGACTGCTAATACGTCTCCTCTCAGCCTTCTTTTTGCAAACTAAATTTTCGTAGATCCTTTAACCGTTCCTCATAGAGGATGATTTGCAGATGGCTCACCATCCTGGTAGCTCTTCTCTGAACTTGCTCCAATTTGTCTATGTCGTCTTTTAAATTCCGGTGCTTCGAACTGGACACAGAATTCCAGATGAGGTCTGTTTAAAGTAGGGTAGAGGGGGATAATTACCTCACATGATCTAGACTCTATGCTTCTCTTAATACATCCCAGAATTGTATTTGCCTTTTTTGCTACTGCATCACACTGTTGACTCATGTTCAGTCTGTGATCTATTAGTATACCCAAGTCTTTTTCATGTGTTGCGGTTTTGCCCAATTCCTTCCATTCTATATGTGCGTCCTTCATTTTTCTTGCCCACATGTAGGACTTTGCATTTCTCCTTGTGAAATATTAGTCTGTTAGTCGCCGCCCACTGTTCAGCCTTTTCTGGATCTTTTTGAATCCTCTATCTCTCTTCGCTATTGTTAGCTATCCCTCCTAGCTTTGTGTCATCAGCAAATTTGATTAGTTTCCCCTCAAGTACCTCCTCTAGATCATTTATAATAATGTTGAAAAACAGTTGGTCTAGGACAAAGCCTTGTGGTATGCCACACTCTGCATCCTTGCATTTGGATGTGCAGTCATTTATGACCACTTTTTGAGTACAATCACTCAGCTAGTTATAAATCCACCTAACATTTGCCTTGTCAATCCCATATTTGGTCATTTTTTCAATAAGTATGGAATGAGATACTTTGTCAAATGCTTTACTAAAGTGAAGATATACTATATTCGCCGCATTTCCCTGATCAACCCAGTTCGTGATTCTGTCACTGAAGGAAATTAGATTAGTCTGGCATTACTTGTTTGTTGCAAACCTATGCTGGCTCTGGTTAATTATTCCATTATCATCCAAGTACTTGCATACATGCTGTGTAATAATTTGTTCAAAGATCTTTCCCAGCATAGAACTCAGTTTCCTGGGTCCACATTCTTCTCTTTTTTGAAGATAGGGACAACATTGTGATAGTTATTACAGTACAATTACCTCCAGTAATCACAGGTGGTTGTGATAGGTGTTATTAACTTTTCCTTCTTGTAAAAACAAATATCTGCACACTTTTCTCATCCTGCCACTATCCCCAATGCGCCTCTGTGTCTTCCCATTGTTATAATGCTAGCTTTTGTATCCCAAACTAGTAGTGTCCCCTGTTGTGCCCTGCAAAGTAATAGTACTTCACTACGGTAAGGGTATATTCACACATAGTGAAATTGCGGAAAATCTGCATATAAACCCATACTATTGGCGTGTATCTTGGTATTTCATAACCGAATTCACCCCTTCAATTAAAATTGTGAATCTGCTTCAGATCCGCATTAAAAACCATGTCAAAATTCACAGCAAATGGTGTGGATCTTGACATGGTTTTTAGTATGGATTCACACCAAAATCCACAACACAACTTATATTGCAGATTTTGGTGCAGATCTACACCAGAATTCGCAACGTGTGAACATAGCCTTATTTATCCTATTGTACTCACCACAAGAACTAATTCCCCTTCTGAGTCTCCCTCAGCCCCCTCATAGACAGGATGGACCCCCTACTGCATCAACTTCTGCACCCCCATGCTCAGTGGGGCCTCCCTCCCATCCTCCTTGTGGTTCCACTTCTCCCTCTAGTCACACAGCTCCCTTAAAGCTCGAGCCAGGAAAATTATAGGTTGCTGCATTACTCACCTTGCCACGCCACAGCCAGTCACAAGCTTTGGATAAGGGGAGGAGCTAGTCTGTGCTATGCGCCCAGACATTCTGTGACTGGCTGTGGTGTGGCAGTGTGAGAAACGCAGCAACCTGTAGACTTTCTAGTGGGAGCCTCGGGGGCCTGCAACTGTTGTGAGGGGCGGGCCCCCACAGCCTTAGGGGCCAAGTTGTATTTGTGACCCCCTATAGATACGCCACTAGTCACTTTAATGAAACTGAAAGTAGAATAGAAGAAGGGTGTAGAAAAATTAGGGATATATTTAAAATAAAAAGTAACCAGCCGTCCAGCCGGCACATACGCAGAGCGGAGCCGGCCATCCCTAGTGATATTTCTGTGCGGGCCTCTGTGAGACCTGCACAGAAATAGAACATGCCGTGATTTGTTTTCCGCGCATGTTTTCACGCGGACAAATCGCGGCTGTGTGCATAGGATTGCATTATTTAATGCAAGCGGACACGGGCGGAAATTCTGCGAGCAATCCCGCTGCCGAATTTCCGCCCATGTGCAGGAGACCTATATCAGAAGAAAAGTATGATTTAGCAGGAGTAGTTGAAATATGGCTGGACTACATCTAGGACAGTACGGTTAATAGGATTACAGTTTGTTCAGAGTAAATCCTGAAAACTAGAAAGGTGGGAGGGGTTTACCCTTATGTAAAGTCCTGTTTAAAGCCCAGACTACAGACAAGTAAATGGGAAGAAGGTGAATATACTGATAAGGGTTTGATTTAAGTTACTAAATAAAACAATAGCCACAGAATATCTATTTTGCATCAGTATTTGTAAGTCAAAATCAGGAGGGCGTCCAAAACACAGAAGGGTTACAGATCTTTTCATTTATAGTTTTTTTCTCTGTTGGTTCCACTTTCAAATACTGATGTAAAGTACTTCTGTTTGAATGAGACCTTAGGGGGTTTTTACATGAGTGCTAGCGCTCATGTTTCCCCAACGGCCGGGCTGAATGTGCAGGTGCAGCCTAAAAATTAGCACTATTAAACATGCATTAAAGGCACTACCATCCACTAAATGGAATGTTTATAAGGGACCTTTCAAACGGGATGGAATTCATTAAAGGACGCAGCGCAGATGCGGACTTTGTTGAGGTTTTAACTGTGGAATGTCTTGCGGGTTTTTTACACAGATTTTAATTACGGAATAACATCTCCTGTGTGTGAGAAATGCACAACAACAACTCCATAAGAAATCCTTGATTCCTCAGCAGAAAGCTTTACTGCTGCAGAATGTAATCTCGTGGTTTTGAAGTAAAGACGTGCGGATTTTAACAAGTGCGGAATTCAAGCCCCATAGGGATAACATTGTGACGCAAGAATGTCTGCTCAAAACTAATTCCATCCAGTGTGAAAGGTCTCTAACAGCATCTTGAATTTTCTTTGCGAGAGGTGCATATGGGAATAAAATATAGTTAGAAACACAATGTGGATAAATTAAAATCTAAAGGGGGCAATAACTACACTCCTCAGCATTGAAATTACAACACCAAGAAGGAAAAGTCGTGGAAATCACAGGACTGATAGATACGTAAATAAGAAAAAAAATGGAAACAAAATATTCAAAACGTCTCGATTTATTCAGTATCAAGTATGAGAGCCATGTGCAGAAATACACGCACTTACACGCCTGGCATGCTATCAATGAGGGTATTAATGGCTGTCTGAGGAATGGTCTGCCGCTACTGGCAGGTCCCTGTGCAATTGCTGACCAATGACATCCCAGATGTGCTAAACGTGACACAAATATGGAGACACTGCAGGCTATGGCAGTACATTTTGGCCTCGCAGGATACTCACAGTTGTGGACTGGCGTTGTATTGAAAAAGAGCTCCTGGGCCACTTCAATGAAATGACAAGCCCCACTCACTTTTTAAAAAGTGCTGAAGCTGGCACAAAGAAGTCGTCATATTGCGTAAATACCCACTTGCACAAAAATTGGGGACTTTTTTTTACACAAGAAACTGGCGTAAAATGCTCTAGAAATGTTCCCCATAATGTATTGAGAAACTTTAAAGAATTATTAAGTGGGGTGAAAATGAAAAAAAATACAGTTTTGCCATTGTGTGTTCTTTTTACAGCATTCATGGTGCAGTACAAAGACTTGTTAACTTTTCAAATTTTTATATATAATATAATTACCTTTTACTGCTTTTAAAGTGCATTACTTTCTGTCACCATATTTTGAAATCATTAACTTTCTATTTTTTATTTATTTTTTCTTGTTGAGGGCTCTGCGAGGGTTTGTTTTTTGTGGGGCAAGCTGTGGTTTATATGAGTAACTTTATGGAGTACATACAACCTTTTGATCGCTTTTTGTTCAATTTTTCTGTAGAGATGGTGACCAAAAAAACCCCATAATTCTGGCACTGTGCATTTTGTTTTAGAATTTTCACCATGCAGGATAAATAATGTGATATTTAATGATTCAGACTTTTATAAATTTAGCAAAACCAATTATGCTTAAATAATTTATTGCATCCTACAATCACATCAGAGGCGGAGGATGGAGGAGAGCCACCTGGTTAACTGTTTAGATACTGGGGTTAGCATTGACTGGACATGTAAATGGTTAAATGGCCGCAATCAAAGCTAGCTCAGGTTGTTTGATGCAAATGGGTGTTAGCAGTTTAATAGAGCCAGCATCTGCTAAGAATGGTGTGGGCTGAGCTCTAGTGATGAATGAACTTTTCAAAAGTTTGGTTCTGCCAGTTCACCCAATGCGCACACTTTGTAGTGGTTTCAGGCACTTGGTTGGAGCCTCAGGTGCAATAGCCGCAGGTCTGGAGAGTAGTCAGGAAGAGCCAGGAGTCAGCAACGGGAGGTCTCTGTTTGCAGTACAGATAGATGAGATGGGTAACATAGTCAGAAGGGAAGCCAGGGATTGGCAATGGGAGGTCTCGGTTGGCAGTACAGATGGATGAGGCGGGTAATGTAGTCAGAAGGGAAACCAGAATTTGGTATCAGAAGGTCTCATAGCAATAGCAAAGGAGCAAGCAGAACTGGAGCTTGATCAATCAATGCTGTGGAGCAGAATAATCACGCACTGGTGCAGTGACAGGTTTAGGCTTTTATAATTATCCCAATCAGGAACGGAGACAGGGTCACGGTCAGGAACTAGATAACTGGAATCATGAAACAAGGCTAAGAGGCAAGGAAACTGTCCACAGGCTGTATGGCTCAGTAGTGAGAGCTATCGACTGGAGCGCAGGAGGTCCCTGATTTATTTTGTGACAGTGGACCCCTCCTTCGAGGATTGCCTCCGGACACCCCAGGGCCTGGTTTACTGGGGTACCTCTTTTGGAACTCCCCTGTGAGCCTTGGAGCATGTATATTTTCTTCTGTCCCCCAAGAGTTTTCCTCTGGCTCCTATCCCTTGCACTGCACCACATACTGAAGTTTTCCTCTGTGTTTTCGGGAGTCCAAGATTTCCTCAATGATGAACTCGTCATGCCACTAAACCTTTACAGGAGGGAGAGGCGGTTATTGTCTCTCCGTGGAGGTATTCTCCCAGAATGGCTTTAGCAGGGACACATGGAAGACTCGGTGGATCCTTAGGCTGCCCGGGAGCTTCAAGTGGAAAGCTGCCTGACCGAACCTTGCTGAAATTTGGAAAGGTCCGATAAACCTTTGCCCAAGTTTGGTAGAAGGTATGTGGGTCTTCAGATTTCTGGTGGGTAACCATACCTTCTCTCCAACCTGGAAAGGAGGAGCCGTTTGGTGGTATCAGTCTGCCACTTCCTTGTAAGCATCCTGAGCTTCCCGTAAAGCCTCCTTTAGTTTCTTTGAATATCTGCCAATGCTGCCAGTCTGTGGTTGACTGCCGAGACAGGAGTCTTCGTAGGAAGGCGAGGAATGAAAACGATGCATTTCCTAGTTTGCATAGAATGGACTCTGGGTGGTTGAACTACGTTGGGAATTGCTTTACGTAAACTCCACTGTTGATAAACGGCATGCAGGATACCTAAAAAATTATTACAGAATTGTGTAATCTGTATTTGACCTCTCTTTAGGCTCCGAAAATATTTTGGACAATGGATCCGCCTTACCATTGCACAAGGCATGTAGCTGCATCTTATTTCTGACTCTTTGTGACAGGATAGCTCCCATTGTTGAGTCGGAGATGGCCTGGGGGGGGGGGATCAGTACTGGTGCTGAAGTAAACAATGTCTTTAGTTTCTCCAAAGCAATTTGTGCCTCTGGGGACCAGGAAAACGTGTGCTTTCTTTGTGAGGAAGGTGATGGGAAAAATTACCTTCGGGAAGTCCTTTAATAAATCTTCTGTAGAAGTTTGCAAAATTGATCAGGCGCTGTACTATTTTCAAATTTCTTGGAATGGGTAAATCCAGGATGGCTTTAATCTTGCTAGGATCCATATTTAAGCCATCTGGGGAGATAATGTATCACATGAATTGCATTTGGGTCTGTTCAAACTCACACTTCTCTAGTTTGATGTAGAGATTATTCTTTTGGAGTCGTTCCAAGACCACCCAAACATGCCTGCGATGTTCCTCCAAGTTATCAGAGAAGATGAGGATGTCATCGAGATATGCCACTACAAATTGGTCCAACAGGCCTTGAAATACATCATTGATAAAGTAATAGAAGGTGATAGGAGCACTGCGAAGGCCGAATGGTATCACTAGGTATTTGAAATGTCCATGTTGCTGTCAGGATCGGCGGCTCTCGAGGTCTCCGTACCCACACCACCGGTCCTATCACCCGAGCTGATCGGGTGCGTCGCAGGGAAGCCCTGTCTTGGTGACCTCCCTTGCCCGCTGGGGTCCCGGACACTGGCTCCGGGCGCACGCTCCCTTGCTCAGGGGGTGGCGCCTGGGTAATCGATTTGCTGGGGATGCGGTGGATGCTGTCCCCGTTGCCATGACATCCTGATTAGCATGTTCTGCACTCGCTCCTGGATGTCTGGGTCTCTGCACTCGCTGCCTTATGTCTTGGTCTGGCTGCTGGCAGGCTCGCCGCGCCAATCAGTTGCTGGGGTGGGAGTTCTGACAGCATTTAAATATGCCTGTTTCCTTCCAGCATTGCCAGTGTATGTTTGTCTCCAGGCTACACCCTCGTTATTCTGATCTCATTTCCCGTTGTGACCCTCTGCTTTTGGACCTGACTTTGACCTCGCCTGATCCCTGGTACCGTGTATTCTCCTGTTGCCGACCCGGACTTCCTGACTTGCCTCTGTGTCTGTTTGTCTCTGTATTTGTTTGTAAGTCTGCCCCCTTGCCCAGCTTCCCTAGGGAGTATAGGGACCGTCGCCCAGTTGTCGCCCTGGGGCCTAGCTCAGGGGGGCAAGTAGGTAGGGACAGGGGTTGCGGATAGCTTTTAGGGACTTCCGGTACCCGGACCCCAGTCCCTTGACAGTCGCATTCTAAAAGCAATCTTCCACTCATCCCCTGGGCGAATCCATACAAAGTTATAGGCCCCTCTTAGATCTAGCTTAGTGAAGATCTTGGTAGAGTAGTCTCACTAATAGTTCTGGAATCAAGGGAAGGGTGTGGCGATTCTTGACCATTAGCTGGTTGAGTCACTCTTTTCCATGAAAAATATGGACGCCCCAGCTAAGGAGAAAGAAAGACGAATGAAACCTTTTTCAAATTTTTGTCCAGGTATTCTCGGAGTACCTTCATCACTGGTTCTGAAAGGTTGTAATGCATCAGACATTTGAACCATAGTAGTCGTGAAGGCATCGAGACTCTCAAGAAGATTACTGTTGATCTCCATGTATGGTGAGGACCAGACAAGCGCCTCATCGGTGAGGAGGTTGATGATAAAGAATACATTTTTCCAGTCACTGGTAAACAAGGTGGGCTGCATCTGAAAATAGATTTGACATGGAGTTAGGAAACCTCAGAATTGGCAACGATCTACCGCAAATCTCGCTTGCAGTGGCATGCGGACGTCTGGCGCTGAATTGCGCATCTCCAGGAGTTGCCTCTGTACTCCCTCGATCTCTCATTGCATACTTGCAACCTTTTCCGGGCAGGAGGCATAAAATTCCTGAAGCTGCGTAATGTGTTTTCTCAGAGTCGCCACTACGGGCTCCATGTTTGGGCATGATTATTTTGTAGTGGTTTCAGGCACTGGGTTAGAGCCTCAGGTTTAATGGCCACAGGTCTGGAGTGTAGTCAGGGAAGAGACAGGAGTCGTCAATGGCAGGTCTCGGTTTGCAGTACAGATGTATGAGGTGTGTAGCGTCAGAAGGGAAGCCAGGGGTCAGCAATGGGAGGTCTCGGTTTGCAGCACAGATGGATAAAGCAGGTAACGTAGTCCGAAGGGAAGCCAGAAGTCTGTATCAGAAGGTTTTGTAGCAATAGCAGAGGAGTAGGCAGAAATGGAGCTTGATCAATCAATGCTGTGGAGCAGAATAATCATGCACTGGTGCAGTGGCAGGGTTCAGGAGTCGTCAATGGCAGGTCTCGGTTTGCAGTACAGATGTATGAGGTGTGCAGCGTCAGAAGGGAAGCCAGGGGTCAGCAATGGAAGGTCTCGGTTTGCAGCACAGATGGATAAGGCAGGTAACGTAGTCCGAAGGGAAGCCAGAAGTCTGTATCAGAAAGTTTTGTAGCAATAGCAGAGGAGTAGGCAGAAATGGAGCTTGATCAATCAATGCTGTGGAGCAGAATAATCATGCGCTGGTGCAGTGGCAGGGTTAGGCTTTTATAATGAGCCTAATTGGGAACAGAGGTGGGATCAGGACCAGGGGGCAGGAAGTAGATAACTGGAATCATTAACTCATCTCAATGAAAATGTGGCACAAAATATGCATACGTACACAACTTCTGGCATATCATGGGCTGTTGCCATGGTAACCCCTTCCCTTAACCTTGTATGGGAGCGCCTTACAAAAGTGTGAAATTCTCAACTAATTTGCACCAAAATCCATGTCAAAATTTGCATGTGTGAGTGACATGGTATTTTTAGGAGATCCATGCAGAATTGCTTAAAAAATTCCATGTGGGGATTTTGCCCATAGACAGGCCTAAATCTGTGGCAAAATACATGGCAGAAATATGTGGCTTACCCATGGTTTAGCAGGCGGATTGAACATGGAAAACTTTGTGTCGGATTCCATCGTGTGAACATACCCTTACACTTATTTCTGTTGGATCCTCTTCGGGCTTTGATACAAAAAAATGCATGAAAAGTTGGCACAAAACTATTTTTTTCTAATAAAAAAAGTGGAAGTACCCTATGGCTGCTCTCACACAGGCGCTTTCTACCTCGTTGCAAACGCAGTAGTAACCATGGTATAACGCTTCCATTGATTTCAATGGGATCTCGCAGACATGCGTTCGATCGCAGCACTGGACGGCACTTTACTCATCACCCATCAAAATGATGAGGTGTGCTACAACATGCTATTGGCTGCAGGAACCTGCGGCCAAGAGCTAAAGTGAAATTGTAGCGCTTTGCCTTGTCCATGTGTGAGAGTGTTCTATGTGTGGAAAGGCAGCAGAATTGCATGCGGAGAATTAGCAGCATTTACTGTAGCAGCAAAGTAAATGAAACTTTAATAAATCCGATCCACATATTGCAGAAAAAAAGTCAGTGTGGGATTGACCTATGGTGCAGACTTGAAATCTTCTGCATGTCATTTGTTTGCTGCAGATTTTCATCCCAAACGTCACTGCTTTAGATCGGTCTCCCATGACCAGATTTGAATTACAGATTTCGCGAGCGTATGATTCGCGGATCAATCAAATGCATTAAATTACACAGTTTTGATCACATTTATATGTCAAAATTGCGTAATCCGCGAGTGGAAAATAAAATGTAGCATGTTCTATTTTACCGTGGATATCCGCGACAGAGCCCATTGTTCCTGTGATCCTGTGACGTCCGATCCTGTGAGCTCGGACGTCATCGGGAGGACCCTAAGAAGATATAGTATTTTTGGAAGCCATGTCATTTTGATTGCAGGGATGCGTCTGATCCAGGATATAGGAAGGGATCTCCAGGTATCATAGAATGGTAGAGTTGGAAGGGACCTCCAGGGTCATCTGGTCCAACCCCCTGCTCAGTGCAGGATTCACTAAATCATCCCAGACAGATATTTGTCCAGCCTTTGTTTGGATATTTCCATTGAAGGAGAACTCACCGCCTCCCGTGGTAACTTGTTCCACTCATTGATCACCCTCACTGTCAAAGTTTTTTCTAATATCTAATCTGTCTTCTGCCTTTCAGTTTCATCCAATTGCTTCTAGTCTTTCCTTGTGCAAATGAGAATAGGGCTGATCCCTCTGCACTGTGACAGCCCTTCAGATATTTGTAGACAGCTATTAAGTCTCCTCTCAGCCTTCTTTTTTGCAAGTTAAACATTCCCAAATCCTTTAATTGTTCCTCATAGAACATGATTTGTAAAGTGGGGTGCTTAGAACTGGACACAGTATTCCTGATGAGGTCTGACTAAGGAAGAGTAGAGGGGGATAATGACCTCACGTGATCTAGACTCTATGCTTCTCTTAATACATCCCAGAATTGTGTTTGCCTTTTTAGCTGCTGCATCACATTGTTGACTCATGTTCAGCCTATGATCTATTAGTATACCCAAGTCTTTTTCACATGTGCTGCTTAGCCCAATTCCTCCCATTTTGTAAGTGCTTTTTTCATTTTTCTTGCCCAGATGTTGGACCTTGCATTTCTCCTTGTTAAATACCATTCTGTTAGTCGCCGCCCACTGTTCAAGCTTTTCTAGATCTTTTTGAATATTCTTTCTCTCTTGTCTACTGTTGGCTATCCCTCCTAGCTTTGTGTCATCAGCAAATTTGATCAGTTTCCCATCAATTCCCTTCTCCAGATCATTTATAAAAATGTTGAACCACAGTGGGCCTAGGACAGAGCCTTGTGGTACCCTACTTGATACATTCTTCCACTTGGATGTGCAGCCATTTATGACCACTCTTTGAGTACGATCACTCAGCCAGTTGTGAATCCACCTAAGAGTTGCCTTGTCAATCCCATATTTGGTCATTTTTTAAATAAGTATGGTATAAGATACTTTGTCAAATGCGTTACTGAAGTCAAAATTTACTATATCCACCGCATTTCCCTGATCAACCCAGTTGGTGATTCTGTCACTGAAGGAAATAAAATTAGTCTGGCATGACTTGTTTGTTACAAACCCATGCTGGCTCTGGTTAATTACTCCATTTTTATCCAAGTACTTGCATACATGCTGTTTAATAATTTGTTCAAAGATCTTTCCCTGTATCTTTCTAGGTGTCTATCAAAGCCACAAGGGCCCTAATAGAAGGGGGATAGTTAGCAGGATAAAGGTTGAAGTAACAAGGACAAAGATTAACCTTCAGGTATGATAGGGAGTCCACCCAACAGAAAAACATCAGCATAGTGACCAATATAAACATTGGAGTTGTCTCAAAACCTAGAAGGTAATTAAAACTTCACTACTTTCAATTAGCAAAGTGAATTCTCCAGTAAATTCGCAGCAATATTTGTGACAAATCTGTATTTAATATTTGTAGATTTTGTAGCAGTTTTTGCCATGGAATCGCTTAGAGTACTTCCACACGTAATGTAAATGCCAAAATTTTGTGCAGCGAAATTGCATGAGGAAAATCTGTAGCATTTTAGTGTACAAGAAATGCGGACGAGATTCCAAGAAATCTCATCCACATGTTGCAGTTGGGTAGTACTATGGCATGTTGGTGACAGCACTGAGGCAGCACATATGTTTGTTTGGTTTTTTTTTTATATAAAAGCAAATTTTACTTAACATCAACAGAAAGTGTGTTTTTTCTTCACAGGAGGGCACAAATTACTTAAATGTTTCATAATATAACGACTCTCTCGGTTATGAGCCACAACGAGTTAGCTTGCAAACGCATGCTGGCCTTTGTCTGTCATCACTGATGCTGCTAATTTTTGCCTTGACCTTTTTCCTTTTATCTCGTAGAAGGAGTGTCTCCACCCCTAAGACACCAGATGTTGTAGACGTCAACTATCACAATTGTCGCAGGTTTCTACCAGGCTTTAACACATTAGATATGCTTACTGTTCCCAGTGACTCGTTGCACCCTAACATATAGCATTGGGCTAATAAAACAAAACAAACATTCACATTACATCACAACTCAGGAACCAAGATACATAACTTTAGTTAAAGGGGTTGTCCCGCGCCGAAACGGGGTTTTTTTTTTTTCAACCCCCCCCCCGTTCGGCGCGAGACAACCCCGATGCAGGGAGGTAAAGAAAGCTCACCGGAGCGCTTACCTGAATCCCCGCGCTCCGGTGACTTCTCTACTCACCGCTGAAGATGGCCTCTTACTCCGTGGACCGCAGCTCTTCTGTGCGGTCCATTGCCGATTCCAGCCTCCTGATTGGCTGGAATCGGCACGTGACGGGGCGGAGCTACACGGAGCTACACGGAGCCCCATAGAAGACTACAGAAGACCCGGACTGCGCAAGCGCGGCTAATTTGGCCATCGGAGGGCGAAAATTAGTCGGCACCATGGAGACGAGGACGCCAGCAACGGAACAGGTAAGTATAAAACTTTTTATAACTTCTGCATGGCTCATAATTAATGCACAATGTACATTACAAAGTGCATTATTATGGCCATGCAGAAGTGTACAGACCCACTTGCTGCCTCGGGACATCTCCTTTAACTCAGTCCAGGCTCAACTCTGGTACTCTTGTCACTATGAAAATGGAGCTTTTATACTTCCTACACAGCTAACAGGCCTGATAGCTAACTATCAAGTCTCTTACATGGTGTACACCGATCAGTTTTGTCTTAGCCCAGTCTATTTGTGATCTAATGTCCAGCTAAGGACTTAGTCCTTTCTGTGGTACCTGTTTCCCCATGATGCCATCCAGAGGTGTAACTTGAAGCTTCTGAGCTCCAATGCAAAATCTGTAAGAGGGCCCTCAACTATAATGCTTTATCTATAGTATTGGGCTGCCTGTATGGAGAGGAGAGGCCATATGAACTCCCTAAGGCTCCTGGGCCCAGGTGCAACTGCATCCCCTACAGTTATGCCCCTAATGCCATCTTTTTCTGACAGTCTCTGCTCTCCTACTGCAGCACAATCACACAGTCTCTGTGCTGCCATGCTCGCTGCTCTTCGCAGCATCACACACTGGGTTGCAATACTGGGCCTCTTGTCCCCCACCGTCCTGCTGGCCCACCATCATGTTTCCTTGTAGGTCTCAATTGCTGCTCCTTCTAGACACTTTTGCACTGATTCTCCATTGTCTCACTCACTGGCCAAGATAGTCACCATCATGTGATCTGGGAGCAGGGTCTGGCCCCATACATAGCCCCAGCACTTTCTCAAGCCCTCTGGCTCATTCCATAAGGGGGGAGGCGGAACCTCCCTCCCTTTTATTCCTGCCCTATCAATGGGATTTCTTCTGGGCGGTGATGTGCTAGCCATATCGCCACCCACATTATCAAAGGGGTAGAACCTCCTCTTGGCAGCGCGTAACTAGCACGCTATCCTGAGCAATTTTCCACACTCCTCCCCACCCCTGTCACTAGGCCAGTGGTCAGCGCTGTTTTCACTAATGGCAAGCGCCTTGCTGACCCTCCTCGCAGATGGGTACTGGTCCCCATAGATGGGGATCTCCTCACAGCATGGGGGTCACATAATACAAGCTCCTGTCAGCTACTACACTGTAAAGGGAAGAGTGGTAGTGCTACCCCCTTACATATACACCTAAGAAAAATCTGCTAAGTAAATTGGCCTGTGCTGCAGATTTTAAGAAGCATGTTGCAGATTTTCCCAGTTTCACCCTTTCAAATGATGGGGAGAAAACTGCAGAAAATTCATACCAAAATCTCAAGTAACACAAATTATGTGGACATACCGTTAAGATACACAGCAAAAAATATGCAGCCCATCTACAGTGGAAAATCAGCACCAATATCCACATGCATAATTGAATCGCGGATGATCCGCAGTTAAATTTGCCCATAGACTATCATTAGGCATTTTTTTCCATGTTTTTTTTCCATGTGCTCCATGATTCTGCAGATCCCGCAGGGACGGCTTACACTGAAGTTAATGGAAGCTGTCCGGTCCACGGCACGCCCACAGCTGACACTACCAATGTTCCGCAGATCCATGGGAAAGCAGGAGATTTTTTTAAAAGGCATGGCACATACGCACGCATGCTGACCGGTGTGCTGAACGCATCCGCCGTGCAGAAGAAAGAAGATCCGGCCGCGATGGAGGAGACCCGCTCTGCGTCCGAACAGGTGAGTAAATGTCTTTTTTGCTTCATGGCTGCGAGCACGGCAGGTATCCGCTGCGGGATTCCACACTCAGAATCCGTGCGTGCCCGTGGACAGGAGGCTTTATTTCACCACTTCATTTGAAGAGATATAATCTGGACTGAAAATATGCAGCATAAATTGACATACTGGAAATGTAAAATCTGCAGTGGTCAACTTATGCTGTGGATTTTGTCTAAAGTGTGTGGGTGGGATTTCTAAAATCCCATTCACAATGTTTGTAGTGTAAATGCTGTGGATTTTCCACAGCCAATTCCACTGCAGAAATTCTGCAGCATTTCCAACCTGTAGAGCAATGTGGGGAAATTCTACAGCATTTACAATGCACCCTAAGGGATCGGTCACACGGGCGCATCTTCAGACACGTCCGTCTCCTTCCTGCAGTCACACGGGCGAATCGGCGCTGGTGTACGGATGCCGATGCGCCCATGTGACTGAGCCCTAAGGCCTGTGTCACATGAAGATATTTGTGCATTGTTTTGCGTGTACAAAATGTGTGGGCTCAAATACACTACACAGTGAATAGAACCCATTGATTATGGGCCATGTGTTGTCCGAATCTAAATCTGTGTCTTTTTGATGCGATTATTCACACTTCTGCATTAAGAAGTGACAATATCATGTGTGATAGTCTTCTCCCCTAAAACCACTCTACTGGAATTGTGTATCTATTCGTAGGGTATCTCTGAGGTAAATAATAAATCCGAAAATCGGATCAGAAAGGGCTCACCGTTCTGAGGCTTGACAGTTCCATTGAGCTGTGCTGAGGAGATCTAATGTGGGGACTTAGTAGGCTGCTAGCTCATGCAGCTGACAAACCGAAAGAGCAGGTAACCTGCTGCGTAGATCTCCAATCAATGATACTTTATTTCATCTTCATACAGGGCAGTGAAATATAAACTTTAAAAAGTTAAGCAACCTAAATTCAGCGAACTTAACTCCACTTTCTTCAGGGAGTTTCAGCGGCGTTAACTTCGCGTAGATGGCTTAAGGGAATGCTTTTTAAAGTTTATATTTCACTGTCCTGTATGACGATGAAATAAAGTATCATTGATTGGAGATTGACGCGTTGAAGCAGGTTACCTCCTCTTTCTATCTCTAATGTAATCTCACTTGGATTAAAGTAAAGAATTGTAAGCAAATGCTTTATCTTATCATAGGCGAAGCAATTGGTGTACTGAAGACAGGTAATCTTATCTGCATAAATTGGTGTCAAAGTTTGAAACCTCTGAAGGCTGCTGACTGCAGCCTGTAAACAAACAGCACAGTGGAGACCCAGTGAGGGACAGGCGTGGAGAGGCAAGTATCAGCTACGCTGTTATCTTACACCACAGGGGACCTGTTGAGACACTCTTTAGGAGACACGCTTAGCTCCGCCCGTGCCCCGCCCCCTGTCCATAGCCATCACTGGAGGAGGCGGGGCAGATTGACGCTTATCTCCGCCCCCTCCCATTGCACCGAACGAGCGGGGAGGAAGACATGTAAGCCTGCATGGGAAAGAGGAGGAGAATAGAGGGAGTGCTAAACTCCCTCCCACCTACAGCCGCTGCCATGGGCTCCCATAGGAGGCCATGCAGCGGCCAACGTATTCCGGCCCAAACATAGTTGCATAACTATGATTTGGGCCCAAAGTAAAAACGACGGGCGCTATATTGGCTAGGCCGGGTGTTTTAACGTCTCGCAAATACGCCCATGTGATTTGATGCATTGCACTTGGCTGATATGCACTCATGTGAAAGAAGCCTTAGATACATTTGGACACTTTATTTTTTTTTTGCTGTGTCCAACAAATGGGATGTGGCCTAAATTGCAGCAAACTGCCAGAATTTAGACACAATTTTTGAGGTAAACTAAACCAACTATAAGGTGGTCTAAACTTTCATTAGATTCAACAGATTTATCATTCAGCAGAGCTACTGGTGCATTTTAAAACTGTCTTGTCTAAGGGATTTCTCATACGGATGTATGTCGCCCACGTATTATGCGCTGATAAAAGCCCATTGATTACTATTGGGCCACTCAACTTGCGTTTTTTTTCACGCGTATGGAAAAAAAAACAGAGCATGTGCTATTTTGTGCGCATTATGCGCCAATATAGGCTATGGGGATTTAACATACACAGCAAAAATGCATGAACATGTATTTGCTGTTTACTGTGTATTTTACATGCTTAATACGCAGGACACATATACCCATGTGAGTGAGACATAAGTTTGCACTGTCTTTATTAGTAAATAAGCCTCATGTCTATGGCCGTTTTTTTAAAACTGTTTACCAGTGTTTGTAAATACCCAGTCATCTGGCAGAAACCACGTATGGCTGCGAGTGTGCTGCACATGCCCGTATATCAGACGCACGCAGTCATGCACAGTCTGCCTCTTTTTTTTTTTATTCCCTGCTCTGTTTTATAGTGGGGTTGTGTATGAAAACGCCATTCATACACAATGTATTGCATACGCTGCCTATACAAATGTATAGGGCTAACACTGCGTCCTACACATAGCATTAGAGCATGCTGCGATCTATTTCTTGTGCACATTTACACGCAGTGTCTACATGCACATGTGCACGAATCAATGAAAGTCCATTGACTTTCATTAACTGCATGCACTATGTGTTACGCGGCCGTAAATCACACGCGTAATACACAGTAAAAAAACACCCCACTGTAGCCTATGTGGCTATACACATTGCCATTCTTTCACACAGACCATTACATATCCTATTTTTTTTTTCTGCATCACGGACGAGAATTAGGTCATGCAAATGCATGTCCATGCAGCCTGTGAATCAGACAGCATACAGATTGGTATCTATGTGTTGTCCAATACAAGTTGAGCCTGAACATATGGGCGCAACTCGCATACACAGCAAGTGTGCACCTGGCTTTCTTCCGTGGATTTTCATGTGAATCAGCACATGGATTTAAGCCAAGTCCAGGTTCAGTCCAGCAATTGGCTGGGCTGTTAATGCTTGTGTGTTAGCTCTAATTGCTGCTTTGCACCTATTCCAGCAGGTTCAGCCCATCAATTGTCAGGAAGCCGCCAGCTGCCTAAAACCAAGATAGGTTTTGTGGACAAGTGGTCAAAGGGCTACACTGCGACTTTTTGTAGTGCTGCTGATTGATTTTAACTATCAAGTGACTGCTGCAGTTTACATGATTGCATAAAGCTCAATGGACTCTTTTGGGCTGCGGTTGTAGGCTGGATTCAGACGAACGTATATCGGCTGGGTTTTCACTCCCAGCCGATATACGTCGTCTCTCTCTGCAGGGGGGGAGCCTGGAAGAGCCAGGAGAAGTGCTCTGAGCTCCCGCCCCCTCTCTGCCTCCTCTCCGCCCCTCTGCACTATTTGCAATGGGGAGAGGCGGGGCAGGGCAGGGCCAATTCTCACAACTTAGCCCCACCCTGTTCCGCCTCCTTTCATTGCAAATAGTGCATAGGGGCGGAGAGGGGGTGGAAAGGAGGCAGAGAGGGGGCGGGAGCTCAGTTCCTGCTCCTGGCTTTTCCATCCTCCTCCCCCTGCAGATGAGGACACCGTATATCGGCTCGGCGTGAAAACCGAGCCGATATACGGTCGTCTGAATCCACCCGTAGCTTGAAAAATCTAATTTAAAATCAATAATTTTGTAGCACTACAAGAAGTCTCAGTGTAGCCCAGGCATAATTGTGATCTGCTGCATTCTAATTAATAGAGCAATAATGATTGTTGCTTTTCTGCCAATCTGATCCATTTGCCCATTGCAAGTTCCCGGATATTGCCTGATAAGTAATCAGGTTTTTTTTGTTTTTTTTAAAGAGCTATGTTCCCAGTGCCAAGTAAACCTGCAGTTTATGGCTTGTATCTTTTCTATGGTTTTATTATGTATCAATAGACTTTGATATAATAAACTATAAAACAGTTGATAGTAGCAGTAATCTTATGTAGCTTATCTAAGGAAATTTAGAAATGTAGCTATAATTAGACATTACTATCAAGGAGTCTGTTTTGCAGAAGAACACAAAAGATAACATTTCAAGGAGATAAAAGCTACAATGTTGTTATTGGTTATTAATAACAAGGTTTGGTTAAGGCTGAATTTGAGAACTAGAATAGACAAGTAGACTTAAGACTAGTAGTTAGTTTTGTTTTTTCAGACTTTTTTTTAGTCCAAACCCCACAAGCAGTGAGTCCCTGGTGCTAAACTATTGATAACCTATCATGATGCTAGATCATCAATAGGATTTCTGTGGCTTCTTGTTTCCTGTGTATTCACTGTGTATTTGTGCTGGCCCGTTCACTTCTATGGCCTATTTTGGTGCAAAATATGCACCAAAATAGGACATACTATGTATTTTTTCACATGACTGAAAATCATAGGAAAATACGCAGATGTAAATAAACCCATCGAAATCAATGGGTTCTAATTACTGCATATAATGTACATGTGAATGAGCCATGCCTCCTGCTTCCCAGGGGAAGGCTGCCTCCAAGAACATGGTGCAGACTATACCTTGTGCTTGTCGCATATATCTATATTACACTCAAGTTCGGCACTATGGAGCAATTCCAGCAACCTCATTAGTTCAGATTCACAATTCCAGCAACCTGATTGGTTGTTAGTGCCGAACTTGAGTGTAATATAGATATATGAGTACTGTTCAGGCAAACCAGAAACTGAAAGGTACCTTTCAGGTGTTGGTTTAACCCCTTGAGTGGCACGCCTGGAAATTTTCCGTGACGAGCTCCACAGCCCATAGCGATATAGCCCGGACGATTTCCAGGCTATGTTTCACTATGTGACATGCAGAGCACAAACCCATAAGCTGTGGCAGCGTGCTCTGCCTGCACAGTCCCACACAGAACAGTGCAGGACTTTGAAAAAAGAAGCAGGAATATATTACCAATCTGCCTGCAACTTTCCGCTTCTATTTTCAAACTCCTGCACTGCTTTGTTTACAGGTTGCCACGGAGACCATTGGCTTTTCAGAAGCCAGCCGATGGTCTCTGTCGCAGGGAGAGCTAGTGCTTGGCTTTCAGAGGATAGCCGGGCACCAGCTCTTACAACAGAGATTAGAGAAAACCTGAGATCTCTGCTGTGTTAACCCTTTACATGCCGTGGTCTATGCAACTGCAACATGTAAAGGGCTGTCACCATCTGACCCCCAGAATGTGTTTAGGGGGTCCTGATGGGTCTCTGTGGAAGTCCCCCAAAGGGACAAAAAAAATTTTAACGTTTTTTTAAAAAGTTAAAAAATTATTTAAAAAAATAAACACTACAATTTTTTTTTACAAAAGTTATGCAATACATTATATATATCCAAAAATGATGCCATTAAAAAATACAACTTGTCCCACAAAAAACAAGACCTCATATGGCTGTGTCAATGGAAAAATGAAAAAGTTATGGCTCTTGGAACGCGACTGGAAAATAAGTTTAAATGAAATAATTGGCCCATTTAAGAAACCTGCCCTGGTGGGTCTAACCACTCAAGGGGTTAATGGTTAAGAATAGAGATGAGCGAGCGTACTCAGAAAAGCACTACTCGCTCGAGTAATGTGCTTTATCCGAGTATCGCTGTGCTCGGGTCTGAAGATTCGGGTGCCGCTGCGGCTGACAGGTGAGTCGCAGCGGGGAGCAGGGGAGAGCGGGCGGGAGAGAGGGAGAGAAAGATCTTACCTCCGTTCCTCCCCGCTCTCCCCTGCAGCTCCCCGCTCCGTGCCGGCACCCGAATCTTCAGACCCGAGCACAGCGATACTCGGATAAAGCAAATTACTCGAGCGAGTAGTGCTTTTCCGAGTACGCTCGCTCGTCTCTAGTTAAGAACTACATCGCCTTCAAGCTTAAAAACCTACCAACAGGTCACTCCGACCATATCATCTCTTTGCGAGTTCCTCCAAAATAGTCAGTATACCAAAATCTTCAGTGTGTATGCTCCAATTCTTCAAGCAGATCCTGCAGAAAAGGACAAGTTCTACACTGACTTGCACAATCACACACAGAACATTTCTATAAATGACAAGATCATCATCCCTGGTAACTTCAATGTCAGTCGGCAGAGATTTAGTAGCATCAGAAAGGGGCAATTGGCAAGCATAGTGTTGGAAACCACAATGATAATGGGCATCTCTTGTTAGACTTCTGTGTGGAGCAACAATTCGCTACAGTGGCATTGGCATCAACCCTCTTCACGATCTCCAGTATGATGCTTCTGTAATGGGTAGTGGGTGGTGGTGCGACACAGGTTCAGGATGCCGCAGTGATGACAGACTGAGTCAGAGGCGGCATGTATTTTTAATAATAAAATATGCGTTACTAAAAGAACTGGTAATTGGGTACTTACACTCCATAGGAGGTCACAAGTATTTTTAACATTTCATAATTTAACTGGAAGTCACCCTCTGCAATTTGTCACCCTCATGGTATGCCACTAAACTTTGGAGTACTGTGGACCTGCTACACATAGACTCTTGGAGGCTACAACAATATGGCACCACCCAGCTGTGATGAATTTGTTGCATTTTAAGCTTGTCTGTCTAAGGGCCCGTTTAGATGGGACGGCTGTTGGGCAAACGATGCATGACACTCGCCCCTGCACAGACTTGCTCTCGTGCTATTGCACGGGAGCTAGTATCACTGGCTCACTCACAGAGCGGCCAGCAGGGGGGCGGGGAAGCTTCAGGAGATTTCTCTCCTCGCGTTCCCCCGTCCCTCTCCATTGACTTGACATAGTGGCTGTTCAATACTGAATGGCTGCTATTTACACTGAATGATTTATGCAGCATAAACGATGGACGATGAGCTGAACAATCAGCGTTCAGTGTAAATAGCAGCCGTTCAGTATTGGACGGCCGATATGTTAAGTCAATGGAGAGGGGTGGGGGAGAGTGGAGAGTGAAATCTGCAGCAGCCCCACTGTAAACCAGCGATACTACCTGCCGTGCAGCAGCACAGGAGCGAGTTTGTGCAGGGACGACTGTCCGGTATCATTTTCCGCCATTCGTCCTGTCTAAAAGTCTAGTTTGGTGAAGATCTTGGTAGAAAAGTTTTTCCAGCAACTCAAGAATTAATCCGTATTTACATGCCTGATATTCTGATGTGAGTTTTGTGTGTTGTGAGATGCACAAAACTCAAATGAAAATAAAACCCCATTGTTTTCAATGGGCCTATTTACATGTATGATTTTCCTCTTGCAGCGACGCTGCGAGACAGAAAATATACAACATATCCTAATTTTTTATGAGAATGCATAAAACTCACTCATTATTTCCAATGGGTGAAAAAAAAGTTTCCTGCAAGTGCAATGCATTTTTTAAAATTCTGCTATTGAAAATATATGTGATTTCCATTTGCATGAGAAACATAAGTGAAAATCGCATGTTCAGCAATGTAATGCGATTTTATCACAAAATGCATGGCACTCGCATTAAAAATTGCGGGATGCAAGTACTATATTAGACCGAGTTTTTCAGGCGGATATCGAGCTCGTCCACGTGAATAGGGCCTTAAGGAGAGAAGATAACTATTTTTAACAATATGTTACTTAGCTCTCTGTAGTCAATGCACGGCCGCAAGGTTGAATCTTTTTTTTTTCTACAAAGAACAAAGGTGCCTCTGCTAGAGATGTAGAAGGTTGGAAGAAACCTTTCTTTAAATTCTCATCACTGTATTATCTAAGTACTTTTAATTCTTGTTCACAGTGGTGTTATGATCAGAAGGAATTCTGCTGTATCTTCATCTTGTGTTGTAGTTTGTTGTTGGGGCAGTTGCTATGCACTTGTCCCACATCTGTTCTATTAGGGTTCGTTCAGACAAGCATAATGCACGCTTCTAAAAGAACTAATGGGTTCCTATAGAAGCATTCATATGCGCAGAATTTAAAGCGCAAAATAGCACGCACCTAAAAAAGATAGGACATGCACTATCTTTAGTGTGCGTTTTGCAGGAGGTTCCATTGACTCATAGAATGGTACAGTTGGTAGAGTTGGAAGGGACCTACAGGGTCATCGGGTCCAACTCCCTGCTCAGTGCAGGATTTACTAATGGACTCCTATGGGAGCAGAAGTTAATTGAAACTGTTGCACACAGAATAGCTTCCCTGCTGCTTACAGCAGGACATTTAGTCCCCGCGGGGATGAGGGGAATCCCCGAGGGTTCCGGCAATCCCTGCGGGAAGTCCCCTCATCACTAAACACTGTGACAGCACTGTGTCACCTCACTGCTGGAGCTGGCTCATTTGGAGAGGCGTTCCTGTTTGGCTAGGCTCTCTTTAAATATTCTTGGCTTCTGCAATGGTTATAGTGTAAGCTATGTGCATTTAAATCCACAATTTCTTGTTTGCTTCTAGCATCTTGTACCTTATTTCTTGTCAGAGAAATCTTATCGATGTGATCATTTGTAGTTCAATCCTTTTTCCTGTTTGTATTGGTCTTTATTTTCATTATAACTCAGCTTTAATAAGAAAAACTAAGTACACCCTCTTTGAATTCTATGGTTTATATATTGGGACATAATAAAAAACATCTTGTCCTTAGAAGGTCCTAAAACTAGGTACATACAATCTCCGATGAACACCACATGGCAAATTACATTGTGTCATGATTTGTTTTCTGTATGACTTTATAAGTCTCTCACATCATTATGGAGGAATTTTGGCCCACTTTTCTTTACAACATTGCTTCAGTTGATTGAGATTTGTTTATGTACAGCTCTTAAGGCCCCACCACAGCATTTCTATTGGTTTGAGATCTGGACTGTAACTGTATCGTTGTAACACCTCAATTCTTTTATTTTTTAGCCATTTTGATGTAGATTTGTTGGTGTGCTTGGGATAATTTTTGTGTTGTATGACCCAGTTTTAGCCAAGCTGTAGGTTTTGGAGAGTTGACTTCACATTTGACTCTAGAATATTTTGATTGGCAGAGAAGTTTATGGTCAACTCCATTACTGCAAGGTGGCTGCAAAATAAACCCATATCATTACTCCTCCAGAACCATGCTTGGCAGTTGGTATGAGTTGTTTGTGTTGATGTGCAGTGTTTGGTTTTCACCAAATGTGGCCCTGAGAATTAGAGCCAAACATCTCCACTTGGGTTTTGTCTGTCCAAAGGACATTGTTCCAGAAGTCTTGTGGTTTGTTCAGATGCAACTTTGCAAACTTTGCCATGTTCTTTTTAGAAAGAAAAGGCCTTCTCCTGGCAACCCTTCCAAACAAACCATACTTGTTTAGTCTTTTTCTAATTGTACTGTCATTAACTTGAACATTAAACATGCCGAGGCCTTTAAGTCCACTCTCACACAGGCCGCTTTTTACAGTGATTAGCTTGGCATTTCAAATGCTGACTAACAGAATGCTCTTTTCCCACTACTCCCCTTCAACTCCCCCCAAACGAGCAATCACCACAAGCACCCCTGCTTCCCCCTTGTGTAAGGCCCAATGTCTACTTGCAAGCACGGATTACACTACTGAATCCAGCCGTGCCCGCAGACATGGAGAGTGAAAAACATTTTCTTACCTGTTCAGGGCTGGATCTTCTTTATTCAGCACGGCGGATGCATACTGACGCACCGGCGACGTACCGGACAAATGCGCAGTGCAATTATTTATTTTTTTAATTTCCTGCTTTCCCGCGTATCTATGACATGTCCACATTGACCTTTAATGGAAGCAGTCCCGCAGGATCTGCAGAAAAATGGAGCATGCTGCGATTCCTTTCAACGCGTGTGATCTGCATGCCGGGGGGAAAAAAAAACACGCATCCACAAGCTCTAAATTGTTTTGCGGATGCTAATCCATTCCTATGGGCACCTAGAGCCACGGATCTCCCACGGATTTTAAAATTAAAATTCGCCCATGGACATTGGGCCTAAGTGCTATACTTACACTGGCGACAGTGCTTCTTCTTGAAGTCTCCTGCGGCACTGTAGGCACACTGCCCGATGCCTGTGTTTCTTCATGTAGTGCAGACAGGACGAGCTGTGCTCTCTGAACTGTTACAAACCCCATTCACTAACAGTGGAGAAAATCCACCGTAAATTTCGGTGATGTGGATTTTCAGATTTGTTGCAGAAAATTCACTGCAGATTTTAAATTACCGAATTAAATTCTGCAGCTAAATCTGCACCAAAGTCATGTGTGAATTTCATCACAGATTTTGGTGCAGATTTTTGATGCAGAAATGCAGTGGATTTTTTCTGCTGTGTACGAATTTAGCCTATGGCTCTGACCTGAATGAGGATTACATCCTTGTAAGGTTTGCACATTTGCATCTCAACACAAGGTATTTACAGATTCAAACTATCCAAACAGAGGATGAGCAGGCAGGGGACCATGTTGCTGTACTATTATTTTTTTCAAAAATATTTAATTTTTTAAATAATTTTCTGTTGTCAGCCATAACCTTTTTATTTTTCTGTCAACATAAGTGCACGAGGGTTAATTTTGTGCAGGATGTCCTGTGGTTTCCGTTAGTACCATTTTGGAATACATACATCTTTTTGATAGCTTTTTATTACATTTTTTCTTGGAGACAAGGTGACCAAAAAAGTACTATTCCAGCTGTCTTTTTTATTTTTTGATGACGCTCACTGTGTGGAGTAAATAGTGTGTTATTTTGATAGCTCAGACTTTACGGACACAGCAATGCCAAATATGTATTTTTGTTTTATTATTTAGATTATTTATTTTATTATAAATATGGCAAAAAGTTTAAAAAAAAAATAGTTATTACTTTTTTTTTTTTAAATCAAATTTTTATTAGGTTTTACATTAATTGAGACATTCAAATTTCCATAGACCATACACAGAGATAGTTGTTAGTGTAAGGATACAGCAGGAGTGCCAGAATGCATTGAAGAAAGTCTGTATCTGCCGTTCCACGGTCTCTTGCATATGAATATGCTGTAGCTGTAACATCAATGAAAACGTTATATTTCCTTTAATATAATATAATTAACTTTTTTTTCTCATCACTGGGAACGGGATACCCAATACAAAAGGGAGGTTAGCGCCTTTTTCCCGTGTGGCGAAGGTGTGCCATTGTGGCCTACGTTTCCCGTGAGAGAAAAACAAACAGGTTTATCCTCTGAACAATTATTATGGGTGGGGGGGTCGGGAAGGAGGGGGAATAGGAAAGACAAGGTAGAAGGGGGGATAGGGAAGCATAGAGTGGTCCACCGATGTCGTAGTATGATCTGAGGGATTGCCCTCTTCGGGACCTGATTTACGTTAATAATCAAACTTTTTAAATCTTATTTTTACCTCTTCTTTTTTAGTTCCCGTAAACTTTGACTGCTCCTGTAATATGATGTAATACCATAGCATTACACCATACGACGATCTGACAGGCAATCTATCAAGCCACGCCACAGGCATGGCTTGATAAGCCATTTGCAATGACAGCCCTGGAGCCTTTCAGAAAGCCCCGGCTGTTATGGCATCGCAGGGCAACCCGCTATCTTATCACGTAGGGAAGAGCGGGACCTCCGAACATCGGTTGGGGCATTTATATGCCACTGTCAGAATTGACAGCATTTAAAGGGTTAACAGCTGCGCGGCTTATCGGAGCTGTTCTGGCCGGGTGTTGGCTGTAAGAAACAGCCGTCACCCAAATTATATGAAGAGGATGCGCCCCACGATCTCCCTTCATACATACCTCGAACCTGCAGGACATAACTGTACGTCCTGTAGCATTAAGGGGTTTTGGATCACCTTGAGGCTACCTGCACACAGGCTGCTTCTCGGTCCAATTCTCGGACTGAAAAACTGGTCTGAAAATTAGACAGAAATACCAAAAATTCATTTGAATAGGTATATGTACACAGTCTTTTTTTTTAACTTGGACTGATAGTCCTCGTAAAAAAAAATGGCTGCATTTCCTATGATTTGATTTTCAGACAAGAATAGCACGTTAGTGTGCGGCGTTCACACATTGAACAGCACATGGATGTGATGTCCGAGTGCTGTACAATGCAAGTTGCGCCCAAGAATCTCGAGCGCAACTTTTTAATTGCCCATTTGCAAGTAGCCTTATTTAGTTTCTAATCCTCAAGACCGTCCTATGTCTAATGCAGCCAAACACTTCAAAGGTCAGCATGAGAGCCATGTAAATTCATTTACAGCTTATGGCATTGAAAAGGTCCATTGTCCTCTTGGGGTGGATATCTAAAATGATCTCTATTAGATTGCGAAGCATACTGGATTTTTAATCTCTGAATCAGAATGCCAGAGTCACTAAAGTTAAAGAAGAGAAATCATGCTTGATTATTGCAGCAGAACAAGTAGAGGTTTCTTTGTTCCTCATGTTTATGTATTTATTAATCTACTGTATTTGGCCATGCATTCCATTGATATATAATTTAGCAATTCAACATTTTTTTAGTGTATGCTATTAGAATGTGTGACAATCTGCCTTTTAACCTAGAACATGGAAGAGCTGTCATGTGGATTTTACCTGTTTAATATTCATGACATACTCTGACACAGCAATCAGATGACCATGTTTCATTCTCATGAATATGTATGATGGTCCTATGTGACAGTGTAATCTACCTTGATTGGTTATAGCATTTGTTATATGTCTGACAGGTTTTAACATATGGGAGCTGCGATTAAGGACGCACCTTGTGTCTGAAGCATGTAAGTGATCCTGTTTTTTCATTTCAGTTAGAACTATTAATATGGATCAAATAAAGTTCGGAATGTGTTTCACCTCCACCAACAGACTAGATCCTTT
Organism: Eleutherodactylus coqui; assembly: GCF_035609145.1. Taxonomy (NCBI): domain Eukaryota; kingdom Metazoa; phylum Chordata; class Amphibia; order Anura; family Eleutherodactylidae; genus Eleutherodactylus; species Eleutherodactylus coqui. The sequence continues at coordinate 156,117,148 of NC_089841.1, forward strand.
GGACTGTTTGAGAAGTGACACACAGTTCAAGTGGGATCCGTGCAAATGTAAAGCTGGAGGTCATGAATAATGGGTGAACTGGTCTTTACCATCATTAGAATCGGAATGCAGAAACATAAAAATGCATTAAAAAAACAAACAAAAAACATGTTTTTATTGTGCAAAAGCACTATACCAAAGAATAATACAGTTAAGTTTATGTTTTTACCGCACAGTAAACAGTAAACAAAAAGCAAAACGATTGGTGAAATTGCTTTTTATTTGCATTTCTCTCCACAATAAAGGCTAATCATTTCATATATATTCAAAAATGGCCCCATTGAAAACTACGACTTGTCCTGCAAGCAAGTTATTACAGTGCTATATCGATGGAAGAATAAAAGCTTTGGTTTTTGAAATCTGACAATGAAAAAAATGGGAAAAATATATAGTTTGGTCCCTAATGTCAAAAATATATGCGGGTTTAATGGTGTAACTAGTTTTGATAGTCTTTGCCGAACGTTTTTCCTGCCAAAGATTATGCAGTTTAGTTTCGGTTGTGGATTGGAATAATCAGAAGCTTGATTCATGGTAAGGCTTCTTTCCCACGAGCGCATATACGCTATGTTGGGGGCAAAAAACTGGTGAGCTGGCGCACAAATCAAACATTGTGCCGGCTTCACCAGGCCATCTCTCATTTCCCCTCCCTCCCCATCGCAGGCTTACCCTTTCTTCCTTCCTGCTCGGTTTGTGCAATGAGAGGGTGCGGGGCTAAGCGCAGTCTGCCCCGCCTCCTCCCATTGATGGCTATGGACAAGGGGCGGGAGAGGGCGAGCGCTTAGCTCCCCCCACGCCCTGCCCCTTGTCCATAGCCATCAATGGGAGGAGGCGGGGCTGATCTGTGCTTAGCTCCGCCCCATTGCAGAGACCGAGCGGGGAGGAGAACAGAGGGAGGTAGTTTAGCAGCCATGCTGCTAAACTCCCTCCCATCTACGGCCCATGCAGCGGCCCGACGTATTCCGGCCCAAACATAGTTCCAGAATTATGTTTTGGGCTCGACGTAAAAATGCTATATTTGCCGGCCGGGCATTTTTACATCTGGCAAATACACCCATGTGATCTGATGCATTGGAATCCAATGCATCAGATCACCGCGCATATTGGGCGGCTGTGAAAACGGCCGTCCTATATGCGCTCGTGGGAAAGAAGCCTTAGTCATTCAAAAGATTACAATACTTTTCCACATAAGGAGAGGCCAGCGCTAAAGCTTTATCTATCAGAAGCTTGATAATAAACTGTATTTGTTTCCTATCACTATGTTTGGAAATGTATGGATAATGGCAACATATCTGGCACCAGTATACCGCTGTACATAGTTTGTAGTTACTACCATTTCCAGGACTGGCTTTCACAGTCTAATTACTCAATCTCAGACATGCCAGGTGGTTTGCCAATAAATGTCTTCATATATTTTAGGCATGTGGAATGACCTGAAGCACGCTAAGGAAACCCACACAAGCAAAAGCGTAACTTGAACCTCCTGGGTTCTGTAATAGGGCTCCTAACTACCATGTGTCATGAACTCTGCACACCTTGCAGTTGTTTGATCTGGGCAGCTCTGCTCTTCTGTGCCCCGCTCTGCTTTATTAGTCAACTAACAGTTAATCTTCCTGCTTTGGACTCCACCAATGACCAGTCAACATCTGCTATATTACTCACCCACACCCTAGATACTTACTGATACAAGAGGGCAGATAGCTACATCCCCTCAACAGACAGGCGGCTAAACTGCCAAATGAGGGTGCCAATTACACCTGTGCTGGATACCGATGAGACAGCCGCTCACACAGCCTCTTCATATAGAGGGGAGTGGCTGCCTGGTGTATACTCCTACACAGAGTAGATACAAAGTGCCAGACCTTCTGATACATGTAGTTAAAATCCAGCTAATACCTCACATTTATTATGTATTATTCACATACAGTGTGGCTTTTAAACGCAGGGGGAGCCATGGGTGGCAGTACCAATTTGGTTCACTTTTTGAGGTGCAGAGCAGCCCGCTGAACTATTATGGCATCAATAATGGGTTGCTAGACTGCATGGTGGACTACATGTATCAGAAGGTCTGGCACTTTGTATCTACTCTATGCAGGAGTATACACCAAGCAGCCACCCCCCCTCTATATGAAGAGGCTGTGTGAGTGGCTGTCTCATCGGTGTCCAGCACAGGTGTAATTAGCTCCCTCATTTGGCAGTTTAGCCGCCTGCATGTTGATGGGATGCAGCTATCTGTTCTCTTGTATCAGTAAGTATGTGGCTGTTTTGTAGAAATCATTCAAGTGAATGGGTTCATTTTCCATTGGAGTTCCGTTCCTGTCAGACAGTACAAAGCTCAAACAAGTTTATCACACAGGTACGGCCCTATTGACTATTTGTGACTTCTGTACTCCCTGACCTCGGCTCTGTATCTTGGACTCTGCTTTTGTTTGCTGTTTGCCCTGACCTACAACCAGGACATCTTTCACACACCTTTGCTGCAAGCCCTTATTCCAGTCTGTTTCTATACTGCGTGCCTGTTCAGACCTTCAGGTACCGCACTCCAACCTAGTGCAGCATCAGCAGCTGCATTACCAGGACTATCTGTGTGGACCCTGCAGCAAAGCCAGGGTCAAACATGAAAATCGAAGCTCCCCAGGTGCTGCCATCTCAAATAATCCGAAGCCGAACCAGTGTGTGGCAAGGCAGATCCACATCCATCTGCCTGACACTATGGACCATTTATAATCGTGGTGGATGAAACTGCAGCCTGTATCCACTACAGCTATGTCCCTGCTCACAAAAATGCTGGTTTTTAACACATATTCATGCTTTCAATGCAAATATCTAGCTCCAGTTTAATTATAAGTTAACTGGAATAATAGACCAGAGCCTATGTCAAATTACTGCTGTAGAAACCAGCATTATATTGAACAGGATACCCACCTTTGTGTTATTTCAATAAGCATCCACTAGAGGGCAGCAGAGTAGCAAAAATCCCACTCAAAAGTCTCCCTTACTTGATTAGTTAGGAGATGTAGCAGAGTTTAGGGGCCTAATCACACAGGCATATTGTCACTGTGTAATATGCACGTAATACCCAGTATGCAGCAAATACACATGCATATTTTCTGTGTATTTTAGGCTCACAGAACACATAATAGGCATATTACATGCCAAGATAGAACAAACTGTCTTTTTCTTTCTTTTTTTTTTTTTTTCATGTGCATGAGAAAAATGAAGGTGTGAGGAGTGCCCCAATGTAAACCAATGGGCTTTTAGCACTGTGTATTATACACATAAAAAATAAGTGCGTAATACACATTGATGATACGCCTATGTGAGTGAGCCCTAACCTGCCTGTGATAATTTGTTACATGGTTATCTTCAGCCATGAAAAAGCTATTATTCTCAGGGGCGTAACTAAAGGCTCAGGGGCCCGGGTGCAAAAGTTGAGCTTGGGCTGCCCCACACCACATGTACCTGTACCCGTAACTAAACCTCACTGCGTACAGCTGTAAAACTAATTTACATACATGATCTTACCCCTTGGCATAAGCTTTCCAAACATGACTTATTTCCTGCACTACGTGAAACTTTGTTTGCAGCCCCTTAGGGCTCTTACCCGCTTGCGTTTTTTTTAACGCAATTGTCAATGGTACTTTCTAACGTTAAAAACTCACAGCGATATTGCAGCATTAAAAAAACGCAAGTGGGTAAGAGCCCTTAGGCTGTGTTCATATATATATTTTTTTGCATTCTTGAACCACAATAAAAAGACACATTAAAAAAACTGCATGCAGTCTTCAAAAACTGTGTGTTTAAGAAACTGCACATACTATTAAAAAACTATTAAATTTTTTAAAATTGCATGCAGGTTTTTGATGCATTTTTTATTTGTGTGTAAAGTGTGCAATCATATACAGCAGATACCCAGGTTATACGAGCATGCTCCATATCGCTATATATAGGATGTATAACTTATACCAGCTGTGCGTATATAATCCTATACCGCAGATACCCAGGTTGCACCAGCATGCTCCATATCACTACATATAGGATGCATAACTTATACCAGCTGTACATATACAGTAAAACCTCTACTAGCATTGACAGCTACTAAGGCTGATTTCGAGTAAGGCTGGTTTTTTTTAGCCCAAATTTTGTCTCTAGTAACATTGGTTGCCTCTAATAACACCAGCGTGTGCCGGCCCTTGCTACTGAACCCACGTGATCTCCTGCTCAGCGTCTCCTCCTCCTCTTGCTGCTAATGCAAACCACCCTTCTTAATCATAGGCCATGGGTAATACACTAGTACAGTATTGTATAACTGCATTCCAATGTAACAGCACAGAGAACACAGTGATAACCCTGAGGACAGATAATGATGTCACTTGCAGTCCTATGTAGCACTATAGAGAACACAGTGATAACACTGAGGACAGATATTGTACTGTAGTACAACAGATGTCACCTGCAGTCCTATGTAACACCACAGATAACACAGTGATAACCCTGAGGACAGATAATGATGTCACGTGCAGTCCTATTTAACACTATAGAGAACACAGTGATAACGCTGAGGACAGATATTGTACTGTAGTACAGCATATGTCACCTGCAGTCCTATGTAACATTACAGGGAACACAGTGATACCACTGAGAACAGATAATGATGTCACCTGCAGTCCTATGTAACACCACAGAGAACACAATAATAATGCTGAGGACAGATGATGTAACCTGCAGTCCTATATAACATCACAGAGAACACAGTGATAACGCTGAGGACAGATGATGTACTGTAGTACGGCAGATGTAACCTGCAGTCCTATGTAACATCACAGTCATAACGCTGAGGACAGATAATGTCAGCTGCAGTCCTATATAATACCACAGAGAACACAGTGATAATGCTGAGGACAGATGATGTAGTAGAAGTGACCTGCAGTCCTGTGTAACAGCACAGAGAACACTGATAAGAGATGATGTACTGTAGTACAGCAGATGTCACATGCAGTCCTATGTAACAGCACAGAGAACACATTGATAACACTGAGGACAGATGATGTAGTAGATGTGACCTGCAGTCCTATGTAACAGCACAGATAACGCACAGTAACATGTTCAATAACATGTTAAATGTTAATATATTCTTACAGTAGTCTCGTATATTCATTTATTATTGTTTTTGGTATTAAATACCATATTTATTCTCCATTAAATGTGGTTTTGTGTGTTCTTTGGAATGTCGAGAATGAATTAATTGGATTTACATTGATTCCTATGTAAATAATTACCTCGAGTAGCAATGCTTTCAGGTAAAGCAGATTTGCTTTTGGACAGATTACCAACGTTAGTAGAGGTTTTACTGTATAATCATATACAGGAGATGCCCAGGTATACCAGCATGGTCCATATCACTATATACAGAGAGATATTTAACTTATACTAACTGTACATATATAATTATATGCAGGAGATGCATAACTTACACCAGTTGTACATATATAATTATATACCCAGGTTATACCAGTATGGTCCATATCACTATATACAGGGGTGTGTACATCTCCTATATGTAGTGATATGGTCCATGCTGATATAACATGGATATCTCTTGTATATAATTATATATGTACAGCTGGTATAACTTATACCAGCTATACATATATGATTACATACGTTACACCTCATGGTCCGTTTCCCTCCTCTGCTATCAGCCACCGCTGACTGGACCAATCATGCAGCCAGCAGTGCACTGAAAGACTGCAGTTGTAGCAAAACATAACTGCAGCCTCTCAGGGGAAGGGAGGACTATGTGTTGGAAAAGTCTGCAGCCTGTAATTGGCTGCCGACGGCCCCGAGTAACAGCACTCCCCTCCCTGAGCATTGGCCGAAGAAGGCCCACGGGCTGCGGCGGTTAGGCAGCATATGGCGGGGTCACCATGGGCCCCCTTAGCCAAATTGCCAGGTCTCAAATGAGACCCCTGCGACCTCTAGCGATATGCTGGTTATTGTAAAGTAATTGAAAGGATAAACAAACAGAAAGTTATCCTAATGCGTTAAAGGTCATGTTAAACTTTGCTGCATATGTACATGCTATTGAGTGAAAAGGACTTATTGGTATATTGCTTTGTTTTTCCGTTCTACGTGTTTAATCTATAGGAACACAAAAGTAAGAACCCATACAGCCCTAAAACACATACACACACATGCTTTGCCTACAAGCAGGTGGGACTGAAAATTTCAGTTTTCATATCTGGTAAAGTCTGTCAGTATCCAAGTGGCAAGGGTGGCTTCTGAAGGCTTATGCTATGTTCACATCTGTGCTGGAGGCTGTGTCCGGCATGAAATCCCAGATAAAATAGCACAGAATGCTGCGCTGTTTCATCTGGGAACATTTCTGCTGGCATGCCTTAACAGACAGACCCCATTATTCTCCATGGTATTTGTTTGGAGCCACCCAGTCTAGCATATGCCAGATTTAGTGCTTCGTGTTTTTCTTTTGTTCCAGTGATTGTTCTCAGTAAGAGAAACCAAGTAATCTTGTAGATATGATACCCTTTAATGGCTAACAAGCATACATGATGTTACAGCAAGCTTTCAAACCTCTCGGGATTCTTTATGCAAAAGGATCATGTATTTTTGTTAGCCATTAAAAGGTACCATATCTACAAGATTACTTGGTTTCTCTTACTGACAACAATCATATTTTGCTCTACTGGTTAACACCGTACCAAACATTTCTTTCGTTCCTAGGATGGTGCTGAACATGAAGCAACATAGAATCCTAGAATGGTAGAGTTGGAAGGGACCTCCAGGGTCATCGGTTCCAACCCCCTGCTCAGTGCAGGATCACTAAATCATCCCAGACAGATATTTGTCCAGCCTTTGTTTGAACACCTCCATTAAAGGAGAACTCACCCCCTCCCATGGTAACCTGTTCCACTCATTGATCACCCTCACTGTCAGAAAGTTTTTTCTAATATCTAATCTGTGTCTCCTCCCTTTCAGTTTCATCCCATTGCTTCTAGTCTTTCCTTGTGCAAATGAGAATAGGGCTGATCCCTCTGCATTGTGACAGATATTTGTAGACGTTAGTATGAACTCAGACTTATCTGAATTTGCAGAACATGGTGGTGTCTTTAAAATAATTATACCGCCTGAACTTTAATCCTTATGTGACTGGATGTGCATGTTTTAATGAGCATTATGTATTCATGCATTATTAAACCTGGCTGTCTACAAGGTTGCTGCCTTTTTCACAAAAAAAATACTGGCCAGGGTAAAAAAATTTGAGGCATGGCTTAACATGGTGTGTAATGTTACCTCAGTTACTCCACCTGGAAATGTATGGATAAAATGACAGCTGGCTGTTACCATTCATTTATTATGGCACTATGTTTTAGGGCCCCTCGTACTACTTCCAACCGCTAATGTCTTCTATGTAGTCTTGCCAGCTGGTGATAAGCCCTGTAAGGCACTAGCTACAGACATCCTTCAGACTGGGGCAATAACTACTGATGCATTCATAAAAATGTGCAGGTACTTCAGGGACTACTCATAACCTACTATAGTCAGTGCCACCGGTGTAACTATAGGGCAATGGTGGTGAACCTATGGCACGTGTGCCAGAGGTGGAACACAGAGCCCCACCTGCTGGCACGTGCGCCGGCAGATGCTCACCACGGTAGTGAATACCTGCTGGGATGCCGCAGCTCACCAGACGGTATTCACTCAGCGACACTGCTAGCAGGGCTGATTACAGTGACGTCAAAGTGCACCCGGGATCCTCGTCCCCCCTCCCCTGACGTCTCCTCTTTGGTTCCGTGAAAGCGTAGGGGAGAAGGCGTCTGGACGCACACACTGACATCACAGTGTGCAATATTTCTGCCGAGGCCACTGTGGAGGTGACTATTACTGCTGTGGTCGCTGTGGAGGTGACTATTACTGCTGTGGTCGCTGTGGGGGTCACCATTGTTACACAATCTCGGTTAGAACAGCAGGTAAGTCGTTTGAAGGCCCAATTGACACAGGCTTTTCTCCCTTCAGATATCTGCAGAGCCGGAATGAGCCTGAAGGGAGTTTGACTTATGTTTAATAGAGAAGGGAGAGCAGGTCATATGTTGGTCTCTGCAGCGTCACTGTAAGTTGAATAACATGTATTTCCAGCTTGGCCCGTAGTCTCCGATGCCTTGTATTCACACGCCCCCTGCCAACACTTTGTACATTGGCCAGGTAACCTCTAATCCTCAGACGTTTGTGCGTGAGATCCTGTGTCACTTCCAGTAGTTATATTCAGAGCAGTCTTCACCTGATCTTGTGGCAATCTGAGACCTTCTATCTTCCTTCCTCTGCCCACTATGCTTGACACACTAACAGTTTTAAGGAGCTCCTGAAGACTATTAAAACTTTGAAGATAAAGAAGAAACCTGGCCATGATGGCTTTGTGGCTATTCTAGTAATTATTAGGAAATTATAGAACCAGTGTTTCTGGTGGCACAACATGCACGTCACACACGCAGGGCTCTGCGAGATGCACGTCACACACGCAGGGCTCTGCGAGATGCACGTCACACACGCACGGCTCTGCAACATGCACGTCACACACGCACGGCTCTGAGTACTGCTGTATCCATAGCAACTGAGGGCATGGGAGTTTGTGGGGGATATAGTCCACCCATAATCCCTCATTCAGCTCAGAGACCATGACGGTGATATCATCACAGGCTCTGTCAGAACTTGAGCTATGTATGTGTAAATTTGTGAGGTGTTATTTATTGGACTCTCCACACAGATGTCCAGATGTCTCACAAACAGGTACAAACTGCCATACGGAGTACTGCTGTATGCGTAGCAACTGAGGCCACAAGGGTTTATGGGGAATGTTGTCTGCCCATAATTCCTCATTCAGTGCAGAACCTGTATGACATCACTATCATGTGATGAGGAGGTGGAGCTAAGAGCCGGTAACTGGCATCACAGGTGCTGTCAGGCTCTGCATGTAACTCGCACAAATTTGACAGACAAGTGGTCATTAGTAGTTTGACGCTCCCATCCTGTCTGGTCCTATTACTAAGTTTTTTAAATCCCTTCGGAATGGTAAACATTTCAATAGCACTACATTGATCCCGGCTGTCTCCGTGATCCCAAAGCTTAAAACGTAAAACAGACCATTCAGAGTGTCTAGTTATCATCCCATATCTTTAATAAACGTGGATGTTTACATTTAGTTAAAATCCTTGTCTTACAAGGGACTAGGAAAATTGATTCATCGGTTCAGGTGGGCTTTGTGCCACAACTACAGGCCTCTGATAATATGCGGAGGGCATCCCACCTATGTACTTTTGTAAACGCAGAGGCTTGCAAGCTATGTTTCTTTTGCTTGTTATTAAAGTATTTGACAGTGTGTCCTGGACCTCCCTCTTTGCAGTACTAGATCGTTGGGGCTTCCCTCTGGACTTTGTCACCTGGTTTAAAATTCGTTACAGTTACCCTAAAGCTATTGTCAACTATGGTCGGTTTATCTCAGATTTTCTTTTCCCTATAACTTGTGGTACTCAGCACAGTTACCCCCTCTTCACTTTGTTTATTCTTGCCCTTAAAGCACTAGCGATATCTATTAGTCAGATTATGATATACATGGAATAGAGAGCTTCTGTGCATCACAGACATTATGTCTTTTTGCAGATGACATGCTGCTGATTTTAACTTCACCGTTTTTTTCCCTCTCCCTTGTCTTCTCCAGACATTGCCCGGTTTCTGGTTGATTTCAGAACTAACAGTTCTAACATCTTTCCTCTTCAGTGGGCTGTGGGTGATTTAGACTATCTTGGCATTCATCTAAATAGCAACCTGGGAATCCTGGCCTCAGCTAATTACCCCCTATGCTATGGTATATTATGTCGCTGTTGGAAGTATCATGTTTTCTGGTTAGGCCAGGTGCACATATTGAAAACAGTATTTTTGCCTAAGCTATTGTATCTTTTTTGTGTGCTACCAGTCCTGTCCCCCAGCATTATCTTTCAATATTTCAGAACCTAATCACTAAATTTATCTGGAAGGGGGGTATCTCCAGAATTAGTAGGGAACTACCTAATACAAACATACGTCAAAGGGAGGGATGGTGGTGTCGAACATAACCAAGTACTATCAGGCACCCAGATAGCTCAGTTGGCCCTTTATCATGTTGCTTCAGATTCCCTCCCCTTACCCCATTATGGCATTCGCTGGAGGCCCTAGAGTGCCACCCACTCCCCCTGGATGGATTGGCGTGGCTTTTGCCATCTCAAAGATCATTTATTGACAATCCGATTTAGTGACTCTGTGTGGGATTCAATCAAGTATTCCACTGGACTGATGTCCCGTTTCTTCCCATGGCCCCAGTATGCTATAATGTTCTATTTCCGCTGGGACTGGATTCCCCTAGTCTTTTTTACAGCCTGGTCAGCTGTAGGGCTTACCACAGTATTTCCTTTTTTTGATCATTCAGGGATTAAAGCATTCCCCGCACCTCAGGAGACATACTCCCGCCTAGCAGGGACCTTTTTTGGTATTTACAAATAAACCATTTCCTCTTATCTTTTACAAGGTGCAGTATTGCATCTTTCCTCCTACTCAATTTGAGTCACACTGCATTTGAGATCCACACTCCCCTCTAATTATCTTTTTACTCTTGCCTTACTGTAGCTCAGTCTTGTCATTGCCTGTCATATGTTCGGAAATGGGAGGATGACATGGGTACAAAACTCAAGGAAACCAAATGGTCCCAAATTCGGAACTCATGTTCTATTGGTTTGTTGAATACCTTGATGCAGGAAACTAACATCACGGTCCTCACAAGATGGTACTTGACCCCTGCTTGTAAAGCTTAAAAATAGTCCCAGGTTACTCTACCAATTTTTATAGGATGCCAGGTGCATCCTGGGAACATGTATTACATTTGGTAGCTCTGTCCTAAGGTATGCAGGCTTTGGATACGTACATACTTTTTTATGCTTACTCTCATAGGTTGCAATTTGGCTAAGAATCCATGGGAAGCCTTGGTGCCACGTCATTTTCGTACCCACATTTTTTTTGCTTTCTTAGCTGTAAAGCTGTAAAGCAAACTATAGCAGTGTCCTGGCACAAGCCCATCCCAGACTTCTCTGAGTTGAGTGAAATGTTATGGTACATAGTGAATGAGAAGCATACAGTTATTCTGTTGGATAAAATGGATACATTTTTTTTGTTTCAACATATTTTATTGAAAATTTGCAATATGACATATTGAAAAGCTGTAAAAAAATTCTCCACACTGGGGGCATCTGAATATCAGTGAGAAAGAGAAAAGAAGAGAAAACAAAACAAAACGAACTGCACTGAGCTGGGGGTTCGACCCAATGACCCTAGAGGTCCCTTTCAACTCAACCATTCTATGATTCTATGAACTACACAAATTAAATACACACACTTTGTCAAAGTATAGTAAGATAGTCATGACTTTTAGTACTCCTTTTCCCTCCCTTCTCCCCTTCTCGTCTCACTTTCAGTATGTGTTATGTTTGCCAATCGTCCCCTCTTGCCCCTCTCTTCCCCGCCTCCCACAGTAAGCCCCATTCACTGGCCACACCTCTCTCAACTCTGTGGTTTCTTTATTTATTTAGATCCCTTGTCTTCCTATCCCTCTTTAAATATTCGGGGGGGAAATGACAATCATTCCTGGTCCGGTGCCTCAGGTGTTAAAAAGTCTATTTAAGCCAGGTATGTCTAGGAAATCTGCCCATGGTTTCCAGGTTTTGAGGAATAATTCCATACTATCTGCACTCACGGCCGGCAGTTTTTCGTGTAACAGCATTCTTGACACTCTTGCAGTAACTGGGTCCAGTGAAAGAATGTGAGACAGCCATTGGGAAGCAATGTAGATTCTAGTTGCCATGCAAATATGCTGTGAAAGCTTATGTTGGTTATTAAAGCCCAGGGGTTTGTCCGCTAGGAGGCAGACTGAAGGGGAAAGGGGGAGAGTTTTACCCAGAACTCTAGAAATACGTCTAGTCACCCGTCTCAAGCGACATCACCAATGGGCACATCCACCATGTATGGGCTGTAGAGCCCAAGCTATCACATCCCCTAAAACAGTTTAGGGATATGGAGGGAGACTATTTATGGATTGTTAAAGGGTCTAGGTAAGATCTATGCATAATTTAAATCAAGGATTCAGCAAGTACCACTTGATGGCTACCTTTTGAGATGAAGGTGCAGAAACGCTGCCATCGGGGTAAGCAGAGCGAGATACTAAGATCTGTTTCCCAACGCTGCATATTTGGAAGTTTGGCTCCTGCTGGGGGCTTGTTTATATAAGCATATTGTAACTATATCATGCCTGATCGGAGTGAGGACCAGGTACAGGATATCTTGAATACTGTGGGGATGGCGGTGGTGCTAGTGGGGCCCTAACAAAGAGTGAATTAAACTGTAAATTTGCTTCACTTCAAACCATAGATAATCTGGGACTGAATATTTTGTCAATCAATTATTGTGAGGTTAGAAGTTTGCCATGTGGCATAAAATGGTAAAGAAGAGTAATGTGCCTGGTTTGCCACCACTGAAATCTGTCATCCTGTAAGCTCAGAACAAACACTTGGTTAGGGATAACAGCTAACAGTGGGGGAACAGGCGACGACATGGAGTATTTAAATCTGTTTCTCCTCCCGATCAGAAACAGGTGGTAGGTTAGTGGAGATAGGTGATGAATATCTGAGTTTTATATTTTTGTTCCAACCCCCCCTAAGATCCATCGGGGCCAGGAGAGAGGCCTCCAGATTTATCCACAAAGGTCTGCTTGTGGCTGCAAATATAGGGGGAATTTGTGACAGTTGAGCTGCTAAAAAGTATTTTTTCAGGTTGGGAACAGATAGGCCTCCGACTCTTTTATGATAAGGCATTAATTTTGTTTCATTATGAGTCTTTTATTCCCACAAATAAATTGGAAAATAAATGTCTGCATCTCTTGCATGTCTTTTGTGGAAGATCAATGTGGAGACATTTAAATAAGTATAGAAGGCGGGGCAGATTTGTCATCTTAACAGAGTTAATGTGGCCTATTCACGAAAAGGTAGGTTGACTCCATTTCTTAATTTCCGTCTTCTAAAAACAAGCAAATGAAGGGGTTATAATTCCATTTATATAATGCATCTAGAGAGGGGGTAAGCTTAATGCCCAGATATTGTGGGCAAGCCTTTAAGTCAAAGTTCATCTCTGAGCTTCTGTGAGTGTGGGGGGATATTATGGAAGAGGGCTTCCATCTTGTCCATATTTACTATCAGGCCGAAGACTTCCGCAAATGAGCCTAAGGTTGCTATTAAATTTGGCAGAGAAATGAGGAGAATATCATCTGCAAAAAGACTAGCTTTGTGTTCCTGCTCCCCCTACTGCAACGCCTGACATATTCGGGTTTTTTCTAATAGTCTGGGCCAGAGGTTCCATCGCCAATGCAAAAAGGGCTGGGGACAGCCTTGCCGTGTTCCTCTTTGAACAAATATTTTGTTAACTGATGAACAGGGGAGTTTTAGTTCTGCTGAGGGGGTTGAGTAAAGGGAGCATAGCGCTGTGACGAAGCCCCCTTGAATAACTGCCTTGTCTAAAACTGCAAAAAGGTAATCCCAAGAGAGTCTGTCAAAGGCCTTTTCAATATCCAGGGCCACAGTTAATAGCGGGGTTCTGTGTATTTTTGAAACGTGTATAAGGTTGAAGACTTTTCTTATGCTGCCTGGAACCTGTCGGGAGGGGATAAAACCAACCTGATCTTTGTGGATCAGTGAAGAGAGTAAGGTGTTTAGACGGCTGGCTAAAATACTGTTCAGGAGTTTATAGTCCAGTTTTAGGAGAGTGATTGGTCTATAATTTTTTTGGCGAGGTGGGATCCTTGTTTACCTTGGGGATAATTGTTATATGGGCACTCAAGAACTCCTCAGGGATAGTCTTTCCTGATAAAATATTGTTATAAAGATGCGTTAAAGGGTGAGACAGGGTTGCAATGAATTTTTTTGTAATGAAGGACCATCAGTCCATCTGGGCCGGGGCTTTACCTAGTTTTAGAAGCTTAATAGTCTCCTTCACTTCCTCCACTGTAATATGTTGGTGTAAGAGTTCACTTTGTTGCGCCTCAAGGTGTGGGAGAGTGATATCTTGCAGAAATTCCTGCGGGGGCTGAGGAGGATTTTTGAGGTTTATATTTATAAAGATTATTATAGAAGTTGTAGAAAGTATGGGCTATTTTGTCCGGGTTTGAAGTGCAGGCCCCACTTTCTGCTCTGATAGTGTACAGAATTAATCCTTTCCTTAGTACTAAGTCGGGCGGCCAGTAGTTTATCGGGTTTCTCCTCTAGTTTGAAGTAGACTGACTGGGTCCACTGAAGGGCCTTCTCTGCCTGAGAGATGTACAAAAGATTAATCTGTAGTTTTGTGTCTCTAATACTTTTAATCAGTGCCATATTAGGGCGTTCCTGGTTGGCTATCTTCAGCAGAGCAAGGCGTCTCCAGGGCCAGTAAAGCCTGAGATTTTTCATTCTTTTTAATGGAGGCTATCTAAGAAATTTGGCTTCTCATAAAGACTTTATGTGCAAGCCAGAGCCACAGGGGCTGTGTATCTCCATTATCATTTGTTGCCATGAATATTGCTAATGCACAATGATGCATTTCTCATCAGACAATGGCTTTTTCTTTGCACTAATTGAAAGCCTTCTGACCAGAGATTCTTCGCATAAAACACGCCCGCCTGAGCAAACAACATACGCAATGTTTACTTAGCTAAAGAGGAAAATGGAGAGGATTTCAAATGTTTATCTTTACGTGTAATCGCTCCGCATTTGAAAGCAAAAAAGTAATTCATTCATTTATTCAAACGACAATTGTTGCATGTAAATGGGGCTTTACTTATTGGAGTGGCTTGGCTTTCAGCTGACCTAAGAATCCAGTGACTGTTAGCCTGTGTAAACAGGCAGTCATTCATCAAGGAACTACTGCCTGTTTACTCTGAACAGAGGCGAGCGGAAGAGATCTCTGGCATGCTCAGTCTCAATTCAGTACCAATTATCGCTCCTGTGTGAAAAAAGTTGCACAGAGCGAAATCAGGTGAATACGGAGGGTGAGACGGGTGTAATGCTGTTTCTTGTCAAAAATTGCATAACAGTCACCACTGAGTGGGCAGGTGCGTTGTCATATTGCAATAGCCAGTTACCTTTTTGATTAAAAAAAACCAGTATGACACTCTTGCTCCACCCTCCATATTCACGCAATCTCGTTCTGTGCAACTTTTGCTCTGAGCAATGGTAAAGGAAACAAAATGTCACAGTTGCATATTGTTCGCATGAATCAGCCATCACAAAATTGAACAACTTGTTAAAAAAAAAAATCACTGGAGCCGAATGTAACCTTTCTCATCATCATCAGCTGGCACACCGCCTGAGAAGGGTTCCGCAGACTTTCACCTAGCAACAGAAGCCTGAACTAGTAATGCCCCACCAGAAGAACATCCTGTTTCTTATGGGTGCCCCCTAGTATTTTCCCATTTCCAGTTCTGGCCTAGCAGTACTGGTACTTCCACCATTGGTTCTGACACAGATTCACATGGTATAGATCTTCCTAAACCTCCTGCTGGGGTCAGTATCCATTGAATTGGGTTCGCTGACTGCCTCATTTCAATAACTACGGTAAGCAAATCTTCTCTGTCCCTGCATTGGCTGATGCTGAATAAGTATATTTCTCCCTTTAATTCTGGAGTGTGATAAAGGAAACAGATGCAGTACTGGTAAGTCAAGTCAATTAAAAATTAAAGCGACGCTCCAGTCCAGGACAAACAAAGATGGCCACACATTTTCTCAGGCCACCTGAGGCACATTGTGTATTAGCATGCGCCATTAATCTAAGTGCACTTTTACATGGGCCAATAAATTGTTCCAGCAGAAATCCCGAATAATTATCGTTCAGTGTAAATGACTGCACCGACTGAACGAAAAATGAGAATTTGTCTACTTCTCAGTCGTCGTTCAGTTTCTACATACTGAACAACGTATCGGCCCGTGTAAACAGGCAGCCATTCACTTATGAATATCTGCCTTCTTACTGTGAATGGAGGCAGGTAGTCCGGAACGATCCCCAGCTTACTCCACCTTCATTCTCTAAGTGATGCACATTCCTGTGGACAAGCACAGGAATGATTATCGCTGGGACGACCTGTTGGGCATCTGTGCCTTTTTAATATAGTAATCTTCATACAGTCAATTAAAAAAAAAAAGCTTAACACCCTAGAAGGAGTTGTCGGAATCAGAGGAAACTTTCTATGTGTGATTGTAACGCTGATATTAGTGATTACAATATCAGAGCAAAAGGATAATTTATAGTGGAAAACTGAACACTTGAAGGGAGGCTCTAGTACCCTGGTGTACCGCCTCTAGCTTGGATACAAGATGTGATACGGGCGGGCATGGAGGCTCTAGTACCCTGTTGTACCACCTCTAGCTTGGATACAAGATGTGATACGAGTGGGCATGGAGGCTCTAGTACCCCGGTGTACCGCCTCTAGCTTGGATACAAGATGTGATACGGGTGGGCATAGAGGCTCTAGTACCCTGGTGTACCGCCTCTAGCTTGGATACAAGATGGGATATGGGTGGGTATGGAGGCTCTAGTACCCTGCTGGGCTGCCTGTAGCTTGGATACAAGATGGGGACAAAGCTTCTCAGTGGACTAATTCAGAATTTACTCCTCTGTTCATCCTGTTCTGTTAGTGTGATTAAATAGCACTTAAAACACTGTCTGTGCCCTTATATATGTGTAATATATGCACTTCTTCAGATCTATCCTATTATACCTGAGGAAGACCCCCAAGTAGGATAGAAAGCTCATTATAACATCAACTCTTTTTGTAAACCATTAAAAGGCATCATATCTGCCTGAGAACAATCACATTTTGCCCTAGTGGCCGACATGGATTTGTGAGCCCTTAGGGTGCATTCACACGAGCGCATATACGGCATGTTTTTACGCCCAATCGTATAAACGTGACCATCTGAGGCATTGGCTTCCAATATATTCGTTCGCACGGGCGATTTTATGGCGCGTAAAAACGGCAACCTGCAGAAAATCGAACATACGCGACTGAAATACGCGCCAACGCATATACGATGGCCAAAAAGGATAGTTTGAAAAGTAGGAACAGACGAGAATACGCTTTCTAGCTCTGGTGGTGATTGCCGAAAAACGTTCTTTCCGGCGATTATACGCTGCGCACATGCAAACGTAAATACGCCTGTGCTCTTGTGAATGCACCCTTAAAATGTGGGCAATGAATGATCAATAATAAATTGTAAGATTATCGCTGATTGGATTTAACATGACGACCCGGAAATCATTGCCGCCACTGCATTGCTCAATTACAACACACAGTCGTTACTCTATGAATAATGGCCTGTTTATTGCGAATAGAGGTGGGCTGGAACGATCCCCGGCCCGCTCCGCCTCCACTGAGCGATCGTCGCTACTGTGTAAAAGCACAGGCGCGATTACGACCGGGATGGCTGTCAGGATCTCTAGTTTCCAACAGTAGTCCCATGGAACGGTACCTTTAGGCTGGGTTCACACTGGGTGGATTTGCTGTGGAAATTCCATCCGGAGTTTCACTGCGGAGAATATGCCGGCGGCCGCTAATCCCGGGGTTAGCCAGCCATGTGCATTTGTCAAAAATCTCGTCCACACGGGATGGCCAATCCGTTGTGGCAAAGCCAGCGCTGTGGCGCAGATTCCCTGGCCACAGTAGGTCTATTTTTTTCCCGTTGCTGTCATGCTGCTCTCTATGCCGGCCGCAACGGAAAAGCATGTGGCCAAGCCGCTCCAAAACCCACGGCACTTTGCCGCTGTACCGGCAGAAATCTTGCGGGTTTTCGCTGCGGCAAAACCGTGAGATTTCTGTCGGAATTTCGTCCTGTGAGAACCCAGCCTTAGGCTAACTTCACACAGGTGGGTGTGATATTGGGCCATGAATCACTGCCTGATATCACGCTCGACAACATGTGATTTTGCCACGGATGTGAGGCTTTTTTATATCCAAAATGTCTTGCATCACTTCAGGGAAGTAGCGATCCTGACCACCGCAGCTGAAGATCACAGAGTGTCTCCCACTGTTTTCAACAGGAATACCTCGCCTGGCATGCACCTAGCATGTGGTGTGATGCTGCCGCCGGCCCCATTGACAACAATGGGGGATGCGATGCGAGGGCACGCCTAGATAGGAAGAACCACGATTTGTTTCCCGCATCGCGATGCAATACAGGAAAGAATCGTTCTTGTGTATAACCCCCCATTCGAAAGAATGTGGTTTATATTCATGCCAGATTTTCTTGGCCGTGTGAAAACCTGCCTACTGAGGCATACTAATAGTCAGCGGGCATCAGGTAGTCAGAGAAGTGGGCAGCCATCTTTGATTCCAGAAATCTCCCTATTACTACTTAAAAGCTGACAAGTCCGTTATGCCCACTAATAGACCATCTGGGGCATCTTTTACTTGTTGGTAAAGTGAAAGTGCACGTCTGAGAACCCAACAGCCAGTCTTGGACAACTCCTCATCACAGCCCTGCCCTCCCCCACCCAAGCACCAGGCCAAGCAAATCAGGGAGGAAAGTGAAAGTGTGGCTCTCGGTAACCAATCAGATGGCAGCTTTCGTTTTGCTGCTAGCATTAGACGGGCGCTGATTGGCTGCGCTGCACGTCGCTCCGCTGACACGTCACACGTCTCCCAGCCGCCCTGTTTTCTGCCCAAGTCGTTTACTAATCCAAGTTTTGCCCAATTTAAAAATGGCTGTTGCAGGCGCAACATGGCCGCACCCATCCTATGTCTCGGAAGGAGGTGGTTTCCATAGGAGACGCCACGTTCCCCGCTGGCTCCACCCTCTGATCAGCTGACGTTCCTGGCTTGTGTTGTGACAGGGAGGCGGCCGCGGATGAGACGGCGGAGACAGAAGAGCCGGTAACTACCCGGGGCCGGGGGTGTGCGGGGTACGGGGGGCACTGGCTGGACATGGCTGGCATGCTGCTGCTTAAGAGTCAGTACTGGCAGAGGAAGAAGGGAAAGCGTTGGCAGGCCCGGAACAGAGGCCACACACACCCTGCTGCTTCATCCTCACCTATGCCCTGCAGACTCTGCCCTGCCCACAGCATGTGCCAGGGCCTGCACACTGCCAGGTTGGGCACATGGTGATATTTCACCCATCTTTACTTTGACATCAACGATTGTTTCTTGTGCCCACTGACCCTGTAATGACAATTACCCCCTCCTGGTGTGAACCCAATCTTCACGCAGGTCCTAGACTGGTGGGTGCGGAGATGCCAACCTGATTTTTTTAAAATAGTTTTTTCTGGACAACCCATCCAAAAACCACAGTGAACAGCCAATGTTTTTTACGGAAGCGTTGGAAGTCGGTAATGATTGCGGAAGATTATAAGTGCTACATAATGCCCACGGGTCAGATACTGATGTGAGGGGTGACATGATCGTTGGTCACAAGGAGGGTGCTCTCATCTGCGCCCGTTCAGGGAAAGGGGAATCCCCACGGCCAAACTGCCCCGTCTCAAGGCGGAAACAAACAGCGCTGAATGGACCCCATTGACTATAATGGGGTCTGTTCGGTGTCTGCAGAGCTGCGCGGTTTGTAGACGGGTGCATGCAGCCCTTTTCAGGTATGCTGAGACGGATCTGTTGCAGTGTCGCCGGCCGTAGGTTCCACCGCATAGGCTCCTCTTGCTTCAGAAAAAAAAAACCTGAACTTGTCCTATTAATTTAATTATTTTAAAACTGACAAAGTGCCATATTTCTACAGAGTGTTGGAGAATTTACGGACTGTTGGCACCCTGACTCTGTAGTTCTCCTGGCTCATTCACGCAGTCTGAGTTTCTGTTCTCATCTGTTTCCAGATTCTGCCAAGAAAGCCGGTAACATAGCGCAGCATTCTGTACTTTTTATTTTCTGGTATAGTGACAGAAACCATGATGCAAAACGCAGTGGACCCCATTATGGTCAGCGGGGGCTGTCGTGTGCCCGTTTTGTGATGGAACCATCCCAGGCTTGCGTTCTGTTTTTCTTTTCCTGCGACAGAACAAAAATGTGAAATATCCAAGTTTTCATCCACTTTTTAATCTTCCTATTTTTCCCCAAAAGCTGAAACATCCCAGCAGAGAAAAGTAGGGCAACCAAAGAAATGACAAAATCTTCTTCCATGTTTTACTATAACTGTGCGCGGAGGATGAGTGATAACTGGTGGTGTGGACGGAAGATTACTCTGTCGTCAGGTCATTTCTATAGCGCTTGCACGCTCCTTTGACTTTGGGCATTTTTGCTTTCTGCTGGGGTCCTTTGGGGGCTGAATACTGGAGATATATACTATATAGGAGGTGTATATCTGAGCGCCCACTATTTGCTATTCTCAGCTTTGTCTTGCATGGACATTCGGGTACAGACATGAGGTAAATGAGTTTTACCTACAAGAACCCCACGGACACTAACAATCTTTTAATAGCTGCACCAATTTGCAGTAAAACCACATGTTCTTTGGATAGAACCTCATGGGGAACCCCAGTCCTTGAGTGCCCGGCCATGGAAACTTTATGGATTCTTGCATATACTCTAAGCTCTGGAACTCTGTATTGTGTTTAATGCTGCTTCAGAAATCCCTCTGCCTCGTAGTAGGGACTGATTAACATCCAGGCTGTCAGGTTGAACCTCTCTAGATGTGGGCAGAGCAGCGTGCCCTGAGACACCAGGTTCTGCATGGGGGGGGGGGAAGCCTGCAATAACACCCTCGACCCATGTGCATGAGTTGGCAGAAGTACAACTTCCTGGGCCAAAATGGTATGATTGCTATTACCATGGCCGGGTCTTGCCTGATCTTCATCAATACCCTTGGTATCATGGAAACTGGAGGGAATATGTAGGCCAGTCAGAACCTCCAAGAGATGGACAGAGCATCTACTGTCAGAAGGGTTGTAGTCCTGGTTTCGGGAGCAAAATTTCTCCACCTTTGTGATGAGCTTGGTTGCTATCAGGTTGACCTCTGGTATACCCCACCTGAGAGTGATTTGACGAAAAATTTCAAGGTTCAGAGCCCACTCTCCTGAGAGAGAGACCTCGGCTCAATCTGTCTGCTATTAAATTGCATGTCTCTCAGATGTGCATTGCTGTAAGGTAGGTTAAATTCTTCTCTGCCAATCTCATGATCTTTCCCACCTTGATTTGGAGAGGCTAAGATCGAGTGCCTCACTGCTTGTTGATGCAGTGGACTGCAGTTAGGCCGCCTGTCCACGGCCATGACAGAATATTGCTAGCGAAATTCTGTCGCGAGGGGGGAGCACTGTAAGGTCTTCGCGATTAGTCTATCTAATTGATAGGCACACCGCAATTTTAATCATCAGCTATGATTCTCTGCTCATGGACATCGGGCTGCGCTATCCATAGTTATACTTTGGGAAGCGTGTCATCGGGCTCTGTGGGCGATTTATTGCCACAGATCTCGCTATGACATCTCGCCCGTGGACAGGCAGCCTAATGTTGCTGACCTGACCTTTACCACTTCCACCTTGATTCAAGGGGCAAAGTGAATTAGGGCAAGGTAGATTGCCAAAGTTCTTTCCTGGCATGTCCAAATCCCTCATACCGGGTGCTTGTCCAGATGGGCACGCCAATATAGTTGCTATGCATCTGTGGTCAATAGAGTCCAAAGAGGTTGGACTGTTGACTTTCCGTCTATCGGTGCTCCACCAATGAAGGTAGGGCCGGGTCTCGCAAGACAGTGTGCATGTCTTGTTCAATCCCTTAGGAGAACGGTTCCAGCGGCTCAAGACCTCTTCCTGTTAAGGCCGTAAATGCCACCGGGCCTATGGCACTGCTTCTATAGTTATAGCCATAAGGCCTAGGGCCCTCTTTAGGGTTCTTATTGCTGTTCTGGCAATGGTCAGAAGTTTGGCAACAGCTTTCACTTTCTCCTTCCTCGAAGGGGTTAGTTATATGGTCGTGCGAGTGCAGTTTGTGATAATCTGGGATCTTTTCTCTGTTTCTGGCAGGGTGTTTGTCTTGTCAAAGTTTATCACCCAGCCAAAGTGTTTGAGGAACTCTGCTGCTTTATGAATCTGGTGTGCTAGGACCTCCCTGGAGGCTGCCAGCAGAAGCCAGAGTCCAAATTAGGTACGATAGATAATCCCCGAACTCTAAGGACCATTGCTACCGCTTAAATCACTTTAATGAAGGTGTATGGAGCGACCGAAAAGCAGAGCTCTAAACAGGTAGGGTTTGAACACCCATACCATATGTACAGCAATCCTTAGGTACTTGCTGTACTGACTGGCAACTGGAATATGTAGGTAAGCATCCTTCAGATCCGAAGGCCACTCTCACCCATGTGCTTTTTAGAGTATTGAACGCCGCGGTAAAACGCTCCTATTGATTTCAGACTGGGCTCAAATGCTGCTTTTTCGAGCTCTGTCTGCCCTATTTTGCTGTGTTTTTTGCCCTTTTCAATGCACCTCATCACCCATCACAATAATGGGGTGCGTTAAAAGCCGTGGTAAAATTGCTGTGTTTTGCCGACTGTGTGTGAGAGTGGCCATAAAATCCCCCGGCTGTAGAATGTTTATAACAGATCTTATTGTCTCCATTCTGAATCCCCTCTTCCATATGTAGCAATTTCAGTATCTGAGATCTATGATCATCCTCCACCTCTCTGAATTTTTAGATCAGAAAAAAATTGAGAATAAACACCTTTTCCTCTCTCTGCAAAAGGCACTTCTTGTAGTACTACCTTGCTTTGGTATTTGGAGATGGCACCAAATGGGAGGTGCAAACAAATCTGTCTCTTGGGAATGCTATGAATTCTATAGCATAGCCCCAATGGATTATCTTTAAGACCCATCGGTCCTGAATTAATTTTATCCACTTTGGAGGAAGAGGGTGAGACTCCCTCCTACGGGAGAGTCTAATTTAGCCAGGGGAGGGACCGCAGACATGGCGTAAGAAACCGGCTGTCTTTTCTTTGCCTGGCCTCTTGAGCGCCTCGCACCCCGTCTCTGACCAGAGCTATGCTAGTACTGTGCTCTTGTTTGTTTGGCTCCTTGGGAAAAACCAATCATTCCTTGATGTATGGCTGCGACCCAAAAAGGTCTGGGGTAAATATTTCCTTTTCTTGTCCCCTTGACCAGCCAGGATTTTGTCAAGCTCAGAGCCAAATAACTTGCCCAGTTTGTACAGTGGGCCACAAAGATGATACTTTGAGGCATAATCTGCCATCCAAGGTCAGAGCCACAAAGCCCGCCTAGCCGCCATGGCAAGGACCATACTTTTGGCAGCAAGCTTTGTTTCTTGCGCTGATGCATCACAAAGAAATTCAGCCTTAAGGTTGAGAGAATATAATCTTTGGGTACTCCCACATCTCTATCTGACTGGACCTGAGCCAGGGTCCTTCCTTAATAAATAAGCTGCCGAATTGGAGACTACAGTGACCCTTCTCGGGGTGCAATCTGTCTGCTGGCCATCGGATCTTGCAGACCTGATCCATCCTTTGCTGGGACCACTGTATGACTCAATAGCTTCACAGTTTATTTTGGGGGGCAGTCCCCAGCTGTAAGTTTGCTTCTCTTTAATGGGGAACAGAGACCCTAGGTCCCCTAAAGATGCACTTTGAGGCTTCCCCCAAATCAACATCCTGGTCTCTGAAGTTTGTTGATCTTCTCCACTTGAAAATAAAATTTTCCCTCAATGTCCTCCTCTTCCGAGGATGAAGCAGAATGATAATCTGCCTCGTCCAGAGTCTGGAACTCTTCATCAAACGAGGGTCTATATAAGGAGAATTCATGCCCGTCAGGGAGGTGGATGCCGCGTTGTCTGCAGCTAAGGTATCTTCTCTTTGATACTGCCTTTCTACCCACAGATTTACGGTCACCAGAGCCCCTGGCCGACATATCTATGAACATATAAAAGTATGCTAGTATCATAATACAAACTATATGAAGCATCCTGCCGTGTAAGAATGTTTTATATCTGTATGTCTACACAAACGTGCAGCTGTCTGAGACCGTTTAGCCATGATGTAAGTCACAAGGAGATTGCAATGTGAGAGTGTTGGATCTAATGCAGACTGCACATGGCGAGATTTGCATTGCGGAATCTGGAGCTGGTGTCCGCCTCTGGATTCCGCAGCAAATACTTTCCTTAGCTGCTAAGGAAAAGCGGGTTTCCTGTACACAAGGGGAAACTAATTTCTGATTTTCCGCTCGCGGAGGAAAAATCGCGGCATGCTGTATTTTAATGTGGATTTCGCACTGATGGCCTCTATTGAAAATCAGTGGAAGCCGTCTGACCAATGGCTCATCCGCAGTTACCATTGCAGACCGTTCGCGGATTTCGCGTCATCGCCTAGCGAAGACAAGGGAAAATCTGTACTGCGCATGTCCGACGGCTTGCCAGATGGACCATCCGCAGTACAGAACAAAGAAGAAAATGACAGGTACGTGGGGTCACTGGCTGGGCACAAGGTTGGATTCCGTTGCGGGCTCCTTCATGTGGAATCTGACCTGGTTGTGTGCAGTGGTCCGCCTCTTCCAAGGTGTGCCCTTCACCCAATCCGTTACGTTAACTTTACAAGTTATAGAATCAATAAATCCCAGCAAAATAGGGTTTAATGTATAATAAAACTTTTAGAAATCCTGCGACTGGCACGATATAAGTCTATCTTGTCACTCTGCATCGTCACATTCGGTTTGTTACTTCAGGTCTCCGTAACCTCCAAAAACACTCCGAATGCCCGCTGGAACCATCGTCCGACAACCATGTGGTAAGGGAAAATCCCTGTAGACAGTAGTGGAGGCTAGCATCCACCTGTCACAGAAAAACACTGAAGGGTTAGAGGGGTACTGCCCCGATATAGGTGAGTGGGTGGCAGGGCCTTCTGTTAGATTTTATTTATGTCATTGAAAATTCCATCTGTCCTGTCAGTTCACAGGGGCAGAATACCCCATTATTGTGCTGCTAATGGATGTAAGGGAAGCAGTAGTGCCCTTTGTTCTATTGGACCTGGCGATCATGCGATCACCGGTGACCTTCGGCATGAGAGACTTGCTGTGAAATAAGAAAATCTGCAGTGTGAATGTCCATTAGAGGTCTGAAATGACGTCATGTGGAACAAAAGGTTACAACAATAAGGCCTCATGTCCGCGGCCGTATTGGTAAAACGCTGCGTGTCCCCCCCGCAGCGGTTTACCAGTGCTTGTAATTACTGGGTCTGCTGGCGGAGACTGGGGTATGGCTGTGATTGCTTTACGCATGCCTGCGTGTCACACGCAAGCGTTCATGCACAGTGTGTTTTTTTTTTTTGTTTTTTTTAAATCCCCCTCTGTTCCACGTATAGCGTATAGACAGTGTTGCTCACGCTGTGTGGTACGCAGACGAATAGAGCATGCTGCGATCTATTTCTCGTGCGTACCTATACGCAGGGTCGACACGCACATATGCATGGATCGTTGAAAGTCCATTAACTTTTATTGACTCCATTCACCCTGTATTGCTTGCGCAATATGCGGTGAAAACACGGTCGTGGACATGAGCCCTAAGTAAAAAGAAACTTACAGAATAAAATTCAAATATATTTATAGACATAAACTCCCTTCCCACACCAACTCAAACCGCTGACATATGTGCCATGTAATTCAAGACTAGACAAACTATATATCAAAACGTCCGAATCAAAACACACAAGCCAATTCTTGTACTTTTTTTCAGCGTAAATATAGTAACTTTAAAATAACTATATATAAATTAGAGAGAATCTTTTATTTACTTATTTATTTATTTATTTTGCACATTACCCCTTTAGAAAACAGGGGGAAAAATGAAAAAAGGTATTTAAAAATGTGTCTATATATCACGAAAAAAAGGCAGCAAAAATAATTTTAGTAGCCCAAGGGCTTTAAAACAACCACATGCATAAGATCGCTATAAAGAAACTCTGGTTCTTAAGGGGTTAATTAAAGGGCCACTCTGGGGAAATGGTTTGGAGTTTCTCTTGGGTGCAGTTGGCATACAGAGTATACTAGGGCAGATAGCATACCTACTGTCTTCTTCATTAACGGAATGCCCGTACCTTGTCATCCCATGTGACCCACGCTGCGCTGAGTGTAATCCCCACAGACCAGAATTCACTCTCGGTATTAATTCCTATGAAACTTGTGTTGCTGCCTTCGTAAAAACAAATAGAAAAAGTCACTTCTGGTCACAGAGCACACCGGGTACAATTCAGCTACTCCTGGGGCTCCACAACGCAGCTGATACTGCAGCAACATAGCATTTGGTATCTGTCAGCTGCCATAGTTTATTTTTTGTGGCAGTTGCACCCCTGGGGAAAAGGTAACAATTTTGGAGTTGCTTTTTTCTATTGTGTGTACGTGACTATGGAAGCAGCTCGAGCTGCAATTAAAGGGTTTGTCCAGTTGTAAACTTTTGGTGGCCTTTCTTCAGGACTGGTCATCAATGGTAGATCAGTGGGGGTCCATCACTATGGACCCCCGACCAACCAGCTGTTCACTAGGCTAGTGTGTTCCTGGGCTAAGCCCTGTTCCTACAGCAGCAGCCAGGCTTGGTATTGCAGACCAAGTTCCTCTTGAAATAAATGAGCACTTGGCCTGCATTATTAAGCCTGGCTGTTGCTCTAAGGACAGGGCTGTCTGCTTCCTGCAGAACTCTGCTCAGTGTACAGTTGCATTGGGCCAGCAAACTGCTGACATCGTATGGGCCCCTGGGCACCGGACGCATGCCTATCTAGTATTGTGGGCCTATCCTTAGGATAGGCCACCTGTAGTTTACAACTCAAAAACCTCTTAACAACATTTAGAGACCTGCTTTCCAGCAGATCCCATGGGATATCGATACAATGGACAGTAGAGCACCCATTGACTTGAATGGGAGACTGTTCTAGGCATGCTCTGTGACCTGTGTAGAGGTCATTGTGCAAGGGGGAAGGGGGGGAGGGGACATAAACTGTAATTATTGCCTATTGTAAATGGTGGACCCTGAGTTATCTATGTTATAGGTATTACCTTTCATTGTTATTCTGCCTGTGATAACAACATGACTGCTGAAAAGCTTTCAAGACAGGGCAGAAGTATCGACCTATTGTTTGGTTTGTGAACATTGCAGGGTTTTTGGAATTTTTTTAATATACATATTAATGTCCAAAATGTAAAAAAAAAACTCACCAATTATTAAAAATATGTAACAGAAAAACTTGAATTATACACTTGGTCATTTTCTGATGACACATTCCCTTAGGCCTCCTACACACTGGCGAGAGCGATATTGGGCTGTGACTCACGGCCCGATATCACTTTCGCAATCCATGGGAAACCCCTGGATGCGAGGCGTTTTCATGTGAAAACAGCCTCGCATCACTGCGGGGAATCCCATTGCTTTCAATGCAGGCTCCATTGAAAACGATGGGAGAAGATTGCGCTTCTCTGCCGCTGCTGTGGCAGGGGATTCCTTCATCCCTGCTGGGAGTCACCTCATCCCTGAACACTCTGCCGCTGCTGTCACAGTGTTCAGTGATGAGGGGACTCTTTGCAGGGATGAAGGAACCCCCTATCACAGTCGCAGCAGGGGATAGCGATCCTCTCCCATTGCCTTAAATGGGGCCGGTGGCAGCCATTGAGAACAATGGGGGATATTGCAGAAAGAATGTTCATGCTGCGTTTGTTTGTTTGTTTGTTTTTTTACATGCAGCATTTCAGGAGTGAGAACATTGCAAATAAGAATTAATTGGTTTCATAATCGTGCGTTTTTCACTACCTCCGCATCACACGAAAAACGTGTGCTTTCCTCGGCAGTAGAAAGAGGCCCTTAAACTGTCTGACTACACTGTAGTTTTTGCCTCTGGATGGTTGTATGTGTTTGTAATGCTACCGGTCAGAGGTGCAGTTGGACGAATGGTTATGCATCCTCCCCCATTACACACACACACACACCTCTCCCCCCATACCTAAACAAAGATGGCCGCACCATTTCTGAGTACCTGATACACTGCTATGACTGCCCAACACTGCCCACATGGGCAGCACTGGTTGATCAAAGCGTTGTGTAGTGTCTTTGACTAATGATCCTTAAAAATACACAGTGCACGTCAGGTAGTCAGAGAAGCGGTACGACCATCTTTGTTTCTCCAGGTCTGGAGGGGTGCTTTAAAGGCATTCTGTCAGTGGTTTTGCCCATGCAAAAAGATCTATGTAGGGTCCGGGGAGCAGGCCTGCACATACCTTTAGTAAAGCTGTCAGCAGAAGCATCGCAGAGCAAAGTTAATCTTTTACTCCGTGGAGCGCGCCCACCATCAGTGGTCCGCGGGCGGGACGTCTCCCCTCTCTGTCTAATCCGATGCTCTACAGCAATGACTGATAGCCAGAACGGTCTCTTGATGGGATGCTACAGCTGTTAATCACTGCTGTAGATCATGGGTGTCAAACTCATTTTCACCGCTGGCCACATCAGCCTTATGGTTGCTTTCAAAGGGCTGATTGTATCTGTAAGACTGTCTGGTAATAGTGACCCCAATAGTAATAGGGTTCCGCATAGTGGCCTCAGTAGTAAAAATAGACCCCCGTAGTGGTTCCAGTAGTAATAGTGACCCCTCATTTTATGTGGCCCGCCACCTGTACAGCATCCTTACAGTCATTGCAGTCATCCACCCAGCGCTGCAGTGCAGTCTGACCGCTGACACCTTCCCTCGGCATCTGCACTGCGTAGAAGACAGCGCACAGACACTGGGCATGGGGGAAGAGGTCAGCGGTCACAGACTCGGCAGCATTTGCCGCCACCAGACCGGAGCTGCGGGCTGGGTGAGTGGAATGCCTGTATGCATGGTGGGCCAAATTCGGCCTGTTGGGCCTTGTGTTTGACATGTGCAGTAGAGCATCTGATTGGACAGAGAAGGACAGCATCAGACGAAGAAGTCTGCGGACCACTGATGGTGGGCGCACTCCAATGAGTAAAAGATACATTTTTCTCTGTGACGCTTCTACTGACAGCTTTGCTGAAGGCATCTTCACTCCCTGCTCGCCGGCCCCTACCTAGATCTTTTTGCATGGGCATAACTGCTGACTGAATCCCTTTAACAGTGTTTCCTTTTCACTAAAGCCCTGATGTTCTCTGATTCCTCCCCTTCCTCTGTCCATCCCTTCCTGATCACTGCAGGATATAAGAAGCACTCTTGCATTCTCTCGGTTTCCCACACCTAGTTTTTTTTCCAGGTTTCATTTCAGCAAACTTTATTTTTTTTGCGTTTCCCCCAAACATAATGAAGTCTTCACAACAAATCCCGCACCTCCCACTGTAGACTGAAATTCCATGGCACCTCATCACCCAATCACAGCGCTGCACTCACAGACAGCTGCCTCCAACCCCCACTCCCGGCACGGGCAGTCCAACCTCCCCGAATAATACAACAGGCAATCCTATCTCTCTGTAATGTATTTCTCCTGCTAGCAGGAGGACCGACAATGTAATACCTTCTATCTATTGGCTTACTATGTTGCTTTTCCATATATCGCTCCCATGACGGCGTCTTTTGTCTGATTGGGATTGTGTCTGCCTTTGCTGATGACATAGAGAACCAGATCTAGTTTCACACTGCTTCATCTTTTCTAGAACCAGCTAACCATTTCGGAATATAAACTTTCAGCCATGTTTTTCTCTTTTTTTTCCCAAAAGGATCATTTTTCATCCCATCCCATAGTAAGTTGTCTTTTGTTATATTGGACCTACATAGATGTTGCTGATGGTGAAAGGGTTAATGCTGTTCCGCCCATCTCCAATACCTTGGATGTTAGCTCCTACCATAATAGCTAGTACTCTAGTCTGAGCGCTGCTACTGTTGTGTCTGGTTGGTGGGGAGGGGACCCTCTCCTGTCTCTCTGATGCATAAGTTTGGTCTCCCTGCCCCCAACTCATTGTGGTTTTCTCCCGATTGTTTCAGATGTGAATTGAGATGGAAGGCTTAGGGGAGAAGAAGCCCTGGGGGAAGCTGAGCAGGCTGCTGGGAGCTGAGGCCGAGGCTTCCTCTGAGCTTTTGCTTTGCAAAAAAGAATGGACGATTGGAAGAAAGAAAGGTAATTGTCTACATAGATATATTGTGCTGGCACCAATGTAAGATGTAAGGACTACAAGGCTGGCACAGGGGCTATTGCAGTTGTGTGCACTCCTGACTTCCTTCACACACTGACCTCTTACCACCCCTGAGAAGAAGCTCCTTCCTGGATCCCTCCGTCATTTATGCCACAAGCTTCCTTACCTGTCATCCCTCACTTAACAGCTTGATCTCTGACTGCTGCTCAACGGAGGCTTCTGGATGCTCCTTTTATGTACTGCACAGTCTACATGTCATGGATTGCAGTGCTAGTGCCATGTATGTTCAGCCATAACATTAAAGCCTGATCGTGTGCTCGTCTCTCTCATGGCACCATAACCGCTCTAGACTCCAAGACCTCAGAGGGATGGATCTGGCACCCAGATGTCAGCAGCTGATCCTTAAAAGGGCTTGGCCACTTTACAGCAAGCGATAGAAAATACTTTTGCAATCTCATTACTGTTAACTCATTAATGCAGACTTTATTTCCATTCTGCTGATGTGCGTAAGCCATGGCACTCACCCTGCCCTGGCTGCTCCTCTGGCCATTGAGGGGCTTATGGCCATAGACCTCACTCAGGGCCCTCCTATGGACAGAGGAGCAGCCTGGACAAGATGAGGGGGTAGGGCCAGTAGGGGGCATAACTTAAGCAAATCAGCAGTATGGACCACTAAAGAAATAGACTGCATTAGTAAGTTAAAAGTAATTAAATTTCTAAAGCGTTTACTTGTTGTAAAGTGGCCAACCTCTTTAAAGGGGTTCTGTCACCAGGTTCATGCCGTGCTGCCTCCTCCCGCCTGCAGACTGACAGCTCTCCCCCTATGCCCAAGTGAAGAGAGCTGTCAGTCTGCATAATGCGGGCCAGGAGAAGTTGGCACGGTCTGCCTCCGTGACTTGGAGCTCTGTTTCAAACTTAATGAACCTGGTGATAGAATCACTTTAAAGCGACCATCCGGTTTCGGGACAGAATTTTGTCCTGGGGCAGTTATCTTACCTGCTGTTGGTCTTCTGTACTGATGACCCTCTGATGCCTCCCCCCACCCCCGGTTCCAGGTCGCATTTTTAGCGGTGCAAGTTGGCCAACACAGTTTTCAGACCACATGCAAGGCATTTTAGTCAGTTTGTGATGTTTTACTCACATAAATATAATCTCACAGTTGGACTAGGTCTACATGGCATCTTAAAATCCCAGAAAAATCATTGCGGTCAACACAGCAGACTGTGAACCATAGGACAGATTAAATGAAGGTCCCTTTCAGGTGCTGCTTAGAACCATCAGACTTCCAGCCATATGTGAGGTCCTGTAGGGCCTCGCATGGCACAGAGTGTTAAGGCAGCAGTCCTAAGCTCGTACGACCTGAAGGTTGCGGGTTCATGATTTGGGTAGCTGGCTCAGGGTTGACTCAGCCTTCCATCCTGTGGTCGGTAAAATGAGTACCTAGCTTGGTGGGGGGTAATAAACAAATTACCTGAAAGCGTTGCGGAACAAGTTTGCGCTATACAAATAAGAAGTCCCTTTCCCCCTTTCCCTGGAGGGAGGACGGTGATAGCATGCTGTATCAGCAATTCACATCATGAAGTCAGCTGGAATTTAGATCAATTAGTACTATGGATTAGCCTTTTAACAGTCATTCAGTCACTGGTATGTTGTAAGAGGACCATTTATGGTTGAGGTAAGCTGTTTTCTCACAAGATTATTTGCACAGAAAAAATCAAGGTTTTCCAGCATTGTAATATCCTATACATCAGGGGCAGGTAACCTTGAAGAGGTGAAGATCTCTACCTTTTGACTTGGGAGGCTCTTCAGATATACTTGGCAATGAGTCGTGACAGGATGAAGAAAACGACCCTAGCAATGTTCTTGGTACACCACGGGAGGAATGGTGTGTCAGGTACAGAGACATTGCTAGGGTCGTTTTCTTTATGTTCACAATTTGCCTGCAGCTACTTTTACAGCCACAACTTGTGCATCAATTCCACTGCTGTATGCATAATAGTGATTAAACTAGCCAGACCACAACTAAAACAGGCCATGCCTGAAGCTGCACCCATGTATCGCCCCTACCAGGGCACATCCAGTGACGCCTAGCATGACGATCCACCTGCTAAAGGGGGAACCAAGAAACTCACTGCCACAGTGCCCCCTTCATTGTACGCCACCTCCCCTCTTGCCTACAACGGTTTCAAGGTATGCACCCAATTCACATTTGTAGTGTTATCAAGATGTCAACATGCTCTGCAATGGTTTTTCTTTTATTTTTGTTTTTCATACTGGTGCCAATAGTCTAAGAAATGGGGTGAAATGGTGGGATATGGAAAATATGTAAGGCAGACCACTGAGATAGTGTGAAGTGGAAAAAAAGGAGAATGATAGCTTCTTGTTGGTTGGTCTGTGCTCCGAAATAATGTAGAGCTTAGGGCAAAAATCAGTGTTGTTGGGAAGAAAACGTTTGCAGGTAATGCTTGTACCACTGGCACACAGAGAAATAATGTATTTTTTCTGTTACCTTCCAGATGGCACCCCCTGGGCTATTACCTCTGGGGATCCTGCTAGCGGTGCTTGGGGCCATATGCAGGTGCAAGCAGCCATACTTTGCAGTGAGACATGTTCATGTCTGCAGAACAGGGGGGGTGAGGTGATGCGAGTCAATGGCTCCCAAGCTCTACCGCAGTTTTCAACTTCATCTGCGTTTTGAGGACATGGATGAAGTTGAAAGCGATGTTTGGTCCGAGTTCTACACAGCACCCATCAGCGATTATTGGGTTGGTGACCCCTACTCTATGTGCATTCCACGGAAGTGTTGAACACATGTCTTCTTGTAAGCTTGACAGAAGATTGATTGTAATTTTTTTTTGTCTTCACAGGTTGTGACCTTTCATTTCCTGGTAACAAACTGGTGTCTGGAGAACACTGCAAAATAAGAGTGGATGAGTCCTCTGGGGTTGTTTTCTTGGAAGACACCAGGTAACGTAACAAGAGTTTGACGAGTGTTGGTTTTGCAATAAATTGGTTCATAGATACAAACTAGTCCTTGTGCAATTATAGAAAACTAGCTGGCATTTGTGAAATATAGATGAGGTCATCCGCTTTGGACAGCCTTCCCATACAACCTATTAGGGCATATTGAGGTAAGTAAGGGCCTTTTTACACTGCACGATTCTTGTTTGCACAATCAAAGTAGCTGATGACGTCATCACCAGCTCGTTCTCGCTCATGCAGCCTGTTTAGATAGGCAGATTCATTGTTGCCTCGTTCAAAGAGAATTGTCCCGTGTTCCTAATCCCCATGTAAAACACTGAAAAAGATGTGTGTAAATGGAACGATAAGGGAACGACCCAAAGATGATTTTTTTTTTTCTTAGTCTTGCAGAAGCTGAAAGAACAAGAAATGCGTGATTCTCATTCATCGTTCAGTCCTTGGCTCTTATTTAGACTGAACGATTATCGTTTACTTTTGAAGAATTTTTTTGAATGCTAATTGTTCTGGCTAAAAGCACCCTTACTTGAGTGGTATTCGCTCTGTAGGACTTTGTTTATATACATTGCATGGTCCATTGATTGCTGTGTACTACTTCATTTTCTCTCAGAGGAAATGTTCAATCAACAGCTGTTTCTGTCTGCAAAAATAACTAAGCACTAATGGTGCCGGCAGCTGGTCCCTGCCTTGGATGAGTTAATCATTAGGAGAAAGAGTTCACTGCACAGGCGGTTTTCCAAAGGCCAGTGCTACTCGCCAAGGATCCTGACACATTGCTGCTCATACTGCCTCTCTGATGAACCGGTCAGAACCCTGCAAAAAGCATAGGAGCTTCTGAGCCTGTTCTTGCTAGCATTAAGGGTAGGTTCGAGTGTGGTTATAGTGGTCACTCTTTTCAAAGCAGGTGCTCTGCCAGAAATGCCACCATCAGGAATATGCTTGGTCCGATCTGCTAGGGTGTAAAGCTATAGAAGGACCAGATTTCAGTGCTCGTCATCACCCCCTGGGAACTCATTCTCAGGACTGTTGCTTGCAAATTATGCATGCAGGCAGCAGGAGAGTTAAGGCTGATTTTAGACGCAACGATTTTCGCTCAAAAATCGCTCAAAGCGATCTTTGGAGCGATAATTGTTGTGTCTAACTGCACTGACATCGTGCAGTTTGCATTGTTGCTGATCGCAAATCTTTCACAGCGGGATACAGAGAATACTATTGTTTCAGTTGTATCCCGCTCCCTAAAGACAGGTAGGATATGAAGAACACAGCTGTCCAGCTGTGTTCTTCATCCCCCGCTCAGAGCGCTCAGCTGTATAACAGTCGGGCGCTCCGAGCAGAGAACAGCTGGATGCAGAAGACAAGCAGCTCCGCTTGTCTTCTGCATCTCTCGCTTGGAGCGCCAGGTGATCGTTCAGCGTTTGAGTGATTACTTTGTGCTTAAGAAAGCACACAACGATTATCGCTCAAAAGATTTTTTGAGTGATAATCGCTGTGTCTAAACCAGGCCATAGGCCTCCCTCACACAGATGTTTTTTTTACAGCGTTTAGTGCTGCCGTTTTAGCGCTGCTCTAAACACTGTACAATGCCCCCATTCATTTCAATGGGGCTGTTCACACAAGTGTCAAAATGCAGCGTCTTCAACAGTGATGCATGTTCTACCTTTGGCCGTTTTCAGCCCTGCATCGCCTATTGAACTGAATGGGCAGTGGTTTCAGCGCTGCTGAAAATGTGGCACAACTTGGTACCATATTTTTCCGCGGTGCTAAATGCAAGCGCTAGCTACACTACCTATCAAAAAAAAGGAATACTCACCTAGCTGTTCCCCGGAGCTCCGGGCAGGCTGCAAGGCACGTGTCAAGCCAACAAAGCATCTTTTGCTAGTGACGGGGATTGAAATCCATGCCTCCCAGTGAGAGATTGCTCTGATTGGCTTAGCCAGCGCTCCTGAACCAATCAGAGCAGGCGCTCGATGCACTAATCACAGCCATTGAATGAATGGCTGTGATTGCATCCAGCGCTGGCTGTGATTGCATCCAGCGCTGGCTGACACTGGCTGAGCCTGCTGACACTGGCTGAGCCTGCTGACACTGGCTGAGCCTGCTGACACTGGCTGAGCCTGCTGACACTGGCTGAGCCTGCTGACACTGGCTGAGCCTGCTGACACTCAACGGGCTCAGACAATCAGACAATGCCGTCTTTTTTTTTTTTTTTTTAAACTCCTTATTTCACACGGTCCACAGCATGGACGCAGTGACAGCTGTGTCTGTGCTGCAAATCAGTACGGCTTGCATTGGCTTGAATGGAAGCCGTGGGAGAATCGCACAAAAATGGAGTATGCTGGGGTTGTTTTCCTGTGCGTGCGATCCGCACGCCAGGGGAAACTGACATCCGCAGGTATTTAATTACCTGCATGTGCTCAATGATTCTCTATGGGCGTGGATTTATTAAATCTATTTTTTCCGTAAACATTGGGCCTCAGACACCTGTGGATCTCCTAATCGCCAAATGCCTTGTATTGCATTCACCATCACAGAGATCTCCGTTACAGCTCTACATTTCCTTTCATTCTTACACTTTTTTGTATTCTAACTGCCCAGTTAGGTTAACCTATTAGTGAATTGTGAGTTAATAGAGCAGGGTCTTCTATTCCTCATCATTTGGCCATAGTGGCGAGTGGTTACAAAAGAGCATCTCTTGCTCTGAAGCTCTGTCTTGCATTGCACAAACAACTCATTAAATTGAATAGGCACTGTGTAGAAGCTTATTGTCATAAGAACCTTCTCACAAGTAGGGATTGTTCAAAGTGGAGAACCCCTTTAAAATACTTGCACGTGAAAAGAAGAGTACATAGAATATAATGGCATCAAATGGAAAAAGCAAAAGCTACCTTAAGAGAGCTGTAAAATTGTAGCTAGTCTAAAGGAAATGTGACAAAGACTTCTCAGAATTGAATATGTTAGTGGACCGTTGTACTTGGATCAAAGAACTACAAGGCATTCTCATCATGTATCTCTTTACATTATGTTTGGGGAATATGAACACTTCGTTCCTCACAATGTCAGTCCTGTTCTTTATTATGTAAAGGTTTTATGTTTATATGTAATATGTGTGGTGTGGGAGATGATCTAGGGTTTCAGAACAACATGATCAGTTGCAACATCTCTTAAGATTGCAAAACACCAATTCAAGCCATCGCCGTTTCTTTCAACTTTTTTTCTTTTTCTTAGTTTTTCTATAGAAGACAAAAAACAAGCCTATCCTTTCTGGGCCAGAGGTCATGTCCCTGGCTAATTACAGCAGATGTAGATATAACTTGCTTGTACAAAAATTCACAGAAGCGCCTCGTCAAATAAAATGGGATTCACGCAATCTATAACTTATTGGGGGAAATTGATGAAGGCCCGTGCACCATTATTGAGGTGTAAGAGCTACATATAATGTACGCCAGGAATTGGTGAAAACCCATAGCAGAAATCAGTTGGCTCATAGCTTGCGGCTGCTAATACTTTTGCTGCATCCTCCTCTAGTGAGCTTCAGAGCAAGATCAGTATTAAAAAAAGGCCTGTCTTAATAAATTACCCCCAATGTCTCATGCTTACAAAACTGGACTAAAAATAAATGTTCAGAAGACTTTTTGCCCTTAGGTTCTTATTTTTCTGCACTACTCTTTGGTCTTTCACTTTTTCAGCTTGTTTTGGAAAGTATATCCAATGGCATATTGACAGATTTAGGGTGCGTTCACAAGAGCGTATATCGGCTCGGTTTTCACGCCGAGCCGATATACGTTGTCCTCATGTGCAGGGGGGGAGGCTGGAAGAGCCCAGAAGCAGGAACTGGGCCCCCGCCCCCTCTCTGCCTCCTCTCCACCCCTCTGCACTATTTGCAATGAAGAGAGGCGGGACGGGGGTGGGGCTAATTCGCGGACCTTAGCCCTGCCCCCGTCCCGCCTCCTCTCATTGAAAATGGTGCAGAGGGGCGGATAGGAGGCAGAGAGGGGGCGGAAGCCTCAGTTCCTGCTTCTGGCTCTTCCAGGCTCCCCCCCCTCCCCTGCACATGAGGAGGACGTATATCGGCTCGGTGTGAAAACCGAGCCGATATACGTTCTTGTGAACGCACCCTTAGGGCTAGGTCACACTAGTTCTGAGGACTCCTGTCCATGGGCGGATCAGATTCCACATGCAGATTTCTGCAGCGGGAGACCTGTGGAAACCATTTGCAAGAGATCGCGGATGTAATGGTTTTTCTGCACATAAAAAACCCATCTGCAATCCTACCTCCCAGCCTTTTCCCCACCTCCCTAATTTATTTTAGCCTTTGCATCCGCAGTTGTATTTGTGGATGCACTGAGGATTGTCCACACCCACATCCATTGACTTCTATTGAGCCCTTCCGCATGGAATCTGCATGGAGCGTGCTGCGATTTGTTTTTCGTACCAAACTGTCCGCAAATCAAATTCACATGCTTAAATTCAGTTGCGGATACCAGTGCTTCTTTATGGGCACTTTGAATTGCAGATCTTATGCGTGGGTGACCCATGTAGATTCCACAAATCAAATCCGCCCGTGGACATTGGGCCTTAAGGGTTCCGTTTTCCTGGAACGGGGAAACTGCATCCACTGACTGAACTGAACCATCATATGATGGAAATTAACAGTGCCGAACAGATCCCATGTAGTAGGGTCCGTACAGTTTCCGACCCGGCTTTCAACATGTTCCAGGATAAAACCGTGCAGTATACTGTGCTATTTCATCCTGTTTTTTAATGGGATTCAGCGATGAAGGTTCTCAGCGGAACCTCTGATGCTAATGTGTGACAGCCCTTAGCTGAACCTTAACAATCTTGTACAGTATATATTTGTAAATGTTGTTTGACTTCTGCATATGACAGTGCTATGTTCATGTATGTTTGCAGTACAAATGGCACTGTGATTAACCAGCAGAAAGTGGTAAAGAAGCAGTCCTACACCTTAAAGAATGGCGATGTGATCTATGTTGTTTTTAGGAAGAATGAGCCAGAACAAAGTAAGTTGGAGGTCTAGTGTGCATATGCTGGGGTGGAGGGAGGGATTGATCTTAATACTGTACAAGCAGATGTTTGTTCTTGTATTTTTTTTTTGTTTTGTTTTTTTCTTTTTTTAATAAGGCGAAAACCATTTTAGGGACATTTGTTTAGGATTTTCTCTTAATTGTCTTTTGAATAAGCCATTAATTATTCTGTAAAATTACTTTGTTTTGTAGATGTTGCTTTTTTGTACAGATCGTTGAATTCAGCACAAGACAATATGCAAGAGTCTCCAGGTGTGTTCACGTTTTATATTTATGCCTTTTCTCATGTCTGTCTGCTATTTAAAGTAACAAACAGGGTAAACCAGCTCATCCACAGGGATACATAGACTTTGATTGGAGTCAAGGCTTGTTAAAATGTCTGACATTGACTTTCAGGTTTGCTGCCTTCTAATAGTTGGCGCTGCAGAGGTATTGTTCAATCTTCCTATTTGTAATTTTGCCAGAGGAGCATACATGACCTTACAAATCTCCTCACACCTACTCGGTGCTCTCCCTAAGGGCTTATTCAGACGACCGTATATCGGCTGGGTATTCTCGC